>NW_017729033.1:3375317-3415209 GCF_001723915.1 Gavialis gangeticus
GTGTGTGAGTACTCCCTTACCTTGTTTTGTACTTACCTTTAAAGATATTTATAAGCTGACTTCATAACTCCCTGTCCTAGACCCTGGGCATGTCTACATGAGATGTTTCTGCACATTAGCTTAATACTGCGCAGTAGCCTAACGGTTATTAACCGTGCTAATAGCGTACTGCTCAGTGTTATTAGGCTAATGCACAGTAAGCATCACTAAAAAACCACTAAAAAACTCTAGTTACTGCGCATTCAGTGAGTACCTCTTATTAGAGGTACTAAAGTAACTGCGCAGTAATGAACATGCACAAACTAAATGCGCATTAGTGAACATGTAGATGTGCCCCCTGTATATTTATCTCCTCATCCTAGCAGCCAGCTTGCTGTCATTTTATTTTATTCCTGCTGTTATAATTGTTCATCATTGGTATTCCAGTAGTGTCCGCAGTGTGTTAAACGTTCCCCACACATAGCACATAGAAGACAACAGGCTTAATTAAACTGGGGTAAGTTTCTAGGGATCCCATGAAGTCAACAGAGCTACACTGGCTCACCTGCTCTGGGGATCTGGCCCGTTATTTGCTGAATTACTCCACTTGGGGATGCAGCCCACTGACTTCAGCAATGCTGTACCTACACCAGCTGTGGACTTGATCTGTTGTTTACAATGGATCTCCAACCATTTAGATCAGGTAGCGATTGAACTTGCTGAGCTTGTTAGCAATGAAGATGGTTCGGGGGCTGGGGCATATGACTTGTGAGGAGAGACGGAGGGAACTGGGCTGATTTAGTCTGCAGAAGAGAAGACCGAGGGGGATTGAATAGCAGCCTTCACCTCCCTGCAGGGGGGTTGCAAAGAGGATGGAGCTGAGCTGTTCTCAGTGGGGGCAGATGACAGGACAAGGAGCAATGGGCTCAAGCTGCAGCAAGGGAAGTTGAGGTTGGATATTAGGAAAAACTTTCTCATGAGGAAGGTAGCAAAGCGCTGGAGCAGGCTCCCCAGCGAGGTGGTGGAGTCTCCATCCTTGGAGGTGTTTAAGACTGGGCTAGACAAAGCCTTGGCTGGGATGATGTAGTTGGGGCTGGTCCTGCTTGGAGCGGGGGGTTGGACTAGATGTGACCCCCTGAGGTCTCTTCCAACCCTCATTTTCCATGATTCTATGATTGCAACTCTGATGGAGATGCTCTGGATGACCCCTGACAGGGACCTGGCTCTGTAAATCGGCACTGCACTGATTCCCACCATCTGGAGCTGTGACAACACTGACCACAATAAAGCTTATGTCAGCTGAGATTTTGGCCCGTGCAGGTCATACTGTCAAGTTTCTAAATGACTTGGGCACATATGAGATGGGGACAATAAGACTTGTGAGATGCCCACTTTGTGAGCAGCCTTGTGATTCTCCTCCATAGTGTCCCACCCGTGTAGCTAAACATTAACTGCAGGGACTGGATCTAGGGGAGAAAAAATAAGCCTGTCCTCATGCCCTTTGCTGAAGGTCTCAGTAGGAATCAACTTGGTGGGTCCCTTGAAGAAGTGACCTTTGAGATATGGACACCACGCCACTAGCAACGGGGCTGAAGCCAGTAATGTTAGGGTTGACCATGGCATAGGTAGTCCATCCAAGTGAATCAAACTAGACCAGTGTCTACTAGAGTATAAGCCAAGGTCCAAGCTGTGCATCAGTCCTAGTCTAAGACAGCAATCCAAGCTTATATAGGCCAGTGCGGATAGGGCTGTCTTCCTGAGGGATGCCTCAGCCTAATTCCCTGATCACTACCAGCTGGGTCACGGGACTGGAATTGGCATAGCTGGGCCCTGACTTATTATGAATAAACTAATTTCATGGACAGCCACAAGCTGGGTTTGAATGAATCCTTCCTCAGCTGAGATCAGACTAGCACCCTGTACTGCCAGCTGGATTTGTTACCTGCACATCCCCAATATTGCCCTCCATTCGTTTGCCCTCCATTGGCATCTGAGGACAGCATTTGCTCTGAATACATTGCCAGACTCCTCTTTGTGGTGTATGTAGCTATCTCATGCCACAGTGTTTTTTGTTTTCTCCGTAGCTCATGTTTTACTGCTCCAAAGGCGATGCTCTTTGCCAAGGCAGGCAGGCAGTGGGGTTGGTGAAAAATATTCCTGAAAGAAAAATGGCGTTTCTATTAAAATAATGTCTTTTCTCAAAGAGGAGCTGCATTTGGTGGGAAGTTTTTCCTTTTTCATTGAAAAACTGAGCAGACAAATAACAAAAATGTTTTGGCTGAAACTCAAAATAGATTTGGAGGTGCTGCCATAGTGCCTTGTTGGGATTGCAACTCAATGGCCATTCTCTTCTTTGCTCCAGACTCCCTTGCAAAACTATGGTGGCTCCCATAATGCACTGCTTTCACTCTCCAACACTGGGGAGTATGTTCAGTCATGGGGGCTGTGATCCATCCGGATACCCAGACCCTGCCAAGAGAGGAGACACAAAGACAAATACTTTGACTCCAGTGAGACACTGCAGCAATGGGAATACTCCCATTTTCCAGCCAGATGTTGCAGAAAGACATTTAGTGTTTGGTTTGGAGCAGATTGCTTCAGAGAAGACCCCCCACACGCAAACTCTGCTCTTGCTCTTTGAAATGCCGAGTTTTGTCCTTTCCTCTTTTGTTTCCTCCTTCCAAATGAAAGGTCACTGCAGCTGAAAAAAAATAAAAGAAAAAGAATGGCTGCTTTTGGGCATGGAAAAAATATCTAACACCTTTCCTCATTGTCTGAGCAGCCTGACACCTCAGAACCAAGTAACATTGCCAAGAACGGCAACATCAATCACACTCATGCCAGGAGCCAGATGGCTTCACAAGAAGTAAAAGGCAAGCAATGAAATAGAGCTGATGGGCACAAACCTGCACCAGGTTCCCACAGTCCTCTGGGTGAATCTGAGGTTTTGAACACAATGCCGCAGTTATCACCCTTCCAGCCATTGCGTGGGTCTGGCAGTTATAGCCTATCCTCTCCACCACCAGCAGTGAGCACGCTGCACACACATCTAATGAGCTTTCCTGTGCCCGCTCATCCACTGCTGTTTTCCAGTCCTTTAAACTAGGATCTTCATGCCTGTGCACTGCATTAGTGATGGTTTGTCCTTGCTTTGAGGACCATAGTGCCCAAGAGATGCTGGCTCTCTGGTGTAAAGGAAAAGTGATGTAATATAAAGGAAGGTGATGAGTGTAATATAAAAGAAGGCACACCACTCACCTCTTGCTTATTACTCAAAGCCTGGTCAGTGGTGCTCCCTTCTGATCGATGTACTCCAAGTAGAACAAATTATTGGTTGCCATGCTGAGCTTACCGGACAGAAGTCCACTTTTATTGAAATCACTACCCCTTCTGCAGTCCTTAGATGCATTTTCATTACAGAAGCCAAGGACAGAATGGGCACTGGATCCTGAATTTCCTCTCATTCTTGTAGGTGGCCCCAGGTGTTCAGGACTGAGCTATTTCTGCAGTTCCCTGGCGTGGCAGGCACAGGTTGTGCCTGGCTTGAGCAGGCAGCGGAGCAGCCTTCAGGTGGGAGCAGACTCAATCAGATGGTCACATGGTACCCAGGAAGTTGCCTGATTGGTGCAGGGTTATGCAGCCAGGGTATAAGACCAGGCCCAGGGAGCAAGGCCAGGAGTTGCAACTGGGGAGAAGAAGGGTGAACATCTCTGGAGTACTGCTGCTCCCAGAATACCTGGAGGCCAGGGTAGAAACTATGGGGATGGAGGAGGTTCCTGGTCTTGGGGCATGACCTAAAACTACACCTTGCTGGGGTTGGATGGTGTGGTGGGGCTGCCTGTGGCAGGGCAGTCTGCAGGAAATGCCACACCTGTGCCTCCCCAGTGAAAGGCGAGTATGGGGCGTTGGAAAGCCTCAGCCCCCGCTGCCTTGTGGGTGACCCTGTGTGGGGCAGCACACCTTGACATAAAAGTACAGTGGCCCCATTGAGAGGGTCGAGTGGAAGCTGGAGGCTGCACAGAGTAGGGCCCATGGGGGTCTGAAGGACTACATATAGGCTGGCTGGGGTAGAGGCCAGGTGAGGGCAGAACAGTGGGCCCAGGAGGGGTCCAGAGTAGCTATGTGCTCCACAAGCTCACAGGGTGTGAACAGTGTTTGGAGGGGCCCGAGAAGGCAGACCCATATGGGAGAGAGGGCTAGCTGCTCGAAAACCTAGCCAGAGAACCTCAACTGACCCATGCTGGGGCTAGGATCATGAGGGTCAAATGGCAAGGATACCCACCACGAGGGACAGGCAGAAGCTAGAGGCCAACTGACCTAGAGGCAAAGCCAGGGCCTGTAAGGTCTAAGGTCCCAGTAGGGGCCACTGCAAAGAAGGAAAGGGGTCTGGGGAGCTTGCAGCCCAGGATGATGGTGGAGGTTAGACCGCCTGAATAGGAGGGATCCAGGTTGGCGTCTGAATGCCAGTGTGGGGCTGGAGCCATATAGTGATGCCATTGGCGAGGCACAGGACACGATGTAGGGGTGGTACGGAGCCATGTATTACATCCTTAGCATCGGGTATTAAATGGGCAGCCTCTCACCTAGGAACAACTATTTAACTTGGTTACATCAAAGGCATGGTGGGTGAATTAGGTGGGCAGACAGACCTGGACAGGTGAGCAGGCCAATGATTGAAGTGGCCACGAGACGGCCCCGTCATGGGAGAAGCTCGTCCTGCTCTGTGGATCAGCGGAGAAGTGCAGTCTCCAAGGGCCTCAGTCAATCACTCTCTGTAAGCACCGGGTTGCATTTATAATTATTCTTTAATTACAAAGCACCGCCAAGAAGGAAACATTGTTCCCGGGGCTGCCATCACTGACGATGCATGAAGGGAGACGCTTTGGCAAAAGAAGGCTTCACTCCAGCAGAGCCTCTTATCACAAGCAAAGGAGCCTTGAAACCCAAAGTTGGGTGTGGAAATTGGTGTGTGACCAATAGAGAAAGGCCCAAAGCGGTTCGAGGTTGGAAATGTCTGCAAGGATGTATTGAGCCCCCATTGCCTGCAGGCTAACGGGAAGCCAGGGATTATTAGTGCTGCTTTTCGGGAAAGCTCTTGCCTGGAGCGTATTCTGTAAAGGTAGCAGGCCCGAGGTGAAGCTAACATAATCCTCCTTCTTAAGGGAACAGGAAATTCAATACCAGGGCTCAGAGCGGAGCCACGGCGTCAATGGCAACGTTCACAGGAGGGAGCCCTCCATCAGCAGTGGAGTCGGTCTTTAAAAATGGCCTTTTTAGTTGCAGCGGAGGAGCAGGCAGGCCTTTGATCAGGGCTGAGAGTGAACTTTGCCTTCTCCCACGTGGGAATGCTAACGCCGGCTCTTATGAGACCCTCAACCCCTCAGCTGGCATGGAAGAAAGTCAAACCCAGGAAGCTCCTGGCCCTTCTGGCATGGTTTGCCGTGGTGATCCCGGGAAGGCTCCCTGCTCACTGCTGGGGCTTCCTTTTGCTAAAGTCCCCAGCTGCTGCAAGACCAGCGTGATCTCAGGGATCTCAGTGGAGCCAGATCCCAGAGTGCCTGGCCCAGCAAGCATGTGCAGGGAGATCCTGCCCCAAATTTCAGGAGGGGAAACATGAGCTTTTACAAATGGCTCTAAAAATATTTGCCTGGATTTTTCATTTGCATCCCAGAGGGGCCAGGCTTTACTCTTCTTGTTTAAGGAAATATAGCTCTGTGCTGGTGAGATCCCAACCATGGGTTAGCAGGTTACTGTTATTTATTGCCGTTTACTTTTACGGCATTGGAAATCATGCCAGGTGTTTTGCAAAAGACCAGGGAAAATGCAGTTCTTTTCCTCCAACTAATCCAGCACCAGAGGGCCCTGATCTTGGAAATGCAATGCCGGCATGGCTGCCTTGCTCCATTAGGGATGACTTGTTAATAATAATGTCTTATGGCCCTACCACGATTCTCCGTGCCATGGGGTTCGGTGAGGACCCAGCGGCTTGTAGGATCAGGGGCTAAATACACACTGTAGGACGTGCTTTCTGGATTAAGCCCTGAGTTTTAACTGGATCCCAGGGTTGATGTACAGTTGAGAGGGAACGGAGTGAGGAAGGAGGAGAGTTAAATGAAGAGAAGCCTGTGAACAGGAAAGAAAAATTGGCTAGAAACACAAGTGATTATCATAAATAATTCCCGACTTGGATGGCGTGAAACCCATGCTGGCGCGAAGAGCCAGTTCAAAACCTTTGCATGAATGTAGTGGGATGGGGAGCTTATGAGGAGCCAATGTACAGGGCAAACTGGACTAATTTGTTTCCACTGTCAATGCTGGGAGAAAAGCAAGCAAAATCATCATCATCATCATGAAAGAGATCAAAACAACACAGTAAAAGGGAATCTTTCTTTGCAAAATGTGCATGGGTGTGTGTCTGCTTGTATGTGTGTGTATCTGTGCATGTGTGTCTGTGTCTATACATGTGTCTGAGTGTGTGTGTCTATGTGTGTGTTGATGCATGTGTCTGTGACTGTGTGTGTCTCTGTGTGTCTGTATGTGTGTGTGTCTTATGTCTGCCTATACGTGTGTCTATGTGTCTGTATGAGTGTGTGCCTGTGTGTGTGTCTGTCTGTCTAGGTGTGAGTGTGACCATGTATGAGTGTGTGTGTGTATGCATGTCTGTGCATGTGTCTGTGCATCTATGCACATGTGTCTGTATGTGTGTTGTGTCTGCCTATATATGTGTCTATGTGTCTGTATGAGTGTGTGCCTGTGTGCGCGTCTGTCTTTGTTTTTGCCTATGTGTGTGTGTGTCCATGTATGAGTGTGTGTGTCTGCCTATGTGTGTATACATGTCTGTGCATGTGTCTGTACATCTGTATGAGTGTGCATGTGTGAGTGTGTGCATGCCAGTGTGTTCGTGTCTGCCTATATGTGTGTGTGTATGTGTGTCCCTGCATGCGTCCGTGTATCTGTGCCTGTGTGTGTGTATGAGTGTGTGCAAGTGTGAGAGTGTGTGCTTGTGCATGCGTGTGTGTGGCTAGATTCCCCACTCACACCCTCCGGAGCCTTGCCGCATTACCCCAGCCGAAGCTCTGCTCTGTATTTGCAGCTTGGCCGTGTCCCTTTAAAAAGATAAGCAACCCCTCAGGAAGCATTTCCCCTCCTATCTACCTTCCCACCAGGATAAAAGATTCCCCCCCGCATAATAAGTGGCCCAAATGAAAATTACCCACTCTCCCTGAGGTATGCGCAGCTGAGCATCTGTGCTCTCAGCTGGGGAGTTCAATTTGATGCAGCCATTCAGCCTGGCGTTCAATAAAAAATGCAAGACACACACACACACACACACACACACAGAGAAAACCCCCGTATCAAAGGGCAGGGGAAGGTAATATCGCTGGCAGCAAGAAGTCCCTTTTAATCCAGGGCTCCATCCTCCTGGCTCTTGAAGGGAAAGGCTGCCTTTATTTAAGCCAGATGAGAGCGATGGAAACCTAGGTGTGTCGGGCTGGAGTGGTTTGTTGAGATAAGATTTAATTTTCTGAGCCAAGTCTTGCAGCTTTGTTGTTCCAGCCAGGAGGAGGAGGTGGGGAGGCGTGGGAGGGGAGGGTGCGGATGCTTAAACTTCACAAGACGTCGACCACACGGGCGGCGCGGCACGCAGCCCTCTCCACGGGCGCCGCTTATGAAATTGCACCGGAGCCAATCTGCAGGAGGGGTTGCAGCTGGAATGGCAGAGGGAGGCTAATTGCCTTTCCCACACAGTCCATCCTGCTCTTCCCGAGAGCGCGAAGAACGAAGGCAGCCAAAACCCCAGCTGGAAAATCCCAGCTTGGAGGCTGCTGGGTGTGTCGTTTGGCCTTTTTGGTCACGGGACTGTTGGAAGACAACCAGCACTGTTGGTAGGGTTGTTCCTGGTGCCGTGACCTCCTGCGGGCCTTTGTGTTGGACCGACAGGCCCAGGAAGGGTGCAGAAGCACAGAAAGCAGGGCTGGAAGGGACCCCAGGAGGTCACCACTAGTCCAACCCTCTGGCTCATTCATTTCCAAACCATCCCATCACCTATTCCTAAAATGACACGAACTACCCTGTCCCGCAGCTACAAGGCACGGTGCCCCCAAAGGCCAGGGCATGCTAACCTGCCGCAGGTAATGCAGAGGGATGAAGGCTGCCAGGGTTTCACAACCAGAAAGTTTATTAAATACATTCAAGAGAACAAAGGAAGAGGGACATGCCTCCCTCTCCTCCACCTAACCCCCCCCACAGCCCACGCTGCTCTGGCTGCGGGGTACTATTCCCTCCTGAGCCCAAACGTGGTGATGGAGCAGTTTTTCTCAACCTGGTTTGGCTCCAGGTAGCTCTGGATAGATTCGTGGCCCCTCAGAAAATGCCAGCTTCAGGAACCAAAACACGTGCAAGAGGTGATAACTTTTATTAGACCAACGAGATATTTGCACACAAATTATTGTAAGTTTTGATTCCTTTTGCCTCTAGACCAATATAGCTACAACCTGGATACCTGAGCTCCTAACTTTAGTTTTCACTCCTTTTTTGGAAAATAATAGAGACGTATGGGGGTTTTTTTGTTTGTTTTTTTTTTTTTCTGTTGCAAAGAGCACAGCTATGGATTTCTGTTTGAAATCCCTGGATTTACCCTGTGCATTGTGTTTGCACACCTAACAGTGCTAATGTTACACCCTTGAAAGGATCTCAAGGCACCCTGGCTGAGGATCACGGTCCTAGAGGCTCCGTACAAAATAGGGCAGCCCCGTGGACAGAGCTTCTGCTTGAGAGCCCGGACACTTGGTTGGCCTTCCTTACTTGGCCTCTGCATCGTCGTAGCAAGTCAAATTAGAGATGAGGGGGCTGTTCCCAACTCCCTGGTGTGTGACCTTGGGCAAAGTCACTCGTCTATTTAAGCCAGCTGCACAGGTCAGCTTTTGTTTCTCTCTATGCTTCTGTAGCATCACGGGGCCTTGATCTTAGCCGGCCACTCCAGGAAATGCTGGTAATGCTAATAACAGCTGCAATTATTAGCTAGCACCTGGGTTTCTCTCCCGGTGAATTGGGCTGTGCAAGCTTATGTCTATGTCAGCACAATCCATATGGAGATAGATGCATAATGGGAAGAGCTACGTTAGGGCCCGATTCTTCTCTCACAGCACCAAGGTCAATCAGGATTAACCCCTTGGAAGCCATCGGGATCAGAGCGATGTCAAGCAAGTGTACGCAGGCGACGAATGGGTGCGATCATAATGGCACCTGTTGGGGAAGCTGACGTTGAAACACATCCACCTCTTTTTGCGCACGAGGCAACAGCTGGGATCAATCGTTTGGACCTGGTGTGCAAGGCAAAGCGAGTCATTTGTCAAGCAGCGCCTCTGTCCTCTGCGGGCTGACACTTTCGAAGGGGAGTGTTAGGAAGGTCTCCAGGAGAATCACCAAAGGATGGGAAGCGTTAGTGGGGCAAAGACATGCCAGGGGCAGACGTGGCACAGAGTCATGCCAGAGTGTGTTTTTATGCTGTGCTGGATTCACTGAGCCCAGCTGAAAGGCAGGTGTAAAGTGCCAGGAAGGAATACAGCACAGCCAGGCAGGAGGAGGAGAGAAACCAACTGGTCTTTCAGTATCCACCGCACCTGAACCAGCTGGAGGGGGTGCCAACCGGAAAGGCCCAGCTCACCATGCACTCAGATGGCAAACATCTGCCCTGTCTACTACAAGTAGCATCTCCTCGTCTCCCAAAGAGTGCGGAAGCGTTGGCTTTGAAGAGCACCACTCCCTTACCGCAAGCCTGGTGCTGAAAAAGGCTGAAGAATAAGCCACGGGGCTAGTGGATGGGTCCAGTCATTCAGAACGAGGAATTGGGGCGCCCCTGGGGTTCATTTTCTTTTTACCCTAGTTTCACGCACATGTCACTCCATGGACTTTGACGGACTTATGCGTGACTTGCATCAGTGTGAGGAGGAGGGTCAAATGCATCTGGCCCCATGGGCTGCATGAGTGATAGGACCAGATGAATGTTGCGGGGCTGACCCCATGGTCTGGGTTGGGCTCACGGATGTCATATCCAGTCCAGCACTTGCGTCCATCCTGGACCTGGTGGAACGGGGCTCATGTGCACTGCAGGTCCCAGACCCGCTGGACCAGGAACCATGTGTGGTGCAGTCCTAGACCAGCCAGGGCGGATGCCGTGTGCAGCATGGGTTGCGGGTCCTGCACGTAGCGCCAGTGCAACACGTACTGCATGCAGCATGTGGGTCAACTCAAGACCCCGGGGCAGCACTGGGGGGTTGGATAATAGGGCTCCATGAGCTGGATCAGGCCCACGAGTCGGACCTTTGATGCTCTTATTGTAAGTGAGAAGATCAGGCCCTTTACATCCAGCTGTGATGGGTGGTGATGGGTGGTTGTGAGCAGGGGATAGCTGTGGGAATGGTCCGTGTGGGTATCAGTCCAGGTGCTGAGGAAGAGGAAAGCCAGTCTCTACCCCTGGCAGGCCTGGAGGTCAGCCTCAATGCAGAGGGCTGGCTCTGAAGGACAGAGCTTCCTTCTTGTCTCAAGCGGCTGGTCCCTGCAGAGTGGTAGGGTTAGGGGGGCCGTGGAGCTGGGGAGGAAACAGATTTTGAGATCCCAGGATGCTTGTCCTCCAAAACCTGGGGCAAAACTTCAAAACCTTGAAAATGTGTGTGAAGGGAAAAGTCCCAAAATGTAGCAAACTGGGTCATTTTGTTCCAGCTTCAGCCTATTTAAAAACATGCGTGTGCATGTGTGCATGTGTTTGCATGCGTGTGCGTGTGTGTGTGCATGTGTGTATGCACAAGTGTGTGCATGCATGTGTGTGTTGTGCTCGTGTGTGCGTGCATGTGTGTGAATATGTGTGCGCACGTACATGAGTGTGTGTATGCATGTGCGGGTGTGCATGTGTGTGCACATGTATGTACGCATGTGCATGCATATGCACCCATGTGTGCATTTGTGTGTGTGCGTGTTCAAGTGTATGTGTGTGTGTGTAAAATAAACTACCACGTTTCAGCCAAAAAAAAATCCCCCAAAAGTTGGGTTTGAAAATGTGCAAACAGAACAATTTCACAAATTTCATTTTATTTCCCCCCCCCCTCGAGTGACTTGACCAGGGAAAGGTGCCAGGCGTGACATATTCCTGGCTAGCTTCAGTTTCAGCAAAGCAGTATTTCCCAGCAAAATGTTTCCTTGATAAAATGCCTATGTAACATGCCGCGCAGCGCTCTGCCCCCTCCCCTGCTTGTTGCGGGGGAATGTATAAAATCACCGGTGAACCCACTGGTCATCTACTTCAACCACCTTGCTCAGATGTCAGCTGCACTGTCCCTAACCCACCCTAGGCAGCTGCCCTCCAGCCTTTGAGCAGGAGAGTCCACAGCCTCCCTAAGAAGCTTGTCCCGTTGCCCCGCCACTCTCATAATAAGAAGTTAAGTTTTGACTGAGATTTGATCTAAATCTGTTTTGCTGCGAGTTTGAGCCCATTGTCACATACCATGCAATTTGATGCGAGAGAGAACAATGTCTCTCCCATTTCTTTGTAGCAGCCTTTCAAACACTTGAAAGCTGCTCTCACGTCCCTGGTCAAGCTCCTTTTCTCCAAAGTGAACACACCTGGTTCTTTCAGCCTTTCCACCAACGCCTGCCTCAAGCCCTTGATCGTCTTGTTTGCTCTCCTCTGAGCCCTCTCCTTTCCCTTTATATCTTCCCTAAAATGCACTGCCCAGAACTGGTCCCAGTGCTCTGGCTGAGACCCACCCAGGTCCAGGTGGAGTGGTGCTCTGGGTTGTTAAGGCCCCTCAAACTGCATTTGCTGCTTGCTGATAGAGGCTGATGAATCGAGGCGATGGAAAATTTTCCTGGAAACACTTTTCCATCAGAAAGTGCCATTCTGGACAAATCAAGGGATCTCCCCCCCCACCCCAAACAGCATTTTTTTTTTTTCAGTGAAGTTGGGTTTTGTAGGAAACATGGAAGGAAAAAAAATGCAACATCAAAATACCCTAGTTTGGCATTTTTTGGATTCTTTCTTTCTTGCTTGCTCGCTTGCATCATAGACTCACCGTCATAGAGAAGTGGGGCTGGAAGGGACTTCCAGAGGTCATCTAATCCAACCTCCTGCTGGAGGCAGATCAGCCCTAATCAAACCATCCCAGACAAACCCTAATCTAAACTCTATGTAAGACTGTCGTCAACCCTGATCTGACACAGACCTAACATCCAAACTACAGCAGCAAAAGTCTTGCTTCTATGAAATGTGTTCAACAGATGCTCAAGAGGACCCAGGCAACCCTCCCCTGGCCGCCCCAGTCCGTACCAATCTGATCATGGGGTAAAAAATCCTTCCTGACCCCAAACTTGGAGATCGGTCTGACCCTGAGCGGATGGGCAGGACCCTCTAGCCAGGAACCTCTGCCTTTGCTCCCAGCAGGAGCACTGGCACAGCCCAAAGTCGTCAGCCTTTTAAATAACTTTGTCTTTCGAAATGGCCACACAACTTGAAAAGGGAGCTGAAAGGGAATGAAACATTTGGCACAACATCAGACGTTTCCAAATAAAATGCTTTGGGTGACCCGAAACAATTTGCTGGCTGGGGCTTCCAAGTTAAGCAATCGTTGCAAAATGCTAGCTTGGCATCCGGACTGGAGAGAGGGGGAAAAAGCCCATAAGAGCTTGACTGGTTTGGTGGGACAGAGATAGGGGCTTTCCAGCCTGCACTAGGGGTGACTGCAGTCGTGTAACTAGAGGTGGGCGAGTGAGGGACCAGCATGTGGATTTAGAGGGAGCCCACACCATCGCAGCAGCACATGTACCATTAGGCTGCCTAGCTCTTGGCTCTGTCTCTCCACGTCCCCGCTCTGTGCCCCAGGCACCAAAATGCCTTGGTATGCATCGAGGTGACTGTTAATAGAAATGGCTCTTTTGGTTTGGGTGGCAAAGGTTTCAGGTACAGAAGTCACCAGATCAGTCACCCAGAAGTGCAGCCTAACAAGCGAGTAGATGTGAGTTCATAGACTCACAGACAATGAAGGTTGGGAGGGAGGGAGCTCAGGAGCTCACATCCAGTCCAACCCCCCTGCTCAAAGCAGGACCAGCCCCAACTACATCATCCCAGCCAAGGCTTTGTCTAGCTGAGTTTTCAAAACTTCAAAGGATGGAGACGCCAACACCTCACCACAACCTCCCCATGATCCGCTGGCTGGGGAATTGGCTCCGCGGCAGGACCCAGAGGTGGTGGTTGGCGGAAGTCAATCGTCGCGGTGCCCTGTGGCCAGTGGGGTCCCTCAGGGCTCTGTCCTAGGGCCCTTACTTATTAACATCTACATTAATGACCATGGTGTCAGAAGCAGACTGGCCAAGTTCACCGATGACACCAAACTCTGGGGCAAAGCATCCACACCAGAAGACAGGCGGGCGATCCAGGCTGACCTGGACAGGCTCAGCAAGTGGACGGATGAGAACCTGATGGTGTTCAACACCGAAAAATGCAAGGCTGTCCACCTTGGGAGGAAAAACCTGCAGCATCCTTATAGGGTCGGCAGTGCTACACTGCCTAGTGCTATGGAAGAAAGAGACTTGGGGGTCATCATTGACCACAAGATGAACATGAGGCTGCAATGCGATGCTGCGGCTAGTAAAGCGACCAAAATGCTGGCTTGCATCCATAGATGCTTCTCAAGCAAATCCCAGGACGTCATTCTCCCCTTGTACTCGGCCTTGGTGAGGCCGCAGCTGGAGTACTGCATCCAGTTTTGGGCTCCACAATTCAAAAAGGATGTGGAGAAGCTTGAGAGAGTCCAGAGAAGAGCCACACGCATGATCAGAGGAAAACAGACCGTACGACGACAGCCTGAGATCTATGGGGCTCTTCAGCCTGGAAAAGCGCAGGCTCAGGGGTGATCTGGTGGCCACCTATAAGTTTATCAGGGTGACCACCAGGATCTGGGGGAACGTTTGTTCACCAGAGCGCCCCAAGGGATGACGAGGTCGAACGGTCACAAACTCTGCCATGACCGATTCAGGCTGGACATAAGGAAGAACTTCTTCACTGCCCGAGCCCCCAAGGTCTGGAGCAGCCTGTCATCGGAGGTGGCTCAAGCACCTACATTGAACACCTTCAAGGCACTTTTGGATGTTTATCTTTTTGGGATCCTATGATCCCTGCTATCCTCTTTGGACCCCGCTGCAGGGAGGTGAAGGCTGCTATTCAATCCCCCTCGGTCTGCTCTTCTGCAGTCTAAATCAGCCCAGGTCCCTCAGCCTCTTCTCACAAATCATGTCCCCCAGCCCCACAACCATTTTCACTGCTAATTCTCCAGTGTGTCCACATCTTTTCTGCAGTGGGGGGCCAACAGCTGGGCACAGGACTCCAGATGTGGCCTCCCCAGTGCTGAGTAGAGGGGAAGAATCACTGCCCTCGATCTGCTGGCAACGCTCCTACCAATACTACTAATGCTTCCACTAGCTCTCCCACCACAGCCTGGTCCTTGAGTGCTCTGTGTTTGAACACAGTATCCCAGGGTCCAACTGGTCTCTTTTGAGAGCAGGCCACTCAACCGTGGTAGAAACCAAGTGCAAAATCCCCAGTGAGGGACAAAAATCAGGTTGGAGCCACTGTTTGCTGTGCTGTGCACAACCATTCGGGGGAAGATCCCTGGGAGAGCAAACGAAGCATTAGTCAGTCATGCGTAGGGGAAGGCACATCGCAGTGATTCTCAACCCAGCGGTCTCCTGGGGTGCTGTGAGGTCCTTTTAAGAGCGCCGCACAAGATTAGCATCACCTACACAGGCTTCACAAGCTAAACGTGGAGATTTCAAAACAGGAATCCATGGTGTCCAAAATATCCTGCCTTGTGATCTGTGTGAGTTCACTGCAACGGGAGAATGTCTCTAGCATTTTTCCATTGTCACGAAGCGAGTAACAAGCAACGGCTAAGAGCTGGGATTTTCTGAGCGCGTGTAAAAGAGTGGAGAACCATTGGCATAGGACAATACGGCAGTCATGCAATCCCAGAAAAGCAGCATTAGCGGTCATTAATCTTTGCAGTGGGAAGCATCAGGGTTTCCTCTTTTGACCTCCTGTATTTCGTTCTTCCGTGGGGGTGACTTTCAAATGACACGAGGAGGGGGCATTGTTGACGGGAATTGTGAATAAAGACTCGGTGAACCCATCCGTCCCAGGCTGGCACAGTGACTTTGGTCTAGCCATACCAACTTTGTGCCTCAGGCACCCCAGATGTACTGTGTTGCTCAAGGCCTGGTTTCACAGCAGCGTCAATCAATGTCTGAGATGTCCTTTGACACATGAAAAACTTTATCATCCTAAAAAGAATGACAGAGCTGACCAATGCATTAGCTAAGAACAAAATTGGGGGCGTCCGGGGCTTCTTGGCAGTGACTGGAGTTCAAAGGCCAGGTGGCTGGAAGACTGGATTGCATCTTCAGGAGACTGCAGTTCCTACCCCAGGTTTGCTATTCATCTAGTTATTTTTTTCCCCTGTTTTTTTTAACTCTTTGGGGGTACATCACAGGATCTGGAGGGCAACGCGCTCTGATCTCGATTGGCACGTCCAGGTACTCACCTGGGTACGGCAGGATTAGAAGCAGGGGAAGCGAGACGGAGGGACTTGCCCAAGATGGGACGAGTGCATGGGAGAGCTCATAGGCAGACAAGGTTCTTTGGGTAAATCCGATATCTTTTATTAGACCAACTCAAATGGGTGGAAAAATTCGTCTTAGCAAGCTTTTGGGCACAGGCACCCTTTGGCAGGCTGAGGAAGCATGTTTGTGCCTGAAAGCTTGCAAAGAAAAATTTTTGCAACTGCTTGAATTGGTCTAATAAAAGGTATCAGATTTACCCAAAGAACTCTGTCTGCCTACATCTTTAGACTAACACGGTTACAACCTACACCCCCAAAATATAGGAGAGCTCATGACTTCTAGCCCCATATATTGATCTGACTTGCCACCAATAGCCCAACCTCTCTTTATTGAAAAATTCAACTCCGATCCATAATACCTGTCTTTTCCATGGCTCTACAGATCACCTTGAAAGAGAAATACTCCATTAAAAAGGCCTTTGGAAGGAAGTGTGAACACAGCTCCTGTTGCCAAACACTCTCAAAGTGAGACAGTGTGAACAAAACTAACACCTGAATGGATAACACTCAGACACCATCCTGCTTTTGTGAAATTGGGGTCAGAAACACCATTACTGATGCTAACTACGCCAGCCCCATTTCCCAGAGTGTCAGATGTAATAAAATATTTCCCCAAATGCCAAGCCAAGCATAAAGGATATTATAAAGCTAATGGAGCACATTCATAGTTCTAATTGTGAGTAAAATACCAGCAAATGACTGAATCCTTCACCAGGGTTGATTAAAAATTATGCTGGGATGTGAGAGGCAGGGTTTGGTGTGCTGCTGAAATGAGTTACTGCTCATTACAGGGGAATAAGGAGGGTTGTTTACAAATAGATGCGGTAGGAGGGAGGATATATTAGCAAGGAAGCATCGTAATAAATTCGTCAGGATATAGTAACAGGATCTGCAGCCTGCCGCAGGTCTCGCTCCCCAGTCAGGCCACCCTGGAAGCGTGTTTCTTCAGCTTGGGTTGTAGGGAGATGGCTCGGCTGGAGAAGCGACTTGGATACGTTTTTACTGTGAAGGCAGGGGCATTCTCCGTTTGTCTGGGCACGAGCTCCCGAGCAACAGGCTGACGAGAGTATTTTGGAATTTGAGTCAGGCAAACCTGACAATTGCTTCCCAATATAGTTGTTTCTTGTCTGGCTTCTCCGCCCTGTGCGGCTAGAGATCTGTCTGTCTGAATGTCTACATGCCGCTTCATCCTTTCACCTTCCCATGCCAGCCTTTCTCTCTCTGTCTCTTTTTCTCTTTCCTATCTATCTATCTATCTATCTATCTATCTATCTATCTATCTATCTATCCACCCTTCTGTCCATGTGTCTCTCTACCTATGTATCTATCCATCCATCCATCTATTTATCTACCTATCAATCTACTCTTTCTATCTATATGTCCCTCTGTCCATCTGTCTGTCTGCCTATCACTTTTATTCTTTCAACTCTTTACATGGCTTCCATCATTGTAGCATTCAAGCATTGTATAATCATTAGTGATATTTATTTTCACAACTTCACTTTGGGTCTGCATAGGTGCCTATATTGGGCTTTTCAGCACAGCTTCTAGCTTGAGAGGTTGTCTGAGATCTCTCTCCGGCATGGACTCGTATGCAGCAGTCGAAAGAACACCCTTGTACCTAGCACATCTTTAAGGGAAGCGGACATGCACACAATAAAGTTCCTATTTCTCTGCAATTTTTGCCATGAAGTCAACATCTCCCGTGCAGATGAATAGATGGATATAGACAGCAAGGAAGTGTGGCAGAAAATGTGATGTGCATATATGACTCTGCCTACCATAACTTACCATGCCTTTTCCAAGCGAGGGCTTGTAATCCTGTCTGAAGCTATTTGCAGCTATGAGCCAGCATACTTATAACATGCCCTGGCTGGAACAACAGGATGCGGGTGGATGGGTCAGTCGATAGGCGCTCTTTTGGAAACAACCTTCTGCATTCCAGCAAATGAAGTCCTGTCCCCAGTGTCCACCCTGTGCCAAATGCTCCCAGGTCGAGGTTGGGGAAGCAAGTTGTTTTTCAGATGAAATAGGACTCTGTGGTCTTGATCTCTCCTGCTTACAAACACTCCTGACACTTTGCAAAACTGATGGAGTATTCGCTGTAGCAGCCTGGCCACATTCCAGTTGCAGTAATTATATCCTGCCTCCTGAAATTCCCCTTGTAGTTTCAATTAGACGCAATTTTCCTCTTCACTTTGTGACACAAGCAGTTGCATAGATTTGTTATGCACTGTTGATTAAACAGCTGATTCCTATATATGGCTGTAAAGAGCTTGTGGATCCTTTGGGACCGGAGCACCAACGAAATGCAAGATATTCATAGAAATCAATAGAATGAATGGGTTAATTCCATGCTAGTACTGGGCTCTGTAGAAGTTAGTCTAATGAAAATGCCTGAATTCCCTAAACTGTTCCCTTTGCATCGGATGATTCATCCACTGTTCCCTTCAAACAGCATTAACGAGATTAAAAGCGCACTTGCTAAATTTGGGCAATCAGGGCCGGGGCTGGACATGAGACCTGCCTTTGGACAAACTTCCACTGCCAGGTCCTGAAAATTTGGGAGCCTCTCTTTGTGTCTAGATCTGTAACTTTAGCTGGGCTTCTGTCTGAGGTCTTGAGGAGGAGTTAGACCAATTATGGAGTAGTCTTTATTTTAAAGAGCACTGAAAAGAAGGCGTGATTTGAAGTGGTCAAGGATCGGGCAGGCCTAGAGAAGGATTTATTTGGAGGGTCAGTGTTGTCTAGGTAGGTAACAAGAGTACGAAGTGTTAAGCTGAAGCTGCATCTACACTAGGGAAAAGGTTCGGGGTAGCTAACCCTAACCCTCATCTCTTTTTTCCTAAGAGTGAGACTGAAAGCTGCAATCCCTGAGTTTCTTCCCTTCCCTTGGCACCGACTTGCTGTTTGACTTTGCATAACTTCACTTTTCAGTGCCCTGGATTCCCTGTGTATAAAGGGGGTAAAATAATATGTCCTACCCAGGGTTATAAGAACCAATTGTGTTTATAAAGCACTCAAGGATCCTGGCTCTAGTTTGGATTAAGTTCTAAACAAAGTGAGCTCTTAGGGACACTTGGTTCAAAGTTTCCCTATTAGCCCTGTCTCCAGTAAAATACGACACAGTTTATATCGGCCTCGAGACATTCCTCACCTAACAGAAGCCCTTGTGCAATTTCCAGTCTGACACTCGGCAGCCTACCAAGCAAGTGATGTTCAAGACAAGCGCTGCCAGCCAAACCACAGGCTAAAATAAACACTGGCAAAGGTGTCAGGGAGCTGAGCATTAATAGATGCTGAAGTTGCTACAGTTGGATCCTATAGTTATATAGACACATATTGTTCCAAAGAGATACCATAGACCCTATAACAATACCGTGAGACAAGTACTGGAGATGGATGAGTAGCGGCAAAGGAGGCATGCAGGTGATGGCTAGAAAATTCTCCCAGAATAAAAAGAAAACCCATGTAGGAAGCCAGGGCAAAGGAGGATTGTTGGTTGGGAAAATGGCCTATTTCTCTTTGGAGAAATTTGACAAAAACTAAAAAAATGATCATTTAAATATTCCAGAAAAATGTGGGGGAAATATCTAGATCTGCTTCTATAAAAGAAATATTTAGCTTTTGGGAAATCTCAATCTCAACCCTGATCTAGACACATCTGCCTATTTTTGGGCCCCAAAGGAAAAAAAAATATACTCAGCCCTGCAGAAAGAAAGTGTTTGGGATTTTGGGGGCATCCGATTTTTCATCAGCTTCCTCCCTTCCCCACCCCGAAGATCCAATGTGACATGGAAAGCTGAAGCTGTTGTTTGTTTTGCCAAAGCACAGTTTTCATAGAAAAGCAATTTGGATGGAAAAATTTCCATCAGTCCTCGGAGCAAATAAGTGTAACCAATGTTGGCCCTGAAATACGTCAGCTTAAATGGGCGAAATCAAACGCCGCCACAGCAACGGCTGTGCTTTCCTCCTGCCAAAGGGTAAGGGGACTAATGGCTGGTAGGCAATTACTACCGTGTGCCCTCCCGCAGCTGGGAGGTCTTCATGGCCTTCGCCTCTGCAGTTCACCCTGGATTTCCACCTGTGTGTCACCGTTTCAAAGCACACGCACCCTGTGCTGCCTAGTATCTTTAGGAGCCCAGCAAGTGAAGGGCTGTTGCCTCCTTAAAACGCAGTGAGAAGCACAATAGGAAGTCAGGCCAATTCCCCTTAGCATTTCCAACCCTTGTCATTTTATCAGGAGTCTGGCAAAGGTTGCTGTTTTTCCTAAATCCCCAGCATCAAGAGTTCTGTTGTTACTGGAAGATCTCAATTTTCATTTTAAAAAAATGCTTCTAGTCCTCGTGGTTGGAGATAAAACGTTGCTAGCATGACCCCAGAAACCCAAAGATTTTAGGAACGGTGCCTTCTGCAGGATGCAGAAAACTCCTGAGGTCCCTTCCAGCCGGAGGAGTCTGTAATGCTGTGAAAAGATCCCCAAAATTATGTCTTTGTTTTTAAATGTTTAAGTCACTCTTGTGATTCCTGCACACTTGGGGTCGGCGATACTGCCCCTCTTTTACTGGGGTTTGGTTTTCTGGGGGAGGAGGGTAGATGTCTGTTGTTTTGTTTTGCCTTTTGGGGGGTTTAATGATGGCTTGTTCGTCTATTGGCATCAAGTCAGGAACTGGTGACTGGTGGCTCTGAATAGACGGCATGAGCCTGTGCTTATCTGCTTATCTCCTCTCACCTCTTGGCCTTCAAAGGGGAGACCATGCCATCCACGCTGAGAATCCCCTGATGTAGTCAACTGATGTGTCCATCCATTACATGGCCCCTTAGAGTCACAGAAAATGAGGGTGGAAGGGAGCTCAGGAGGTCACATCTAGTCCATCCCCCTGCTCCAAGCAGGACCAGCCCCAACTACATCATCCCAGCCCAAGGTTTTTTCTGGCTGGGTCTTCAAAACCTCCAAGGATGGAGGCTGCACCAACTCTCTGGGTAGCCTGTTCCAGTGCTTTACTACCCTCCTCATGAGAAAATTCTTCCTACTATTCAACCTCAACTTCCCTAGCTGCAGCTTGTGCCCATTGCTCCTTGTCCTGTCATCTGCCCCCACTGAGAACAGCCCAGCTCCATCCTCTTTGCAGCCCCCCTGCAGGGAGGTGAAGGCTGTTGTTCAATCCCCCTCGGCCTTCTCTTCTGCAGACTAAATAAGTTTGGAGAGGAAAAACTAAATAAACCCTTCTCACAACTCGAATGAACTCTGCTATGTGCAGGCCTGCTCAGAACAGGGTCAGTCACCTCCTGGCGGGTACAACAGGTGCCCCCGTTTTCATCGGCTCCTTTGCACCACTGTGCAAAATACATTTTGTTCCTGGGGGAAAAGACCCAAGTCCTTGGCCCTAGGTTCATAAAAATGAACTGGGAGAAAAGACCCAAGTCCTTGGCCCTAGGTTCATAAAAATGAACTGGGTTCAAGTAACAGCAGGCTCAGCATCAGGGTAAAAGGCAAAAAAAGGAAATATCATCTTGGCTGGGATGATGTAGTTGGGGCTGGTCCTGCTTGGAGCAGGGGGCTGGACTAGATGTGACCTCCTGAGCTCCTTTCCAGCCCTCATTTTCTATGAGTTTACGTATCATTAACGAGTCTACTACAAATGTAGGGTTGCTCTTATGGCGGCTACAGCCAGTGGCTACCGGGGGGGTCTCTGTTTTGTTTTGTGGCCACACCTGGGAAGCTGGACTTGAACCTTGCTCTTTTGTTTAACAAATGTGGATATTTTTAACAATAGCACTTGTCACACGTGCCAAACATATGAGATAGCACTTCGCCCACGTGCTAAAGGAGAGATGGGTTCTCTATGGCAAATGGTTGGTCTCTTATTTTGTCTAGAGGTCAGCCACTAGAGGGCAATATTGTCCAGTCCCTCGTGCACACACCGTGCATGCAATACCTTAATTACAGGAGAAACAGTGGAAAGCATATTCTTTTTGCGCCATTTGTTTTCCGTGTTGTTTGGCTTTTTTTCATTTGAACCCAAGAAACAGAACATTTTGGTATAATGCACCTTAAGAGACTTAGGAGCCCCCTTTTCAACAGTGACCAAGGAACTTAGGAGACAAAACATCATTGAATCTTAGTGTGGATCTCACATATGGAAACAAGAAGGGAAGCTACTGAAACTGAGATCCTCCAGGGTCTATTGACACCCACTTCCCAGTGTTTTCTATAGGAGATAGGCAGCGAGGCTGCTACAGGGCTGGACTAAATGACCCTTGAGATCTCTTCCAACTCTGTGATCCGCACTTTTGCAAATCCATGTTTTAAGTCCCTTAGGCACTTGGGAAAGTTTTGCCCCACTTCACTGAATGTAAATGAGATTTGAATCTCAAGTGCCTAAGTCACTTTAGAAAATGAGGCATCTTCAACTGTCATATTAGCAGCACTTATGAAAATCTCATGTAGTGCCTTTTAGGATGATCTTTTTCATTCTTATAGGCCATAAAATAACCTTCCCCCCTGCAATCAATCTTCTGTAATTATTTTAACTCCAGTGGGTCCTCGAAACAAAACTAAGGTCAGGAGCTCATGGCAAGAGGCTCGGTACAAAAACAGAGAGAAACAGTTTTTGCCTCAAATAAAACACAGCCCAGATATGCAAGACAGAGGGTAAGTCTGATAATGGAAAAAATTATCGGCAAGGTGGAACAATAATAACAATTATAGAAGCAAAACATGCCAAAAAAGATAACAGAGATGTTCTTTCCCACAAAAACTTGTAAACTAAACTCCTGGGTTTAAATCCCAATTCCTTGTGTGATTTGGGGCATGTCTCTTAATCTGTTCGGTCCTCCTTTGTAATCTGGAGATTAATAATAATAATAATAATTATTATTATTATTATTGTCGTCGTCATCATCATCATCATCCATTGGGGGCATTTACATGTGCACGTTACTGTAGAGTTGACTACTTAGCTCTACATTAAAGCCTCCCCTCCCATCTACACATGTGGTGCTATTAGGCTGCAGTAAACTAATTAACTGCACTGTAGGATAGTATTGCCTGACACAAGTACTATCCCATAGTGGAGTCCTTTAATGCACTGCAGCGCACGTGTAGACAGTGACCAGGTCTGGTGGGCCATGAGGGTGCTTTAGTGCGAGGGCTGCCTCCTGGCTCGCCCCAGCACGCTTGTGCCCTAGCCAGCTGACACCTGGGACCACTACCAGTCAGGGCTGCGCCCCCCTGGCTCAATGTGCTGCAATCCCACGTGCAAATGCAAATGCTGTACCCAGGAGCAGTAAACTCCAGCACAGACTGCACCAGAGTTTATTCAGCCATGCTAATTACACATGTAGATGCACCCACTTCTGATTAAACCCTTGTCCTTACATTGACTCAAACTGTATTGACTCACAAAGATGCACTTTTTTTTAACCAAAAAGAAACTAACCAGCCCTTCAAAATTGGGTGCATGTTGTAAGCAGGGAAACTGATTTTTCTTCACTGCAAAAGAAGCATGGAGGAATAGAAGCATGGAGTCACTGTGCTTTAATGGCTGCCAAACTGGCTGCCATTTCTGTCTGCAAGCAAGGGCCAGGGACAGAACTAGTGTTAACCCTCCATGGCCACTAAGGGATTGGCAATAGCTTTTGGATGAGCTGTTAAAAGCTGTTCCCAAATCCTTAGCTGCTAGGGGAGGGTTAACTCTGTAGCTTGGGCCTAAAGCAGCCATTGAGCCACAGTGTGCAGTTGGCCATGGCTCTGAAATGATCTTTTTCTCCACATTCTTCCTTCAAAAAAGCAAGGTCCATGTCTTACTTTGGGTACGTGGCATACAAGAGAATACAGTATATCTCAGGCCTCTCTCAGGTGTTTGCATTGCTTACTTTCCCTGAGCAGTTCCTGTGGCTCTTGATTCACTCCATGTTACATGCCGCAGAGGCTACTGGGTCGAAGGAAAGTTAGACTTGGAAAGCCAGAACTGATGTATATCAACAGAGCTCCACATTGGTGATTTGCACTAGCTGAGTGCCTATTTCTGAGCATCTGGGCCCACCCTTGTAAACCAGCGTCAACGGCCTGTCAGCAATGAATGGCATTTCAACAAATATCAGCCATGGGGAGGTTGAAACAAAACTTGAAGACCCTTGTCAAAAAATGTTTGAGCTGGCTACAGTGACCTAAAAGTACTGTCTGCCTGGTATGGGTTGATATGGGAAAGGAGTCAGGTCCTGGGCTGTCAGCAAGTGAAATGCTTGGTTCCTAAGGATGCTAAACTCTGGAGAGTTCGGTTTTCAGAATCAAGCACATTAAAAACTCAAGTAAAACCAGAGCAGTTTAAAAATCAATAATCTAATGGCCAGGCAATCTCTGCAATTCTCCAAGAAATGTACTGACAGGGATGAACTTCTTACTTTTGGCAGACAAGATTTCTTTGGGTAAATCTGATATCTTGTATTAGAGCAACTCAAATAGTTGGAAAAATTCTTCTTAGCAAGCTTTCTTCTTATTTTGGGGCACTGATAACGGCTGAATTCCCAAGGAGATGGAGATTTCTTTTCTCAGGGTGAAATGCCTCATTACACATAGACCACATGAAGGCATTTAAAATGCGAGGGCCCACATGGTAAAGCTTGTTAATTCATGCTAAGTGCCCTCCAAGCACCGCAGAGTTACACCACTTCAGGGGAGGGTTAACTTTGGGCTATGGTACCTAGTTCATATCAACGTAATTTCAGTCCACTCCACAAAGATAAAACAAGCAATTTGCAGTCCTCCAATATCCCAGGATGCACTGCTCCCAGCCCCTCCACCCTACCCAGAGCAGGGATAGAGCTCAGGTGTCCTGGCTCCTAGCCACACTCCTGCTCTCCAGCCCTCTAGTGGCCAGTCAGAGCCGTGCAGGTAGGAAATGGCATTAACCCTTAATGTGTGTGTGCTCACAGCCCGTAAACTTTATCAATGTTTAATAATTTCACAGGTGTATTAAGCTGTAAATATAACGTGGAACTTTCCTCTTGGTGAAACTTCACACAAGGCCTACACAGGGTCTGTATAATGGTGTCATCAAGTCCTCAATGAAAAATAGGCATTATTTAGGAAATATATGTAGTAGGTGATCCTGCCTCAGGGCAAGGGCCTCGACACTATAATCTCTTGAAGTCACTTCTAGCCTGACATCTCTATTGTTCTGTGGGAATTGCCATGCCAATTCAAACAAGGAGTCATAGATTCCACAGATTTCATAGACGTTAGGGCTGGAAGGGACCTCGTGAGGTCATCGGGTCCAGCCCCCTGCCCAAGGGGTAGGACACCAGCTGGGGTCAAATGACCCCAACAAGATAATCATCCAAATGCTTCTTAAACATATCCAGAGTAGGTGCTTGCACCACTTCTGGGGGGAGTCTATTCCAGACTCTGGAGACTTGGACAGTAAAGACATTTTTCCTTATGTCCAGTCTAAAATGGTCTTCCAGCAGTTTGTGACCATTCTCTTGGGGTGTCCTGGCTAACAGGCGTCCACCCAGATTCTGATGCACACCCCTGATATACTTACAGGCTGCTACCAAGTCCCCCCTGAGCCTTTGCTTCTCCAAACTGAAGAGTCCCATGCCTCTCAGCCTTTCCTCATAGGGTCTGTTTTCTTTCTGGCTTTCCTCTGGACTCTCGCAAGCTTCTCCACATCCTTTCTAAAGTGTGGAGCCCAGAACTGGGTGCAGTACTCCAGTTGCAGCCTCACCCAGGCCTCACCAAGACCAAATAAAGCAGGAAAATGACTTCTTGGGTCTTGCTTGAGATGCATCAGTAGATACAAGCCAGGGTTTTATTTGCTTTGCTGGCTGTGGTGTTGCATTAGCAGCTCATATTCATCTTGTGGTCAATCATGACCCCAAAGTTTCTTTCGGTTGTAGCGCTAGTGAGTGTATCACTGCTGAGCCTATACATATGATTTGGGTTCTTTCTCCCGAGGTGGAGCACCTTGCATTTCTCCGTGTTGAAAGTCATCAGGTTTTGATCTGCCCACTTTGCCAGTCTGTCCAAGTCGGCCTGAATCCCTAGCCTCTCCTCTAGCATGACTGCACTTCCCAGAATTTGTTGTCATCTGCAAACTTAGCCAGTCTGCTTCTGACACCTAAGTCCAGGTCATTTATGAATATATTAAAGAGTACTGGTCTGAGTACTAAGCCCTGGGGGATGCCGCTGGTCACCATGCGCCATGTTGACTCGGTTCCATTGACTATCACTCTGTGGGTCCGACCACGGAGCCAGTTGCCTAGCCATCAGGCCTTAAGGCTGTCAAGGCCTCAGTTCCTCAATTTTGTCATGAGGACCTCATGGGAGACCAACTGTGAGCAGTATTATCTAAAAGAGAGCAGTCCAAATGGCAGCCCATGAACTGCAAGCAACCTGCAAGGGGTTAATGTGTGGCCCCCAGGCTCCTACCCCGTTGCTGCTCCCCCTATTATGCTGGCTGCTGGAGCATCTGGGGTCTTAGACCTCACTTCCTCCTTGGATAACAGGGGATGGGGTGGTGCAGCCGATGGTATCAGGGGAGCCTGCAGCATGGTGTCGCGAGGGAACTGAGCAGGGGGTGTAGTCCATGCACATGGTGCACTGCGCTGTTATACCTCTTCTGGGTGAGCAAAGCAAGCTGTTTGGTGCCTCTGTGCTCCAGTCCCCCACTGGTATAATGGAGGCCACTCCAGTGCCGTGTCATAGGGTAGTAAGAATATAACCATATGAAAGATGGTTAGGTGCTCAGATACTTCAGGGTTGGAGACTAGATAAGTCCATGGGGTAGACATTTGCTTCAGAGGAACTGCAAGAAAAGTGGAAGTGGGCATCTAGTCAACAATGGACTGAGGAGAAGTTCATCCCTTTTCTCCCTCGGGTGGTCCCTGAAAACATGTAGAACGTGGGTGATGCTCTCCAAAAAGTCTAAGGAGCAGAGTGACACTGGGTGCATCTACATGTTCGTTAATGCGCAGCAGTTACTGTGCATTTAGTTTAGTACTTGTTTAATGAAGTACTAACTAAATGCAGAGTAACTATAGTTATTGCACAGTAGCACTGGCGTACAGTTTTTTCATGGTGGGTACTGCACTGTAGTCTAATAACACTGTGCGGTAGCAGTAGCTTATTAGCACTACTGTGCAGTGTTATTAAGCTACCACACAGGAAGCGTCTTGTGTAGACGTGCCCACTGAGGCCCTGAGTCACTTTGAAAAATGAGATTTTTAGAATCGTAAGTGTATTTGTAATTTTTACACCCATTGACCAATGCAAGTGGATGGTCTTATTATCCCTTTCTTTTGGGGCTGAGTCCTGAACAACCATCTTTGTATCTATCTCTCTACCACTTTCATCTCAGTTTTATCTCTAGACCTATCTGTGCAGTACGCACAGTCTCTGCTGCAGGTGTGGAATGCTCTTGACCCCTACTGAAGTCAGTAGGACTTAATGAAAGTCATACCTAGCTCCTACATCAGTAAACCTCCAAGTGCCGTACAAGGGAGGTCAGTAGCCTGACCCCCATTTCACAGGTGGGGAAATCAAGGCTCAGAAAAGTGCAATGGCTTACCAGCTGTAGCAGAACCTGGAATTGACCCCAGCTGTCCTGGGACTCAGTCTGACACACCATCCACGTAGACTTGTGATTCGTACTGCCCACTTTGACATGTCTTGCCCTTTGTTGAGTTGAAACCCATGTGCTCTGGGGCCTCTTGTGAGACATATTTTTTCATAGCTGCAGCAAATCCATTTATGCTATTTAGATTGTGAAGGGCATGACAGCTGCAGTGTTCAGTGAACACCCTTGTGCTTCTGGCTGAAAGGATGTGGACAAGTTGGAGAGAGTCCAACGGAGGGCAGTGAAAATGGTTGAGGGGCTGGGGGACAGGACTGGTGACGAGAGGCTGAGGGAATTGGGCTGACTTAGTCTGCAGAAGAGAAGACCGAGGGACATTGAGTAGCAGCCTTCACCTCCCTGCAGGGGGGCCGCAACGAGGATGGAGCTGGGCTGTTCTCAGTGGGAGCAGATGACAGAGCAAGGAGCAATGGGCTCAAGCTGCAGCAAGGGAAGTTGAGGTTAGATATTAGGAAGAATTTTCTCAGTAAGGTCCCTTCCAACCCCTAACATCTATGAAACTAGGAGGATGATAAAGCACTGGAACAGGTTACCCAGAGAGGCTGTGGAGTCTCCATCCTTGGAGATTTTTAAGTCCTGGATCAACAAATCTCTGGCTGGGATGATGTAGTTGGGGCTGGTCCTGCTTTCAGCAAGGGGTTGGATGAAATGGCCTTCTGAGGGCCCTTCCAACCCAAATTTTTTATGATTCTATGATCAAAAAACCCAAGACAGTTTTCCTTCTAAGAGGTTCAGGGCACTGAAGTCTATATTACTTCGAAAAGGAACTGCCAAGTTAAACTAAAATCTAATATAATAAAGGGCTTACTCTGCCTGTTTGTCCATCACACTTTTGCGCAAGTGCCGCTGAAATAGGGTTCCCATATGTCTGGGTCTCCCCAGACGTGTCCCCGCTCTTTATAAGCCCTCTCATCGCCATCTGGGCAGGTTGTCTGGGATTTCCCTTTGCTCCGGAGGTGGGAGCAGGAGGAGGGCGATCGGAGGCAGCGGGGAGCACGCACGGACCGGCCTGCAGCTGTAAATGGACACCACATCATTTGGCCTGGAGAATCAAAGGCTGTGAGGCTGGGCACATCACTCATTTGGCTGCAGCCATGGGTGTGTCATAACCATGCAAGTCCAATGGGCCACTTGAGCTTGGATACATATTTGAGTTTTTCATCTATGTAAATTCTTTCCTGGAAAGTATATTGAATGCATATTAAGGCTGCACAGTCGCACATCAATAAGATAGGAAACATCAGCTATAATATGGCCAGCTCATTCTTAATTTGGCCCCTGCATGTATATTTATTGTGTTGTCGAAGTAGCAACCTCGACTCCGATGTTCAATATTATTGATAAGTTGTCCACAGAGATTGGTGGGGTGGTAAATAATGAAAGCAGGACAATAATACAGAGTGTCCTGGATTGATCGTGAGCTAAGCCACACCTGCAGACGGGGAGAGGGGCTGTATCTGGGAAAGCTGTGACTGAAAAGGAGTTGGAGGTCATAGGCCGGAGCAGCTCGACATGAGCTTTCAGTGGGATGGCGTCACATAAAGGACTCGTGAGATCCCTGGAGGTCTAAACAAGGCTGTGACTGGGGCTGGGAAGGTTATTTCACCTTTCTATGTGCCCTGGCAGAGAACAATACTAGAATACTTCATGCCATTCTTGCATCTGTGTTTTAAAAACATGCCTCAGGGCTTTTGCTGGCTGGTAGTTGAAGCCATGAAGCAAAATTTTTCCCCTTCCTGAATGCTACTAGCTTGGGTGAGAGGACAGGTCACCTGTCCCTGAGGCACTGGGACACTGGGCACAGCTAAAGCCTGGGGTTTTGATAGAGGAGCACTGATACTCCTACCACTACTAGTCAACCCAAGAGGTTTTTGCATTTCTTCTCTGGGTCACACCAATCAACACATTTGGGGTCAGGAAGGATTTTCTTCCCTGAAGTCAGGTTTTGCCTTCCTCTCTAATGTAGGCAGGGTCTTTCCCTCAGATCTGAGCATCTATTAACCAAGTCCTTCCCTGTCATTTTGGTGCCAGGCTATTGGCAGTGTGCTCATCTCCCCTGTTTTTACCTGTAGCTTGTTGCAGGGTGCTCGTGGGAGTGTTCTCTGTAGTAGTGGGGGCAGAGCTGAAGTGGTGATATTGGGGATTCGTGCCTTCAGTTAATTATTCCCTTTGAGCACAGGAGATGGGACTTGATGGGAGCCAACCATGGATTTGGTAAGTGGGAGAGAGCAGAGAAACAATCAGCAGAAATAACTGGAAGGCTGGAGAAAACGCTATGCTGCAAGACATGGAAAAGTAGCCTGAACTGTTTAACTTGTCAAGGAAAAGATAAATTGGCACCTGGATTACGGTGCCAAAGTACCATCATCGGGAGACAGTTCCAGGTACTTAACAGACTTTTAATCTAGAAGGAAAAGTCATAATCAGAACCCGCGGCTGGAAGCGAAAGGCAGACAAATTCAAACTGGAAATGAGGCTTGAATTTTTAACAGTGAGGGTGATTAACAACTGGAACAAACTACCATGGGAAGTTGCAACTCTCCTTTCTCTTGCTGCCTGTGCACTGAGAGGGGATGTCTTTTTGGGAGATACGCTTTAGTCAAACAGAAATGCTAGGGGTCATTACCATGGTAAATGGGTGAAACGCTATGGCCTGTGTTATGTGAGGAAGTCAGATGAGATGATCCAGCAGGCTCTTCTGGCCTTAAAAGCTATGAATCACATACTGTTCCTTCCAAAGGGTCTCTGCCTCGGTCACTGTAAGGTGAGCCATGCTAAGGGAGCTAATCAGCTGTTTGCTGACATCAGCTGGATATTAGGACTCATCAATCCTGCTTTCTACACTGGGTTGTGATGTGAACGTACCCGCTGCTTACAGACCCCCTGGCCTTGTCCCCTGGCCCCTTCTGCCCCTGGCAGCTGCTCCTTTTGGCTTTTCATACCTGTCCAAGTCCCCCCACCCTCATCTCTCTCCTATCCTAGTTTCTCCCCTCAGCTTCACCCCTCTACCCCCAGATGAGATAGAGAGAACATAATTTCTCTATGCTGTTTAGACTGTAAGCTCTCTGCGGTACAGACTGGGCGTGTTTACATGTGCATTTACTGTGCAGCAAGTTACTGCGCAGTAAGCAGTTTTTATGTTGGCCGCCACACATGTAGGCATTACAGCGCAGTAAGGCTGCGTGTGGACTGACTTGGAACTAAAGTTAGTTTCAAGTTAGTCCGCACACATAGGGTTACTGCGCAGTAAGGTGTCTACACATGCCTTACTGCACAGTAACTATTCGGGCATAAATTTGCTACCGGCATCGTGCAGGTAGAAAATTTATGCCCACAAGTCAGCATAAGTCACCATAGTTACTGCACAGTATGGGTGCGCATGTATAGACATGCCCATGCTGTGCAGTAATTTTTGGTTACTGTGCAGTAACCTAAATTACTGCGCAGTAACTGTGCACATGTAGACGCACTCACTCACCTGGCGTTTGTTGGATGGAGACGGTGCATCTGAGCCCCTAGACTGTGAATTAATAATAATGAGAGGGGAATTCATGTAAAAAAGAGGGGGAAGAGAGATGAGAAATTCCCCGCCCCAGCAGGATTGATGTGCAGCCTGCTGAACTTTCCGTGGCTTCCTGCCACAAAAGTGCATCGAACAGGAACAAGAGGCTACAGGTCAGCAGTGTGGAGGCAAGCCCCATGCCCAGGCTGCGGGAGAAACTTCCCTTGAACAGTTTTTTCCTTGCATTGACCACTGCAGCTGCTTGCTCAGATAAGCAGGATCTGGTTGGTAACAGCAGCTCACCTGTCTGCATTGCATGGGTAATAAGATCCTTCCTCCCTCTGGAATGGCCTCTTCCTTTTACGCAAGTAGGTTTAACTAATCTGACTGCCCTTTCCCTGGTCTGTAGCTACTTCTGATAACGTCTGTTTCCTGCTTACATTACTGCTGTCTCCCTTTTTCTGAGTGCTAGCTTTTCCCTGGCAGGATGGGGTTAACACAGGTACCTCTCATTAAAAGTCATTGTTCTACCTGGCATTTAGCTTAGGCTGTATCTACTTCTCCAAGGAAAAGCATTTAGTGACTGAAAGCTTGTCTGCCATCTCTCTCAACTATGGTGTTGGTCAAGTGAATGATACACCCAAATAAATCTTGCTTCTCTCATATTCCCTGGACCAGGAGTGTTAAAGATACAACTTGTGGGTCACACAGAGCTCCCTTGTCCAGGCCCTGGGTCTGAGCTGCCTCACACACTGCTGGACCATCCCTTGCACGCAGGATCGGACATGCACATTGCACAGGGAGCGTGCTCCAGGATCTATGCTACATGCAGTCTCACTCCGGGACCAGCCCCACCTGGTCTGGGACAGGGAGGAATGGGTGCTGTGTGCAGCATGTGTCCTGGGACCTGCATTGCATGAGGTGCAGCCAGTCCAGGACCCCCACCACATGCAATGCCCACCTGCCACCTAGAAGGCATGCTTCATGTGGTGCAGTCCTGAGCCTAGAGCAGGTTCTTCCTGTGGTGGATCCAGCATGGGGGGTCGGGCAGGTGGAGCAGGGAGGAAGGGCGACCCATGGACCCAATCTGGCCCGTGGACAAGACTGGTTCAGACCTGATGAGTTTGACATCCCTGCCCATCACTACAGCACTACAATCTTTCCAGAGCTAGGCTTGGCATCCTATGGCCCATGGGCCAGTCCCAGCCTGTGGAGATGGGGGCCTTGGTGGCATTTGGCAGCAGAGGTTTTGTCTGCATCACGGCCAGGTGACTAGGTGGGTGCTGGGCAATAAGGAGCTTTCCCATGCCAGGCTGCAGCCAAGCAGCTGGGACCTGCCTTGGACCCAAGCTGGGCCGTTCTAGCCTGCCTCTGGAAAACCTTGCTGGCAGCAGTCCTACAGCATCCTAAGATAAGGAAAGACCTTGGACGGCATCAATATGGGAAGGGCCTAGCAACAGCCCTGGAGGATGGAGACCCCTGAGCTAATCCGTGTCTGTAAAGCACCATGGAGAGGGAATAAGCCTCGTTAACATGAGACCCTTGATGGTCCCCTTTCCTTGTCTCTTAGTTTCCTCTCAAGGCGCGGTGCATCCATTCTGGCACGTTAGCATTAGCCACGTAGGGTGTTGAGCTAGATGCCCTCCTGAGGGCCCTGCCAGCCTGACTTTTTACTGATCTTATGGAGGAAAGAACAGAAGAGAATCAGGCCCCGAGCAGCAGAAATACTTCTGGATTGGGATCAAATAGCTCTGCTCATTCCTAGTTGTGTGACCCTGGAAGGGTTTTTCCAGTCTGTGACCAGTGCAAATCCACAATGATTCCAGCACTGCTGCTTAGGCCAGCTTCAGTGCCAGACGCGAGCATAAAAAAACAACAACCCCAGTCCATTGAAATGAATGCGACAAACGCCATTCAAGGAGGCTTGTAATTAGATGGGAACCTGAACAGGTTATTAGGGAGAAGCTGCCCATGATTGAATCTTATTACTTCTTGTGCTTCAGATGGCCAGAGTTCAATTCAAACTTCATGCTACTTAGTGTCTGATTAAATGTTCAACTTCTCCAGAAATGGCCAATTGAAATCAGAAGAGAAAGAAAGAAAGGGCAGCCACGAGGGCCCCATTAACCCCAATTGATTATATGATAGAAAATGTAATTTACCTTTAGGGCCCTGTCATTCTAAAGGTCTGAAATTCACTGATGTACAATGGGGGTTTTTAATAGTACGCGCATTCCCGGTAAACCTCCATAATCAATTCCCCTTATTCTTTGCTCTTGTATTATCCATTGTAATCATTTTCCCCACCCCTACAACCAGCCATTTAAAATTCAAAACATGTTTTCAACTCAGTGACCTTTTTATTCTAATATTAAACCAATGAATAATCATGTAATGCATGTTATAAATAATTACACGTGTACCCAATCCAATCAAAGCCTGTAATTACATTTCAGGATTCTGCTGTTGTTCTTGGGTGGGTTTGGGTGACTTGGTAGAAATAGAGCATTCAGCTGAATTACAGACTGGTATATGGATCCAGTTATCTTGGATTACGCTTTTGGTTTCAAGAGCATTGCTTAAAATAAGTTAGACTTGGGGAATTTGAGTTGAGACAGAAACAGGGAAAAAGAAGAAATGCTGGCGGGAGATCAGCATAAAGGGTTAAATATTAGTTATTGTTGTTACTATGTTATGGTTGTTGATTAATTACTTATAAATCATCAGAATATTAATATCAATCATACGAATAATGATAATAAATGGATGAAATCTATTTTCGTTGATGAGAAGTACTTGCAAGATGTATTTGTAGCCCCATCTACACTAGCCCAGTGGTGGCCAACAAGTGGCACGGGCAGCTTCTGTGCATGGCACGTCAGGCGGTGCAGCAGCACATAGGACAGGAAGCAGAAAGCAGAGCAGCAGATTAGGCAGGAAGTCCAAGGCATGGGGCAGAAAGCAGAGCAGTAGATCAGGAAGGGGGGAGGGGATTGGAGCGGAACTTGGGGAAAGCTATGGGTGAAAAGGCTATCCTGGGAGTTACTAAATCTTAACATTACACCCTCTAGTATGAAGGTTTGTTGCTCTGTTCATGCTTTATATCCCTGCCAAAGGTAGATTTTGAACCCAAAGCTCTGCTCTTATTTATACTGCAGTGACACCTGGATGTGACAACACCAATAAGGACCCCTTTGGGGTGGTTGGGGCATCAAGATCCATAGTACCAAATTAACTTTGCTCTGAAAGTGTTATGTCTATGGAGACAGCTTTACCCTTGTTTTAATGTCATGTTAAAACCCCAGAAATTTGACTGGATAGAACCAAAAACCTTCCCACATATGTGTCCTCAGCAGATTGGGGCCAGCCGGCTCTTCCAGGTAACAGAGTGACTGGTAGCAGTAGCAAGCTATTATCCTCTATGCGGACTTGCTGCTAGGGAAATGAGACCCAAGTGAGACCCAAATGTTGCAGGTGGATTTCAGATATTTGCTAGGCCGTCGAGAAGTGATGAATCTCAGGGGTTGCCAGTTCCACCCGAGGCTCTGGAGAGAAGAGCTGTGTAGTGGTCTGGTCCTCCGAACCTCTCTCCCTCTTGGGCCTGTTTCTGCCCCTTCCAGTTTCCCATCTTATGTTTCATAGCTTCATAGTTGTTAGGGCCTGGGAGGGACCTGACACATCGTTGGGTCCAGGCTCTTTCACTCCTTCTTGGTCTCTTTGCAAAGCTAATCTAGGCTTCACCTCCTCACACTCCTGGCTAGTCCCCATTCCAGATTACCTATCCAAACTCATCCCATCCAAGTCTTCCCTCCATCACTCTCCAACACCTGATCTCCCTCCTCGAGCAATTCATCCCAGATTCCCTACCTATGCTCTCCCTACTCTGCCTACCTCATTTTGGATTGCCTGCCATGGCCCTTCCCTGTGCTTTTTGGCCCAAAGGAAATGGACCCTACAATGGACAACAGAGGAAAAGCCACCTTGCTGTCTCTCTGGGTGGTGAAGATTCCCACTTTGGAGCTAGCTAACATACAGCAAGCTAGCCCCCATCCCTGAAGTATCAGGGTGATTCATGAGACCTGAAGTAGGACAGTGCTCCTGTCTCCAAGGAGGAACTGGGGCTATGAAAGAAGGTGGCCCAGATCCAAATTGTTCTCATTGGTGTATCCATGTAAGCTTCAGCACATCTAGAAAGCAAGGGCCTGACCCCAGGAGGGGGACTCAACAAGCCAGGGATCCTCATGAAGTGAAGAGTAAGAGGCAGCTCCTAGGTGCCGAGCAGGGAAGTGCCTAGAGCTAGACCATAGGAGATAGGGCACTGGGGTGTCCGAAGACCCACCCCTCCCTGGAGGAATGATGAGCCACCTCCATCATTTCAGAGTCCAAAGCACCTAGGCGCCAGGTGCCTCACACGGTGTGGGCTGCAGCACAAAGCACCCACCACAGTCACTTCCCAACAAGGTGGCGGGGCCCACTCTTTGCACAATACCTAGCGGCTAGAGCACTCACGCGGGAAGTGGGAAACCTCCTTGACATATTCTGCGTGAACACAGCTCCACATCTCTCACTTCACAGGAGAATACCCTAACTGCCAGGCCATGAAACAGGCTATGTGAGAGCACTTGCCACCCCTCCAGTTGACGTTGGCCCTCTGGGCAACCACAAATGCAAGAGTAATGGGCAGAAGATGAGCAAACAGGAGGCTCTGTGGGAGATGTGGGTAGTTTGCTGGGAGGGAGATCCAAGGTGGCAAACCAAACACATCACAGCAAATTAAAAGGAGGTAGGGATTTACATTTGCTCCACAGTGGGCACATTTACACAAGATGTTTACTACGCATTAGCTTAATAATGCTGGGCATAGCGCCTCACAGCACAAAACATGCTAATAGCCGACCGTGTGGTATTATTAGGCTAATGCGCAGTGTCACTAAAAAAACGTGCGCCAGCACTACTGTGCAGTAACTCTAGTTACTGCCCATTCAGTTGGTACTTTATTAAGGCAGTACTAAACTAAACGTGCAGCATCTCAAGTGCATTCATGAACATGTAGACGCGCCCAGTAACTACCTGTCTGCCTTCTCTTACCCTATGGGAAGGAGAAGCTAAACCATAATGCCTTAGCTCTGAATGAGAGGGGAAACTTACTGCAGTTTAGCTTACCATGGGGTAAGATTGAGCACGTGAACAGCTACTGGAGATAGCCCAGATGCCCAGTAAGTCTCCTCCCCCACATCTCATTCCCTGTACCTTGTCCAAATCTTGGCCTGCATTTCAAGGGGGAAGAGGAAGATGCCTCTATTGATATCTGAGACATGACACACTAATCAGGCTGTTTATGGATATCACAGCTGTCCCCTGAGTCCTTCAGCTTTTTCTAGGGTCTCTTCAACGAGGCATAATAGCAGCATGGAGCTTATTTGTAAGGGCTGGAGCTTCAGAGCACGTCATCAATTGTGCGGAGAAAGGCAAATCCTTGTGGGGTTACTCATAAGAGTGGCTCCATTGAGCCTCCCCCTTCTTTGGCACTAGGTTTACACCTTTTTAACTCTATCAACGTTAGTGGAGTTACTCCTGATTTGCACCAGTGTAGTTGGGGAGCCTTAAGTCCAACATCTTCACCAGGGCTATTCTGGCATGGGTGTGGGATTCATGCAGTACCAGAGACTTGATTTGCTGCTCCCTTGCTTTGGTCTGACATTGGTGTGATGCTGTTGAGTTCAGGAAAATGACTTCTGATTTATAGTAGTGTGAGATGAGATGAGGATTAATTCTTCTAGATTTTAAGGGCTGGGAGACGTTCTTGGGTGAAGAATGTCTTGCGTTTGAAAGTTTATCGAACTCTACCCCCGCTATGCAGTATGTCCGATAAAAGATATCAACCCAAGAATCCTTCCCTCTCACAGAAATCCTGGACAATCGCGGCTGCAACTTCACTTTAACACTACCATATATATATTTAAACAAACACAGAGACACATGAACAACCCCCTAAACACCTTCATGAATTACAGATTCATAAAATCATAGAAATGTAGGCCTGGGAGGCTGCATGAGAGGTCATCTAATGCAACCCTCTACTTTGACACGCACTCGACTGCACCTGGCAGATGTTGGTCTAACCTGTTCTTAAAACCCTTCACAAAATTATAGGGATTCATTCTACTACCTCCTCTGCGACCCTTGCTAATGCTTAGCTATCATGAATATTTTCCCTAATGCCTAAGTTAAATTTCCTTCGCTGCAAAGTAAGCCAACTTCTTCTCCTTTTACCCTCCTCCCTCCTACCCAATGTCCAGAAAAAAACAATTGATCACCATCTCATGGCAAACCGTATACATATTGAAATACCATTACCCCATCTCCCATCACTGTTTTGTTTTCTTGACTAAACCAATTCAGTCCCTGTGACCTTTCTCGCAGGTCACGCTATCTTATTATTCTTGCCGCTCTCCTCTGCGCTCTCTCCAATTTGTCAGCATGTTTCCTTAAGTATGGTGCCAAAATCGGGATGCAGCATCCCAGCTGAGGCCTCCCTAGGGCCAAAAAGAGTGGAATAATTACCTTCCGTGTCGAACACGCAGCCCTCTTGTTAACACATCCCAGAATGAGAGTTACCTATTTTGTAACAGCTTTGCATTGTTGACTGTCACTCAGTCAGTGATCCATTATAACCCCCAGATTTGTTTCTGCGGTTCTGCTGCCACCACACCCGTTCAGTCCTCTTTCTCTTGTTGTGCATATGATTTCTCCTTCCTTTGCTCTTGCCTCTGCTGAGTTTTGTCTCAAACCGTTTCTTCTTCGTTGCATTGAGATCATTTCCACTTCTAATCCTCTCCTCCCAAGTGCTTGCAACCCCCTCCCAGCTTTGGGTCACCCCCCGATTTTATAATTATATTCTCTCTCCATCAGGGAAATAAAAGCGGGCAATAGTATTGGAACCAAAGAGACCCCCCTTGATATACCATCCCTGTTTAATAGCCAGCCTTTGACTTCTAGTCCTTGAGCATGTTTTTGTACATCTGTTTTCTAGTAGCTAGACGGTGTTTCCCTAGTTCCCTTATCAGAATATCACGAGGGACCATGTCAAATAACTAACAAAAGTCAAAACATATCAGATCTGTGGTTGCCTCCTTATCTATTAGGCCACTTATACTGTCAAGGAAGGAAATTAGATCGGTGGGATGTGATATGTTCTTGACAAATCCACATCAAGTGCACCTTATCACTTCAGTATACTCTAGGTACTTAAACATGGATTGGTTAATAATTTGTTCTAGTATCTTTCCAGGTATCAGCGTTAAGTTGACTGGTTTTTAATTCCCTCGGTTTTTCTTTTACTGGCCCTTTTTAAAGAGAGACACAATATTTGTCCTTCTCCAGATGTCTGGGGCCTAACCTAGCCTTCAGGAGTTCTCAAAGATAATCACCCCTATAATTAATATAATTAAGTTCCTCTGCAGCCTGGATCCCATGCCACTTCTTGTATTTCATAAGCACAGCCTCATTTCAACAAAGCAGGAAGCCGACCTTCCAGCCAGGAATGTGAGCGCTCTGTATGGGACTGGGTCGGGGTAGGGATTTCAGGAAAGCAAGTTTTATGAAGAATATGGCAGGACTCAAGTTGTAACTCACTCAAACCCCAAGCATAGCTATGCTGAAATCCAGTTCTCTATAACTGTTACCCCATCTTTTTTACACCAAAGTCCCATGCTGGTCTTCTGTCAAGCAGCAGTTGATGTCTGAGACCCTGCAGCTTGGTTCCCAATGGGAGAAAAATCAGTGACTTGGCATATTTTGAGTGTAAATCAAGATATTCCCACATTTACACCAGTCCTGGAACTGAAGTGGTCAAACAGCATGGAGGGCAGTGCCTTCTCCCGAAGAATCCCAGTAGCTGGGCCTCAAAAAACAAGCCTGGCTCAAGAGCTGACTGTAATTAATGCCCAAGACAGAAAGTAAAGTCTTCTGCTGCTTGAGGCCCCTCTGGTTCAACCCTGAAGCTTGCCCACAATAAGTAACTCAGCTGGTCTTCACTTGCTCTCACGCATAGAAAACTCACTTGGAAGGCGAGGGATGTGGACAAAAGGGGAGTGGCTTCAAAACGGGAGTAGGGTGGCTGCTCAGGACTTTTAATCATTACATGTAGTGAAACCATTTCAACCATAACTCCACTTCAGCCAGAGTCAAAGTGGGGATCATCTAGCTCCTTTGTACCACCACATGCTCATACACACATAATAGTGGGCGTGTCTACATGAGACATTTACTGTGGAGTTGCCTAATTAGCTCCGCAGTAAAGTCTCCGTGTCTGCATGTGTGGCCCTATTAGGTTGCAGTAAACTAATAAATGCCACCATAGGTTAGTACTTGTAAACACAAGCAGTATCCTGCAGTGGTATTATTTGCTACTCAACAACGCACATGTAGATGTGGTTGGGGCTGGCTGGGGCATGATGGTGCTTCAGTGCAGGGACTGCCTGCTGCTTAGCCCCACACTGGAGCATCCTTGTGCCGCTAACCAGCCTGCCCCATCCTTATGGAGCATCCCAGCCAGCCCCTCCACAGCACATTGAGCCGGGGCAGAGCCACCCCAGGTTGGCAGACTGATCCCCCAGGTCCCCTGCCAGCCAGCGCTGCTCTGACTCAGCTTAATGTGCTGCAGTCCTGGGCACACATGAAGACGCAGTGCCCGGGAGCAATAAACTCCAGCACAATATGTGCCAGAGTTTATTACTCCATGTTACTAGGATGTGTAGATGCACGCGGTGGGTTTTGCAATAAACCTATGTCAGTCTCGTGTAAGACCACCACCTGATGATACTTTCCAAAGCAGGACCTGGAAAGATGAACGATTCAGCCATCCTTGCCAGGACTGACACTTGTAGCTGCCAGGAATCAAAATAGTCCAATTACTCCCCTGATCTGTTCCATTCAAGTCAGTGCAATGGATTAGTAGCAGAAGCAAGATGTTCTGGTCTTTCCACGGGGACTTATGGCACTGGGCTCCCTGATAGTCTGACAGCTGGGTTGAGCCAGTATAAAAACATACAGCCTCTTTGCAGTGGAGGAACAAGAATTGCTCGTAGCATTGAGAGTTGTTAACT
>NW_017729033.1:3420209-3423970 GCF_001723915.1 Gavialis gangeticus
TCCCTGATAGTCTGACAGCTGGGTTGAGCCAGTATAAAAACATACAGCCTCTTTGCAGTGGAGGAACAAGAATTGCTCGTAGCATTGAGAGTTGTTAACTAATGAAACAAGCTATCAGGGAACGTGATAAATGGATGCCTTCACATCAAAATAGGGTGGATGCTTCTCTGGAGGATGTGCTTTAGTCACACAGAAGTTAAAAAGCTCAATTGTGGGGTGTAACTGGGTGCAATTGGCCTGTGTCATAGAGAAGATAATGGAAAGGTCCTTGCCCACCTGAATCGATGGATCATTGTGTGGAACGATTTGCAGGGTGTCTCAGAGTGGAAGTGGAAAACTCATTGGGCTCATCTCTTCTGGAAAAAAAAACCCAGTTTGGGGGAAAAATGATTAGAGGCCTGGGAGACATGACTTGTAAGGAAAGGTTGCAAGAACAGGGATTGTTTAGTCTGGAGACGAGAAGACTGAGGGGGGAGTTGATAACAGTCTTCAAATACGTGAAGGATGGTTGTAAAGAGGCCAGCGATCAACTCTTCTCTGTCACTACAGGGGACAGGGCAGGGAAGGAGTAATGGCCTTAATTTGCCACAAGGGAAACGAAGGTTGGATATACGGAAGAATTTTCTCTCTTATATGGTTGGTCATTGGAGCAGATGACCTAGAGAGGCTGTGGGATCTCCATCCAAGGACATTTTTAGACACCTGGCCCAGGCTGATACAAACAGGTCCTGCCTGGAGCAGGGGGCTAGACGAAATGCCTTCCCGAGGGCCCTACCAGCCCTGTTTTCCTATGACCCTGTCAAATCCTTGCCCCATTGAGGTCAATGGAGTAACTCCATCAAGATGTCAGCTCTATAGTTTTTACAGCCTTTAAAGGAAAGGAGCTGTGAGAAGCAGAGCTGCCTTCAGGGCAGAGGAGACGTGAAGACTGCTTCACCGCTGCTCACTGTGGCATTTGAGCGGGGGGCCATCCCCCTTCCAGACCCCTCACCAGTACTGTGGAATAGCAGATGGAGAAGACTGCCTCAGACATCACCTTTCTGAAGGACTGATTATGGGGGATTATGCCGGGAACAGGCTTGGGAAGGGTGTCAGTGCTGGGGGGCCAACAGCGCAGTGTAGATGTGATCAGCCAAGCATGTCATTATAGCCGTCCATCGCAGAACGTAGGAACTACCTGCCTCTTTCTGTCCGTCCGTCCGTCCAACCCAATACCCCGTCCCTGACTGTGGGAGCAACAAGGCTGGGAACTCGGTGCCTTTTCGGATGGGTTTGATCATGCTCTCCCCAACTCCAGGGTTTCAAAGACTGCAGGATCCACCCCTTGGGAGCTCCTCTGCCAGTCCCTCTTTTACCTGGCCAGTGTCAAGAGATAATGGTACACCCATAATGCCCTAGCAATGACTAAGGATGGTAGGTTTATCACTGTCTCCTTTCAGGTAGGGAGGATATTGCAGTTGTAAGTACTAATATAACAGGCGTGCCTCTAGAGTCAGGATGTCTAGCTAGTGCGTTTCCAGGAGCTACAGTTTATCTTTAATTCACATGGGGAAGATCAATGTCAGCACATTGCTGATATAAGACAAGCAATAATCACCTCTGGAGCAGGTTTCATCCTCTCTGCATCCTTGCTGCCAGTAATGGTGTCTTCATTTATGACTATCTCGCTGACACCTTTATGCATGGACTCTCTGATTTTAACTTAGACTTGGAGCGGGCACCGTCTCTGTGCCTATAGTATCCACCCTAGTGGCCCCTCTCGGTTGGGAACCTTTAAATGCAGATTTTCTGCCATCATCATTACGGTGGAAACATTGGGAAGAATAAGGCCACAATCCAGCAACGCACTTTGACTTCCGTTGGATTACCGACCTCTCTAAGTTTCAGCATGTGCTTATTTGCTTGTGGGGTCAGGGCCTAAGAAATGTTGTTGGTAGTCAGAAATAATCTGTTTAGACTGCTCTACAGTCTAAGGCAGAACTGGTCAACTGGTGGCTCATGGGCCACCTCTCTTCCTCACCCAGCCACCACTGCCCTTATTGCTCTGGAGCCCATCATCAGCTCCCTCCCATGGCCCACGCTGAATGCAGTTGTAGGGCAAGAGGGGGGATGAGTGGCAGGAGCATTCACCTGCTTGATTCTTCAATGCAGTGGCTCAGAGACCTCACAGCCCATGCAACACACAGCCGATGGGGGATACAACTGCATCACTGCACCCCTGCTCCCCCACATAGATCTGGCCTATGGAGTAAAATTGCACTTAGACTCCTAAATCCCTCTTAGGCATCTAATAGGTGGAACTGGATCTGGGCCTTCATTTAGAGTCACAGAGAGATCAGGCTGGAGGTCACCTAGTTCAGCCCCCTGAGCCAGGCCACCCCTATCCAAACCATCCCATCCAAACCATCGTAGGACTACCATCAACCCTGACACAACACAGACCTACCACCCTAGCCTGCCAGTGCTGTATTGAATGCTGTATTTTTCCATCAGAAAAAAAAGTCAAAACAGTAGTTTTCTGGCTGCCTCCTGAGAGGCTTTTATCAGTTTTACTTGCTGTCTGTGGAGAGAAAGCCAAAGACACAAGGGTCCTCCGGGCACTCTCGGGCGTGATTGCAGGGGCATGGAGCAGAGACCCTGGGGGCTCGGCCTGGAGCAGCCCACCTCAAAGTCGGTCAACTTCATTCCTCTCTTGGAGAAAGGAGGAGAGATGGGAAAAGCCAAAGAAGTTCCCTTTCTGTTCTCTCCAAACCTTTTCTAGGACCCCATTTCTTTCCCCACTGTGGGGACAGATCTCTATTTTCCAGCCAGCTCTCATACATCTACAGCAGGCGAGCACCTGGGATGCTGCATTCATCCTAGCACTCGAGAGAGTCGGCACACTCCATTCTGCTCAAGGACTTGCAAGAGGGAGAAAGAAAGGCTGGGCACCGTGCAGGGCAGCTGTTTGATTCCCTTGCAGTTTGCTCATTAAAGCCAAGAGCCACTTTAGATCCCTCTCTTATGGAGTCAATGGAGATGATAATGACTTGTGTGTCTATGTTGGCATTCAGCTGAAGTGTTTGGATACTCCAGAGATGCTTAAAATATCTACCATAAATAGGCTTGCAAAGCAGTTGCCTGGGAGGTCTGTCTCCGTTCATCTTGCCCGTCTTTGGATGCCAGCAATGAGACGAGGGAAGCTGTTCTGCGTCTGTCCTACTCCTCTCTCCTGGTGGTGGTTGGTCCTGCGACCTGTTAGACTGAGGTTTTTGGAGGAGATTAGGTAGGTCTATGCCCTAAGTACTCAGAGGACCCTTTCACGTAGACTTCTCATCTTTAGTGTACTTACCAGTACAGGATAGCTGGATCCAGGAAAAGTTTCTTCACTGTTAGACCAGTGACATGGGGGGATAGACCTCCTAGCTGTAGACTCTCCATCACTCGAGCTGTTCAAGAAGAGGTTGAACAGCCACTGGTCAGGGATGATCTAGGCATAGCTATGCCTATATACTGCTATGGGCATTTCTGAGGTACTTGGGCTTTACAGAGTGCCCCCTCTCCCACTTTCTGCTAGATGCGTCAAGGTATTTTTAAGCTTTCCTCAGAGGCATTGGGTGCTGGCTGCAGCCAAGGCTGGGGATTGTGACTGGGCAGGGCCAATGCTCCTGCTGGGACTTAAACATGGAGATTCCTGGCTAATGGCTCTTGCCCCTCCACTCAGAGTCAGACTGGCCACCATATTTGGGGTCAGGAATGAATTTTACCCCATGGTCAGACTG
>NW_017729033.1:3423981-3435989 GCF_001723915.1 Gavialis gangeticus
CAAATACCAGGTCCAGTGTCTTCTTGATCCCACTGTGCTCCTGGATAAGACGCTTAGCACCCCAGCTCTGCAGGTATAACCCAAACTAATATGGGTGGTATTTCAAAATCCTGAGGTGCTCAGGACCATAGCCAGTAGAAACTATGTATGTAATTTAGAAGAATTAGCATGAATTCAGACCTGAGACAGAACTCTTACTCCGACTTGGGCTGAGACCACCTCATTTTGCACAGACTGGGTGTGTCTACACATGCATTTATGCCGGCTTAAAGTTACTGTGCAGTAAGCAGAAATAAGCTGGCATCTACATATGCAGGCATTAAAATGCATTAACGCTGTGTGTGGACTGACTTGGGGCTATAGTCCCAAATCAGTCCACATACATAGTGTTACTGTGCAGTAAGGCATCTGCACATGCATTACTACGCAGTAACTAATCAGGTGTTAATTTGATACCTGCATGATGCAGGTATATGCCCAAGTCAGCGTCAGTCGCTATATTTATTGCGCAGTATGGGTGTGCATGTGTAGACGTGCTCCTGTACTGCGCAGTCATTTTGGTTACTGCACAGTAAATGCAGTAGATATGCCCGCTGTGCGGGGGAGGGGGTGGGGGAGTTGCTTCCTCTGTAGCAGGACATGAGGCCTTCTTTCTTTGTATCTCTCAAGCATATTTTTATCATCCCTCATAGCACCAGGACATTGACTGCTGTTGCCCCCCTGCTTTACCTGTGGAAGATTAGGGCGTTAATTCTTGTGGTTGCGTCTCCGTTGACCACGTCATTTTGCTAAGAGGTTAGACAATAGGTTTGTATGGGATGGATGAGATCCTGTCTCTGTTGGAAACTTTTCCAGGGGCAACGTAATGGCCTTGTCACTACTTGGCTATGGGACAATTCCATTGCTGATGAATGAAAAAAGGGATCGTGACCTGTACCCCCTGTGGAGCTGATGGGGATGGGGGACGATGAATGCGGTGGGCTGAATTCTGGTGTCTTTCCTCAAGCCTGTCTACACTAGGAAGCCGCTGCTGCCACCAATGTGTCTGCAGAGATGCAGTGTATGGTGACAGAAGGGTTTTCCCACTGGTTTACCTACCCCACTTCCCCAGATGATGTTAGGTAAGCCAGGAGTAGCATCAGTGTAATAAGAGGTGGGTGAGCAAGGTGTGAGCCCCAGGCACTGATTAAAAGGGGGTGCTGGAATGGAGACAGGTGGTGCCAGAAAGGTGCCAGGGGTTTGGAAATTTTTTTTGCAAAAGTTGGTCTAATAAAAGATAGCACCTGTACTACGATGTCTGATTCCAGGGATTTGGAGGCTCCAGGTGTGAAGAGCTGGGGCAGGAATCCCCTTTTCAGCTCCCACCTTCTCTCTCCATGGGAGATGCTGCTGCTTTAGGGGGAAGTGTCTGGTTGACCAACCCAGCAGTTGGGTTAACTCTCACAGAAGCCACCAAATTAATGCTTTCACAGTGTCATTCCACATACAATTCAGCAGCGGCTCAGAGAGGGCTAGCCCCATAGCTGCTGGACAGTAAGACTGATAAGAGGATTTCAGCCCCCTTCCAGGCTGAGCTGTGGCAGGTAGGACTCTGCCTGCCCCCCTACACCACCCCGGTTCTCCTACGCTCGGCACATCCCTGTCCTCCACCCCCAGCTCTGCCCATGATGCTGAAATAGCGAGTTGGCCTCTGAGCAGGATCCATGGCACAGCTGTCCAGATGGGATGCATTGCATAGCCAGACAGCGGGATCTTTTCTCATACTACGCTGGCACAACAAAGCAGACCTCCATTTAGGAAAGAGGGGTAACTCCTGATAGTGTTGTTACCACCCTACATCATGTGTGAAAGTAAAGTTGGAGGGGAGCTTTTTTGAGAACCTGCGTGGCTTCAGCATTGAACTTGTCCCACATAGACCAAGGGATGCTCCTGACTTCCAGGGCAGGAGCTAAGCAGGGTCTGATCTGATTTGTATGGACAGGAGAAAATGTCAGGGATCATACAGATGCTGAGAAAGAGGTGCAATGGATTCAGGACTGGGGGCTTGTTCTTCCACTGTGCTCAGGTTCTCTCTCAGGTTATCCAACCTGCAAAAGGCTATGTCCATGGCTCAGTAAATGTTGCATTGGCCTATGACTTCCCCCTGAGGCCTGGACCCAGTCCTGTTGTGATGACAGATGCATCTTTTCATCACACTGGGTGGTTTGTTTCCCCAGCTTTAAGACAGATAGTTTGAGGAAAAGGAGATGAACCAGGTACGGGTCATAAGAGCTGTCATCAAATCTTTGAAAGAGGGAGAGACATTGTTCTGTTTTGCTACAGAGAGCAACGTATGTGGTGGTGGTCTTCAACTGTGGCAAGAGAGATGAAATCTCAAGTGAAGCTTCCTATTGTAATAAAGATAAGGCAATGGAGCAAGCTGCCTAAGGAAGCTGTGGAAGTCCCCATCCTTAGAAGACTGCGAGCAGAGGCTGGGCTGGGATCTGTCTGGGATGGGGTGGGAACAGCTAATCCTGCAGCCGGGCAGGGGGCTCGGATGAGATGACCCTTGAGGCCCTTTCCAATCCTAGGGTTTCATGATGTATAGATGATGCCTCTTAGGTGCAAGCTAGTGATTATTTTCTGAACCTCAGCAGCTCCCTCTGCATCCGATCTCCTACCCCCTCAGCACCTCCTGGACTCCTTTGCATCTCAGAGTGTCCTCCAGGGCCATGGATCTCTTTCATGCCAAATGCAAACACTGAAAGCTTGAGAAAGCATGGGTCAGACCTCGCTGCAGTATGGCTTGAGACAGATCCCATTCCCGTGTGTGTGGTTCTTCTTGGCACCACCCTACTTAGTACTGCAGGGTACCTGTGCAGCCACTACCACTTGGACTCTCTCAGGATTTACCATGTCCTTGTTAAGGTGCAGAGGCCAGAACTGGATGCAGTACTACAGCTGCGGTCTCACCAATGCCGAGTAGAGCAGGCGAATCACTTCTTTGCAATGGTTTTGCTGTTTTTTTCTGGAGATGCATCAATTGATGAATGCCAGCGTATTGTTGGCCCTGCTGGCTACAGCATTGCACTGCCAGCTCATGTTCATACTGTGGTCAATTATTACCCCCAGGTCTGTGGTGGCAAGTGATGGGAGATCTTCAGTCCTGCTGCCTGCTGAGAAGCAGCAGTTGCACAAGCACCCGTGTCATGAGTTTTGTCTGTCAGCAGCCAGAGGTGCAGGGCCCCAGAACCCCCCCTGCACCGATCTCCTCAACTGTTGGCAGGTGTCATGGCCTCAGCAGGGGCCACCATCCCTGCAGCTTTCACCCTGCTGCACCTTAACACACACAGGGTCACCCATGGCATGAGTTTTGCTTGTCTGCAGCTTGAGATGCAGTTCCCCCCAAACCCCTGCACCTGTCTCCCTGAAACTTGGGAGGCTTTGTGGCCTCTGCAGGGGCTAGCATATCTGCAGTTTTCACCCCACTGTGACTTAACACATACACGTGACATGAGTTTTGATTTCAAAACCTTGGGATGCAGTTTCTCCGACCCCCTGCACCTATCTCCTTGAAACCTGGCAGGCTTCATGCCCCCAGAAGGGGCTACCGTTCCTGCAAGTTTCATCCAAATCAGGCCAGAAATGACAAAGTTATAAACTGTTTTGACCTTCCCTATTATATCCTATGGATTCATAGATTCATAGATTAAGGGTCGGAAGGGACCTAGTAGATCTTCTAGCCCGACCCCCCGCCAGGGCGGGAGAACAATGAAACGTCGAAACAGTTTCAACCCTGTTTCAACAGAACAGAATAGCTGTTTCGACTTGAAACAAAATTCAAAACAGAATGCTGTTCCGTCAAAACTCTGGTCGAACAGCCCTAATAGTCATGTTAGTCTGAAGTCAAGTAGGAGGCAGGGTGGATATGCACCTTATAAACTAACCAAAGGCGATTAGATAGATAGATAGATAGATAGATAGATAGATAGATAGATATTGCCTTTGGTTAGTATACAAGGTACAAATCTACCCTGCCTTCTACTTGACTTCAGACTAACACAGCTAACTATGTCTCTGTTCCCTACTATTCCTCTGTTCCTATGTCCAGACTACTTTGAAATCACCCAAATGATGCATAGTTCAAGCTTTCATGAGCTGAAGCTCACTTCATCGGAGGATGTGACTGTATGTATGTGTGTAAAGCAGAGTAGAAAAGGAGGGAGAAATTAGAATACAAAAGACAAGGGTTTGAGCAGGGGAGCAATGCTGGGAGAGGCAAACAAACCAGCAGTAAACCCATAGGAACAAAGGAGTCACAAAAGCTAGTCGAGGTAACGGGCCAAGAATCCATAGTCCCTGTTTAAACCATACTTAACACAACCCAGGCTGTGGATGACAGTAGGAAACAGGCAGGTATAGGCAGGGCACAGGCAGGGTAGAAACAGCTGCTCTGTTGTGCTGCTCATGGCACTAGGGGCAGCTGGGATGTTTCATTCCCAATTAAGCAGGATGGCAGGCTCCTCAGCCCTCCCCTCCAAGTCAGGCCAACCTATCTGTGCTTTGGTTCAGCACTCTCAACACCTGCAACTAGTTAGGGTGATAGGAAACGTGCTGCTGCTTTCCCATGCAGGGTTATCACTGTGCTGGAGAACGCAAGCTCACTCAGCTTCCTCGCACTGGTGGAGATAGAAGCCAAAGCCTCTTGGCCAGATCGCTTACAACAACAGCAAATCTCCAGCTGTCTTCACCTTGTGGAGACTATGGCACAATGCTGAGCTCATGGTGACCCGCACACACACCGGCCAGCTCATTGTAGCATCATTGCTATTCTACCGGCAAGGGTGAAATTAGCACTGGACTGCAGAGAAAGGGCTGAGGGCCTTGTTACACGTTGCACTTTGAGCTGCTCAAGTGTTCATCAGGGTTAGTGCTCACCAGGCGCAGCTGGTGCACTCAGACTGGTGGGGCGTCCCACAGGAGCGGGGTGGGGGGAGTTCAGCTGGCTGGGAGTGGTGGGGTTTGCAGCCTCCCCATTACCGGTCAGATTGTCCCACCCGGCTGCAACCCTTCCCGCCCAACTCCTGGCTGGCTGTAACACCCTCCCCCCCTGCAGCTCCACCTGCTCCACCAGTCTGAGTTCACCAGCAGTGCCTGGTGCTCACTCAAGTGTGGAGCAGTCACACCTTAGGGCTAAAAACCTTCTCTGACTGTCCTCATCCTGCATAGCTGTGACTTGCCACTAGAGGGCTGATGAGCACGGCCCAGACTAGAAGCTATAACTAGGGGTCTACTTAATCTGCGGTTTCACGGTTTTCACGGAAACAGTGAAAAACTGTGTTGTCTGCGATCACCAGGAAATATTGGATTGGCTGAATTTTCCCATGAAATCAACCTAAAAAAAAAGAGTGTTAGTCATATAATACGCTGTTTTAGAATGTCCCAGTGCTTACCACAAAATAGAGACAGTGTGACAATTACTGCAGCCAACCATAGATCACGTGTTTTTGAGTTACTGTCTGCTAGAGACATATATGCTTATCTGCCAGCCAGTGGCAAGGGGTGGGGGCATCAGAAAATGCCCACAAAATCAGACCTTTGTGCTGCAACCAAGCCACAAAAATTGCTTTGTCTTGCTGGAGTTAAGCAGACCCCTAGATATAATTGTTGGGTGCACCTAGAGAGCTGGTGAGCCAGGACAGTCTTCTATCCCTGCTCTAGGTGGAGAGGTATGAGGGTTGAGGGGGGTCAGGAACATGAAGCTGGGAGGTAAAGAGTTAATGGGATGGGGATGAGTAACGAAATGGGAGGTGGAAAGGAAATGGGAGTGGGGGTTGAGTGATGAAATGATGGAAGTCAGCCATTGAAGTATAAAATAAAACAAAGCAAAAAGAAAATAACACGCCAATTCCCGCTCCTGGACTTGTCCGTGCCCTGAGACCTGGCCAGCTGGTGTGTGCTCTGCAGGCTGTTTGCATGGGGTTGCACCCCCGGGGGTGGGAACGTCATACCCCAGGGAGTGAAAGGGGGCTTGGTGCCAGAACCACCTCCTAGGCAATATTGTTCAGGGGGTGGAAAGTTTGCCCACCCATTACAGAAAGGTGGTGGAAGGGGACAGTGCATCCTGGGATGCTGGAGGATGGCAACTTGGGGGCAGCTCATCTGGGAGGGGTGGCCACACATTAATGGAACACAAGCTGCGTAACACGGATCAGAGATGAACCTGCCCTGGAGTGGCGTAACTTTGAGCTGCCTAAAGTGTGCTTAAAACTAGTTTCAGGTGTCAATGTGTGGACAATCCAGGGATTAAGAAACCAGGAACCACCTAAAATTAACATGTAACAAGGCTCTGGGACTCTGATGGTAAAAACAGTGGGCAGCCGGGGGCTGCAGGGGGGCTCCCTAGTGTCATTTATAGATTTCATAGACATTAGGGCTGGAAGGGACCTCAGAGGATCATCGAGTCTGGCAGGAAGTCAGCTTAGAAGGCATAATGCTTGGCATTGCCAGTATAATTAGGCAATGCCACATGCCAGCTAATTTAATGGGCCCCTGAGATGCTGCAATTGGGCTGTCTTTACCTTCTGTATGGTAGAACTGCCTGGTCCTCCTTCTCAACTTGGGAGACCACCACAACTAGGAATTAAAGCAACCACAGGTTTTTTTTTCCTCCCCCCTACTGCAGCTGCATGTGAGAATACCATCCTGATTCATATTTTCAAGGAAAAATCTTTTTCCCCCTTCATTTAAAAAAATACGGTGTGTCTTATTCCTGGGTGAGTGGTATGTGAGAAAATACGGTAATTTCACACCAAGCACTAATGTCTGAACACCAGGTCCATCCGTTGGCCTTTCCCTGAATCCTGTTAATAGGGTGAGCCCTTGCTATTTAGGGACCAGCTGCCTCCTATTACAAAGAGCCCAGAAGGAGCTAGAGATGGGGTAGGATGGGATGAAGCTAGAGGCTGTCAGGTGCTGCTGGTCCCACGCAGGTGGATGTTGGCTATAGTGGGTGTCTGAGCACTGGATGACTGCAGTCACTTGTGCACTCTGGCATCTCTCAACAATGCAGAAAAAATTAAGTAAAAGCCTTTCCAGTCAATGGTCAGGATAATAAACAGCTCCTGCCACTTGGTGTAGGATGGCGGTGGTGATTCCCAATGAGCTGTAGAGCTCCAAGGCAGTAACTTTTTCTAAAGAGTGAATAATGTCTCAGGAAAACAGCCTTCCCTCTGGCTATCCTTGGGACCAAGCCTGAATCAGAGGCACACGGAAGGTGTTGGACCCTGACCTTCCAAATGTATAAAGTCAAATAGATGCCACTTAAATGGACAAGATGAACCTCAACCAACGTTTTCTGTGGACAGTGGTTTTATGCTCGCTAAAACATGTAAAACCCAAAGATACGCCACTGGGATATTGTACCAGAATTGGGAAATAGAAGTTTCCCTGTGCCCAACTCATATCCCAGCTTGGAAAACTTCACCGGAGGCTTCAGTTGGAGCCACTTTACCATCACCAGTGTTGCCAACTCTCATGACTGTTGGCGTTGCTCTTAAAGTCTACACTTCGGGAAAGTGAAAAGCATAGCTCTTTTATACACACACACACACGCACACATAAAAAAAGTATGTATCTTATATATAAATACCCAACAAACCTTGTCTGCCATAAATATAAAAATATATATATCTTATATATTATATAATATAAATATATATATCTTTTATAGATATGTGTGTGTATGCATGTACATATAAGTTTTTCACATTCCCAAAGCATAGACTTGAAGAACAATGCCAGCAATCATAAGAGTTGGTAATGCCACACCACCTTGCAAACAACTGCCCATAAAAGCATAGAGACGTAGGGCTGGAGGGGAGCTCCAGAGGTCACATCTAGTCCAACCCCTGCCTGAGGCAGGATCAGCCCTGTGCAAACCTATACAAATCTATTTTCTAACCTCTTAGCAAAACTACACAGTCAACCCTGGCACAACACAAGACATAGCACCCAAACCTGCCACAAGTAAAGGAAGGGGACCGTGGTGACCAGTGTCCCACTGCTGCACACATTATTAAAATATGCTCAGGGAATCCAAAGAAGAAGGCCATGCCCCCACCCCATGGCTACAGATGGAAAAAAAAACAACCCAAAGTCTATACCACTCTGACGATAAAGTGAAATTCCTCCTGACCCCAAATGTGGCATTGGCCTGACACTGAGAGGAAGGGCGAGACCCTCGAGTTGGTAACCTCTGGGTTTAAGTCCCAGCAGGAGCATTGGCACAGCCCAGTCGCCATCCCCTGCCTTGGTTGCAGCCAACACCCAAAGCTTCTGACGAAGGTGAAAAACCCCTGACACACCTAGGGACAAGATGGGAAAATAATTCCTTCCCAGCTGTATGTGGCAACCAGCAAAGCCCAGAAGTCTGGGAAATGCCCTGTACCCCCCACACTTCAGCGTTTCACCCCAGCCACAGCTGCATGTAGGGGCTGGATGAAACGCTTTGCATTGCGTTGAAGCCAGGCGTGGTTTTTTTAGTGAAACACTTTGAGGCCTCCCGGCTGAAAGGCATGATGAACCTACTAAATATTAATAGTAATGCAGAGGGGAGATCCTGATTTCCTTCGCACGGGTGCAGTTGTACATCTGTTACACTGAGCTAAGCAAGATCAGCAAGAGCTGTGGTACACAGCCAGAACGCAGGATGTGAAAATAAATTTCTGGCCCCATCTGCCCTCCGAAAACCATGTAAAACCAGGAGCAGAGCAAAGGGGATCATCCATCAGGCAAAAAGGACTTTACACTTTTTTTTTTAATTAAAAAAAAAAGCTAGAAGGGAGCTAGAAGTTCTTCTCTAGCAAAAGCAGCAGCTAAAAAAGAAAGCAAGCCCAGCTCCCAACTCTTAGCGACCTGAATTTGCTTCTAGGCGGTCACATATGCAACGCGAAAGTTGCATGGTGTTGAGAGAGCTCCCAAATAAAGTGGCGAACGGAGAAAGCCCATAAAGCGACTCATCCATGGCAGGAAAGGTCTGATTTACATCTCATCCCTCCAGCTCCCAAGCACAGTAGGAAGCCCCATTTCTTCTATATGGTACAGTTTTTTCCTCCCTCCCCGAGAGACACGTTATTAATGTCACATAAAATGACTCTCTCGGGGCCATGCCAGGGAGCAGAGCAATGCAATAATGTCTCAGGAGCAAAGACACAGCAAACAATAAAAATCCCTCGAATGCTTGGCTTTTTAAGTGACGTCATGATGGACTGGGTCATTTGTAACGCTCCAGTTAAATTTGCTCCAAGCACCTCTGTCATAAAGCCTTGAATACGGGGGGAGGGGTGATATTGCTGTAAATATTGTCCCTCCTCTCTGTTCCATTAAGCCAGAACATGCTGATTTTCTATTTTGTAGGCAATTTTTTCAACGGGTTTGGATTTCCTTTATGTTAGAGGATTGTGGGATGCCTCCACGTTTGGACAGGTTGTCTGCTTTCCAATCCAGCTGCAGGGGGTGGGGGGGATTGGCAAGAGTACATCTTTGGTTGCAACGTCCACCCTAAGCCACTTTTCCAGTTTCTCACCTGGCGCTGACATATTAAGTCCTTCCGGGTGGAAATTTTGCACATTTTGTAATAGCTGGTCAGCATGATGCTTCTAAGAAAATCCATCCAAAATCTGCTGTGCTGTTCTTTGGTCCTGTATCCATGTGTTCGCAGACATGTGTTCGCATGGGTAACTCAGCAGCAGCTGAACATGGGAATGCCCACCTTGGCCTGTTTTACACAGCTCACTGAGATTCAAGAAGCAGGTTGCGTTGGCGGAAAACCAGCTCGATAGGTCTTAAAGTTAAGATGGCCTAAAGGGAATATTTCACGCATGGAAAAAAAAGACTTTTTCTATGCATATTTTTGGGGGCTGATCTGATCCAGCCCAGGCTCTTGAATAAATTAAGATCTATGAGCTGAAATTGGAGACAAAAGTTTTATCCAGTAGTTTAACAAAATCTAAGGCTGTAAAACAATATTCACCAATGTATTTCTGGCCGTGGACTGGAACGACCTGCTCAGGTCTCAGCTAGGCCAGCTCTTGAACCTCCCTGCCACCTGCCCGTGATGCTGCATGTGTGGGTCCAGAGGCGAGCAACAAAAATGATAGAGGACTTGGAAGGAAAGTCATATGGAGAGAGGTTGAAGGAGCTGGTCCCGTTCATCTTGCAGAAGGGACATGACAGCAGTCTTCAAATATTTGAAGGGCTGCCATAAAGAAGACAGAAAACACCTTTCCTCTCTTGCTGCAGAGAATTAGACGCAGACCCATGGCTTGAAGTTGCAACAAGGTCAGTTTAGATTCAGTATCAGGAAAAGTGTCTGCACTGTTAGAGCAGTGAGGCAGTAAAATAGATGCCTAGGGAAGTTATAGAGACCCCATCATTGGGGGCGTTCAAGAAGAGATAGAAGAGCCGTTGGCCAAGGAAGATCTAGGCCTATTTTCTTGCCAGGCTTTGCTCCTTGCTGCATGGGGCCAGGAGGGATTCCCCCTGCCCACTGTTACATGCATCTGGTTTTTAGCAGACAAGGTTTGTTGGGTAAATTCGATATCTTTTATTCGACCAACTCAAATAGTTGGAAAAATTCTTCTTTGCAAGCTTTTGGGTATAAATACCCTTCCTCAGGCTGAGGAAGCATCTGCAGTTGGTGTATGTGTGTTCTCCCTGGAGGGAATGAATAGCAAAGAAGCCAGAGGCTGGTATGCATGCAAGGTTTGGGGGGTATTTTTTTTTTTGGTTTGTTTTTTTCTTTTAAGGGGCCAAAGCAGCAGATTTGGTGAGATGACTTAGAATTTGGTAGGGTTTTTGCCCTTCAGAACAGCCCTTTTTTACATTGGAGAAAAGTTCACTGTGAACAGCCAGTCCCCAGCTGCTGTCTGCTGCTCCAGCCAGCACGGAAGTAGCAGCAGCTGCCTCCTGCAGCCTATTATCACCGCAGGGGCAGGGGAAGGAAAATGTTGGGTTCCTGCGTCCAACGCTGGCCCGTGAGCTTGGCCCCAACAGACACACCTTTCCGAATCTCCTGGGACGTCTCTAGCGAGGCCTCAGCAGGATTTGTCAGGAAATGGATTGCATGGCACAAACCCTGCCTAAAACAGGCCAAGTTGCTGCTGCATCACATATAATTAAACCCTGTTCTTGCCTTAATGCGGACGCCTCTGACATGTCTGGGAGAGGGTGGATGGCACACCATCCCATCCCATTGGACATCAAGAGGCCACTGCCCATTCTTCTCCATTGGTGTACCATCATATTCCCATATGCCAGCCCAGCTAATGTGTAGGAGACAGCACACCTGTCAAAAGCTCTTTGTTTCTGCATCTGTTATAGTCTGTTGCCCAATCCACAGCCATCAGGGGACTATACTGCTATTCCCCTGGTATAAGGAAGAATAATACAGTCTGTTTGCCCACTTAGTTTACTGGCAGGGTGCTGAGCCTCTTTGGATCATCTTATGGTCTGTGGTCACAAGGTCATTTACTCTATAGCCAGGTGATGAGCTGCTATAAAGTGCCATTGACTTCAAAGCCACAAATTGGAGAAGGACACATGGCTTCTCCGTCCTCAGTTCTACCCATGACAATCGATGTGGGCAGGTTGCCTGGGTCCTAGGAGGGGAAAGAGAAGGAGGTGAGATGGAGCACCCTTTTCTAGGCCAGATAATCTCAGGGGGGCACTGAGAGTCTTAGGAGGGTGCATGTGTCCCCATAAATCAACTGTGGTCTAATCCAGTGGTGTTCAAATGCCAGCCCGCAGTTCAGATCGAGTCTATGGAGCTGTGTCATCTGGCCCGCACAACTCCCAACAGATGCAGGATTTTCGTAGTGGGGGGATGATGGCAATTAATAGTCCCACAACCCCTCCAGCAACACATTTGCAAGCTCTTCTGACACATTACATAGCCCCGTGTGCTTGATCGGGCTGGTTGAGGACCTGATCCAGAGTCCAGCAGAGAGCAACACAAATGCTTGGGGGGG
>NW_017729033.1:3436388-3479964 GCF_001723915.1 Gavialis gangeticus
CTAGAAAACCTGGTTCACAGAGCAAGGTTGGAAGAGCTGGAGAAGAGGCGATGGCAGGAGGGATTGGATAACAGTCTTCCAACTCAAGAAGGGCTGTTGTAAGAAGAATGGCCATCAATGGCTCTCTTTATGCCCAAGGCATGGGAGAAACAGGAATGGGATAAATTTGCAGCGAGTGGTGGCCATTGCAAAGAACCACCTCTCTGAGGGTGGCTTAGCCCAGAACGAGATCATGGGGGTTGTGATATCTTCATCTTTGGAAAGCTGCGAGTGTGGATAAAACAAACATACATCTAGAGCTGGTGTGGACAGGGATGATCCCATCTTGAGCAGGAGGTTGGACTTGATGACCTCCTGAAGGCCCTTCCAGCCTTATTTTTTCCATGATTCTGCCCCATCCCACCAGTTCCAGCTGCCCCAGCCAAGTACGAGTACTGTCATCGAAAACTATCCTTGTCTGAACATCCTAGGCTGGTGTCTAGCAAGAAGCAAGAGGCAGGTGGGTCAAGGTGCTAGGAGGGAGAAGGTAGGGCACAGCTTATAGACTTGGGCCATAATCAGAAGCCCTATTAGCGGTCTGTCTCCTACCCCTATTTTTAACCTCACATCCCTAAGGGTTAAGTAGTGCTCCTGTGTGATTAACCCAACAGCTCTCAACCTTTTTAGACTCCAGGCACCCCTGGATAGACTCGTGGTCCCCCTCGGAAAATGCCAGCTCTTTGTTTTCACTCTTTTTTTGACTCCAGAAAAATAATAGAGCTGTTCTTCTGGTGCAAAGGACTCAGAAAGACTATAGAGGTTTGAATGTTTTTTAACACTATGGTTTCTCTGGGTTTACCTTGTGAATCATGTTTGTGTACCTAACCTTGCTAGCGTTACGTGGCACCCTTGAAAGACGCTCACCCGGGTTCAGAGCCCCGGGGCTAAGTGGATGATGTGGTGCTCTCTAACAAAGGGAGCTTGTCAGTGAGTGCGGATGCTGTATAGTTAAGTCCTAATTGTGCTGTTTGGATTCAGGCGGTTTTCCCAATGGGAGATTTGTCTGAGCAAGGACTGCTGGGCTGGGCTGGTCCTTTGTAAAGGACTTGAGAGAAGTTTGGGAATGCCAATCCACAGGACATATGTATTTAGGATCATAGGAAAACTGTGTTGGAAGGGACTTCACAAAAGTCATCTAGAGCAGCCCCCTGGTCAGGGCAGGATCAGTCCCGAATAAACCATCCCAGTCACATGTCTGTCCAACCTACTCTTGAAAATTTCCAAGGATGGAGATTGCACAGTTTCTCTAGGCAGCCAACGCTTGACCCATAATCAGAAAGTTGCTCCTAATGGGCTGCATCGGTAGGAGTGTTGCCAGTGGGTCGAGGGCCATGACTCTTCCCCTCTATTCAGCACTGGGGAGGCCACATCTGGAGTCCTGTGTCCAGCTGTGGATCCCCCACTACAGAAAGGATGTGGACACATTGGAGGGAGTCCAGCGGAGAGTAGTGAAAATGGTTTGGGGACTTGGGCATATGGATTGTGAGGAGAGGCTAAGGAAAATGGGCTGATTGAGTCTGGAGAAGAGAAGACCAAGGGGGGGTAAATAGCAGCCTTCACCTCCCTGCAGGTGGGCTGCAAAGAGGCTGGAGCTGGTCTTAGTGGGGGCAGATGGCAGAAGGAGCAATGGGCTCAAGCTGCAGCAAGGAAAGTTGAGGTTGGATATTAGGAAAAACTTTCTCAGGATGAGGGTGGTGAAGCACTGGAACAAGCTACCCAAAGAGATGGCGCAGTCTCCATCCTTGCAGGTTTTGAAGACCCAGCTAGACAAAGCCTTTGCTGGGATGATGTAGCTGGGGCTGGTCCTGCCTTGAGCAGGGGTTGGACTAGATGTGACCTCCTGAGGTCCCTTCCAGCCCTCATTTTCTCTGAGTCTCTATGATTCTAATCTGCAGCCTAAATTTCCCCTGCTGCAGCTGAGGCCATTGCTCCTAGTCCTGACCCCTCCAAAGAAAAGCCCATCTCCATCCTCTCTACAATCAACCTGTAGGTATCTGAAGGCTGTTATCACATCACCTCTCGGTCTTCTCTTCTCCAGGTTCAATAACACTAGCTCTTTCAGATGTTTAGGGAAAAACCAGTTCCCTTTAGGGTCTGGGAAGGAGGAGACGCGGCTGCATTGCCTCGCTCTCAGGGGGTGGGAATTCACTTCCGTGACACACTCTCTGCTTCTCTTGCAGAAGGCATGGTGGAAGCTGTCAGCTCCAGCAGGGATTGCCTGCAAGCCGGGGAGTCCTGCACCAACGACCCCAGCTGCAGCTCCAAGTTTCGGACCCTCCGACAATGCATCGCGGGCAACGGTGCCAACAAACTGGGTCCAGATGCCAAGAGCCAGTGCCAGAGCACGGTGACGGCCCTCCTGTCCAGCCAGCTGTATGGCTGCAAGTGCAAGCGGGGCATGAAGAAGGAGAAGCACTGCCTGAGTGTCTACTGGAGCATCCACCACACCCTGATGGAAGGTCAGTCAGCCCCGCGGCTCAAGGGGAAGGAGTTCCCCCTTTTGTTCTCGGAAAGGATCTCAGTGATGGTGGGATCCACCAGCTCCCTGGCTCTCTAGCAACAAAACAGTCTTCCCCCACCTTGCATGAAAAGCCCAGCTGCCCAAACATTGGCCTCTCTTTTGAGAAGTCCACATGGTTTCCAGTCAACGTTGGCCAGGTTTTAATTCTGGGTGGATACAGGGGCCTGCCAACATCTGGATGGAGACCATCAACCCTGTCCTCCCAACGGGCTTCTCTGTCTGGCAAGGATTTAAAGCAATGGCCCAGTTGCAAAGGGTTTGGAAGCCCGTTACCCATCCCCGAGCCACTCAGTCTCATTACTAATTAACTCCAGCAGGGTTTTAGTGAAGGTGAATCATAATGGCTGCAAGCAGGCCTGGGTACCTGCTTTTTTGGACAGGGTGAACCTGGGGCAGGCCCTCAAAGCTGTTCTTTGGGTAGATCACCTCGACTACTGCGTCCCCAATAGCTTTGATCCAATCCTGTATGCCCCTCTGTTAGTATTATGATAGCAGTCATAGTAGAGAACCCAGCCCCAGCCTTTGGTATAGATGGTCCCTGCTCCAAGTAGCGTATAGTCGACATTGTACACCTTGCTGGGGTCGTTTGACCCCAGTACTCTTTCCTGCCATGGCAGGGGGTTGGACTAGATGATCTACTCAGGTCCCTTCCGACCCTAGTAACTATGAAACTATGAAATTGTAATGGCTGAGCTGGGAGCTCACTGTAGAAGACACTTGGGATCAGGCTGACAAATAATCTCATCTTCATCCCCACCCTCCCTCGAGCTGAGGGACAGAAGGTGGAAATGTTATTAAGGGATTTGCCAAGGGCTACAGCGAGAATCAGTAGCGGAGCAGGGATGGCAGACTGCAGCTTATACAGTAGCACAGCAAAGCTGTGTTTGTGCTTCTGGCAATGGAGGGGAGGAGGGGGAAGAAGGGGGAGAAAAAGAGCCAAAGTAGAGGAGTTATCCAGTGAATGAAGCAGAGAGCAGGGAGTCCTGAAGGGAGCATTTTGATCCCCTACCCTGACTGCCTGCAAAAGGCAAGGCAGAGACCATCTCCCATTAATTCCTGTATCAGGCAGATAAGGTTTGGGAGAGCAGAAGCAATATTTTATTTTTTTAGAAAAACACCCGCAATCTTGAACCCAGCCCCCCAATGACAGAGCATCTGCAATATCCTTCGGTAATCCTTTCCAATAGGTAATGACCAAAAAGTGCAATTTGTCTCCAGCCTGCATTTCTCCAGCTTTGGCTTTTCAAGGCAGGAGCTCATCGTGCCTCTGCCTGCTATATTAAATATCGCTCTGCTATCATAAATCTCCTTCCCGCGTGAGTCTTCATAAGCTGCTCTTTTCTTGACTGTGCCACCTTTAGCAAATCCCTTTATTTCATTCTGTGCTTTGCTGTCCCCATCCATGGATGGACATAAGTGAGCATTGCAGCCTCGGGGCTGCAGCGAAGGTTTCTCACCACACCTCAAGAGCTGTTGTGCCAAAAAGGCCACAGGCAGATCAAGCCAATCCTGCTTTTTTGGACAGGGAACCATAAGCAGATGTGATGACAGCCACATCACTTCCTCATGTGGTGTTGGGGACAGAAGTTGGCATGCTAGCCCATGGGCCCGCTCAATTTGGGCAGGCTTCTTTGGCATGCCTACACCAGGTTGGTAAGCCCTGCTTGCATGCTCCTAGCCTTGCCATATGCCAATGAAGATTATCCATGATCATCTCCAGCAGCAAGGGACTGAGGTCTTGCAGGATCTCTAAGTTTATCTTCACTGGCTTATTCCAGTTTGGAGGGGGGGAGCAGGGATCATTGGGAGCTGGTCCCCAGTCAGGTTACAGATTCACAGAAAATGAGGGTGGAAGGGATTTCAGGGGGCCACATCTAGTCCAACCCCCTGCTGCAGGCAGGACCAGCTCCAACTACATCATCCTGGCCAAGTGTTTGTCTAGCCGAGTCTTAAACACCTCCAAGGATGGAGACTGCACCACCTCTCTGGGGAACCTGTTCTAGTGTTTTATTACCCTCCTAGTGAGAAAGTTCTTCCTAATATCCAACCTCAACTTCCCTTGCTGCAGCCTGAGTCCATTGCTCCTTGTCCTGTCATCTGCCCCCACTGAGACCAGCCCAGCTCCATCCTCTTTGCAGCCCTCCTTGTCGTGCTGCTGTTAATCTGTAGGCCTTGTCTTTGACCTCACCGGTGGCGATGATCACCTTTGTGCTTGCTCGTGAGACCCTGAGCTGGGGAAAGGCAGTTTTGTTTTTGAAATGAAAATGAGTTCAACCAATTTTTTAAATACTTTGCATTTTCAAAGGCTGCCTTGAAAACAATAAGAGGATGTGATGGATGATAAGCCACACTGCTGTTGCTTCCTGCCAAGCCGTGTCCACGGGCTTAGGGAAGATTTGGGTTCACGCTGTCTCAGACCGGATTTCATTCCTACACTATGCTGTTATTTAATAAATTATGATTTTATTGTTTTAAGAGTCGGCATAAAGGGGGGCGTGGGTGGCAATAACTCTCCCCTGTCAGATCTGCGAGTATTTTATGCACCATTAACATTAACCTGGGAATAAAATGGAAGCTTCCAGCTGTAGGATGAAGAAAGGTGAATAAAATCCTAACGTGGGGCGGGGTAAGGGGGCAAGATCTCAGGGACCAAGCATAGCAAAGTGGATGGGGAGGGTGCCGTCCAGACCAACCAGCTGTAAGAAGTACGAGGGCGATTCCCCTGGACCATGAGGTCACCTCCTAGGATGTGATGATGCGCAGTTCTGAGTACTAACATGAAGTCATTTAGGGAAATAAGGGACCTCCGCACTACACAGGATCAGACTTGTTCCTTGATGGGTCATTGGTTGAGTTTACTTACAATGAAATCGCCAAAGTAAGGTCTTAACAAAGAAATTTGCAACCCAGATCCCATTCCTCAGCCCCCCATAATCTCCGTGGGTCACAACTTTGAGTCCTGCAGGTCACTTTGGACTTCCGAGACCAAGACGAGGGGGGAGTACAGGTGACTTGAAGGCAAGCTTTGCATCTTAGCTGTGCTAACAAATGCACCCCATGTCCCATCCATCAGCTGGATGCAGGGGAGCTGGTAGCAGCCTAGCTGGTCCTTTTCTGGCTTCCTGAAGACATGAAGCTGCAAAGTATCTCCAGTCTTGGGTGCTGAGGACTGAAGTGCCAGAGGAAGGGAGCTAGTTTGACCCTGACATTGGCACGTTGGTCTTTTGTAGAGCAGAAGAACAGTAGCAGCAACACAGGAACCCAAAATACAGCTAGATTGGAGAAATGCTGGAAAGAGAGATACAGACCCAGGCGTCTGGGGATTGATGTGCATCAGCAGGGTTGTGCTGGGGACCAGAGCGGGAATATCTACAGGACCGCGGATCGGGTATCAAATGCTGTACAAAACTCAGGCGCTGCAGGACTGGCATAGCAGGGGGCTGCAGGGCATTGGCAGAGCTGTATGGAGGGGTGCAGAGGAGAGTTGGGGAGCATTTGCAGAGCTGTCCAGGGCCAGGAACAGCAGGAGGCTGCAGGTCAAGGCTGAGAGACACAGAGGAGCCAGGAAAAAGAGGCTTGCAAGTGTGGCCTTGCTCCTCTGAGCTGCCACTTTGCTCTCCCATCATTTGCATCCTCCCAAGCCTTTGATTTCCCTGCTCTCATTTCCTTTTGTGACACTTCTATAGTTAACCGTGCTCACTAATGTCTAATTGACTGAGCAAGGAGCCAGCCTGAAAGGGACTACTGCAGGCTCATCTCTCATTCACAAGCACCCAGGAGGCCCTAAAAGCTTCCTCGAAGCCTTTATACAAATCAATCGCAGACGCATGCCCCCAGGGACTTTACAAAGCACAGTATTTACTCCGCTCCTACCGAGCAAGTCTCTGTTTAGACACCTGAACACCTGGGAGGGACATGATTCAAACCACAACCTGAGATGGTGCCACATCATCCGAATGTAAAAATGCTGTGCTGTGACCTATTATGGCCCCCCACAATCAGCGGCAACACCAGGTATTTCAGATGAGGGTGTGAGCTCGGCGTGGCAATGCACCTGCGATACATGCAAAAGGGGAGCGTATCATGGGAGCAATTTCTTCCTGACCACAGCTGGCAATCGACACATGCCCCAAAGCATCAAGCTGGATCACCCTTTTATCCCAGCGAGTGCTGCCGTGACTGCTGTCCTTAACCATATAAATGTCTGCTCCCCCGGCACTTGGGGGTTTTTTGCACAGAAAACTTATGGAGCTGTTTGCCTCAATAATATCCTGTGGTATCAGGAACCAGGATGGAGCATTATAGTCCCTGGCATGGAGGAAAGAGGAATGCCGATTGAATAAAATGAGCTTTCCAGCATCCTTGAAATCCATACAGGGAGGCTTCTGCGGGGCTGTATGTCATTAGCTCAATGCTCAGCTACAAAAAAAAAAAGGCAGCCTGCAATGGGAGAAGATGCAATGTTAATAAACATGAAGGTCTATTCACGCGCCCCAGTGAGGTGGACATAACCAGCATAGGCCAAGGAAGGGCTGTCTAGAGAGGAGCGTGTTTGGGTGGAAAAACATGCATCTCGGTGGAAAGACAACGGTTCCTGTGTCCAAAGGACGCGGGCTCTGTTCACAGGCAAGAGCTCCTATTAGATCAGGCTTCATTACTGACAGGTCCAGCGGAGAGGACTGGCTGGTCCTTTCGTCTGTGAAGATCTCGCCCGCCCTAAACTGTAGAGTATTTTTCAGGTTTTAATACCCAGCTTGCTCTTTGGGGCTGCAAACTGGGATTTGGTAGAGTAGAGCTGCCAGTTGGCATCATAGAGACCCAGTATTTCTCTAGGGAAAATGGCCTCTATCTATGGACATGCCATGATGAGGCATCTTCAATGCATCATGGAAAAGCAGATGATGGCTCTGCTGGGATGTGTGAAGCCCAGGATGCGTCTTGGGGGCGAGGGTGATCTTCCCCACCACTAGCTAAACTTCTCTCCCTCCCATTATAGGCATGAATGGGTTGGAGAGCTCGCCGTACGAGCCGTTCGTGCGAGGCTTTGACTACGTTCGGCTGGCGTCCATCACTGCAGGTACGTGTGCGGGAGCATGGTCCAGGGTTGGCTGTGGGTTGGGTGGGAAGGACAAATGCATTCAGCTTGATCTCTGCCTGCTCCAATTCCAGCCCTCACACCTTGAGGCATGGCTCACCCCTGCGTTGGCGCTGCGGAGAAGGTGCCTGTGGGTCCATGATGAGAGCTTGATACGGGGGGGCAGGCATTAAGGCATGTCCCATCTTCACCCATGGGGGTTTCATGCCCGTGCCCTAACTAGTGAGACGCAAGAGTGGAGAGGATAGCGTGACGACACTAAGGGGGACACTGGGACTCATCCGGGCGGAGACCTCCTGCCTGCCCCACCTGCCAGTGAGCCAGAGTTTGCCCACCCCTGACCTAGGACCAGACTTGAGTTGTGCAAAGGGTGTGTCAGGAGCTGGGGTAGCCACGAATGGAGAAGCTGTGGTGCTTACTAGGCAGGGGAAGGCTGTCCTAGAGGATGACACCCAGGGCTGTGAACAGGCAACACGGGTCCCGTTGTTTTGCCTGCCATAGAGGAGAGACACGATCCTGAATGAAAAGAGGATCCCTGCTGAGACTGCACCTGGGTGAATGCAGCCCGTGCTGCCTACAGTAATTACACACATGCCCCTTCAGCCTGGCCCGCTGCTCTGTGGGTTTTTATCTCCAGCTCTGCCCCACACTGCTCCTCTTTGTGCCTCAGTTGACTTGTCTGCAAAATGGGTATAATGATGCACAGCTGTACCTCCTGGGGCAATGAGGACACAGCACATTCAGGGTCTCAGAGGGAAGGTCCCATAGGCCCACATGTTTATAACAGCAATTCCCTGAAAGTTCAAGGTCAGCGTGGCACCATTAGTCCATATAATCTGACCTCTGGGATAGCACAGGCCATTATGTTTCACATATTATGTCCAAAACCTCTAGTTTGTTATAGGTAGCATAAAGTTATTTATAACAGTAACTAGTTTAGGTGTAAACTATCCTCTAGTTTCTCTTGGGTAGAGAACAAAGGCAGAGGTGGTACCAAAGTCCTATAATGGATGAAGTGAGAGAGACCCAGAGGCTCTCAGCAAGTGAACCATGCCTCACAGGTGACAACCATCACAGGTCCCCTGGGAGAAATCCCTTCCCAACCCCAAATCCAGAGAGCAGCGAGTGCCTGCAAAGTCCTCATCCTACCTCAGACCACCGGTCCGCGCCGTCCCGGGTCCTGCTGTCAGCTCCAACCAATCTCTGAGGAAGGCTGAATGAAAAAAAAAAATAACAACACATCCAGTCAATTGTGCATTTGAGTAAAAAATTCCTTCCTAACCCTCACAGGCAAATGGCTGATTTAATTATAATCATTGTCTTAATGCCAAGCTGCAAGAATCCCAAGCGTATGGAGAGCAATGCAGGCAAGCGCGTGCTCCTCAAAGCCTGCAGAGAGGGGGGTGAGCAGGGACACTCACTGATTCCCAGTGCCCAGAAGCACAAAGTGCTTAAATGGCCATGAAAAAGGGACTGCCAGCAAGCCATGGGCGCGTTTTATGACATAAATAGAGGTGCGCTGCAAAGAGGCAGATGTGTTTCCTCAGAACGGGGGTCTTCCATGCCCCACACCTGGGTTTTCTTCATTCACGCAGTTGTCCCATGCATGACTTAACACATTGGGCATAAATCTGATGAAGGGAATGTGATTAAATAGCCCCAGCTCTGACAGTGCAGACACACTTTGGCTGACGGGTGTGAAGAAAGCCTGTTGTGGTTATAGGCTTGACTGCATTTTGTTCCCCATCTGTTCTTTCAGAGAGCGGCCACCTCAGCTCTCAGCCGCTTGCCTGGACTGGTTTGGGGATGGAGGGTCCTAATTCCTTCACCTGGATGGGAAGGGAGGTATCCTACCCGACACATGCCCTGCTATCTCCCTGCAGGACTGACTGGGCACGTCTACATGTGCATTTACACCGGCTTAAATTTACTGCAGAGTAAATTACTGCACAGTGAGAAGGAATAGGCCGGCATCTACACATATAGGTGTTAAAGCGCATTAACACTGTGTGTGGACTGGCTAAAGTCAGTCCCAAGTCAGTCCACACACACACAGCATTACTGCGCAGTAGGGCTGTGTGAAATTTTGCCAGCTGTTTCGTGTCGAAGCTGTTTCGACACATTTCGAGCTTGAAACAGCAAAATCAAAATGAAATGAAAGGATTTGAAACAGCTTCAAAATGAAACGAGAGCACTTGAAATGTTTCGAAACTTTCGAAATGTTTCGAGTTTCGAAGCCGGGTTTGCTTGCAGCTAAACAGAAACTAAGGAGAGGAAGGAGGAAGAGCGGGGAAGGACTGCTCTGACTTTGATATCTAGCTCCCGGTTCAATTCCCCAGCTCCCCGATTGCTTCCCCAGCTCTCCGATCATTTCCCCAGCTCTTCCCAGTGGGTGCGGGCCCCTGGATGACGTGGGATGACAGCAGGCTGCCACTGCCAGCTGGGGACGGCGGCAGCTCTGGGCTGTTTCCCCAGCTGGCAGCAGCCTGCTGAAACCCCATGTGAAGATCCAGGGGTTCTCACCCACCGGGAGGGCTGTGGGGCTGTACCAGACTCCTTCCAGGGGGGCACAGGCCCCCAGATCTGCACGCAGGATGACAGCATGCCGGCTGGGGCCAGTGCCAGGACCCAAGTCTGCCAGGCACAGCCTGCACCGAGCGCCGGGAAGAACCCAGTGCTGGCGCTGGCCCCAGCCGGCAGCGACAGCCTGTGGTCATCCCTTGAGCAGATCCAGGGACCCGTACCCCCTGGGAGGAGCCTGGCACAGACCTGCAGCCCTCCCAGGGGGCACAGGCCCCCAGATCTGCATGCAGGTTGACAGCAGATTGCTGCTGCTAGCTGGGACCAGCACTGGGTTCTTCCTGGAGCTCGGCTTGGGCTGTGCTCAGTGCCGGTCCCAGCTGGCAGTGGCGGCCTGCTTTCATCCTGCGCACAGATCCAGGGCCCCCGCCCCCCGGGAAAGGTCCAGCACAGCCCCGCAGCCCTCCCGGGCCCCCAGATCTGCACACGGGATGACAGCAGGCTGCCATTGCCGGCAACGGAGATGAGTTTTGCTTTGAACAGTTTGAGGTGCAGTTTTCCAGAAACTCCTACACCTCTTTCCTTGAAACTTGGCAGGCTTCATGCCCTCAGAAGGGACTACTGATCCTATGATCCTAAATATATATGATCATCGAATCAGGCAAAAAATGACAACGTTATAGGCATTTTCATGATTCCCCATTATAGCCTATGGGCAAAACATCGCAATGCATTGAAACAGTGTTGAAACAGTGAAACAGGTTTGACAAAATGAAATGAAAGTGTGCTTCAAAACAGCAAAATGAAACACTGTCCCTTTGACAGGGCAAAATGGAAGTTGAAAGAAAACGGTGCTGTTTTGCACGGCCCTACTGCGCAGCAAGGCATCTACACGTGTGTTACTGCAAAGTAACTAATTGGGCATAAAATTGATACCTGCATGATGCAGGTATCAAATTTACCCTGAAGTTGGTATAAGCCACCATATCTACTGAGGAGTACAAGCGTGCACATGTAGACACACACCCATACTGCGCAGTGATTTCAGTTACTCCGCAGTAAATGCACATATGTAGATGTGCCCGCTGGGTGGCTTCCTTCTGGGAATTGGTGAGCGATGATATAGTGACCAGCTGCCTGAGTTAGCGGCTGGAACAAAGGCTCAGAGAAAGAGGGCTTTAAATCAGCAAACAGCTCTAATCCCACACTTCTGCACCAGCTGAGCAAGTCTTGCCTCTGAAGCGACAATGCAGAACCCATATACATCCTCCTCGCCAACCCAGCTCCCCTTGGTCTTTCTGCATCTGAGCCACCTCCAGGAGTGCACACTAGAGCTGCTCCCTCTGGCACTCTCCTTAAGGCCCCCCCGGCATGCTGGGCTGGATGACTTCTAATGTTCTGTAGGTGGACTGGCTGGCGGTGGTGCTCTTAGAGCAGTGATTCTCAACCGGGGTGTTGCAGCACCCTAGGGTGCTTTGAGCTTTTGTCAGGGGTGCTTCAGCACCCCACACAATGTATGCACTGGAGCTGTGTAAACAGGATGCCCAAATAAACCCAGAGGGCACATCCAGACGAGCATGGCCATGCGGCATGCGGCGCTGCAAACGTTTGCAGCACCACATACCGCACAGTCCGGTGTTCTCCATGTTCTCCATGCTGCCTGAGCATGCGCTGCACCGGGGGGGGGTTCCATGGGTTTTTTTGACTCCTGGATACCCAGGCATCAAAAAAAAATGTGGGGGGAAAAAAAAACGAAGCAATACACGCTCGGCCAGCGTGCACTGCTGAAGAGCGGAGCCAGGCCACCCAGAGCCATGCTCTGCTGCCAGCCAGGCTCCAGAATAGCCATGGATGCAGTCCCAGGAGGCTCCCAGGACCCCAGGTAAGTCAGTGCTGGCCCCAGCCCCCCCTACCCAACCCAGGGCAACTTGCTGCACGCCAAAGTGCACGTGGCATCGGTGTTCCCCAGGGGCAAAAAGTGGCAGAGCAAGGTGCACCGCCGCTACTTGCCCCCGAGGGAGCAAATGTCCATGAACATCTGGGACGCACCCAGATGTTTCAAATTCGAATCCATAGTGTGACAAACCCTGTTGTGATCTCTCTTTGCCCGTTGCAACAGAATTGCTCTGGTATTCTTCTGCAGTCAAAAAACAAGTGAGAACCAGGAGCTGGCATTTTGCGAGGGGGGCCTCGAGTCCAAAGAGTGGTGCATTGAATGTAGAAAGGTTTTGAGTGCCTTAAAGTGAAACATCCACCCGATTCCCCAGCACAGCCACCCCATACTAGTGACAGATCCCAGTACAGCATTAATAGTCATTCAAGAGCATGCAGGGTCACAGGGGCTGGTTCCTGGAGCTGAGAAACCTCACACCTCGACCAGAACAAAGTTTGACTTCACTCTGCACTCCCTCCCAAAGCACACAGCAACTCAGGACGGGAAGGTCTCACGTCCAGTTCCCTGCTGGTGTCAGGGGTCACGTCACACCCAGTGAGACTGGAACCTGAGACCCTATATCATTAATCACCATTAACAGTGATTGACCAGCATGCTGCAGGGCAAGCTAGCATGACAAGAGCATACCCCGAGAGCCCTTCTGCAGCAACGTGGGGGTCTTGCACACTAAGAAGTGAAGGAATAGCCCTTCGTCTCAGCCTGCCTGCTTTTTATTATAAAACTGCCCGCTCTGGAGACACTTAATGCATCACAGGTGCTGCCCTCCCCCAGGGTAGGGATTTATGTGCTGTGTGATTGCTGCCTATCAAGCACAGCATGGAGTGGGGGGGGGCCGGGAGTGATGGATGTGCTGATAAAGTTGCCAGGTGTCCTCTTTCCCTTTGGGATGTCCATTAGTTCCTTCCAGGATGCCGAGCAGCCCCGGTATTTGTTAGGGGAGGCCTGTGTCCTTCAGGGATGGCAGAGCACCTGGGATTGGGATCACAAGGAGTTGCCTCAAAGGCTGCTGGTTGCATGCAGAACTTGGTGCAAATTCAGAGTCCAGGCGAGGCACTGCAGGATCCCGTCCTTGCAACGCAGTTGGGATGGCAAAGCCTAGAGATTCCCAGCAGGCAACAGGCATCTAAGGTTTCCAGTGAGGTTGTCAAGTCCGCAGAGTACGGACCGACAGATCAGTACCCCTTGGCCCTTATTCAGGGGAAAAAGTGTGAATTGGGGTCTTCCATTAACCTGGCATTACTTCTTCGAATCGCAGAATCGTATAGAAGCAGAGGTCACATGTACTCCAACCCCCTGCCTGAGGCAGAATCAGCCCTCTCCAAACCAGCCTATATAAGTCTATTATCTAACCCATTAGGAAAAGTACACAGTCAACCCAACACAACCACAAGTCATAACACCCAAACCTGCCACGGGAAAAGCAGGGCAACGGAGATGGGCAACATCCTGCCAGGTTAAAATACATTCAAGAGATTGAATGTGTTTCAACAAGGTTGTTAAAATACATGAACAACAAAGGTTGCTAAAATACACTCAAGTGATCCAAGGAAAGGAGCCCACGGCCCCTGCTACTGAGGAAGGCAAAACCCCCACACTCCTTACCCATCTGACCATGGGGTAAAATTTCTTCCTGACCCCAACTATGGCAATTGGTCTGATCCTGAGCAAGGGGCAAGACATGCTAGCCAGGAAGCTCTGGATTTAAGTCCCAGCAGTAGCATTGGCACAGCCTGGTCAAAATGCCCAGCCTTGGCTGCAGCTAACACCCACTGCCACTGAAACAAATGCTGACACATGTAGCTGCAGGGAGGAGGGATAGGGGAGGGGAAATTCCCTCCCAGTCCCATCAGCAACCAGCAAAGCCCAGAAGCATGGGAAATAGCTATAGCAGAGCAGAGGCATCGCTATGCCTACGTCATCCCCATCCATCGGCTTCTTGAACACCACCAGCGATGGAGAGTCCACGCCTTCCCTACGCGCCCAGCCCACTGCCTCACTGTTCGATGGTGATGTTTTCCACGATACCCAGTCTAAATGGACTTTGCTGCAACTTCAAGCCATGGGTCTGTGTCTTACTCTCTGCAGCAAGAGAGAAAAGGTGCTTTCCTTCTTCGTCATAGCAGTATGAAAGGGTTGACCTGTGGGTCAGCCCAGGCTAGCCTTGTTAAGCCAGTCTCTGCAGTCAGGGGTACACCAGGGGATGATGTAGTGAGCATCACATGCAGCAGCCTTTACCACCCTGGCCTGTACAACCAGGTGCCCATTGACAGCTGGGTTGATGCAGGCTGGCAGGGGTGGCACCCTTCAGTGCCAGTCTAGAGCCAGGCTTGAACCCTGGATACAAAGAAAAATTGCCATCAATATTAATAGTGCCAACTATTAATATTAATCAGTGGTCATCAATATTAATTAACTAATGAATATTGAGGAGGCCCTGCAAACACTTGGTTTAACTTTCTGTGGGTGAGTATCCGGGCACTCCTCACACAGGTAAGTGTTTGCGGGCTCATAGCTTGGTTTGCCCCATCTATTACAAGTCACGTGGGATCTGCAGAATATGAGAACTGCAAACAGGGGCTCTCATACCCACTCAGTTATTAAACCAGCTATTTAAATAGGGACGAAACTAGTGAGCTTGCATAGGGCACTGGTGATGTGTTCCTGTAATGAACAGTTCAGACCCACATTCACGCAGCAGATGCGACGGAAAACCTGCCTTGGGTTTTGCGTTTTTGTTCATGCGAATGTCAGACTCGCTGCCCCTGCAGTGTAGACAAGCCCTCAATGTTACCCCCAAACCAGCCATAAAATCCACAGGAATGTGTATTACCCGGATATCACCATATCAAGTCATCACTACTGCTACTTTTAACCGGCTTTTCCCATAAATAATGGATAATGGCCAGGAAAAATGTACGGCAGAATTATATCCACCTGTTTTAATTGTAGCAGAGCTTTTAAAAAACACGTTCTTTGTCGACGCATGGGTGGAGGAGAAAGCTCGGGCATTCAAAGTGATTCATAAGCTGAATGAGTAACGCAACCGTTTCGATGGGCTGTTTGCTACATCCGAGCCGGCAGCTTCCCCGAGTAAAGCGGCACTCCAACAATAGTCGTTGTCGTGTTTTTAAGAGCAGCCACGGCAGGTACGGCAAAAGTTTTATCCATCAAAAAATGATCTCATCCCAGCACCTCAAAGTCAAACTTCCTTTTCAAGTTAAGCCGTGCAGATCAAAAAAGAAAAAAAAAGGCAACGCTGTCTGTAAAAGCAACTGAACGAGGGCCTGGCTGACACCGGGGAATATTCTGTAACATCAGAGAAAACTGAATTTTGCTTTTTAGGTTCGCCGTGAAATTTTCAGCAAAATCAGCACCATCTTCACTAATTTCCCAAAGATGGTTGGTTGGCTTCATTGCCCCATCAAAGTTATGGGTTGTCTTGGCATTTCATCCTAAATTTAGCATGATACTTAGATTTTTTTTTTCTCCTTCTCAGCATATAGCTTCTCTCCTTGGTAAAATGTCCCTCCATTTGCTTTGGGCTATGGGACTCATGTTAAAAGAGATGAAAAACTTGATGCTTTCAAATTGTTTCTCTTTCCTCACCTTCTTCTTTTCCATCAGACATGGAGACTAATGACATTTTCTCGGAAACACCCAACCTCTCCTAGCAGGGATTTTGTAGCGTTTCCTTAGGTAAGAGATATCATTAACTCCCTGCTTGAAGTAGCTGAAGAGCAAAATCAGAAAGATGTGGATATGCTTTCCTTTTCACTTGTTTCCAGGGCATTCTTCACTCATGTACATTTGGTTTCCTAGGGTCTCTTTCTTCCACTGTAAAACCACATCAAGAAACCACGGGCTTGGTTTTGGAAGGGTTTTCCTTCATGGCCTGGGCACTAGCTTTGGGTGCTTTGCTGGAGTGACCACCTTGCTCTGCCAGAGAGTTCATCTCGGAGACCTCCAGGACTATGAATCTGCTCTTTCATAAAAAGGAGTCAGTCGAGAGCAATCCCATTGAAGCTGGTGAAGCTGTGACCTTGAAGACGCAAGGTGCAAATTGACCCGTTGACTCCCTGCTTCTTGCCAATGATGTTCTCGAAGCTTCAGAGGCATCAGATGAGCTCCAACTTTTCCTTTACTGGACTGTTTCCTCCTCTGAGATGGTGCCCGCAGCCTGGCATTTCCTCCAGAGACCATTGCACCAAGGCCTCCCTCTGCTGTGCTCTCCAGCGCTGGCGTCTTGAGATCTCCACCCAGCGTAGAAGAAGATAAAAAGTGCCGTGTCCTGGGTCAGACCATAGGTCCACCTTGCCCAGTCTCCTGTCTCTCACAGGGGCACAGAGAGGATGCAGGAAGGGGTCTGACCAGGGTTTTTTCCCACTGGTCCTCTCTCACTTGCAGCCTCCAGCATTTGAGGTCTAGGATAGGGGCTTTCAACCTTCTTTCATTTTCAGGCCACTAAAAAAATGCAAATGGAGCCTTTTGAATTGTGAGTGTGGGTATTCGCATCCTTTGGACCGATTGTAGTCATCTTTCACGGACCCCTTAGGCAAAGTCCAAGGACCTCCGAGGGCCTGCGGACCGCCGGTTGCAAACCACTGCTCTAGGAAGTTCAGAGTCCGAGGCTGCATCCCTACCTCCCGGGATCAATAGCTACCGATGCCCCTTTCCTCCAAGAACGTGTCCAATCCCTTTTGGTATCGGGCTAAACTCTCATCTTCCCCCACATCTGGTGGCAACAAGCTCCACACTTCAATTCTACACAGCATGAAAAAGAACTGGTTTCCGTTCGTTTTCCACTTCCTACCTACTAGTTTCATTTTTGTGACCCCCTAGTTCTTGCCTTGTGAGACACAGTCAATAATAAATCCCTACTGACTTTCTCTTCACCATTTAGTATTTGGTAAACACTTATCATGTCCCCCCCCACAGGCATCTCTTTTCTAAACCAAATAGGCCTGGCCTCCTTAGTCTCTCCTCATGTGGAAGCCCCTCCATCATGGGCGACTGGTGCCTGCTGAGTCTGGGGGGGCACCAGATCACCGACGGTGGGGTGGGGGGGTGCAATTATCGAGCCGGCGGCAAAGCCAGAAGTGCACTTCCACCGGCACTTCTGTTTTCAAGGCTGGCACTTCCAGGGGGTGCACGGCCAATCTCAGGGGGTGCAGATGCACCCCCTAGGCATCGCCAATGCCCTCCATACCATTAAATCATCCTTGTTGCCTTTCTCTGGACCATCTCTAGTTCTTCTATATCCTTTTTGAGGTATAGGGACCAGAACTGGGCACAGCATTCAAGGTGTGGACCGTGGATTCATAAAGGGGCGTCCTGATACTTTCAAAGTGAAGTTCTCCCACCCCTTTCTGCACAACAGCTCCTCTGCAATCATACAGGCGTGGCATTTTCAGCCCTGATGCACTGCGCTCGTGGTATTGAGTGCAAGAGGCCCTGAACCACCTTGAAGCGCAGCCGCTGTGCTGCAAGCAAGGTTTGTGCACACTGGCCTGCAGAGACTCTCGCGGTGCATTGCTCATCATTCAGCGACCTCTTTACAGGCTCGGTTCTCAGTGGCAATTGCTCAGATCCGCCACCATGGATCATCTCTTTGAAACCCAGGTAGAAACCAAGGGGGCTCAGGTCCAAGCCCTGCCTGGAGTCAGCATCTTTTCTGGACCCGGTCACTCAGTCTGGTCCTCATTCCCTGCCTCCTCTGTGAAAACATGGGGTAGCTGTAGGCTCATATGCCGTAGGCTCAGCTGTATGCCTCGAGCAGCTCCCTCCACTCGTTTTCCCCATGTCTCCCTGCAAGCATGAGAGGCCCCCCGAATCGGGCCGCATAGGCACTGCTCCACCTTCCTCGGACCCCATCTCCAGCCTCACCCCCGCTGTGTCAGCTCATGCTAACAGCCCTGTGCGGGGCCCGTTTCGGATCCATTCATCCCTTTGGTCCTTGCCTCTGAAGCCTCCAAACTGTGTAAGAACCTCTGTGATCCTCTCCTCACCTCTCTTCCCCATCCCACAGCTGCATTGGATCCTGATTTAGATGCTTAATGCCTCGCGCAGCGACTGGCTTTGGTGATGAGTACTTTACAGCCTGCAAAAGCCATCAGGACTCAAGGTAGAGGTGATATCTTTTATTAGACCAGCTAGATTTTTGCAAAAACAAAAACTGGGGGGGGCAAAAATCTAGTTTTTTTTTTGGGTGCTTTTTTGCAAAATTTTCTTTTTTTGCAAAAATCTAGATCTAATAAAGGATATCACCTCTACCATGAGTCCTGATTGCTTCTAGACCAATATGGCTACAACCTAGATACCTTAACTTGCAAGAGGGGGAGGATGGCCCAGTGGTTGGAGCAGTAGTCTGGGCTTTCAGAGAGACTCCCTGCTTTGTCATGGACCTCAGACAAGTCACTAAACCCCGATCCTCAGTGGGCTGGACTGAGGAAATTAGGCTCATAAAAACCTTTGATGATCTGAGTTTCCATTTCCCATATGCTCTGCAGGGGTAACAGCACTGCTCGGCCTCATGGGGTTTCAGCGAGGATAAATACCTCAGGGTTGTTGCAAGGGGCTTGGAGTCGGCAGGTAACGAGGCTCCAGACTCCGGCAGTGGTCTCCTGCCAGCTTGGGAGGCTTTTTTACCAGCAGGTCACTGCTGGGATTTGGAGGAAATGCACCACCATAAACCTGGGGGTTTTGTGGCCTGTTTGCTGTCAAAAGTCTCATTCAGGGGTGCTCAACCCCCGATCCAGAGTCGAAGCCATGTCATCCGACACAGGGGGATCCCTGAGTGTCTGGAAATGTGATGGTGAGGAGCAATGGCAATGCTAATTGCCGCTCCCTGCTGCCAAATTTCCAGACCTGTAGGGAGCCAAATAGCATGGCCTCATGTACCAACTCACCCCAGCGCACACCTGGATCCAGGGGTGCAGATTTAGGCTGGCATACTAGATCGCAGCCATGGACCAACCCCTCACAGGACCGACCTCACGCCATTCACCTGGCCTGAAGGGCTGGAAAGTTGGGCCTAACTGATCATTCATGAGACAAGCCATCTCCCACCCCCTTGTACAACTGATTAGCCCTCAGTGCAACTCTCTTCCATGCATCTGGGGTAGAAACCCTCACTGGTTCAGAGGTGCCGCAGGCCCCCTGCTCACTTTCCCCATCTCTCTAGCTATTGTGTGGAGCAAGCAGGCTGGATCCAACCTGCATCTACCTCCCTCCATCCATGACCAGCCCAAGATACTTTAGAAGAAGGTCCAAGAAACTGGCCACCATGTCGCTGTTTTTGGCAGGGGCAGGCTGGTGCACATGGTAGCCACATCCTTGCAGGGCTCCTAGGGCTGTTTCTGGTGCTTAATCCTGCTGACGTTGCAGGTGGGTATTGCCAGGAAATGTTGCACCCTTAGGCAGGGCTGAGCAAGCAGGAGGAAACCTGGGAAGGAGACCAGACGAAGAAGGTCCTACCAGGTCAGGAGGACCCAGTGAGGACTAGGGAGAGGCTAGCCAACAGACCCTCCATCCCTTCTCCAAATGGCTGGGGAGGGACACTTAGAAGTTAGCTGGTTTCCTCATGGCTTCACGTGGGACCACTTCTGAACCCCAGCACCAATCCCAGCCCCTCCGTTCGGGCAGTCCGGCCAGACCCAGCCCTGCCATGAACTGATGCTCTGCCTCCTCGGTGTCTCCCGGTGCAGGTTCAGAGAACGAGGTGACCCAGGTGAACCGCTGCCTGGACGCCGCCAAAGCCTGCAATGTGGACGAGATATGCCAGCGGCTGAGGATGGAGTACGTCTCCTTCTGTATCCGGCGCGCGGCCCGGGCTGACACCTGCAACCGCTCCAAGTGCCACAAGGCCCTGCGCAAGTTCTTCGACCGTGTGCCCCCCGAGTACACCCACGAGCTGCTCTTCTGCCCCTGCGAGGACACGGCTTGCGCTGAGCGCCGGCGCCAAACCATCGTCCCTGCCTGCTCCTATGAAGCCAAGGAGAAGCCCAACTGCCTGGCCCCTCTGGATGCCTGCCGGGAAAACTACATCTGCAGGTAACACTCATGCGACCCCATGGGATGCAGGCAGACTTCGCCCCGTGATGGGCCTAATCCAACCCAGGGGTGCCTGAAGGGTGCCTGCCTATTGCCCCTGGTGGGCTGCGGACCAGGCCTTGTGGTGCAGTGGATACAGCAAAGAGCTGTCTAGGGGCAGCCTGGGAGGTGCCGGCTGCAGGTTCTTGGGGCAACCTCCTAGGTTTCCTTAGGCTTCAATTATTGGCTGGAAAAGTAGATGAGAAAACTAACAGGAAGGCTTGTTAAAAGCACCTATTGGCCAGAGCAATTTGCAAACACTGTTTAGGGCACTGACTAAGGTCAGCATTAGGGGCTTGGGAAACTTTAACGGGGATGGGCGTTTTACTGCGCAGGGGTGAACTGAGGCACAAAGAGCTCAAGACTTTATCTGAGGTCACACAGGGAACCAGGGAGCAGCACCCACTTCTGCTGATGTCTTACCATGAGCTGCTCCCTGTAAGGAGGATAAGAAGTAGGAGATACATTGGAAAGCAAGGTCTGCTCTGCCTCTGAGATGCAGGGTCCATGCAACACCCAGTACTGGAAAAGAGGGAGGGCTACCTAAGGAAGTCAGCCAGAGCACAGGAGCATTGGGTTAGGATCATCAAAAATAAGGGCTGGAAGGGCCCTCAGGAGGTCACATCCAGTCCAACCCCCTGCTCACAGCAGGACCAGCCCCAGCTACAACACCCCAGCCAAGGCTTTGTCTACCTGGATAGTAAACACCTCCAAGGATGGAGACTGCACCCTCTCTGGGGAGCCTGTTCCAGTGTTTTACTACCCTCCACATGATAAAGTTTTTCCTAATATCCAACCTCGACTTCCCTTGCTGCAGCTTCAGCCCATTGCTCCTTGTCCTGTCATCTGCCCCCACTGAGAACAGCCCAGCTCCATCCTCTTTGCAGCCCTCCTGCAGGGAGGTGAAGGCTGCTAGTCAATCCCCCTCCGTCTTCTCTTCTGCAGACTCAATTAGCCCAGCTCCCTCAGCCTCTCCTCACCAGTCATGTCCCCCAGCCCCCAACCATTTTCATTGCCCTCCGCTGGACTCTCCAACTTGTCCACATCCTTTCTGTAGTGGGGGGCCCAAAACTGGACACAGGATTCCAGATGTGGCCTCCCCAATGCTGAATACAGGGGAAGAATCACTGCCCTCCATCTGCTGGCAGCGCTCCCACCAATGCAGGGTTTCAGGCATAGATATTAGGGCTGTGTGAAATTTCGGCGGCTGTTTTGTTTTGTTTCAGACTTGGACATTTCAATGGTTGAAATACTGAATCTGAAATTAAATGCAGAGCTCCAAAACAGCTCTGAGATGAAACGGGCCATTCAAAACATTTTGGAAATTTTCTGAAACAATTTGGATGTTTCCAAAACATTTCAGAGGCAGGCTTGCAGGGAAAGATGGAGGAGAAGGAGGGAAGGAAGGACTGCTTTGATATTGATATCTGTAGCTGGTGGCCAGTGACAGCCATCTGTTCCTGAGGTCCCTTCCAATCCCAGTGCTGGGGAATCAAACCAGGAGCCTGGGAATTGAACCAGGGGGCATGTTCAGGTCCCTGAATCATTCCCCCAGGTCCCAGTTCGATTCCCCACCTCTCCAATGCTGCCACCAGTTCTTGCCAGGGGGCTTGGGCCCCCAGATGATATGGGATGACAGCAGGCTGCTGCTGCTGCCAGCTGGGGGTGACAGTGGCTCCAAGCTATTTCCCCATCCGGCAGCAGCAGCCTGCTGAAACCTTGCGCAGATCCGGGGCCGTGCCCCCCAGAAAGAGCTGGGGGATTGATGCTGCACCCTTGCGATAGTGCAGGTGGGGGGGCGGTGTGCGCTATTCTTGCTGCACTGTACTGAAAGGGGAGGGGCTCTGCCACAAGCCCTCAGAAGCCCCAATCACTGCTGTCAGAGCTGGTGAGTGTGGGGCTTTTTTATTTTTAAAGCTCCACACTCACCAGATGCAGAGCATGGGATGACAGCATGCTGCCGACTGGGGCCAGCACCAGCACCACCAGCCAAGTCTGCCTGAAGCAGCCTGCACCAAGTGCCAGGAAGAACCCAGTGCTGGTGCTGGCCCAAACCAGCAGTGGCAGCCTGCTGTCATCCTGCATGCAGATCCGGGCGCCTGCGCCCCTGGGAGAGCTGTGGAGCTGTGCCAGACTCCTCCTGGGGGAAGCAGCCCCCAGATCTATCCTGCATCTGTCTCCTTGAAACTTGGCAGGCTTCATGGCCTTAGAAGGGACTACCATCCCTGCAAGTTTCATCCAAATCAGGCAAGAAATGACAAAGTTATAGGCAGTTTTGTGATTCCCATTATAGCCTAAGGCTGAAACGGTTGAAATTTTGAAACAGCTCCGAAATGAATCACCGTCCCTCCGAAATGCCGAATCCAAAACAAACCAAAACACAGCTGTTTCAGACAGCCCTATGAAATGCTGAAATGAAACGCCATCCCTCTGAAACACCCAATCCGAAACCAAAGCAAAATGCAGGCGATTCGCACAGCCCTAGTAGACATCCAGGCCCCTCTTTCCTTCAAACAGCATCAGTGAGGGATGTGGTAGTCAGCCCTTAATGTCAGTCACAATGCTCCATAAATGCACTAAAACCAGGTTTCTCCCTGCCCCCCCGCCCTCAAGAAATGCCCTTTGGCTGATCATCCGTGTCAGGAGATGACTGTGTTTCCAGTCACTTGTTCACAGGGCCACCTGCTAAGGGAAATCAAAGCAGTTGCCTATGAACGGTCCTTGCTGATGCTGACTTGAGGAATGTGGAGTGACTGCCTGAGGCAGGGCTGTGTGTGCACGTGCGTGAGCACAAGAGGGATTTTCTTTGGAGCAAAACTTATTCTGTAGCCACCGATGCCTTTAGAGTGGGGAGTTTCTTTATTCATCACTTTGGTCTCTTCCCTACAGAAGTCCCAGTTCAAATCCACCAAGGAAACTGCCCGTTCACAGCAAATGTGAGGGGTTCCAGCTTCTTTAGCCCTGCTCCAAGATGCCCTCCACAGGTCCTGGTCCAGGCTGCTGCGGTGGGTACATCTGTGGGCGCATGGAGGGGTGCAGGGCACCCCGTGCTTCTTCATAGTGTGAAGCGCGTCTTCAGAGCCCACATCTTGTAGGCTGATGGCTGTTCAGGTGCTGCTGGCATGTTGTCAGCTCGCACCATGTTATCGCCATCGGCAGGCACGCTTCTTTGGGTAGATGTGCTATCTTTTATTAGACCAAGGGAGCAGTTGGAAAAAAGTTTTTTGCAAGCTTTCAGAAGGGGCTTGGGCCCGAAAGCTTGCAAAGGACTTTTATTCCAACTACCCAGTTGGTCTAATAAAAGAGATCACATCTACCCAAAGAGGCTTGCCTGCCCCCACAGCGGCTACAACCCCAAACCCTGCAATGCTATGCACTTGGTGAGGATTTCTTTTAGGATGGGCTGTGAAGCAATGAGCAGAGTGGTAGGGTGAGGCCAAAGGAAAACCATCCGGATGGCGATGGTAGAGATGGTGACACCAAAGTGGACATAGGGAAATGTGTACATTGGAAGCAGGGGATTTGGGGGGACTTAATGGGAGATACAGGCCTGAGTTACCACCTAAGGGAATGCATATGCTGTTTAGCACAGACACATCACCTGGGCTACTAACTGCCACAGGAGCCGCCTGAATATTATTTACCCTGCCTCTCAGGCAGGTTTTACAGCGAACACAGATCTCTGTGCTGCCACGAATAGACTCCTCCAGAAGTTTTTTGAAGATATCCAGAGTATGTGATTGTACCCACTTTGGGGAAAGTTTATTCCAGACCCTAGGCGCTCACGTTGGACATCGATCGCTTTGAAATTTTTGAGGAAAACAGGGTTGAGCAATTCAGTATTAACTACTATAATGAGAAGCTGCAAAAGATCTTTACTGAACTCACCCTTAAAGAATAACAGGAAGAATACATACAAAAGGGGATTGAATGGACTCGTGTTGAATATTTCAATCATTCGTGACTTAATAGAAAATAATCTAGCTGGGATTGTGGCTATGCCAGATGAAGAGTGCCGGCAGCCAGGGGCTGTTACTGGTGATACCTTTGTAGAGAGACTGAACCGAGTCTGTGCTACTCGTCAGCACTTTGAGAGCAGGATGAGCAAATGTTCACGGTTCCCGAATGATACACCCCTGCCTCAATCAGGACTCATGGTAGAGGTGATACCTTTGTTTAGACCAACTAGATTTTCGCAAAACATTTTTAAAGAAATTTTTAAAAGATTTTTTATTTAATTAGATTTTTGCAAAAAATAAAAATTCTTGAAAAAAGGTCCTTATTCAGCTGACTCATGACAGTACTCCAGATGTGGCCTCCTGAGTACCCAACAGAGGGAAGAATCACTAGATCTGCTGGCTGTGCTGCTACCAATCGGAACCAATTCAAATGCAACATCTGTTTTTACCCCTTCTAATGGCCTTTGAGGATTCACGTGTGAGTGATTTGCTCAAGGTCATATCAAGTCAGTAGCACAGCAGGGAATTGTCCCTACACCCCCTGCAATAACCACTTAGCCCAGGCCAGGCCTGCCTCTCAGCTGCTGCAGGGACTACAGCTCTCATGTGTTGTCTGGCTCAGTCTCAGTGGCTCAGCTCAGCACTGGATGCCTCAGGAAGCAACTTGTAAATTGGATCATACCGTCTCACTGTGTATTAGGCCCCAAACTATGTCTGGTTTTGGGCTCCCCTCCCCAGAAAGGATGTCGAACAAATTGGAGAGAGCCCCATGGAGGGCAATGAAAATATTTGGGGGCTGAGGCACCTGATTTGTGAGGACAGGCAGAGCAAACTGGGCTGATTTAGTCTGCAGAAGAAAAGATTGAGCAGGGATTGAATAGCAGCCTTCAACTCCCTGCAGGGGGTTGCAAAGAGGTTGGAGCTGGACTGTTCTCAGTGGGGGCAGATGACAGGACAAGGAGCAATGGGCTGAAGCTGCAGCAAGGGAAGTTGAGGTTGGATATTAGGGAAAACTTTCTCACTAAGAGGGTGGTGAAGCACTAGAGTAGGCTTCTCACTAGGAAGGTAGTAGAGCACTGGAACACTAAGGTTAATAAGGTTAATAACTAAGGTTATTTAGAGAGGTGGTGCAGTCTCCATCCTTGGAGGTTTTGAAGACCTGGCTAGACAAAGCCTTGGCTGGGATGATGTAGTTGGGGCTGGTCGTGCTCTGAGCAGGGGCCTGGACTCGATGCAACCTGCTGTGGTCCCTTCCAACCCTTATTTTCTATGATTTAGGGTCCAAGTCAAGCCCTGGAAGGGGCATAGCACTTTATACATGTATCTAGTCCCTGAAATAAATTGCAATTAACTAAAAGTAGCTGCTGTTGCTCTGGAAAAAAGTGTTATATTGGATATTTCACAGGTACTTGAAGCGGGACAATGGGCTTGTACACCTGTAGGATTTCGTGGTTCAAGTTCAGGCGCAGGAGGCTGACATCTGTTTTTCCCTAAAGTGTAACTAAATGCAGGGAGTGGAAGGGTAGTTGCCTGTCAAACGAGGATACTGGTCCTGCTCTGCCTTTGCATGGTGTTGGGAGGGCAGATACATTACCGATTGTGAGGAACCACCCTGCAAGCAACAGGGCTCCAGCAAGGAGCATGATGGAGAACATGGCTGTATTGTGGGGTCTTCCCAATTGGTGCTCTAAGGCGGTCTGAGCACTCCCGATCTGAAACAGGAAGGCGAGTTGCAACGTGGGACGATCTCTAATGGGAGGCAGCCTCTGTGTTGAAGGTGTTTGAGAGGATAGGGGGGTGGGGCTATCTCTGAGGATAAAAGTGTCCCATCTGTAGTGATAAAAGTCATCATTTAGAGATGCTTCCTAATTTTAAAGCGTTGGGAGTTGGGAGATGGTCCCTCAGGTAGCAGCTGTTAGAGACAAACTAAGGGATTGCAAAGGTTGCCTACTGCTCCACAATAAAGTTCACTGCTCTTGGTTCTTCTCATTTATATAGGCCTGTATTTAATGAACCCAGTGATCACAATGCTATCCAAAGCAGCAAGGAGATTTCATAGACTTCATAGCTATTAGGGTTGGAAGGGACCTCGCAAGATTATTGCGTCCAGGCCCCCGGACCCATAAGACATCCACTTTTGGTTGCTCATTGAGCCAGCTTCGAGGTCAGGGGTGCAGAAGCCCTCTTAGCCCTACCTACCGCATGGCCTGGTGGACAGGACACTTTGCCAGGATGTAGATATGGGTTCAAACCCACACTGCATGACGAATGCCAAGAACCTGAGTCTCCCATTCCCCAAATGGCCGTAGCTATTTGGTTAGAATAGTGTTGCTGGCCACTTCGTGGGTACAGTCCAGAGTGATGGCCCAACCTTGCATGCCAAAAATGGCGACGTGGCTAGATTTCCATGAGGAGCTCCATTGGCCAGATAAGATGGTCCCATGGGCAGTAGGTTAAATACCTCTGGGCTACGTGGTAGAAGGGCCCCTGTCATCCTCTTCTCAGCATCAAACAGTTGCTACACATGCTTTTTCTGGGATTAAATCCTGTGGCTGTGAACAGAATTTAGACACTTCCTGATACATATTAGGATCATAGCAGCATAAGTGAAAGTAGATGCCTCCATAGCCTTCTTCTGAGCATTTTCAGAAAGCCAAAATAGAGACATGTAAGGAATGGAGACATCCAAGCAGCTTCGTGGCTCTTGAATAGGGCACGTTAGGAGGGCATGGACTTAGACCCCTAGACCCCCTCCCTTGCTTCCTTCCATGGTGGGACAGAATCCTCTTCTCTGTAAAGATCATGTTGAAAGCAAGCTTGCTGGTACCACAACACATGCATCCCATCAACCAAGCGTAAAGACCCTGGCTTGCAAATGGCCTGTGGCAGAGACCGTTTTTACAGGCAAAGAGGCCTCCGAGCCTTGGTTTTAGCACTCAGGCACGACCATAAAACAAGCAAATAATAATAGTCATAGATAGTTATAAATCTGCCATCAGTGTGGAGATGAGCATGGACTTTGGAGTTCATATGGGGAACCTGTTGATTTTGTGTTTTCCTTCCGTGACACACATAGCTCTTAGTCTGCACATATTACTCTGGAAGCCTTTCTGCATTATCATCATCATTATCACCATAGCAACCACGAGCCCCAGTTATGGACCAGGGCCTCAGTTGTCTGTGATGGGTACCACATGTTGCAGAAGAGACGTCCATGCTCCGTGAAATAACAACGTTGCATTTGTTCTCCCTTGCTTTTGTTGTTCCCTTTGATATAAAACAGGTGTTATCTAGACTGACAGCATATGGCTGCGCTGTGTGGGTGAGAGAAACATCACAGATTGTTGCTTTTCCATTAATACTGCTGGCCTTCTTCCAAGCAAATTGCAGATTTGGGGGCCTTGCTGATTGGAGGCCCATTAGAGGAATAATTGACTACGTGAAGTTTAAGGTATTTTCTCAGTGTAATAGATTTACATGTACCAGAGGCACCAGTCCTCGAACAGAGGTGCACGCAAACAGCACTCAAGCAATCTCGTCATTCTGCAATCTATGCTTTAAAAACCAATGCCTCATCCACTGGGGGTATCCAGGTTGTAGCTGCATTAGTCCAGTGGCAAAAGCAATCAGGACTCGTGGTAGAGGCAATATCTTTTATTAGATCCACTAGATTTTTGGAAAAATTAAAAACTTTTTTTGCAAAAATCTATCACCTCTACCAGGAGCCCTGATTGCTTCATCCACTGGGGGGCAATTCTGCCCGCAGAAATGGACTCGGTTCAGCAAAGAACAAATTTCCTTGCTATTTGCAACAGCCCCCTTGCTAAAGAATGAGCTTCACAAGATTAAGAAGAATGCAGTAATTCCTCAAAGACTGCCTGCTACGGTTGTACATTTGCACATAACAGCACCGCTGAATGACTCAGAGAATAATCAAACTAAAAACCTGCCTTGATCTGCTGGGGGCAAGTGTGTGCCCAGATCAGGAGCTATTCCAGGGAAGAAAGCATATGTCAGTGAATAAATAAGCTCATGAGCGGGTCTGCTGCTATCCAAATGCTGTGAATGCAGCCGGCGAAGGAGCAGCGACGCTTTTTTTGCCGTCTGTCTCATGCAGGTCCCGATATGCAGAGTTCCAGTTTAATTGCCAGCCTTCCCCGCAGTCAGCTACTGGCTGCCGGAGGGAGAACTATGCTGCGTGTCTGCTGGCGTACACGGGAATCATAGGTAAGAGGCTGCGCCCTTCGGCCCTGCCAGCCCCGGGGAGCTCATGGGCAAGGCCACCTCCCTGCTGCCTCTTGTCCTGCCCCGGGCAGTGCGGTGCCTGGTCGTGAAGATGTACGAGACAAGAATCCAGCTTGCTCTGCCATGCTGGCTCTGCTGGGTTTACCTCGGTGGAAAGGCAGCGAGAGGTGGAGGGTCCAGTCTGTATTCCCTGCGCCTATGATCTGCACTGTGCCAAGGGATTGCAAGTCTCAGCAATGAATACATGCAGATAACGTGATGGGGGGGTGGGCAGGCTTCTCCTCTTCTCACCTGTCAGAATATTCCCTGCCTCTCAACCCCCAGTCCCAGATTACCAGGGCAGTCCCAGATGACCATGGCAAATGACCTGCATAGGGGATGAACCATTGACTTCAGAGGACAGTAGGCCAGATCCCCAAAGAAGCAGCTGCTGGGGCTGGGTGAACCCAATAGGATGGGAAGGAAAGGCTGATCAGGGATGTTTAGACCATGAGGCACCAAACCCCTTCAGTCGTAAGCCTCTCCTCCCCACCCTGGCCCTTTGGACCCTGCGATACCTCTCACATCTGGAGGTAGGATCTCCCCTGTCTGAACACGGCCCGGAGGGCTCTCTAGCATGTCCACATTCAGACTTCATACCCTCTTGGGACACCCAGCCAGGGGACTCAGTTCCCCCGATGAGCTGGGGCAAAGTGCCAGGGTCAGGTTGGTGGTCCAATGCATGGCTTCAGCCCCCTTGCCAGTGGGGTGAGCTGGGTGCATCCACTGAGCGGCATGTTGCTGGTGTGGAGAGACAGGACCACCACGATGGCACTTTCTGGTGGGTGAACGACCAAGCCGTGAATGAGCTAATTGCAGCCACATTGCATTGGCTCTCCTGGTTCGTTCTAGGCAAGGGGACCCCGCTAGGTCCCGAGGAAATGGGCTGGGGGCTGAGAGCAGTGACCCCACTCCCTCCTCCCCGGCAGGCAGCCCCATCACGCCCAACTACATCGACAACTCGACCTCCAGCATCGCGCCCTGGTGCACCTGCAACGCCAGCGGGAACCAGCAGGAAGAGTGTGAGAGCTTCCTGCACCTCTTCACTGACAACCTCTGTCTCCGTAAGTCCCCGCTGCAAGAGCAGCTCCTCTGTACAGCTGGGGTGGCTCCAGGACCCCTCACCCTGGCACTGGGGAATGTGTCTGCAAAGGACCCAGCACAGCCACCACTTGCCCCTGCCAGGCTGGACTAGCCTTGCCTGTCCATCCTGCCCCTTCCAGAGCCAGGGATGTTGCACGTGATACCAGCCAGGATATCCCATTATCCCTCCCAGCCACATTACAGCTGCCCCAGGGTAGAAAGGGGGCAGCCATGAGACACCCAGGCTGGGCAGGCGAGCATTTGACCCTGCTTAGTATTGCAATAGCACCCGGGGCAAAGATCAGGGACCTGCTGTTCTGGCCCATAACAAGAGACAAGCCCTGCCTTGAAGATCTCACAGGCTGAACAGACGGGCCCAAGGGTGGAAAGGGAAGCGGGGGATGGAGACGAAGTGACTCACCCAAGGCCATCGAGCAGGGCAGTGTCAGTGCAGGGATTGGACCCCTGGCTCTGCTGACTCCTAGCCCCATGCCCCTGGCTCAGGCGAGGTGACTTACAAGTTAGCCCTATTAATGCCAAGTGAAGTACAGTGGGCTTGGCCCCTCGCACAATGAGGCCTTGGCCCGAGCTCTGCCTGCTGTACGACCACATAAAAGGAGCAAGGTGAAGGTGCCATGTAGGACTAGGCAGCATGAGCTCTGCAAACAGGCTCTGAGCCCCAGAAGAGGTGACAGGAGCCACAGGTATCTGAATTCATCAATGCCGCGAGCTGCCACGCAACCCATCCAGCGAATGCCAGCGAGGGCAGGGGGAGACCCTGGCCCCGTCACCCCTGGGAGATCCTGACAAGGGGACATTTCTGCACCAGGAAACTTCTGCACTCCCCGGGGCCTACAACAGGCACTGCCAAGCTGTGGAAGCTGAGCAGCCCTGCGTCCTGTACGGTCTGAGCCAGGAGTCACCTCTCGCCCAGGTCTTCACCACCCCTGCCCAGGAGTGGGAACCAGGCACCAGGCACAGTCCCTGGGTAACCTGCACCACGGGGCTGCGCCTGCCCTAGCTAAGGCTCCTACGGTGGGGATGCAATTTTGGCACGCCCAGGGCAGGTGCCCTATGCATCCTGCCGCTACCAGGCCATGACACCACAAGGAGCCTGGGTTCAGCCCTTGCTCTGCAAGCAACAAGCCCCTCGTGATGCCTGCCTGGTGGCTTTGGCTGGGAAATGCCGGGAAGACATGGCCAGGCTGGAATCGAGAGGGGACTGCCAGGCCGAGTGTGCCCCTGCAGGACCTACCTTTGGGCAAAGCCTCAGCAGCACCCGTCATGCCCTGGGGACTGAGGATGCAGTGCCCTGAAGGGTGCATGCTGCAGTGCTCGGTGGGGCCTTCCACCCTTTCCCAGGGCTCCAGGCGGAGAGCGTGCCAAGCTGTGCTTCTCTCCCCGGGGAGGTCAGATTGCCGCTGTGGTTAAGGTGTCGGGGTTTGAGATTCCTAACAGCCAACTCAGCTTGGGGGTGGGGATACCAGCCCCATCGCTCCCTTGGGTGCCATCTACAACACCGGTATGCTGGACTCAGGTAGCCAGAGACCTGCCCCTGTAGCATCACTCATGTAGAGCTAAGCGGGTGCATTTGGCATGCATGGGTGCATTTTGCACGCTCACGTAGAGCTGAGCGGGTGCATTGTGCATGCACGAGTGCATTTTACACAATCATGTAGAGCTGGGCAGGTGCATTTTGCACACTCAGAAAGTGCTGAACAAGTGCATTTTGCACGCACAAGTGCATTTTGCACACTCACATAGAGCTGAGTGGGTGCATTTTGCACACTCACATAGAGCTGAGTGGGTGCATTTTGCATGCATGAGTGCATTTTGCACACATATAGTGCTTGGTGAGTGCATTTTGCATGCATGTATGCATTTTGCACACTCACTGAGAGCCGAACGAGTGCATTTTACATGCACGTGCATTTTTGCACACTTGTGTAGAGCTGAGCAGGTGCATTTTGCATGTGTACAGAGAGCTGAACTGGTGCATTTTTTGCATGCATGGGTGCATTTTGCACACTCACGTAGAGCTGAGCGGGTGTATTGTGCATGCACGAGTGCATTTTACGCAATCATGTAGAGCTGGGCAGGTGCATTTTGCACACTCAGAGAGCGCTGAACAAGTGCATTTTGCATGCACAAGTGCATTTTGCACACTCGCATAGAGCTGAGTGAGTGCATTTTGCACACATGTAGTGCTTGGTGAGTGCATTTTGCATGCATGTATTCATTTTGCACACTCACTGAGAGCCGAATGAGTGCATTTTACATGCACATGTGTATTTTTGCACACTTGTGTAGAGCTGAGCAGGTGCATTTTGCATGTGTACAGAGAGCTGAACTGGTGCATTTTTTGCATGCATGGGTGCATTTTGCACACTCACGTAGAGCTGAATGGATGCATTTTGCATCCATTCAGGGGAAAGGGCCGAGGGGAATCCAGACTTTCCCCACGACTCCAGGAGTCAGCGGACGCACAGACTTGGCTCTCAAAGACCATGGGGCAGTGGGAGTAGGTCCCAGATTTCCTTGCTCTGCTGCTGATGCAGGACCAGGCCATTCTGGAGCAAAAAGGGCTCAGCCTTTATGGCCTGGACCTCACTTGGCCTTGCGATCCCCCTGCCTGAGAAACCCAGATTTGCAGGTGAGGCACAGGGCAGGGAAATGGCTGGCCCATGAAGCATAGGCTTCCTGGCTGTACAGCCAGGGCTCAGCCACCCCTGGGATCTGACCCTACCCTGATGGTTGGGACATTAGTGGCAGGAAGAGACCCTGCCTTATCTGGGCATAGATATCAGACCGCCCTACCTGGCTTGTCAGACCCAACTCTGGTACAACCTGAGCAGAACTTTGGGTAAAAAAGAAACCAGGCCCACGGCACCGGGACACTACTGCCTGGGGGGAGCCACAGCGGGGGTGACAGTAACACTCCCCTTGGGGACAGGGCCCTGATCATGCTTCTTCCATCTCTCTTGCTAAGAAAATGCCATCCTGGCCTTTGGCAACGGGACGTACCTGAGCGCGGGCCTGGCCCCGTCCGTGCACCCGACAACACAGATGTACAAGCAGGAGAGGAACGCCAACAGGGCTGGGGCCACCCTCCGAGAGAACATCTTCGAGCAGCTGCAGCCTACCAAGGTAAGGATGCGGCCGAGGGGCTCGCTGACATGGGGAAGGATGGGACTGCACCCTGGCTCATCCCCCTTCCCCATCTCCTCTGCTTAGCCCCATGTCCCTGCCCCCTACAACCCATCTGCTGACCCCACCTGCTGTTCCCTGGTCCCTTTTCACACCTGCACCTTTATGAGCTCTTTCAACAAACCCAGCGGTAACCCTGAGGCCACACCGCCCTAGCTCCTGACTGCCCCTCATTGCATTATCCTCTTGTTTCTCTTGACCGGGAATCTGTCCCCAGCCATTACATGTGGTGCCCAGAGCACCTGCAGCCCTACAGTAAGGAGATGCAATAGGAGCACTCCCTACAGAGGGGAGTCAGGACTCCTGGGTCTTATTCTTGGCCCTCTTGCTGGCTTGCTCTTGGGCAGGGGTATGGTCCTCTACCTGAGATCACTCAAGTGTACCTTAACAACCTTTGCAGCAGCAGGATGTTGGCCATCCTGGATCTCCTGCCTTACCTGTGGCAGGTTCGGGTGTTACGTCTTGTTTTGCATCAGGGTTGATGGTAGTTTTGCCACGAGATTAGGCCATGCATTTGTCTGGGATGGTTTGGACGGGGCTGATCCTGCCTAGGGCAGGGGTTGGACTAGGCGGTTTCCCAGTGCAGCCTTTGCATTCAAAAAGCTTGAGAAACACCGAGCTTGGTGGAGAGGGGAAGCCTTTGGCACAACCCCAGAGTGCCAACAACACATCTTAAATTGCATTGCCATCCAGCCTGGTCCACCAGACCACTGCAGTGCACGAGGACAAGCAAACCGAGCAGTCCTGTGCATGGCAGTGGTCTGGCGCACCTAATGCTGCTTGGCAATGTTGCACCCTGGTCGAGGTCTAGAGACACCTAGAAATAGCTTGTTTCTTGCATTCGCCAACAGCTGCCTTTAGCCAAAGGGACCCAGTCTGAAGACCTCCATGGGTGGCTTTTGGCCTCCAAGCTACATTGCGGGCCTCACCCTCCCGAAAAAGGCGTTCACCTTCGAATGACAACCGATCACATCCTCTGCTAGTTGTGGGAGGCAGCCCTGGCTCATGTTCCCAGGGAAAAGCAAACTCGACTGTGCTAGGGGTTAAGCATGTAGTGCATAAGCTGGAGGATAGTACTTGGATCAAAGCTATTGGGGTGAACAAATAAACGCAAGGCCAAAGCTTCCTCCACCCAGCTGGAACTGCAATCTTTCATTAAGGCAGCTGGGCCCTGTCTGCACACCCAGCTTCCCTCAGGGGCTTGGAGATACTCCAGCAATGTTGTCCTCCAGTTATCACTGGCTTTACTACAACAAGCAATGCCCAGGAGGTTTCCAGCCCAGTGGTGTGGGCTGGAGCTGGGTGGATAGCTTTGGAGGGGCTCCAAACCATGAAGAGCTTCTAAAGAAAGGCCGTGAGGTTCACCAGGCAGCAAGCCTCCAAAACAGGTCCCAAAGCACAGATCCAACTCTCTCCCTTCCTCCTGTTGTTGGAGCCCATCCAGGCATTCATGAGTTTATCCTCTCAGTGCTCCCCCTGATGGTAGCTTGGTTTTCATTTCACCCTTGTGCACTGAAAGAACAAGAGCCAGATTGTATAAAGATTTAGGTACCTCACTCAGTGACACCAGGGGGAATTAGGTACCTAAATCCCTCTACAAGTCTGGCCTCGAGGGACTTGCCCAAAGTTGCATAGAGAATCCGTGGCAGAACCAGGAGCTAAACCCAGATGCATTGCAGTCCAGTTCAGCAGGGGGACTACAGGCCGTGTAGACGTACCCAAGCTAGCTCAGGTGCCAATAACAGTGTGGGCCTGGCAGCACAGGGGTCAGTGCAGGCTGCCAAACCGGCCTGGGAGCCTGGGTGAACAGGCAGCAAGGGCAAGCTGAGCACCAGGCAGAGCTTAATCCTGTTACCCACCATGACTGAGCACCCAACCGGAGCAGTGTAGACATACCATCCGTTTCTGTACTGCAGTGCAACCCCACTCCTTGACTACAGTCAAGCTAGGTCAGGGACTGGAGTGTCGGGCAAGCTATTTAGCTTTGTAGCATCCTAAGATTTGAGGTACAGGGGAGACAATTATGGTATCTGCCCTCTGATCATTTTTGGAGGCTGTTCACCTCAGTAGATTTGCCTGCTTATGGTAGTCCCGGGATGTGATGCTTGCTTAAAAAGCAACACAGATGCCTTGTTCCTCGAGCCAGAGATCTCAGAGCACCTCAGAAAGCTTGGCATTGCTGTCCTGACTCCGCAGGTGCAGAAACTGAAGTGCACGTAGCATCATAGAAGAGTAGGGCTGGAAGGGACCTCGGGAAACCATGAGGCCCAGCCCCCTGCTCAAAGCAAGACACCTCTTTCCCATCCGTCCCGTACATGCGTTTGTCCGAACTGTTCCTAAAGCAGCTGGCAAGGCACGTGACCCAAAGATATGAGGAAGACGCTAACCTGCCACAAGTAAAGCAGGGGGACCAGGGTACTATCAAGGTGGGGGAGTGATCGGCCAAGATCAGTGGCAAGGCTGGAAATAGAAGCCAGGCTTCCCTCTGGCACCTCATCCCCTGGCTCACAGGACCACACTAAGGGAGCCAATTCTCTTTGCACCTTGGTATGGATCAAAAGCTACTGCTGCCTTCAGCTGAGCTGGATTGAGATCAGAATCAGGACCAGTGATTTCTTGAAGGCTTTGGTTTGTAGAGTCCATTCAGCATCAGAGTCCCAGGGTCGGGAGGAACTCCCAGGGTCATTTAGTCTGGTAAGGGCCAAACTTTTTGGCAGGGCTGCCACAATTTAGCCCTGCAGCCTCCCCGAATGCCACTCCGGTCCCTTTTCCCTGCCCAACTGGTCACTCTGCTTTCTGCTCCCTGCCCGATTTGCTGCTCTGCTCCCTGCCCTGTCTACTACTGTCCTGCCTGTCCCCTCTCCGTTCTGCCTTATGCTGCACTGTACCATGTCTGGCTTGCCTGCTGTGGGTTGGCCACCCCTGATCTACTCCAACCCCCTGCACAGATGGCTTTGCCATGCCCCCAACCATCCCAGACATGTGTTAATCCAGCCTCTGCCTGCAAACCTCCAAGGAAGGAGATTCTGCAACCTGTCTGGGCACCACTCCTCTGAGAGCGAGGAGGTTTTGCACCTCCCTTTGCCTCAAGATGCAGTTGAACGCAACGTGCCTAAAGGCCCAGCCAAACGAGGCACCCCACTCCTCTTTCCCTTTCCAGGAGGAGGGAATGTGAAGGCAGGTTCACCATCGTCATCCCTTCTTTTCTCTTTGCAGCTGTCTGGTAACGAGAAGCTCCAGCGGGAAACCACCCGGCGAACATCCGCGACCTCCAGCTCAGCAGACCCCAGCTGTGCCGCGGGGGCTTGGCGGATGTGGGTTTCCCTGGGGATCACCACACCACTCCTGCTTTTCATGTGAGACGGAGCGAACACACGCCCGGCGGTGACTGTTCCGGTCTGATTCTTTAAGCAAAATGACTCTCGGGGGAGGGCATGGGGGCAGGCAGAAATCCCCTCCTCGCCCCTCCAATCTCTTTTATTTTATAAGGACTGAAGTCGTCTCACCAGCTCCTTCCTCTTCTTTCCATTTCTTGGTTCAGCTCCTGTCTCTCCAGCTCTCTGTAGCATGTTCATGTGGGTTCAAAGCCACAGACAAGTCACTTGGAAGATCCCAACAAGAGGAACGAGAAATGCAGAGGAAATGGGCACATCCAAACTGGGCAGTAGACGCCCGATGGATGACCTGTCCAGAACATTGTATGGACGTTTTGGCTGGCCAGATGGGTTGCCAGGGGTGGATGGGGGACGTCTCTCACTCGGTCACAATTCTTTAAAACCTTTCTACAGAGTGACCTGAGTTGCAACAGATCCACAGCTGGTTCAACCAGAGGAAATCACCTTGTGTTATCTACAAAAAGGTTGGCTTTGCTTGTCAAGGACGCAGGTGGACACTTCGGAGGGGGAGAACGAGAGCTGTGCTACCCACAGAAACTGCCTGTGGCTTTTTTTCTAAACGTGTGAAACCGTATCATGTCATCGGCATGTCACTCCAGGCAGCAACCACGTTCACGTATTAACGGCCTTCAGGAAGAAGCACGCGTGTTGCTTTCCATTTCCCACTGGCTTCGGCTCTTCATATTAGCACCCCGTTCTCGGCCCCTGATGTCCCTCACTGGTAGTCGGGGTAGTTTTTTTGGTCACATCCAAGTATGCAGTGAGACTGTAATGCTTTCCCCCTCCACAGCTAGTTTTTTTACGAGCTCTTACTACATCTGAGCCCATAGGGCAGGAATTGATGTTATGGCCCATGGCTCCTACTCACAGGCTCTGCGCAAGTTTTTTCTGGAGACACACGAGATGGTCTCTTGGAATTTCCTTAGTCACAGAAACAAGAGATGGGCTAGAAAGGTTCAACTGATACCAGCAACCACCTTAAAAAACCCCTCAGAAACATTGGGCTACTCAAAAACCCAGCTGACATGAAAATATGCACATGCTAAATATATCGTAGACAGGGGTGACCCCCAAGTCCCCTCTTTAAAGAGTTAATTAACTAAATATAGATCGTGCTATTAAGTAGAAGTTAGCTGATTCCCTTCAGAGCCTAAATCAAGCTCTGAAATATTGGAGGTCAAGAGGAAATTTTCCAGAACCTGCCTACAGCAGGATTTATCGCAACTTCAATTTATTGCACCTTCTGGGTGCTGGCTATGGGCAGAGATGAGCAAAGGAAGAGTATTCATACAGGGTCTGGATTGAGCTGTCTTGTGCCACTCTCCCCTGCCAGCTGCCAGCATCCAGAGGCCTAGGAAAGCCTAATGTGGAGGTTTTACTTAGCAAATATGTTTAATACCCACTGATGGGTCTATCCAGAACTCTATGATCTGAAACCAGCCAAAACATTTGCATTAATAAATACGCTGCCCTCTTCTCCCATCCTCCAACATAAACAGATTGTTGCGTCCAGTTGTTCAGCTTTAAAGGACAATTGCAATCAGAGAAGCATTTCCCAGCACTTGATCCATCTAAGACATGACTCATGGCAGCTGTACAGCGAAGTCTTGGTGTCCAGCCTGCTTGGCCAAAGCCCTACTGGGATCCCTGCCCCCATGCATTCCTCGGGAGGTAGCACCCGATAATCCAAGCCCATGAGATTACTGAAGACTCGGACACCACCATAAAATTACGGCTTGGGTCCCAGAAGCAGCCAGTCTACCAACAGCAGAGCCCACTTGGGGAGTTTTCCGGGGCGTTTCCTCAGCAGTAAGGGTAACCAGCATGTAGTGGTTTGAGAGAAGATTTGAGAGCATCTTGGTTTCTGCAAGCCTGCTCAAAGTGCATTGAGCCCAATGGCCAATATCTGTGCCAGGAAAAGCAGCAAGTCACCCAGGACGCAGTGGGTAGAGGGTTTGCATACTTGACTATGTGATATCCTGGTATGGGGACCCGTCTCTCCCAAATGAATCCCTGCCTTGTGAGCTGTCTACAAAGGACGCTGCCATTCCTTACCTTGAAAGAGCAATGGCTATTTGCTCCCATAAAGACTGTTGCTCTGTCTGACTCTGAGATAGGCCCCCGGGTTGTGTACTGGGTTATAATTTTCATTAAAAGGCAGCCCTCTTATAGGCATTTGCCCCACTGCCAGGTACATATCACTGGAGAGGCTGAAATGCTACCTTGCCATGTCCCTCACTAATTGCTGTAACAAGTGGACTTTTCTACCCAAGGTCGTCAGAAAATTGACGGCCCCTGTCCCCCAGCATCAGCATCCCATAAAAACCCAGGTTCAGAGAATTTTGTTCACTAGGTTCTTCGCAGGTTGGATACTCAGCCAAGGTGAGGGACCACTGGCCTAGTTGAGGTTGAGGACCCAGATCCAGCTGCTCGGTAGACCTCCGCTTAACACCTTGTTGAGTGGATGAGGTGCACAAAGAGCCTTCCCCTACTCCAGAAAATTGCAAATGGATACTGGGCAGCTGTTACTTCAAAGCAAGGTCTTTTCAAACAAGTTCACAAGGTCCAATGAGTCACATCTTAGCCCCAGCAGGCGTTGGCATGAGCCAAAAGATCCTTACTTTTGTTTAAGCAAAATATCCCTTCTTTGGCCCAACTGCCTTCTCCTGGGAAGTTCTCCAACACACTTCAGCCAAGTCAGAAAGTGCCCCTCTGGTTTTCTCCCCTTCCTCAAACCCTCACAAATGATGGCTTCCAGCATTGTATGGGCTGCCCAACAACAGGAATGAAGGAGCGGGACGGGGGACCAGTGGCATTTGAGACATGACTGCAATTAGGGAGAGCTGGAGTATTTTGTAGGTAGCAGTGGATGCAATGAGAAGCAATTTCATGAGAATCCTTGCAACTACCCCACAGCTCTAGGTTACTATTTTATGTTACCAAACTTAAAAGTCCAAAAAACGCCTCATAGACTTGAAGCAGCAGCCAGGCTGAAGAAACATTTTGGATGCCGTGTTAGCACAGAGCTTCAACTCAACCACAGATGCATCCAAACTAGGCAGAATATCCTGATTTGTACCCTTTTCTTGTCCACCACTTTGCTCTCTGAATGTAAGCGCCCCGTATCTCAAGCCGCAGCTCTTTAAAAGAGAAGCAGGGCCAGCTTTTCGCCGCTCGCGCACTGGTGCAAAATGGATCAGGCTCGGACAAAGGAGAAGGAGCAGGGAGCCCCAAGCAGGTAGGTCCCAGCAGGGTGGGGTGAGAGACAATATTCGTTATCATGCAAAGCAACTGCCACAAGAGACAAAAGCAAGATGACGCTTTCCAAGAAAGTTTCATCTTTCTTCCACCAGATTTTTGAACTCAGCGAAAAATGACAAACGTTGACTTGTATTTTTTAACCAGCCCTAGTGCGCGGCAGCCAAACAGGGTGACATTTGCACAAACATTTCCCACCAATATGCAGAGTCTCGGCCCCGCCAGCACACTGCTGTATTGTTCATCTCCCCACAAACCAACGAATTCAAAACAGCTGCCAGCATCATACACGGGTCGAGGGCTCCAGAGAGGGTGGAAACTATTTTTACTTGTTGCTCCCTTCTCCCTTCGACTTTCACAAGCACAAAGAAAAGTACTTTTTAAAATGCAGGATGCTGCGCAGCCACTGGACTGTATTTTCCGATGTGCCATTTGAGAGCCCCTGGCAATGTGTGCACCTCTGGAAATGGCAGACACCAGTCCCATCCTCTCTTGAACAACTGAGAGAGATGCTGCCACGGGAAGCTCTCATTGCCGCAATAAAACCATCGACGGCCGGGTGACACAGAGGTGGCACATGCGGGCATGCGTGTGCATGCATAGGGACGGGGAATGAATGGCTGATGTTTGCCTATACTATTGGGATATAACCTGTACTTAAACTAAACTTCTGTAAGCATCAATATTCAAACATATACATGAATAAAGCACACATGCATTTTCCTGATCCTGTGATCCCACTTGTTTCGATTGGCCGCTCAGCTCAGGTAGAGGGTCCCATCTGAAACGACTCCCATGACCCCTTTGGTTGCAGTAACTTTGAGGGGAGCTAAGGATGCCAGGTTTTTTGGGTAGATGAGCAGGTCTAATAAGTGCTCAAGCAACAAACCAAACCGGTCCCTAGACTGATGTGGTTAGTGATCCATTCCCAGGTGATGAAGTGAGGAGGGGCCATTGCAACCATGTGGTCTGGCTTCCTGGGAAGTGATACGGGGAGTTTTCAGGTGCTCTGTGCATTCGGCTTTGTACAAGGAGACTGATGGGTTTCAAGTCCATTGTCTTAACCACCGAGCCACAACGACCGCCTTCACAAGTTGCATGGCAGCCTTTTGCAGGGCGTCCCTGCGGATATCAGCTCGGGGGGACCCTGATGGAGAGGGGAAATGTTTCATGCGATGGTGTCTCTTAAGGCTCAACCCACTCTGAAAACATATCTGACCCTCCACAAGCCAGACACGTACAAACCCTGGCCATCCATGGGGCAGACCAGCATTACTAACCTCAGCATATAGCCGGGGCGCTGAAATGAACACTCCTCCCTGCAAACTGTGGGCACCACTGATGGTTCAGCTTGCTTTTTATACTTCCCCGTAAAATAGAGGCAGAAAACCTGGTTTTTAAGAGGTTTAAAACTGGTTTCCAGTAACAAAGCAGTACGAAAGAGGGAAGAGTAGATGTTCCATGTTGTCGCTGCGGTCCTCCTCGGGGGTTACCACCGTCTTGCCAGTGCTGAAGTCTCGGAGGCTGCAGTACTGGCAAAAAGTCGCAGCCAGGATGATCCCAACACCAATCACGCCTTAAAGAATGACCACAGGCTCAGTTCGGTGGCAAAGTCCAGGTTTATTGTCCTCAAAGTGTGGCTCTAATACACTTGCGACCAGATAGATAAGGTGGAAAGGCACGTGCGCCCAGGACAAGGTATTGGCACAACACCACACAGACTCTCCTAGGCCAATGCAAAGGTCCCGTCATTTCTAATTCTCCTTCTATACAGTGGTCAAAATAAATGACATAGCTTTCATAGACATTGGAGCTGGCAGGGACCTCGCGAGATCATCGGGTCCAGCCCCCTGCCCCAGGGGCAGGAAGTCAGCTGGGGTCAGATCACCCCAGCAAGATAAACATCCAAGCATTTCTTAAAGGTAACCATATTACATATTACCTTCCAGCAGTATTTTCCTAAATTTCTCATTCCTACTAGTATCTCACCAAGCCCACTTTAGTTGCTTTAATGCCTGGAAGTCACCACGTTGTTAAGTTTTAGTTTCTACTCTGTTCGAGGACCAACAGTAAACAAGAGAGAACCTCACTATAAGGTGGGTATGCAATTGGCTCAATAACCGTAAGGACCAGGTAATTAGAAATGGATCCGCGTCAGAACGACAGGACGTTTCAAGTGGGGAAAGGCGACCGGGGAAAGATGTTGATAGATTGCAGAGCTGGGCTATGGAGCAGGAGGACGTTCAGTGCTGGCGACCGTAGGCTGCGGCACGTTGGGAAGGATAACTAAATGTACGCGTAGGGAGTGGAAGATACTTGGCCGGGCAGTAGCATTGCTGAAAGGAGTTTGGGGGACTCCACGAGTCAGCTGCGGGATGCACTCACATCAGACACAAATGGGATTTTGACCTGTGTCGACAGGAGCGTTAAGTGGAAGATACAGGCCATGACAATCCCACCCCACTCAGGGCTGGCCAGACCTCATTTGGAGTCGTGCATGTGGCTCTGGGCTTTGAAGAGGGATGTGGAAAATGTACACAAAGGTAGGTGGCTTCATTGGATAAGCAATAGTTTTGGGATAGCATGTCCTGCATTTGTGTAGATGACTTATGAGGTCCCTTCCAACCATATGAGCCTACGACTTGAGGAAGCATTGTCTAATTACCGGCTCAGGCCTGAAGCGTGCCCCCATGAGCCACTTCCCACAGGATTTACGAGTCCCTCGGAGGCCACGTCTGAGCCCGAGAACAGGGACTAGGCGGAAGAGAGGGCTCCGAGGGGTCCAGAGCATGTGCCCAGCGCCCACGGTCCTGTGCAAATTAGCTCGTGCAAACGTCAGCAGGTGCAGGTGAGGCTGTAAAGCTGCTGTCTTGGGCATGTGTTGGCAAAGCTTTTGGTGTGAGACAAGGAGCAATAGGATCCCACAGGAATTTGGTTTGTACAGGCTGTACCCCCAGTGGACTCCATGTATGCTCCCCACAGCCAAGCCCTTGATGGCCCAAGGGCATCCTCAGCTCTGGGCTTTCTGGACGGGGCTCCTAGCACTTCCAGGCTGCCTGCTGCAGAAGGCCCGGGCTGAACGTACTCATCCCCTCCATGGGCACGGCCGCCTGGGAAGTTGTGCAAGTTTTCCTGTGGCACTGCTCCTCATCAGCACCGCAGCTCGTGGACTCTCCAGGTCCTGGATCAGGCTAGGTTAGAGGGGGAACCTGTTTCTGCTTCAGGGAAGTCAGGTTCCTCACGTGGGGCTGCCACAAACAAACAGGACCAACCACCCTGGTCAGGTGTTGCACTACTGCAACACACGCACACTCCCGACAGCCCCAAGGCTGCACCCAGGGCAAGTCTGCTCCACAACCCCAGTGGAAACCTTCCCATCATCCCCCAACCAGCGATGCCACAGGTCCTCCGTTGGAATCAGGCTTGCCTCCACCCAGTCCCCGTGCCCTGCATTCCCGTTGTCCCAGGCTGCTGCCTTCCTCATGCATCCTCCAACAGCCTCTAGTCTCAATCTTTTGGACCTCTGATATGCCCAACATGTCCCGTGACAGAGGTCATGTTGGTGCTCCTGACGGCAGTGTGGCGGGCCAGTAGAGGGCACTCCTGTGTTGAGCCACCTACCTCTTGGGCACTTCCCCAAATCGGGGGCCAAAAAGGAAAGTCTCCCTTAGTCCTCAGGGGCCTCTTAGGCATAATTTAGACCCACACCTCAATAAGTCTCCTATACTGGTCACAAATGAGAACTGTATTGATTACAGGGGTAGGGTGAAAATAGGGTACAAGATTGAGAATATCATAGAAATCCCATCGAGCGAAACAGTCTGGCTGAGGTAGCCTTTTATCACGTATCTGAGTTACTGCCAGCTATATACCTAACCAGATCTTGAGTAGCTTACTCACAAGCGTCATCCCAAGGCTGTTGGAGATCCCCTCTGGAGGCAGGCCGTTCCTCGCTCATGAGTTATAGGGGAGAGAGCCAGTTTCTGATGGTCAAGCTCCTCTCTAAGTCTGAGTCCCCCACATGGCTGCTGCCCCCTCCTCCTGGGCAGTCTTAGCTTATATAGCCCCTGTGACCTCGTTCACCTGGTCCAACAGAGGCCAGCACCTGTTGGCTGTCGGCCAACCAATTTGAAATACATCACTAGTTGCCGGGCAGACTCTAACCCACCAGGT
>NW_017729033.1:3480201-3492603 GCF_001723915.1 Gavialis gangeticus
GTGTCTCCTCTGCTGGGCCCATCCTAATCAAATTGTCACTGAGCAGAGATTTTGGGGAGAAACAAAGGTGGCTTCCTGCCACAGGCAGTGCATTGCGGTGGGTGGTCATGCACCTGCAGAACGGGTTGGGAATGTTTGGACCAAACAGGTCATCCTTGGAAAAAGCCAGTTTGCCAAACCCAGAGGCCTCCAACTTGGTTTATAGGCTAAGAGCCTACAAGGATTTTAGGATGCAAGGCTATTACGTTATCAACGGTACCTGCTATACAGCCCAAGTCCAAGGAACCCTTCAACCGTAAGCACTAATATTTCTGAAACAAAAACACTTCTGATTTTCTGGGGGTCCCCAGTTCTGTTCATTAGAGCCACATTCCAACCCCAACCCCCTGGATTCCCTGTGTGCTCCAGGGTGTCTTTGCAAAGCTAATCAGAGCAGTTGGCCAAGCACTCCCACTCCCCAAAAACACAGGCACCTTTGCAAAAGGAAACGGTACGGGGACCGTGGCATGGAGCGGAGTCATTCAGATCCCCTGGAAGTAGGAGGTGGCGAGACCCTTGTACATCTCGGTGGCTCAGTTCAGTGCGTGTTTATATTTGTTCTGCAAGTGAGCTGGAGCAGCCGTGCGTGAGAACAGGGGCTTGGTCTGGCCTGTCCTTGGGGTAAGAGATTACTGGGAATGATCGGAGTTGACTTTCCCCATCGTGGAGGGGTGCTTGGAGCCTGGACTGTGCTCCGGGGGGAGCCTCTACGGCTCGTTCCCGGCATGGAGAGCCTGGGTTGGCCTGTCAGGGCTGCAGGAAGGAAACGGAAGGGCAGGGTGATGATAGGTATCACAAAAGGCTCATTCATCACGCCCTGTCTACCCGGCTAATTATCTCTCCCCAAAGAGTTTATAGCTGACACTTCACCTCCATATGGTTCCTAGCAACTTGGATTAGCTCAGCAGGCCACACAGCTGTAACCCTGGACATTTTTGTGGAAATACATATCTGTTTTATTCTTAAGTTTCTTGTGAAAGGGAACAAAAGAGGGAACTGGGCAACTCCCCGCGTGTCTTTGTGGAGAGGAAAGAGAAGTCTCCAGCATGGCACAAAGGCATCCCCGTGGTTCACAGCTCACAAACAGCTCCCCAGCCCTAGCCAGCGGATGATGGGAGATGGGATGTGCATCTCATTTCTGGCAATTACCTGGGTCTGTAAAGCCTGTTGTTGGCCCAATGCTGCATGCTACAGTCTGAGATAGTCTTACAGTGAGTTTGACAGGGATCAGGAGGCCTCTGGTATGCTGTGTCCCATTCTGCTTCACTTGTAACCCTCGTGCCAAATGGGTCTCTGTCTCCTTCTATTGCAGGATGTGGTAACACCCCAGGGCATCTCGAGATCCTTTCAAGTTGCAGCAGGGCGTCATGCAATGTTAGCACTATTAGGTCCACAAACATGATGCACAAGATAAACTTAGAGATTTCAAAGAGGAATCCAATGGGTCAAAAACACTACTTTGCTGCGGGCTTTCTGAGTTTTTTTGCAACAAAAGAATGGCTCTATTTCTTTATTTCTTTTGTAGTAAAAAAGCAAGTGACAACTAAGAGCTAGCATTTTCTGTGGGTGCCTTAGGTCTACCCAGGGGTGCCTTGAATCTAAAAAACTTGAGAACAACCGTTGCACTGGCTGCTTTACGCCACAGACACGAGTCTGCCAATAGCAGACAGATTTATTGTATTGCAGATACACGAAAAGCCTCCGGACCGAGAAATAGAGCTATGCAATCTCAGTGTAACCCATGCTTGTTAACTGGAACCAGTTAATTAGAGCACAGCCTGGGGTGGGCTTTTCATACCTCTTTAGGCTCCTAACCTTGTTTTCCAAGATAAGCGTGTGCCTCAAATAGCCCCCTTGAAACTGACAGCTCCTCGCTGGTTTCATTAGTCAATTACATCAGGATACAGACAGGAGGGCTGAGAGCTTGGCACTTAAGCGGTTTATCACTTATCAGATATGCAGATGAATGAGGATGGTTGCATTGTTAGTGATAAACGACACACTGGGACTAGCGTGGTGTTACGTAGTTAAGTGAAGGATGCACTTTCCCATCTTACTGGAGGGTGCTGTGGTCTCTTACCCGGAACAGAAGCAGCTTGTGATTTCAGGTCTAGGAGCATTGGCTCAGCCCCACCGAGCAGCTTTGGGGGATATAATGCAATATCCAGAAGATCCCTCAAATACTGACTTCATTTATTCTGAAGCACCTTTGTGCTCTTTGATGAATGGCCCCTTATGGGTACAGAAGGTACATAAAATAAAATACATAGGATTACAAAGGAAACCAATTATATCGAAATACAGTTATCAAAATACATTCATTTTGCCTACATTCATAATTGAAGGAAATGCTAAATTTCAGTTAGAGGTTAGTGAAAATAAAGATGTAATTTTTTTCCCATCCAAGTTCACGGACCCCTTGAAATCTATCCACAGACCCCTTGGGGGTCCATGGACCCCAGGTTAAGAACCCCTGGTATAAGGGGACACCCACCCTTTCATTCTGGCCAATCTGGACATTTCCAGGCTGCTACTGCAGAATCTGGGACCAAAAATCACTCGGTAGATAAATACATGTGGTCAAAACCTATTGCCTCTGAAGGTCAAGATTTTGCCGGTCTCCAAAGGTTTCCTTTGAGGGTGCCAGATTCACGACACAGTTAAATGCTGCAGTGATTCAGCGGCCGGGACATTTGGTATGATAGGCAATGGCCATGCAACCGAGCAGGGAAGGATCGCAGCACATAGGCATCACAATGTCATGGGGGTGCTCCTTGAAGCAATGAGAGGAGCCCTTCGGAGTCTACCAGCCATTAGGAGAGCTCAAGGCACGCCAGCTTCTGCAGCCAGCAGCACACACGAGATTACAGCCAGCATTGTACCCAAGTGCCTTTGACTCTCCCAGTCCCCCATTGACAGCTGGGTGACTTTTGGTACCGTGCCAGAGTGGGGCTCCAAATTACACTTTTCAAGCCATAGACTTCAGGCTTCTGTGCTGCAGGTGGCCCTGGTAATCCTCTACTGAATAGTCCCAGCCATGTCATCTGGGCCCATGCAGCCGGGATTATCCCATCGCAGGCAGAAGCATTGGCTGCACTATTGGTACCGTGATGCAACCATCACTGAGCCTGAAGAAGCACCGTTAGCGACTCCAGTGCCGACAGCGGTGACAGACGTGGTGGGGATGGTCTGCCTGCTTCAATTCCAGCCTCGTTGAACCCATTTTCAGGGGAAGGGGGTGGGAGGCCACAGTGCGACTGTATGAGATGAAATGGCACAGGGAAAATGTGTTACGTAGGTGGCTTGGGGACTGAGAGCCCCATCCTGCTGATGCCTTTCGCAGCTCCCATCAGCACACCCAGCAGGACTGAACAGAAGTGGAGATCGTCCTATTATATCTGCATTACAACCTAGAAACCCTTGCAGCTGCAAGTGCTGAAACGGGCGACGGAGTGAAGCGTGCAATCAAAGCTGACGTTACTTTTATCTGCACAGAAAGGTTTCAGCAGGGAAGGACAGATATTTATAACCACGGGCAAGCGGAAACCTCAACCGCTTTTGTTGTTGCCGCTTAGCTCTCCTTGGTAAACAGAGTCTCACGGGGGGTGGCAGCGGTGGGAGGGGAAGTACCAAATTAACGACTCATTGTGCTCCGTGGCTGCGGACCGGTGTTGGTGTTTACCTTCATCTCGCCTCATTCAAGCTGAGGTTGATATCAAATAAATGAAGTGGTGATTAAAACTGGCTCGTTCTCAACAGGTCGCCAGCACCATCCAGTGGCGCCGTCTTACTTCTTCAAGGGCATGCGGGATAGGAAACGTCCTTTCGAGGGTACAAGTGCACTGGCATTGGATGGGGGATCTAGTCCCACTTCTGCCCTAGGCGTCTTGGGCAGGTTGCTTCATTTATCCCATCTCATGCCCCAACCTATAAAGCAGGGATAATATGTGCATTAGCAAGGAACTCAGTTCTCCGAGAAGACGTGGTGGAGGCTTGCTTGACCTTGCCTGGCAGCTGAAGCAAGGTGAGTTGAGACTAGGAGCACAACGTTAATCTTTCACCAGCGAGGGTAATTAACCATCTGGAACAAAGTCCTCAGGGTTGAGGTGGGCTGTCCACCCTTGGAAACCTATTCATTAAGACTAGGTGGATCTCTAAATGATGTCTCCATCTTAGCGTGATGCAGAAACAAATGCTGGGGACATCTATGGACATCAGGGGAGGTGATCACAGTGGTCACGCCGGCCTTAAAGGCAATGAATGAATAATTGGCGCTGCACTGGGGCTTCCCGGGGTGCTTCTGCCTCCAGAGCCGAGCAGATGCTCACAATAGCGGGATGCTCTTCAGTGAAACTGCCTTGAGGACACAGGTAAGCTCGTGCTGTGTTTTACTCATCAGACACAGCTTGAAACGTGATGCGTGCTGGGAGCTAATGGTGCAATGCCAGACCGTGCTTCAGATGCTTCCTTGCTGCAGTGGAAGCCCCGTGTTCGTTTCTAAGAGGCACGGCGCCCAGGGCCGAGCGCGAGGGATTGGACTAGCGGGAGGACTGTCAGACTTCTGGCCGTGCCTGCCTGGCTGGAATAGAGATGCTGAGCTCAAAGATGCCACATCCCTTCATCAACACTTTCAAGGCCGTTCCTTTCCAGCACCGCCGTCTTGCAAGGCAGCCTGCTCCTGGTGCTACTGGTCCAGGCGCACTGCCGTGGACAAGAGATGCATTGTGCAATGCTACCACAGTGGAGCATCTCAGTCCCATCTAAGGTCTTACATAGCCCTCCTCAGCAGGGGTCACAAATGGGGTTTATGCCCTGCAGGGCTATTATCCCCATTGCCCTGAGGCACAGAGGAAGGCCTCCTGGTGTCTCAGCTGCAATGCAAACCTGAGTCTCTCTGGGCCCGTCCTTGAGTGCTCCAACCCTTCCAACAACAGAGCCAGTTTCAGCCCACTGCTGCCCCTTTGAACTCAACGGTGCTGGCCCAGGAAGGGGTCTGGCCTGCTCTCTTTTATGTTGCGTGCCACAAAGGTGCAGGAGGAATCAGGACTTGTGGTAGAGATTATATCTTTTATTAGACCAACTAGATTTTTGCAAAAAAATAAATCTTTAATTGCAAGCTTTAAGTTGTCACCTCTACCATGAGTCCTGATTTCTTTTGTTCCTAGACCGGTATGGCTACAACCTGACAAAGGTGCAGTGCATTTTCAGAGGCCGGGCATGAGCAAGGGGCCCCACGGAGGAGCACCATGCTGCCTCTCATCCATCCTCCCAACTAGGAATATGCTGGGCACCATCTCCCAGGGCCAGGAGGAAGCAGCCTAAATATACCACGGGTCTGAACATCCTTGTGCCCCCACAGGAAGTGGCACCAGCCTGCCTACAGGACAGAGGTCATCTTGCCTAACACGCTCGAGGTTGAACCGTTGATGGCTTTTCCTCTAACAACAGAGCCAGTTGCATGGGATCAACCTGCTCAAATACCAGGCCCAGTTAAGAGGCTCTCCAAGTACTCCCCATCTCCATGGGTCGCGCTGGTACAGCCCCACAACAGCTAGTGTTGAGCCCCCTGCCCAGAAAGGAGGCCACTGACTGCCCCATGCAGCTGAGCCCTGCTCTGGCCCATCGCCTGGCAGCCCTATAAACCCCAGCGAGAGCCGAGGGGTGCTAAACCTGTTCATCGAGGCAGAGGAAAAACTGTGGCTAGTAACAGTGCATCGTTCTGTCCAGCCCTTGGGATACGCTGGTGTAACCCTCCCAGAGGCTGGGAGTACAGGCAGGTACAAGACGTCTTATGTTCGATCTATAGACAGAAAAGCAGAGCAGAAGTGATGAGACCTGGAGAGCACAGCCCTCCCTCTTCCTTCAAACAGAAGGCAGGCATTAAAAATAAATGCTTCTTCTAGAAACCGGGCTGCATCTTAAATATGAGGAATACGCGCCTACATACATCACAGAGACGGTAGCCTTGTACACATGTCTTTATTTGCTATTTTCCTCTTGAATCGGAATATTTGGTGCATCTTAAATTCCAGGACATCTTCTATTCAAAAGATGACTGTGGCCAACGCTTGGCATTTGAATCATTTCCTAGCTGAGGGTTTCACTGTGCTGGATGCTGTATAGATAGACGACAAGGAGGCAGCAATGGACCCCCAAAGTCTTTATCTGATGAACAGGAGAGAGAAGGAAGGAGGAGCACAGAAGGGGTGAAGTGACTTGCTCAGGTCACGCAGCATGTCAGTGGCAGAGACAGGAATAGCATCCTGGCTCTTCTAATTCCCCAGACAACTGGCTCCTAGCTACTGGATCACATTACTTTCAAGGCCAGGGGACAACTGACTTTGATGGGGATGAGAGAGATGTCAAGGGAAAAAGAGGACCAAGTAATCTGTGCCAAGCCGTAGCTGCAGATGCAGCACAAGTTAAGTCGTGCAGCTGAGATATAAAAACCTGTGGAAGCAGCAATGTCCCATCAGCAAGTGCAACGCAAGTAGCCCAAACATGTTGATATGGGTGGATGCATCTCGCCTTGCTTATTAAAACGCTATCTCTGCTCCCCCAGCGCAGAGATGGCGGGTGGTAGCCACGGGGCAGTGCTGCAGAATTAGCTCTGGCATGAAAAACTTTCAAAGCGCTTCTTGACGGAGAGAGAAGTTACAGTGCTTTCTGTCAAGAGCAGAGATCACGAGGAACCTGCCAGTGGGAATAGTGCCGGCCAGGCTAGGCTGCTGGATGCTCCCGTCAGGTCTGGAGTGACATATGGATTCAAGTCTTGGCCAAATGTGGAAAGGATGTTAGCAGAAGTTTGTTAAATCAAAAGAAATCCAGTGGTTCAAATTTCAGTTCCCACCACTAATCAATGGCCGTCATCCACACCTCCCCATTGCCTTCCCCATAATGCTTTGCCCTCATTTCACTCCCACCCATGAGAATCAGCAGTTACTTTATTGACAGCTTCAGAGTTACCCCTGCTCAACAGCAATGGGTGTGAGCACAAACCTCAGGTCCTGGTTTTCCAGGCAGCATGTGGTGAATTCTGTGGGTGCGTTTACACGTGCACTTACACTGGCTTAAATTTACTGTGCAGTAAGTGGGAATAAACCAGAGTCTACATGTATAGGCATTAAAGCACATTAACACTATATGTGGACTGACTCAGGACTAAAGTTAGTTCCGAGTCAGTCCACACACACAGTGTTACTGTGCAGTACGTCTACACGTGTTACTGCGCAGTAACTAATCAGGTGTAAATTTGATACCTGCATGATGTAGGCATCAAATTTGCACTCAAGTCGGCATAGGTTACCATAATATTTATTGCTTAGTATGGGTGTAGGCACGCACCCGCACATATAGATGTGTGCCCGTACCGTGCAGTCATTTTAGTTATTGCGCAGTAAATGCGCATGTGTAGATGCACCCTGCATGGAGGTAATGGGATAAAGCCCGTAGGAACTGTCCACATCACAACCTTGAAGCAGATCCAGAAGCAAACAAGGGGAAAATGCATGTGGAGGAACATGGCTTGCTCCAGTTGAGGAACCTATGCACTGCGTCCCCCCACCCACAGCTTCAGTTCCTACCATGGACTCCTCTGGAGTCAGCTGCAAGGCATTCACATCATCCACAGGGGAGAAACAGATGTACATCCCTTCAGCAAGAGACCTCCAGATGCGGGCAGAGTATTGCTGCTGGCATTAGGGAAGTCACCAGGGGTCCTTCAGGTGACTAGGATTCCAGCATTGAGGATCAGCCTGGACTGTCCCTCACCTGCACATAATATATTTGGAGTATCAAGGCCTCCGACACCTTCGGTTTTCAAATCATTTGCTTATTTTTCTAGCACTTTGCATGCCATGGGTCTCTATCCTGGTTCAGGATTCTCCACCCGCCTTAATTCATACCTCAGAGACTGTAAGGTATTGCTTCCATAACCGCCCTCTCTCTCTATTTCTATACAGCTCCTGCAAAGACACAAGGGAAAAGCAATGCAAAAAACACTTCCCCACCCCCAAATCAATGTTACCAAAAAACAGAAGATAATGGCTATTCTCTTCAGCCTTGTTTTTGTATGTTCATTCCCTCCCCTCATCTCATTCATGCAGAAAGGCAAATACTCACACCATAACTGCATTGAATGATGATTTTACCAAGATCATCATTCACATCAGCAATGTGCAACCCAAAGAACTGGGGAAAAAGAAAAAAAAGATCCATTAGGGTAACGATGAATAATACTTATGTTTTAATTCAGCCACGTTGTGGGGTATTGGTGTCCCCCTCCCCTTTTTTTTTTTAAAGTATCAAATTTGTCTCTGTTCCTTTTTTAGATAATTTACATTTAAATGTTATGGACAGAGAAGCCTTATAGGAGAAGCAAATCTATTTGACATCGCTCCCCCTACCACATTAACAAATGATATGTGACAAGGAAGAAAGATGTGCCATGCTGACTTTTGATGAGCCCACAAAAATCTGCCAGGGGTCTGCTCCCTGCATCTCTTTCCTACCACCAATGGCAGGGAAAAAGGAGACGTGGAATGAAATATTCCCTGATCTTCCTAAATTTAACCAGTAGGTAGAATGAACATTGAACACCCTCCTTTGAATATATACATATATTTTTTAGCTTAACTCGAGTCCTGGTTGTGTTTTAGGATTGGTGCCTACAACCCCATTCTGCAGCAATTTCCATCACTACTGAACTCCAAGCCTCAAACTTTACTACTCCGGGATGAACTACCACAAACGCTCTTGAGAGACAGCGCTGATTGAAACCTTCATGGCTCATAAATGCCAGGTTCAACTCTGCTTCATCGCAGCTGCGCTTAATTTCAAAGTTGACGAGTGACATAAAAATAAATGGAGAACGACGAATTCTGTCTCTGCAGAAATCAACGGTTCGGACATCCATGCCGACCGTGTTCCCCGGTTCCTGAGGGTTAGGCGATGGTAAGGTCATCCCCACTCTTGGCTCCCTGGCTTTCACACATGCCATGCCATGCCATGCCATGCCATGCCATGCCATGCCAGCAGGCTCCAAAGATCGATGTGTTCATGGACTCTTTAGCTGAGCTGGTCCATTAAATGTGACCAGGGTGATCACACGGTTTTACTGATCTCCAGGAATTTCTGATTTGCTTGAAAGCAGCCAGAGAAAAATAGTGACCAGAGTTAGCAGGGTAAGGGCTGAGATTTTCATATTTTCTTAATTCTTTAAACCCCCAAATCCAGGGGTAAAAAAAATTGTGAAGTAACAAACCGATCACCTGAGCAAGGATGATGCAAATTGCCAGCATCTTTGACGCTCCTAATTCTTTCCAACTCATCACTGAGGTCTTATAATGCAAAAGCAGAGGATGGATGGGAGAAGCAAGGGTGTTGTGGCGATACCTTTTACTGGACCTACTGTATCGCTGAGAGAGCTGTTGGACAAGTTTTTGGCTGCAGTGTGCCCTTCCTCCAAAAGCTAGTCCAACATCCCTCCTATGTAGTTGGTCTAATAAAACATCACCTAAAACCCCTTGACTCTCGCATCTTTCCCCAACCATCAGGGCTACACTCCTTCAATCCTACTAAAGCAGAGGACGTGCATGCAATTGCAGTAATGTTCAGAAAACCAGTGGAGTTTGGGGGAAGGAAATAAGAAATAATGCTCCAAATAAATCAGGAACGTGAAGCCATAAACCAGTCCAATGAACTCATCCCTAGCTTTTAACATCCAACTAGCCTATGCCCTGATTCACTGTGAATTGCCCAAGAAAGACTAGAAAGAGGGGAGCATTGTTTTTCAGGTAGCTCCCCACTGCAATTCCAATTCTGGTGCAACAAGCTCCTTCCAACACAGGCAACACAGGTCCAGGCAAGAGGCAACACTGCTCAGAGCAGCATCATGTCCATCTAGATCCCACTCCAGGCTACTGCTGAGCTGCTTCTTGGGAAGAGCAGATAAGTATTAAGGCTTCTGTAGGACGTGGAGCACCCGGTAGAAGGGGTTTGCAGCAGAGAACAGCAAGCCTTATCCTCATGAGATGGCTCCGGACTCCATCTGAAAGAGGTTTGCTCTTACCTGCCAAATCTTCAGGGCCTCCATGCTCAGCAGCCCTTCCTGCCGCTCCATGAACTTCAGTTGAGGGAAATGTCCAAAGGTTTCCTCCCTTTCCAGAGCTCTTCTTCCAGCTGGAGAGTCTAAGTCTGCAGAAAGTACAGGAGGACGTAGGTGGCCAGGATCTAGACGGACAGGATCCAGCAGGAGAGTCTACCGAGTCTGTAGAAACGGCAGGGAGGACGGTGAACGGCTGCTTGCTGTCCATTTGCTCCAGACACGAGGAAAGGCTGGAATAAAGTAGTTGCATCAACTCTTTGGAGTTAAAATGGAGCAGTGAAACCACTCACCGTGTATGTACCCAAAGGAACTGGTGCTGCCCGCAAATCCAGCTTCTCTTGGTGAATGACACCACGCCCCCCTTTGGGATTCAGTTTAACTGGAACAGAAACAGCTGGAATGCGGGAGGGGGGTGGGGAGGAAACAAAAAAAGGAAAGCTTTTTTTTTTTTTTTTTAACCAGATCATCTAACTTTTTATTTCAGAGGAAAATTTTGCATTATTTACTTTATTTATATACACGTACTTCACATTTGGGTTTAAAATGCACAGACCTCCCAGTAATTCTCTTGTTCCTGCTTAAATTAGCTGTTATTTTACAATACAAAAAATTATACCAAAAACTGCAGTCCTAAATGTGTGCATGTATAACACCCACAATCCCCAGCCATGAAATAGTTTACAATACTTACTCAGTATTTACATATGAATGCAAGAAATGCTAAATTATACATATTAACAAACTAAGCTCAAGTCTGAACATAAGAATTGTAAATAATTACAGAACAAAACAAAAAAAAATGCCAGAGTCAGAATTAGTTTGAGGATCCTAGTGTAAAGAACATATATTATGCACGTGTTTCAGAGGAATATAAAACCTATTTTTCTGTTTAAATAGACCAATGTATTTTACGCTCCTCTCCACGCAGCACTGGTTTTTTTTTCCCCCTGGAGAGGGCTGTGGGGCAGGCGGCTAACATGGGAGAAATATCTAAAGGACTTCAGTACCTGGAAGACACCCAAAGGTAATTTGTACAGTTTTAGAAAGACACGGTAAATTGGGCAAAAGCAGTCCTGATCCCAAGGCAGGAAAAAAAAACAGTGTTGTGCTTCACCGTAGGCATGACGCTAGCGCGTAGGAAACGTACTGCGTTTAAAGCAATTACAGCAGAATGCGAGGTGTCGACTAAAATTATCTACAGCGTGTCAGCAAAGTAAAAGCATCTCTTCAACTTCCCTTCCCATTTCCTCCCCCCCGCCCCCCCAAAACTCGTGTTCGTTTAAAGATATTCACACGTCAGTGGCACCTTTGCATTTAAAACATGCACATTTCTTTAAGGAATCGGCTCTTGCAGCTTCGCGGAGGAGAGTCCTGTAAGAAAAACAGTAGCATTTCCTACAAGATTGCCTCTGAAAAAAAAGAAAAAGAAAATTTCCCGATGATCGTTAGCTTGTAAACTGAGATGGCTTCATTGAAGTGTCGCCCCGGCATGTAGCAGCCATTGCTTCCTTCGGGTGAGGCACCAGCGCATTCATCGTTGTAGCTTAAAATATTTTTAAGGGTTCGCCCACCAAAAAGTCAGCCTATTCAAAGACCGTTGACCCCGAATCCTTAACTTTGGCTTCTGTGAAAAAGGAAAAGGAAGAAGAAAAAGCTAGCGTTCCTGTCCGTTCAAGACCGAGAACTGGCCCTGCCTTCAAGATGTAGTGGGCTTGAGTTGGTTTGTGGGGAGATCTTGGCGCTTGCTTCCTGTCTCTTGGCTGAGTGCGCATTTCATAAGAGGCTCGTTTAAGCTAATCGAGCATGGGCTTCAATGAACAGCCCTTTGAAAAAGCATTTTATAACTTTTCGACTGGTATGCGCTGATCAGAAAGAAAACGACGCACGCAAACAACCTGGACGCACTTGGTATGTATGCCAGCTTTAAGGAAGTGGCTATCTGGCAAAAAGAACTTTTTGCTCTCATCGCTCTTTGACTGTACAACGGCTTCCTGTTTTGGGACGCTACATATCCAGAACTCGGGTTCATCACGGGCGCCGCCATCCCATCGCACAAAGTCGGACTTTGGCATTTAAGACGGTACATTTTTGCCCCTAAAGACTCCGACGGCTCTAAGACGACATACCCATCACCCTTCCCCCTATACAAGTTGCTAAGCAAAATGACTGTAGTGTTTGCCTATCATAGTCGTGAAAGAAAATACGCAGATAAAATTCTGGGTGGGGGGGGGGGAAAAAAAAAAAAAAAAACATTTGGG
>NW_017729033.1:3492614-3494458 GCF_001723915.1 Gavialis gangeticus
AAAAAAAAAAAAAAGACATTTGTGAGCAAAACAAGGCTCTAATTATTATTTTAAAAAGCGAGTGGCACTAATGAGCTGTTCAGAACCGAGAGAGCTGCAAGGTTTCCCGTTCAAAACTATTTTCCAGGAATAAAACTGATCCTTGGGCTCAGAGCTCATGTGCTGAATTTCAACCAGTTGTACACGCTTGAAAGCGGCAATTTCGAACGGAATCGCTGGCACGATCTTCTTAATGACGGAGGCTCGAACAGCACCACTGACTTAAGCTCGTAAGAAATGGCCGCTTTAAGCATATTTATTACCTGTTTCAAAGTCTGTGTGGTTTTCTGAAAATGGAAGAGCCGTATTTCAAGCTATTTTGCTTACCTCGCTTAAGTGAAATGCATTTAAATACATAAAAGTGTCAAGTTATGCCTCCCTGCTTTATATTGCAAGATCTCAGGAATTTAATTGGATGACTTTTTAAAGCTCTGGAAAGTTATCTAACACTCATTTTATGAAGAAGTTATTAAGACAAAACTCAGACATCTTTTAAAATGCATCAAAAATACATTAGATATTTTCTTTTCTGTTTTATGTACACTTCAAAGCTCTCAACGTTCTGCACACTGCTGTATAGTTTACGTACAAGTGCAAAATCTGTGTGTTATTTTTCATTTATTTACAGATTCTCCTGTGAAATAAGGGTAGATATTGCCCCGCCCCCCGCCCCTAAGAAATAGAAGTGCGAATCATTCATGTTTGACACTGGTCTAGTGAGGAAATACCAGCAATTAGCTTTGCTCGCTTCATCCAATCCACCCTTAATATTTTTCATTTAAGCTGGGAGGCAACTTTTCACAGCACAGATATGTGCATTCTCTCTTTCTGTCATCAGCATGGAAATAAGATACAGCTGGGCTGTACCCTAAAGCATCTTTTTGTTTTATTTTTTATTTTTTGTATATATACAAAAAAAAGTGTCACTCATGTATTTACAGGTTTTGGCTCTGTAAAAATAAGCTTTTAATTTCCATTGCCCATCTTCCTTATTTTTAAGCACCTGGACTCTGCACTCCTTTGTGACGAGGGATGTGGGTTCACTTTATTTCTAAGCAATTACGGAAGAACAATCTTAGTGTGTCAGACACTCTCTGTGGGAACAGAAAGAGCTTTGAATAGCTTTTTAATGTAAAAATTAATTACAGTGAATGAACTGCATTCAGAAAGCCATTCCCATTCAGGAAAATAGGCAGTATCTTTGAAAGTGCATGCTTTCGTGTTGTCCTGAATCAAATGGACTTCAGTCCAAAGACGGGTGCTTTCCAAAATTGTACGTAGTGTTTTTTTTTTTATTATTATTTCAAAGCAGGGTTAGATGCAGGTTTTCTGTACACTAGATGTGCCTTCCACCTGGGGGCTGGCAGGAGGAGACATTTTCATCTCGTGTTATTTCTCTGGTGTGATCTAATCCAGGTTAGCTCTACACACAAGGGACCTAACAAGATAGTTTCAGGAGATGAATCTGTCTGAGGTAATCTGTGCATCATCTAATACTTAAATCGACTAAAAACCTTCACTTCAGAGTCCCCCCCCCTCCCCGGGACATTTAACTTGCAGTTTTGGAAACTGATTAAAGGGGGGTGGGAAATAGATGCATTTTCAATATGAAATTTTCCACTGTTCTGCTGCTTTTGTCAGAAGATTCATTCCAGTTTTTGTTTGCAGGATTATAGACTAATGGTTTTAAAAATGACCTTTACCACCACAGCCGTTGTTCCAAGAGGCAGTGCCACACATCACACGTGAGGTTTTCTTTAATGGATTTTTTTTTTTTTTTTTTTAAAAAGATGGGTAGGCTGTAG
>NW_017729033.1:3494469-3498406 GCF_001723915.1 Gavialis gangeticus
TTTTTTTTTTTTTTTTTTAAAAAGATGGGTAGGCTGTAGATTACAAAAAAACACAAAAGGTTGGGGGTGGGAAGAGATGCAGTTGCTTCATTTTTATCATGGGAAACAGGTCCTAATGGCAAACAGTATTCAGTAGTTGCATGCTATCCAATTTTCTGTTTTTCCTTTAATAAAAAATAATGAAGCTCCCTGGCGCCAGCCTCCAGAACAAACTCCAACCTGGTGGCCTGAATGAAACTCAACTGTGCCATGATTACAGAGTAGCTACATCTTGTTTGGCACCTCGATTTAGTGTCAGCATTCACATCACGATGTTGGCTTGGACAGGTCATGCGGTCACGCCACCGCTGTTAGTTCCTGGGTGGGTCTCGCTTGAAAAGCCACCAGGGACATTGAGGGGGATCTGGACTTATTCTTACACTAGATTCCAGTTAGTAGGTAGCTTCAAATCTAATAACCTTATTATCACCATTTTGAACATGAAGCATGAAGAGACGCAGCTCTTACCACTGTGTTTTCATCATACATCAAGCTCTCTCCTTCACTGATCAGTTTTTCCTTCCCTCATGCTCAAGTCAAGGACCTGACGGTTGATGGGAGGTCCTAGCTTGAACATTCAAACACAAGCCAAACAGAGGTGCTCATTAATAAAGCTGTCCCTCAGTCTTGAAACTAGCAGGGCCTAAGAGAGCTGCTCCTTACACTCATTCTTTAAAGAGGCGATACATGTTCCTTTGATGAATAGTAGTGCTTTAGGTTCCTGGTAGAGTCTGGTCCTCCTCTAGAAGCACTAGGAAACCAAAAATGGACAGAGGAGGAACACTAAAGGTAGCATCAAGTAATGGTTGTGTAGTAGGTGCAAAGTACACACCACCTCTATGTGCAGCAACAAGTGGAAACCTCAGCTTTTCCAGGAGACGGTGGGACTCGATTCGACTTTGCCTTCAAGACTGCTGCCTGGTTAAGTGGCTTCCTTGGCTGGGAAACTCATCTCTGACTGCAAAGATCTATTACCCAGGGCACAAACTGCCTCCAGTGCCCGATTCTGCATAGGAACAAAAGGACGCAACTATGTTGAGTTTGTGTGTACTAATCCCCTCACTTCCTAGATCTGTTTAGTCTAGGCACTTGTGTGTGTGGGTGCACGTGTGCGTGTCTGAATGGACTGGGTTAAGACTTTGTAAACACCGGCTCCTTTGAGAACAACATTTAGCTTCTGCAAAGATTGCATTTGAAAGCCCTAGCCATGTACAAGATTTGGTCTTTCCACTACCCTCGTTCTTTCCAACTTCAATGCTATACAAACTATAAACAGCTACAGAGAAAAAGCATGACTTGCAGAGCTCCATCTAAACAATATGGGAATAAACAGAGATCATTCAAATCACTCCATCTTAAATGCAAAATGGTGAAGATGTGCTTTGAAGTTTAACATCGTGCTCACGTGCTGAGGGCTGACACCTGTAAACACCGCATCTTTTTTTTTTTTTGTACAGTTCGATAAATACATGTACGGCAAAGCACTTTCCATGTATAAACCTGAGTGTCGTTCATTTTGTACTGCTGTCGTATTTACACTAACCGTCAACGGCGGTGAGATGATATTGCTGAACCTGCAATAAAATTAAATTTTGCTTGCACCTGAAAAAAGAAGCAAATCAGGAGCCATGGGGTCAGTAAAACTTAAGTGGAGCGGTTGTCGAACAAAGCCAACTATCGATGTGGGTGAGCAACAAAAAGGTTGGGTCCAAGGAAGTTGCATTTTCCCAAGTGCTTCTAGTCTCTCGTATCACAACAGTAAAATCTCTCTCCTGCTGCTGCTTCTCCTCTTCCACTTCCACTTGGTGTTGTTGTTTTGTTTTTTAAAACCCTAGATAGCAGTTTCTGATGTCCATGCATCAAATACAAGTTCCTGGCTGTGCGGGGAGTTGCTGTTTCCGATTTCGTACTGCTCCTGATTTCTCTTTGTAGGCAATTGGCATTTGCTGTGAAATGTCCACCAGAGCACTGGCTACCGCAAGACCTAAAAGAGTAAGGGTCTTGGTTAGAGAAGCACAAGGCTCTGGCTGCAGGGGCAGAAAGTGTCCCCCCCAAAAAGCAATGTCTCCTTAAGAGGTAAGAAGCATTCGACTGGCAGGGTGTATTCAGAAACAAGCTTTTAAATAGCATGCGTTTTATTCAGTGCAATTGCTTCCTTCTCACCATCAAAGGTAAAAATAAAAAACATGGTATTAATGGATACAAAAGCCCTGATGTTCACAGAAACTGCTTTTATTTGGAGCAAGTCATCACATGGGAGAACAGTGATTTCCTAAAAGCACTAACGTGTGCCAGAAAGGAAAAAACAAAGAAAGATACTGTCACGGGTTGCTCTAGACTTTCACCTAAGATTGCCTGCCACATGCTTGCTTCACAACAAGAGATGGGGCAAGGGATGGCACAAGGTGCGCCGCCGCTAGCTGTCCCCGGGGAACCAAATGTCCACACACACAGACGCAGCCAGAGGGCAGGCCTAGTGTTTTTGCTATTACCGTATTTTATTGTATGTTGCACACCTTTCACTAAGGATCCAACTACAGGTTCAAATCAAAGCTGGGTAGAAACCAGCTATAAAGCTGTTATACAATATCAAGAACCAACTTTGTAGCTGGTTGGTTCTTTTTCTAGCTGGATGGATACTTTTATAGTATGATAATTACTTTGCATGTGTGGCCTGCTTAAATGTATTGTGTGATTAACCAGTTAATTGTGCGATAATTATTTGCATGTGTAACTGGTCTAAACTTCTTGTGCGACTAATCAGTCAATGGCGTGATATATGTAATGTGAGGCAGCTGCTGGAACTGGGTGGTGCATTATATAAGCAAAAAAATATGGTAACAGCAACTTCTGCAGCATGAGGATCTGCCAGGGGAAAGAGAAAGTAATGTTGGATGTGCCGATGAGGAGGCAGCAAAGTGAATGTGTGAGGCTCCCTCCCTACCTGATGTGGACACTCTCTCTTTTCCCCTACCAGAAGCACGTGCTGAAAAAGCTGGCTGTCCCTCCAGCACAAAGAAGAGGGGCCAGGGAGTTTGGCTTAGTCAACAGCACCTGCAACAACCAGCAGCTAGGGGGTTAAACAGAACAGCCACTTTGTTTTGCTCCCCCCTGCAGCTGCCTGTATTTTCCTTGGGGGAAATACCGTACTTAGCAATATTTTCAAAGAAAAATATTTTCCCATCGTTCTGCCTTCTAAAAACAAAGTGCGTATTTGGGGACACGTTGCAAGCAAGACAATACGGTAGGAGAAACTCCCTGGGATATGCAGCTTACGGTTTGGCAGGGGCCCAATTATTTCAGGTAGCCGTGGTAGAAGGGCTGCCAAATCTGCCTGAGAAGCTATGTATGTACTGGGGTCATTAGCTAGCAGTGGTCAGGTGAGCCAGTTTGGGTATGTCTACCTGGCGTGGATGATCTTGCTAGATCATCTTCTTCATAAAAGCCATTTCCACTGAAAGAGGCCTGTATACGTGTTCCTGAATAAATCTGAGAGATGCATCAACATCACGGCAATGGGAAGAGCATAAATACCCACACCAATGGCCTACAACTTCTTTTATTTACTTTATTTTTTAGCAGTGGGGGTCTGAGGCAGGCCAGTGATTGGACCTACCTGCTGGCATGGTTTCTCCTGAGGTCTGAATGCTGCCAAAGCCCTCCATCTGTGCAGCCCACATGCAATGGTACCACAGGCCAGATCCAGCCCATGGGCTATAGCTTGCCAGCCCATAACTTAGACGGCTCAGTTGAACATCAAAGCACAACACTATTGCTCACCTGACTGTCCAGGCGGTGGTATACCTCCTAGGCCTCGAGGCAACCTAACGAATACAGAGAGAACTGCTGCTTTGTTACCGAAGCAAGGCTCCAGCGCGATGGGCTTGGGAACAGTCTG
>NW_017729033.1:3503406-3508697 GCF_001723915.1 Gavialis gangeticus
CCCCCCAGCTTAGCCTCGCTCTTCTCAGGCGTGCCGGCCCTTGGAGAGCTAAGCTCGTCCACGGAGCCGCACCTCTCGGCCATGGTGGAGCTCTTCTTTACCACCTGGCTCTTGATAACCTGCTTCCTCTGCTCCATCTCAGTTTTCAGACATGCGGTGCTTCCTTTGCTAGGCAAATGCCCAGCATGTAGCTGCCAAAAACTGTCACTGGCACGTCTTAATAATCATAGCCACATTCATTATCACATGCACATTTACTGAATGAAATCCAACTATTGAGCAAAAAAAATCAAGTATCGCACAAAGTTTCTCTGTCCTCTTCAGTTTAATCACAAAAGGGCCGCCTAAGCTAAACAACAGGATTACACTTCCCCTTTGGAACAGACTGGCAATCTCAGATGGATCAGACCACTATCATTTATGGGATGGTTCAACTTCTATTTGAACAGCTTAACTCAATATGATGCCCTCTTGCTCCCTTATGACTTTCTGCCGCTCTCCTGCGGTGCCGGCTGGGGACCGGGTTTAATTTGTTTGAAAACCCAGTGCATGCAAACTCTGGTGCGATGCTCCAAAATAAGTTTAAATGGTATAAACCTATTTCATTTAATAAGGATTAAACCTCATGGTGTGTACAGGTGCACTAAGTGTCTAGCGCAGGGAAGGAAGTTGAGGGAAAAAAAAGACCCCTGTAATTGTTCTTTTTTTCTCTCATTCAGTCTATGGTCTCCTCCACACTCTCTCACCAGGTTTTGTATGTTATTTTCCATTGAAAAGTTCCAAAAAAATGCACCCAAATCAACAGTGGCACTTTAGTAGCAACGTGCAACTTTCTCTGTACAGTTCTTCTGGAGAGTCACCATTTGCCTGAGTGAAAAATGATTTGCTAGGCGCATTTGGTTATGGCTTGCTCTACAATTTGAAAGCATATCACAAGACTGGATGCTTAGAGGCGGGGGGGTGTATCCCCAATATTACCCTTGCCTTATGTGAGCTGAGCTGTTGCCTCTCTAGCGCGCTCTCTCTCTTGCCATGCAATTTCCTTTACCCTCTTCAGAAGATTTGAAGGACTGTGCAAAGTGCTTTGAGAGGCTGAGAGAAAATGTGAATTGATAACTGCAAAGGGGGAGATCTTCCCAAGGCACAAAGGACAGGCAGGCAGCGGGAACTGGGTATTCAAGTGACCTTGCGTGCCTTTGGAAACCTCCCCCAACATGCTTTGATTCTTAATATTAAACTTTTTATTTGAAAGGATCAGCAGCTAATTTCAATGGGGTATGCAGTGAACGGATGAGCTAATTAAAAAAGTGACATGCTCGTTTGCCTTTTAAAAGCAGCAGCACGGCACAAAAATTAAAATCCACCGTTACCTGAGTGAAGTCTGGATTCTGTGGGCAATCAGGCGCATGCTTTCACTTTAATACGGGACTACAGAGCAGTATGTTAAGGGCATGTGTCAATGCTATATCAGCCTAAGAGCTACAATTTTGTTTCATATCAGCAAATCGCCAAAGAGGACTTTTGTTTAATTCGTTCTGCTTTGCGGTTTTTAGTTTCCTGTTGATTATGAACACGCAGCACCTAGCTGATTCCTCGATACTAATGAAATAATTATTGCTCATTTCATATGGCATAAAATTGTAATACTGTATTTAAAAAGCCCAACAGAGATTCAAACAGAACCCAAGCCACTGAAAAGGGAGCAGGAATCAAACAAGGCAATTACATTGCTACTGCCTACTACGGAAGAAAAATGGGGAAAAAAAAAGATAAGACAGCCAGCAAAACCCAACTTAAAAACTGCCTTTATCTCATATATGATTACAATGATTTATCAGCAGGTGCAACATAGACAAATTAGTATTTTTCCTCATAGCAGTTTAAAATGCAGGCTGCTTTGTTTATGACTGCAGGTCTTCACCCTCTGCCCTTCCCAACAAAATGCTCATGCCCAAAATGATTTTTTTTCCCCCCACAAAGCAAGAGAACATGCATTTGTGCGATATTCTACCGGCAATTCAATTACTAGAGGTAATGGAGAGTGTACGAGGAACTGAAGCAGTGCACCACACACGGGCTTCCTGTGCAAAGAGTTTATTTTCTTTTCCAAAATGACCCAAAACGCGGATTTTTATCCCCTTCCACCGCATAAAAATGTTGCCGAATTGGTGGGATGAAATGTAGTGCTGCAGCATCACTCCAGCTTCATCTCACCCCGAGCTTTTGCAACAGCAACTGGCAATGACCCAAGGGAATCATATGGCATGCGAGAAAGAAACAGGGTGAACGAGATGATGCTGCAGTGATATAAAACTAATTGGTTTTATAATTTAACTTTAATTTATTCTCTTTTCACCATTACTGGTTTATAAAAGCCCTCTGCTACCCTACTCCCTCCTGGTTTCACAGACATTATTTCATAGACATTAGGGCTGGAAGGGACCTCGGAAGATCATCAAATCCAGTCCCCCACCCAAAGGTTCTCTTGAAATAAAAGCAGTGCAATATGTGAAGGGCAGGCAAGGCGATTCAACAGTGAGCTCCCTCGCTCTCCTGTCAATGCAAAAGGATCATCAGACAAAGGGTCAGAAGCGACTTCCCAGGTCTGTCGAGTCCTGTTCCTCTTTTCTGCAGGCAACCATAGCTTGCCATCAATGCTTCTCGGCTGAACGGAGCCCATCTTCAGACCAGTTGTGTTTCCCCTGCTATTCCTGCTGAAATGGTTGCTCTGGATCCTTGCTGCTCAGATTATTAGAAGCCATTTCCTTACTTCCCAGCTGAATTTATTCCTGGCTGCTTTATAGGGTTGTTGGCTGTAGCCGTGTTGGTCTAAGGACATAAGGCAGACAAGGTCCTTTGAGTAGATGGGCTCTCTTTTACTAGACCAACTAAAAAGTTGGAAAAATTGTTCTTTGCAAGCTTTCGGGCACAAACAACATTCTTCAGGCATAGAGAAGATGGGTGTTTGTGCCCGAAAGCTTGCAAAGAACAATTTTTCCAACTTTTTAGTTGGTCTAATAAAAGAGAGCCCATCTACCCAAAGGACCTTGTTTGGCTGGTTTATATGCATTTGTCCTTGTGCCATCATTGTCCTTTCACTCAAGTTCTTCTCCTTCCCTGGAGGTTATCTCCCCCACCCGGTGTATTTACGGACACCAATCATACCCCCTCAGCTTCTCGAGTCTCCTTGGGTAAGCTCTCCATTTCCCTGCTCATCCTAACAGGCATTCACTGCACATGTTCTGGTCTGAATCCACCTTTCTTGTCCAAGATTGACTGGAACTAGACACCATATCCGAGTGCCCTGTCTAATGACACCGATAAGTCCTTAACTCTCCCAGAAATATTATTCCATTTGCCCTTTTCACACCACACTGGCAATGGATCAGCCAGTTGTCGGTATCTGGTCCGCACCAGGACGACTAAAGATGCTCCTAGCGATCGGAACTGAAAACTTTTCAAGGCTGTTGGTTGTAGCTGTGTTGGTCTAAGGACATAGGCAGATAGGCTAGGGACAGAAGTTACACACAAACCCATTTCAGTGATCAGAAACTCATTTAAACCTGTAACAGAACAGAAGCTCAGTGCACATAAGCCGATTTAAAAATGGCTGAAACTGGTTTAAAATAAGCCTGGTTCAATATAGTATCAAATTTAACTGATTCAGGTCAAACCAGCTTAAGGAACTTCTGTCCCAGACAATAAGGTTCTTTGGGTAGACATGGTACCTTTTATTAGACCAACTAAATAAGAACTTTTCAAGGAACCCCAGTGTTACTGCCACTGACCACCCAGACGTTTTGCAGCCCTATGGCCTTCATGCCATTGGGCCCGCACTCCAAACCTTACAGCTTAACGTTGAGGGTCTGCAAATGCCAAGCAAAGTCTGACTGACAGCCACACCGCCTCTGTGTTGCCTCAGTTTCCCTTGGGATTACTTAGCACAATGAGAACATCTTCTTACTCTTACGTTTTTTAACTGGTAAGTCCCTAGCTCATGGCAGAAACTCTAATTATTTGTACCTAAAGGCATGACCTTGCACTTTCTGTGGTTAAATTTCACCTCATTTCCACTACTCCAGTTCTCAAAGTCACCTGATTTGCCCTGTGTAATATTCTGATCTTTCTCTCTGTATTGCTGCATCTCTCAAATAGGTCTCCTCAGTTCTGAGCTCAACATAGTGAGGTGGGGTTGAACTGCTGAACGTGCTCTTTTTGGCATCAGCTATAGAAAGAGACCCTACCCTTTTCCACTGCAAATGTTATGCCCATTTCAGAGTCCTGGCTAATTTCTCAGTTAAGTTTTTACATTCTGTTTCCCTAAAAGTCCACAACAAGGTTATTTTGTCCGGGTATTTTTCCACTTCCCTTGCTAAAGTCTTCAGGCCTACTGTGTGTTATTAAACAACTGTCAACAGTTTGCCATCGAGATGTCTTCACTTCTGCGGTTGACAAAGTGATTCATGGACATACAATTGGTACAATGAGGTAGTCAAATCTGTTGCCACTTTTCTGTTTTATTTGGAAGACGTGTGCAGAATTAAATGCAAGATCGATCCCCAACCCTGTATGAAAACTAAGTGCCTGGCACTGCCTATCATCGTAGACTGTTTTGCTGAGACAGCTTGTCATTAGCAACAACAAAGATGGCACACAAGACAGAATAAAGCCCCACGAATTTATTTTTGACAGCTCCTTCTCAAACACCTGCTTTGTGAACCGACTCTCATCAGCATCTCTTCTCGTTTGATGATATAATTCATGCGTCAAGTGATGAAGACACTTAATTGGACACAAGCAACGGGTCAACCTGTAGCAAAGGGCATGCTTTGCCCTCTATTACACATATGGCACCCAATCTCCAGGCAATATGTTGCACACATGTGCAAACAAGCTGGTGAATGATTCAAATAGCATTTTCCTGATTATTTTGACTTTGGATCTAGCCAACAGTCTGTAGAGGTACAGCTGGCACCACCACAGACCTTGGCATCATCATATCACTTGCATCTCGACATATCCTACACAGGTAGAAAGTCCTAGTTCCTATGGGCTGCAGCACTGAAGCCATGAGGTTCTCAACAGGAGAAGGACCATCCTGCACAGCATGTCCCTGAACTTAAATTGAGAGCTCTAGGTACTACACCAACCCAAACAACCCATAAGCAGAAGATCTAAGTCTTGGTAGTGATTTTTAGTTTCACTGCACAGGTATTTCCAGGAGACACCGTGAAAAGGTAGTTAGGGCACTTCCATCATGAACACGATCTCCAGCAGATCATTCCAACTCA
>NW_017729033.1:3508822-3519983 GCF_001723915.1 Gavialis gangeticus
CCCGGCGGGGGGGGGGGGGGGGGGGGGGGGAGTACAGACTCAGAAGAATGGAGTTCCCCCCACCAATACTTTTCAGTGTATATACTTCAGGCTTCCCAAGTACATCTAAGCAATTCATGTAGGCTGATGATGTCGCCACAGTAGCCCAAGAAACAGACATGACAGAAATGGAAGAGACACTGAGTACTGACATGGACCTCATCGCTAACCATCTCCACAACTGACACTTAAAGTTGAGCATCAATAAATCAGTATTGTCACTCTTCCACCTGGACAATCCTTGAGCCAAGAGCACATCGAATAGGCAACTGCATCCTTCCTCATGAGCATACCCCAACCTGCCTAGGAGTTGCATCAGACCATTCCCTCACCTATGAATATCACATCTAGAAGGATGGCAGTAAAGTCTCTGCAAGGGTAGCCATCTTAAGATGTTTAGCCAGCACAACATGGAGTGCCAACTTCAAAGTGCTTAGGACCACGGCACTTGCAATGGTATACACACCAGCAGAAGACTGTGTCCCTGTATGGTCCAGAGGTTTTCACACTAAAAGCTTGACGTTGTACTTAAGTGTGCTGAGACTCATAACAGGTTGCACAACTTACACACAGACAGATTGCTCCCTGTACTCTCATACTTTAGACCAAATGATATATAAAAAAAAACAACAAACCCTAACATCATCAATGGCAATAGAGGCAAGAGATGACGAAAATCACCTGCTCCATCAACTGTTAACTGAAGACCGAAACAGATAGAGGCTTAAAAGTCATACACCATTTGTATATGAAGCCCACAAGCTCCTGGAAGAGATTGGGCATGCTAAACCAAACCTGTGGGCGGCAATGGAGTGGCTGCTGAGAAAGGTCAGACCTATTCCTACAGCATTTTAGACTAACACCAAACAAGTCCTCCATTGGGCACGACCTCGACAGAGGAGTATGGGTCAAGCTGAAGAGACTGAGATCTGGATACAGACACTTCAAAACAACACTTGACAATGTGAACATCTTGGACAGCCCCCTGCGTGGATGCGATGCCCAACAAACAGCACAGCACAGCGCATAAGTGAAAGTTGCAATGCCCAGACGAGGTAGATGGAGTCTATGCACTGAGTGACAATACCAGAGCGGCCCATCGATTTGGAGGTTGATATTTGACGCCATTCGCAAGACAGCAAGTGAGCAGAAGAAGATGTAAAAAGAGCACCGAGCTCTTCATACTATTATTTCCACGGTAGGGACTGTGCTCCTCTGCAAAGAGTCCGTGCGTTTCCCCTCCCTCCCAGTGAACAAAGCACCCACTTGCTCAGCCTTCTGTCTTCCATAAAACAAAGCCAAGCTGCTTTCCAAGCATCCCCGGTACAACAAAAGCTTCAGATCCTGCCTGTCTATGGCCAGAACATCCCCTCCACGCTCTTCTCCACACGGGAGACTGCTGTTACAAAATGAGCATTGGCAGCAAGGCTACTGAAGGGCTCATACTGGAGGTCAAAGCCCTCGTTCCACATCAAAAGGAAGCAGGCACAGCATGGACACCATGACCAGAGCCGTAGCTCCTTTTGTGGTGACAAATAATTGTGTTTTGGCTGCTATTTTGCTTTCAAAGGAACAGGACTCCAAGCTTCCAACACCTTTCAGTACCATAAAGCAATCTCTACAGGGAGGTTTTGATGAATTCATCATTGAAATAGATCAGCAATTCCACAGCCTAATGGGACGATAAAGCTTCTATTATGCAAATACATGCAAATCAAGCACAGCCTTCAGACTCTTAACTCAGCACCGGTGTTGCTTCTGGGATCAACATGGTTGGATGGGTACATTTTGAGACTGTACAGGGTCTAACCCTTAGGATGAGTGATCAAGGATGACAGTTAATAGGATACACAGGTTGAAATGAAATCCACATTAGCATCTCTGCCTTTTGATGGCCCCTTCATCCAGTGAATGCTCCAGGCACAACCACAGCCAACACCCTTGTTGGCAAATCTCACAGGCAACAGGAAGTGCGTGGAAAAGAAATAAATCCCCTTTCCGTTACATCGAAGGAGGACTCAGGCTTGGGGAAGTTTGCAATGAGCTGCTGGTGCCATTCTGAAACGTGAGCCGAGAATTTCAGGGTCTAGGACAGGCAATACTTTTTCTCTTTGAATTTAAAAGAAAAGTAACACAAACAAAACGATACAGCTACTATCAACAGAAGCACTATTTTTTTTCTTTTTCTTTTTGCTGAGTAACAAGATGCTCGGAGTTGAGGCAGCCAAAACGTCACATCCACGATAGGCCAGGAGATGAATGTCCTTAGAGCTTATAAGTGGGGGTTGACCTGCTGTTTCAGATAATTATGCAGGCCGTATTTCCCTTATTCTTGTGCAGAAGGGCCACTGGGCTTTGCTATTAATATTTAGAAAGAATGCTTTTTCTTTTTTTCTTCACACTGCAAATTGAAAGCTAATGGTACTTTGCTAAATGCTGAATATATAAATGGCTCCACTGGCTTTTTGCGAAGAGAAGGAAATCTATCTGTGTTTTCTATGTGTCGCCCTATGGCGAAGCTGTTATTGCTCTGTGCATTAATACTGCCTCTTGGAAGTACTAAAGCATGGTGCAGTATCCATCCGTATTGCGCCGTATGCGTGGTGTGTGGTTCTTAGCATCTACTTTGCCATAGCGGCACACTATAAGCACCGCTATGACGAAGTAGCTGCTGGTCACATGTAGACACCCGTAGCATCAAGTGTAGACGCGCCCAGAGGTGATTAACCCAAGCTGAGTGATTTACATTGTTTTATGAATTCTGGTAGGTATTTCATGTGTATGGAGCACATGTATTTTCACAAGTTAAAGATGGTAAGAGGCCTATTAAGTCACCAACTTAAGCCACCTCACACAGCAACAGTCTTCCCACGCCGACAGCACGGCGTCTGGGGCTTTGTCTAGATTAGTTCCAAGTGACCCAAGTGTTTTGTCTCCACCAGCTCCCTTGGCAGACTGTTTTGCATCCCAATGCTTGTCACAATTGGGCAGCATTATGCAATGTTTAGTTCAACGATTTCTTTTTTTTTTATAGTTCATCCTATTATTTCTATGTGGACGGTTTACATACAAAAGATTCTGAAAGTCAGTGCTATATAGCACATAAAATTAACGACGACAGAATAATAAATATTCTATGCCTAGCACCGAGCATCAATTTTATTTCATTTCCGTCGCAAATTACAAGCATATTGGAGTTTTTAATTCAGTTACCGTGCAACATTGACAGGCCAAGGCAATTGCTTTCCAAATGTATTAAAAATACTGTAGGTCAAATGCAATTTTTAACAACAAGATCTTTCTGTGGCTCAATAGAGTCTTAAATAACCCTTACATGCTTTCAATTTCCAGTAAGGATACGTGCTTCACAGTCAATGAAATGGAAGCAAACTCCTACGGCTGGGAGACTGAGGTCTCTTCAAGTGGCTTCACAGTGCAGAAAGAATCAGATGAGATTTGCAAAGATTTTTTAATTGACGATTAAAAACTGGTCAAGGGTTTGTAATACAAGCTATAAGCAATTTCCCATAAAAATACAATATCACATTTTAAAAAATATCGCATCCTCAGGAATTTGTGCATGTTCTCAGAAAGAGATGAATTAGCTTCTTGTAATTATTTGCCATGCATGAATCTAGGTTAAGACTCCAAACTTATCTTTGAAATCTTGGCCAAAACAAGAAATTAGCCAGGCTAGAGTAAATCAATCCTTTTGCTCGAGTTCAACAAAGTCTCAATACGGTGTTTCTGTATCCAGAGAGTTTAACAAAATAATTTTTTTTAAAAGGCATGCAGTCTTTCTGGGCTACCCACTAGCACAGTGAATAGTTCCAGATCTGGGCAAGAGTAACCAACAGCTTGTAGTAAATACCCAAAAATGTCACAAGCATATCAGCAGACACAGTTCTTTGGCTAAATCTGGTATCTTTTATTAGACCAACCCAAATAGTTGGAAAAATTCTTCTTTGCAAGCTTTTGGGTATAAATGCCCTTTGTCAGGCTGAGGAAGCACCTGCAGTTGGTTAGAAATATGCTCTCTCAGCCTGATGAAGGGTATTTATACTCGAAAGCTTGCAAACAAGAATTTTTCCAACTATTTGGGTTGGTCTAATAAAAGATATTGGATATACCAAAAGAACCTTGTCTGCCTATGTCCTTAGACCAAAGTGGCTACAACCTATACCACTGTAGCAAGCATATCAATGTACGTTACAGGGGTGAGAGCCAACTACACTCAACACAACCACCCGATTTTAACAGAAGCAGGATCAAGTCAGAAGTCTAACAAGCCCGGGGTGCAAATCTAGGTGAAGAGAAAGACTTGCAAATAAGTCCGGTTCTCTTCTGAACCCCAGTCGACTTTAAGTTACAAAACCTTGTGGCCACGTCTCACTATTTTCAGTCACCTAGCACACCTTTTGATTCCTCCCCCCACAACTGTTAGTTACCTTAGGGGCAGCTTAAAACAAGACAACACAGTACAATTTGACCAGTACCATATGGCGAATGATGGAAATTCATCTCGATTTCCTGTGCCAGAGGGCAATTAGTTTGTTACTTTCAACACTTGGCTGCTTGTATAATACAAGGTGCATGTTAAAAGGATGAAACAGTGGTCAGATGAAGATCTCAAACACAAGATACTTAAAACAACTCCCTGGCACAAAGGAATGCAAATTGGTCCTCTAAGATACTTTTCAGGAGCCATTGGTATTATTAGACTGTCAATCAGAGAATGTATTCATTTGTACCAGAGGGAAAGGAGAGTTTTAAAAACCTCTTTCACTGAAAAGGTTACAGGATGCTCTCTCTCGAGCTATTTTTTTTTCCCCCATCTGCTAAAAATCAAGGTATAGGTAATGCCAGCCACATCGTGGGGCAGCAGAGCTGCAAACGTTGCTAGCTTTTCAATCTTATTTATAAATATGTGGCTCCTGCTGATGCAGAGAAATGGAACAGTGAAATGTTGCTTTTAGTCTACTGATGAACAGAGAGAGAGAGTCAACTGTGTTAGTCTGAAGTCAGAGAAAAGGCAGGGGAGATTTGCACCGCATAGACCAACTCTGATGTAGTTAGTCTATAAGGTGCATGCCTACCTCACCTTCTACCTTAATGCTATTTGAATACAGGAGTAGAAGGAGCCAGCTGGGTCATCAAGTCCAGCCCCTTGTCACCATGATCACATAAGTGACATCTCTCCATCTTTTACCCCACATGTGCCCAAAACACCCTCTTTTACCCTCTTACACAATACCAACATGTATGTGGGACAGGAAAGACCCGCAAAGATGTTGCTGGCATCTGGTGAGGACCAACACATCTCGTATTATGTTACCACCAAGTATTTATTCCAAATCCAAATTAAAAGCAAACAAAAAACCCCTCTCCTGAAATAGCTTATTTTACAGCAGAAACTTAAGATTTGCACACCAGTCGTTAAGTAGAAATAATTCATTAAGGGAAGACTTTATCTTTTGTTGCCTTCACAGTACAAATCACTGCTAGAATACATCAGTTTCTAGTGGAGCTAATCAGTTTTGCACACCTGAGCTGCCCGCATGCTCTACTTTCTTCCCACCAGCAAGTCTGTATTAATGTGGCAGGTGTTCAAAGGGTACCTTCCTTCCCCCCATGAATTAGAAAGGGAGAGAACACAGGAAAGCAACACTCAAAGTAATTTAAAGATCAAAATGGATCGTCTCTTTTTCTTCTCATGCTCCTCTTCACCACAATGTCACAGTAGCTATCCTAACACTTGTTTGCGTATGCAGACGGCATCTCCCGAAGGGACATCTTGTTCCAATGCTAGCATCGCCCGTTTTCAGAATCAGGTAGCTACACACCAGTGGGCAACCTGTTGAATGGCTTGTGCTAATGTGCAAGCAGGATTATAGGTGGTAAAGAAAAAGTGCAAAAACCCCAACCTGAGAAATAATAAGTTAGAATCAGAGACTTGTTACAGCCTCCTTTGGAAATGAAGTGCAAACGGCCTGCATTACGCATGTTAAACTGGATCATAACAGTTCTAGCCATGACATCTAGGAACAAACCATCTACTGTAATAAGAGTATAGAAATTTTCATCCTGGATTAAGTCAGAGGTTCAACTAGACCCGTATCCAATCTCCCAAAGTGGCTAGTGCCCCAATTCCTACAAATAAAGTTCAAGAAACCCAGCAGGAAGAAGCTATAGGCAAACTTGCCTCTTCCACAGTACATGCAAGAACAAAGTGTGAGTATTTCCAAATGGTGGTAGTGGTGGAAGTTGAATTGCTCTCCCAGGAAGACTACTCTGCAGTTGAATAGATCTGAAGATTTCTCCTGTACCGTGTATTTTTCCTCTCCAATTATTCCCATTCCTCTATGTAACATCCCTTGGATGAAGCATTAATCTTTCCTCTCTTCTCCACCCTTGATGAACAACCTTCAAGTTTCTACAGGCAATTCTATCCCTCTCAACCCCTGATCAGTCAAGGTCTACAGTACATACTACTTAGAGCAGGAGGGGGGTGGGCAACCTTTTTAACATGAGTCCCATACATTAAACCCCTCACCCTCTCAGAGTGCCACTCTGATCCCCTCCTGCTGCCTGATCTGCTGCTCTGCTTTCTGCTCCCTGCCCTATCTGCTACTGTACCACATGAGCCTGTGCCATGCCACTTGTACTGCACATTGGCTATGGCAGGCTTCGAGTACGCCTGCACTGCATTTGCCGCAACTCATGTAGACGCACTAGGCAGCAAGCTCTTAATCTAGCTGCCTTGGGTATTGCAGGTAAAGCGGCACAGAATTTCCAAGCTAAATAAATACTGGGGTGGTGAGCCTATGCTGAGCAGCACAGCCAGATTGCTAGCAGGACTTCTAATAAGATAGCTTAAAGATAGCTCTAAACTACCTGGACAAGCTGCAGAGAGTGCAGTGACTGCAGCGTGGACATACACCCACAAAAATCAGTCCTTTAGTTCAGGGGCCTGCAATGCCCATGGGCCGGATCCAGCCTGCAAAGAACTTGGATCTTACCTACCAGGTGGGGAACTGAGAACATAGTGCCATGTGCATCAGCTCTGACCAGGGGTGAAGGTGTAGGTTGTATCCGTGTTGGTCTAAGCACATAGGCAGACAGGGTTCTTCGGGTAAATCCGATGTCTTTTATTAGACCAACTAAAAGAGTTGAAAAAATTCTTCTTTGCAAGCTTTCAGATACAAACACCCTTCGCCAGGCTGAGGAAGTGCCTGTAGTTGGTCTGGATGGAAGAGAAAGCAGCCAGAGGCCAGTAGGCATGCGAGAAAGCCAGTCAGTGAAAATGCAAATGGAGGCAGTCAGCTCTGACCATGCTTTTTGGCACTGCACGGCAAGCGGAGGCTGCATCAGGATGGCAGGGAAACAGCAGCCCTTGACAGAGCAGGGAGGGCGGGAGCGTTGCCTGCCATTCCCAAAGGCTGCCAGCCCCTGCTCTCGTTATCTGCTGCTCTTCAGTGAACTCCTAACATTGCATTAATTTCTAATGCTGCAGTGCTCAGAGAGGAACACACGACTCTGCAGGAATTCACACCATGGCTGTACAAGTGATTCTGCATTTTAAATGGGTTTTCCTCCTTCTGAGGTCTTTCAAAGGCCTGCTTCATGATCTTTAGTACTAGCTGTCTGGTCTTGCTGGTGCTTCTAACTTCTTACAAGTTTAATATGCATCCCAGGAGATGTTAAATACAAATGGACTGAACACAAATGACTGCAGTGCCCCACTTCCACTCTCTATCAAGGCACCACCATTTTTTCTCTACAGTGTCACAGGCAAAACTGTCAGGAAGCTTTTCATCCAACCCAACAGCATTTTTATCCAGGCTGATACAAGTTAATCACCAGATTGGCAGGCCAAGCATATATCACTTTTTCTGCTCCTTTAAACACAGTAAGCAACTGTGGGGATTGGATGCTTCATAATGGGACAATTAAGAATTTGCAAGCGAGACTAATTTTGACTCCTCGAATGTTAATGCAGTGGAATTACATGCATGTCCACACATCAAAGGAGTAGGACGTTCCTAAGAAAGCCGCAGACTGTTTTCCTGACAAAATATTTCTCTTTTGGTCCATTCAGGCAGCTCTCAGTCGTGAACAGCCTCCAGTTCACAGATGGGGAAAAACATTTATCAGTGCTGGATTCTTAGTCTGGATATGTGGACGTAGCACAGGGAAGGCTGCAGTGCAGACCACCCCTCATAGCCAATCCCGTCTTGCACAACCACTTGACAGCCTCCCCTCCAGGTTTCCAGCACAATTTGTTTGACCAGTTAAAGATATGCTTTTATTAGGCAACTGCTTTTTGTTGATCCCTTGGGTGTTTTTGCTCAAGATAATTTTCACTGTACTATACTTCATATATATATATATATACATATATACATATATATATACATATACACACACACACACACACACACACACACACACACATATATACACATATACATAAAAATTACTGCCTATGGGAATTCGTTGCATGTTCTAACCCACAAAGATACCTAAAAACTCAAAGCCAATCAATACAAAGAAACCCTCCAGAACTTCTACTTGAAAAACTTATTTTAAGGACTGCTGCTGACGAGCTGCAATGAAGTTCCTTAATGAGGAAGGTTTGAATAGGAGTCTGACTTGTAGTTACTTGGTCTGAGACATCTGCATGGGGGTTTAGTGACCATTAGTCTTAAACACAGGATCACAGACCATGAGGGCTGGAGGGGACCTCAGGAGGTCACATCTAGTCCAAACCCCTGCTCAAAGCAGGACCAGCCCCAACTACATCATCCTGGCCAAGGCTTTGCCTACCTACGTGTTAAAAACTTCCAAGGATGGAGATTTCACAGCTGCTCTGGGGAGCTTGTTCCAGTGCTTTACTACCCTCCTAGTGACAGTTTTTCCTAACATCCATCCTCAACTCCCCTTGCTGCAGCTTGAGCCCATTGCTCCTTGTCCTGTCATCTGCCTCCACTGAGGACAGTCCAGCTCCATCCTCTTTGCAGCCCCCCTGCAGGGAAGTGAAGGCTGCTATTCAATCCCCCTCAGTCTTCTCTTCTCCCGACTCTTTCCCTCAGCCTTTCCTCACCAGTCCTGTCCCCCAGCCCCCAACCATTTTCATTGCCCTCCACTGGACTCTCTACAAATGTGTCCACTTCCTTTCTGTAGTGGGGGCCCCACAGCTGGACACGGGACTCCAGACGTGTCCTCACCAGTGCCGAATAGAGAAGAATCACTTCCCTCAATCTGCAGGCAATGCTCCTACCAATGCAGCCCAGAACGCCATTAGCCTTCTAGCATCACTGGAATGGATCCCAGAGTCATCTAGTCCACCCCCCTGCTTAGGACAGCATCATCCCTAACTAAACCCTAACCAGACATCCGAATCAGGTGTCTGTCTAACCTGCTCTTGAAAACTTCCAGGGATGGAGATTGCACAGCTTCTCTAGGTGCCCGTTTGAATGCTTCACCACCCTCAAAAAGCTCTTCCTAATCACCTAAATGTCCCCTGCTGAAGCTTGGGGCCATTGCTTCTAGTCATGTTCCCGATGTCCACAGAGAAAAGCTCATCTCCTTCCACTTTATAACTACCCTTCAGGTATCTGAAGACTTATTAACTCTCTCCCAGTCTTCCCATCTCAAAACTAAATAATCCTAGTTTTTTCAGCCTTTCCACAGAAGTTATGTTTCCCAAACCTCTATTCATTTCTGCCACTGGACTCATTCCTCTTTGTCCATACCTTTTTGAAGCGTGGAGCCCAACATTTAACACAGTAGGCCCAGGTGAAGCTTGGCCAGTGCTGAGTACAGTGGAAAAATCACTTACATAGATTCATAAGAGACACTCCAGTTAAAACAATCCAGTACGTTGTTAGTTAAAAAAGAATAGTCACAAATGCATGCTGTGGGCTCCTAGTCGGCTTACGGTCCACTGTAACCCCCATGTCCTTTTCTGCAGTGCTGCCAGCGATTCCCCAGCTTGCATTTCTGCATGCAATTAGTCTATCCCAAGTGCAGGACTGCAAATGTTCTTGTTGGACTTCACCTGGCTGATTCTGGACCATATTCTACCCAGGCCCTTCTGGATCCTAGCCCAGAGTGTCTGCAACTCCACCCAACTTGGTGACACCTGTATATTTACTAAGAGTGCATTCAATCCCATTGCCCACATCATTAATGAAAATGTTCAACAATATCACACTGAGGACAGACCCCTGGGGAATCCCACTTGATACCTCCTTGTGAAAAGTCAGTGAGCCACTGATAACTACTTGCTGAGAACGATAATGCAACCAGTTATGTATCCATCTTATATCTATGTATGACCTTAGTTTATGAATGAGATTGCAGTGGGAGACCATCTCAAAAGCCTTGCCAATAATCAAGGTGCGTTGCATGTGTTTGCTCTACGAACCAGTTATGTATCTACCTTTTGTCGATGTATGTCCTTAGCTTACGACTGAGATGACGAGGCTTTTGACATGGTTTCCCACTGCAAATAATTAAGGTGCATCACATCTGTTGTTTAACCAACTAGGTATGTACCTATCTTTTGTCAACGTATATCCTTAGCTTATGAATGAGACTGCAGTGGGAGGCGGTGTCAAAAGCCTTGCCAAGGTGCAGTCGCATCCACTGCTCTCCCCCTAATGAGAATCTGTCACCTTATCATAGAAGGAAATCAAGTCAGCCAGGCATGGTGAATTCATGCTCGCTGTTCCTGCTTCTGTTCTCTTCTAGGTCTTCAAATATGCTTATAAAAAAGTTGTATCATTCAGCAGAGCATTCAAACAGCTGTGGCTTAAAAAAAAAATAAAAAATTAATCAGTGGATTTTGTCAGAGCCAATCAAATTTTAGAAGAGAATTGTGATCTAGCAGGTATCTGAAGGGAGGGAAATTACCTGTTGCCTAGCTGCACACTGCCATAGGAATACTTTCCCTGCAGGTAAATCACTCTCCTACTATTATGTACCCCAGGAAAAATACTAATTGAAAACACTATTCTAATACTGTCCAGCTGGAAAATATTAATTTAGAATGGAACTGGCTTGACATAAGCTGCCAGTTGGCCATGCACAATGGAAAAGGAAATGAGCCTCTTGCAGA
>NW_017729033.1:3524983-3534028 GCF_001723915.1 Gavialis gangeticus
ATCCACAGAGTATCCACAGGTCCATCGAACACCACCCACTTCTCATCTGGCCTCTCGTCTGCCAGGAGGGGCCCATGAGCAGCACCCCCTGTCCTCTGGTCCCTTCCTGCCCTGGGGGTGACTAGCTCCATCTCCTCCTCCCAGCCCAGGGCCCTGCTGTGGGGCTCTGGGAGCTGAGCTGGGGTCTCTGGACTCTCTTGGACTGGGGTGGGTACGGGGGGGAGCACTACGGCAATTCACAGGGGTAGGTGAGAGAGTGGCCCTGCACTGCAGCCTCTAGGGGGCACTGCATCCCCAGTGCAGTACCCCCGGGTGGATGGCGGGGAGAGGGGGCCGACTGGTGTCAGCTGTGTCACCAGGCCCCCCACCCCCTGTCACTTCCACCCCTACCCCCACACACAGATGAATCAAAGGACTTGGATTAGTAATGAATTTATTTGTGGGGTACAATGTGCTTGCAGTTAGTACTAAGAAACCTGGATTTTTTGTGCCAAGCATGTTAAAGGACAAGCAAAATGAAGGATCAACAAAAGGTGGATGCAGGATGGTAAGGGTAACTGGATAACCGTTTACAGTCCCATCACTTGCCTAGTATTTTTGTTCTCAAATCTTCCTCTGCTAACAGGAAAACAGTAGGCAATTTAACCATCCCCCCCATCACCCCTAAATTTTCTAGCATACAACATACACTTTTCTCTCCAAAAACAGCTGCTGGAAATTGGGATGGGCATTTTAAGTAAGGAAATATGGTAAAAGCAGTTTCTCCCATTTAAGCTTCTGCCAGGCAAAAACAAAAGTAACACATGATCCATAGGGAGCAGAACAGTGAGCAGACTCATTTACTTCGCTGCTGCTACTTACGGTAGGAAAGATTTTTCTTCTCCATTTTGCCTTCATAAAAAAGGCATGGGTCTTATTCTGGGGTGTGCTGTATGTACGTATATTTCTACGCTAGGGATGTATTTGGTAGCCGTGTTGTTCCTAGACAAAAAGAAATGCAAAGCTCTGAAACTCTTGGTTTAGAGACGATACCTTTTATTAGGCCGACTAAGAAATCACAAAGAAAAAAAGATAGATAATTTTTAGTTGGTCTAATAAAAGGTATCATCTCTGAACCAAGAGTTTTAGCGTTTTGCATTTCTTCAAGCATGTCGGAAATGTGGTTTTCCCTTGCCTGTGGTCAACAACAGGAGACGGGCAAAATGAGAATGCTTCTCTAGCCTCTTACTCTCTATAGCTGAAAAGTTGACCTCACCATCAACTCCTGAAACTTATAAGGAGGTCAGGGACTGCGGTGCTTGACAAATCAGATGATGGGCAAAGAGAAGGTAGCCCATGGAAGGGAAGGAACCTAGTACCAAGTGAGGAAGGAGATGAATGAAGTCCTGACCGTGATGTTATTGAGAGAGGAGCTGTCAAATATTGAAGTAAAAAACAACTGAATAGATGACATCAATCACACTTTGACCTGTTGTGAAGTGTGGGGGGGAAGGAGGGCAGGAGACGCCATGAGCCTTGTTTTGCTCCAGGCTAATCCTGCAGGAACGGTGTTTTCTACTAGATTTTTTCTAGAAAAAAAACAGGTTAAGTAATGGAAAGAAGAGGATGGGAAAATGCCTGAAGGAAGGCTGGTTTCATATAGCATCCAACAGTCCACCACCTGTGTTTTCCGTTCCAATACCGAGCGCTAAGCTGGGTGTTTTCCCCCCCTTAGTAATGTCAATTTAGTTTAAATCATGGATCCTATGAAAAGAGAAAGAAGAATTTAAATAATTCATACCAGCCGGAACTTTTTAACCCCGTTCTGAAGTGAACAGAGACTGTCTTTTTCATACTAATGATGAATGTAGGCACCGTTCTTACAGCAGCAGCCTCATCCCTTCAAATATTATTCCTGCCTTAAAGAAAGGACCTACAGGAAAGTCAGCAGCCTGTCAATTTTCTTCCCGGGACTAACGAGCTTAAAAGGAAAACACTGCAAGGCTTACAATGTAAGCAAGGCCGCAGGTGAAAGTGTGGTTTGTAATATATTTTATGGAGCGCCTATGAAAACAAAGGCAATAGTGTTGCATCACTTAAGAAATAATACTGCCACGGCATTTCCCTTAATACTTGACTATACACAGAAGTGCTGGATCAGCAGCTTCTCAGGCTGAAGTCAATTAATGTATTCACCGGTGTGGACCTCAGAAATGCAAGCTTCCTCTGAGTGGCTCTCAAATATGCAGCCTTTACTGTAAAAGGGACCTCCTGTAGGAGCATAGGAAGAGCACGAGATTTCAGCACCTCCGGTGGAGAAGGGGTGTGGGGTGGGGGGAATTACATTGATCACTGAAAAGGGAGCAAAATCTTACCTGCTCCAGCTCCTCCTGTAGCAGTATGTGTTTAGGGACCTCCGGGGGCTGGTGCTCTGTTCACTTCCCCACCTGCCATGGCAAACACTCCAGCCTAGTGCCCCACTTGCCCCCCTCCCTTCCCAGTTAAGCTACTGGGTAACCAGTCCAGTCACAAAAAAATGCTCATTCTACAAAGACTTCTTCATACCTCAAACAAGATTTGATACAGCCATTAGGAGTGAATTACTTCCAATAAGCACCTTCTGCCCAGAATTTAAAGAGGACATCAAACTTGCTTGGAGTTTAGGCCCTAGTTTGACTGACAAACTGATTCTTGCACTGTATCACTCCCCCAATTCCACCACCACATGCTGCCACCCCTCTGCTCTTACTCGGTTCACGTACTGGACAGAGCTGGGGATGGATATGCGGAAGTACTGAGCACTAATAACACAAAGTCAACGGGAACTGGAAATGTATTAGGACCTCTGAGGAGTTTGGCCTGAGTTGCTCATAATTAATGAATGCTTTTACCAACCCTCCCCATCCCCCAAGTTGCTTGTTAAAAAAGAAGGGCAATACTTCCCTAACTTGAGAGGTATGATGGCAAGTTTACAGGGCTTTTGGATACCGGGTGGTAAGCACTATATAGAAACAGGTGTTCATATGCTGAACATGGAAAAAGGGGAGAGATCTTACTGGACAGCTGCAGCATTTATGGAGAGTTGTCTGTCACATGCACTCAATGAGGCAAGACTTCCCCGGAAGAAAGCTACGGGCATATAACAGCTGACTATATGCAGCAGAGGGGGAGACCTAAGGTTGCCCTGGCATCTTTAATGGTGGCAATGGTTGCACAGGCATCTTGAATTCCTGACACTCAAGTCTGGACTTTAATGTTAATATATATTTTGCATACGTTTCAATGTGGCTGCATATACTTTAAGGGGGGGGAGAAATGATACATTTTTTAAATCATGCAAAGTCAAGTGAAACGGTTTTGTGCCTGGGTTGTGAAGCCAGGCTGCCATGAAATAAAACTCCAAATAGGTGTATGTATGTGTAACAGCAGACAGATAGAAAATGTGTATCTGGGGCATCTTAGTTGTGCTTTCTAGATACGGGTCTGCCATCAGAAGCTGACCAAAGCCGAGCCCCATCGTAATTCTCTCTCTTGCCTTCAGCTGCTTTTCAAACCTGCATTTTTATATAGATGGAGCATTGAAGAGTATTCAGGATTACAGCGAGGCACTTTGTGAATCTCTCCTCCTTCCCATTTTGCATGCATGATATCATTTTGAACATTTGTTTGCATGAAAAAATACATTTATCTCTTCACAGAATACAGAGACAATTACTCTTCAGTTTCTTTTGAGGGACCTCACAAGAATGGCTTCTATCTGCAGCACCTGCAGCTATTTCCAGCTAACTGTTCTGCTTTGTTAAACTGTATTCTTCTTGATTACAAGGCATAAAAACTCAAAAAAGGTGTAACTTTTATTTAAACCAATGTAGCCCCCCCAAAAAGACATAAACCGCAGGCATAAAATTAAGTCAAAACAAGACCTGATGGCTTTCAAGTGCTCTTAGTTCCTTACAGGTTACCCATGACTAGCTGGTTTCCATTACTGCTTGTACCCACGGCACAGAACATGCATCTTTGAAGATTAATTACAGGTAGGACCACCCTACAAGTGTGCACGCTCACCTTTATGCTTCCTCCAATGAGATCGGGCGGTTCCTCGTCTGTTTCTAAGGCAACGTTGATGGAGGCAAAGGGGCGACTAGCCATCTGTTGCATCTCACGGAGTAGTTGCTAAGTGAAAAAACAGAGAAATATTACTATGTTGCTCCAACAGGAAAGGAAAAAAAAGTGTCCGATGCACTTCACCGAACACAAACAGATACAGCCTTCGATTTGCAAGGGAAATTCTTGGGACTTTAACTGGGCTTAAGATGATTCAATGCCACTAGAGAGGAACAACTTCTAAATAAAACCACCGGCATCGCTGTCAGACGTCTCATCATGCTAAGACAGCGAGGCCAACCTTTTGTGTGCCGCAAATTAGCCCTGTGCCCTCACCAGGTGCCACTCCAGTCCCCTGTCCTGCCTGAGCTGCTACTTGCTTTCTGCCTCCTACTGTATACACTCCCTGACTGATCTGCTGCTCTGGTTTCTGCTTCCTGCCCTGTGTCCCCTGCACAATTTGCTAATCTACTTCCTGCCCGTCTCCTCCCAAATATGCACGTGCTGAGAGACGCTGCCAGTACCACACGTAGGTTGGCTGCCCCTGTACTAAGAAAGACCCTGAGATTTTCTGCATATACAAGTCAGGCAGCTGCCAATGCACTTGCCATAACAGCACAGCAGCAGTTAAATGCTGCATGGTCACGCGGGGTCTAAATGCAGCGGACTGCAAGCACAGCGATGCACCATACTCAAATAGAAAACACAGGGTCAAATTCCTAGGCAAGTTTTTAGAAATCCCCCAAGTAAAAGCCTCTTAGTAAGATTTTAAGTCTCTCAAACATAAAGATGGTGCCCTCTATATAGCAGAGTGTGAAACAGTTCAGCTTGTGCATAGCAGCAGGGAAGAAAGCCCCCTTTTTTTTTTCCAGCTTCAGTGGCTAAAAGGTCCGAACAGTAGCAGCAAACTCAACGTTGGCAATGAGATGTGGACATCAAACCGCAGCTCTCAGAAGCAACAGGAATTGTACGAAAAGCTGCCTGATTAATAATCGAGCGAGGATGTGACCCCCTTGAAACAAAGGGAGCCATCAACAGCTTGGCTGCAGCACATTACTGAAATCCCTCTGGCTTGAACATGGTTCAGGACTTTGGGCATGTGGTAGGACTATTTAACTACTCTAACCAAGCTTTCTAGAACTGTGGCAATTTGAAATGCATCCTGTATGCATCCTCAAACACTCGACTTGAAGAGCTGATCAAATACAATATCCTCTTCCCTGTGTCCTGTCTCCCACTTTAAATTGGGAGATTTTATCAGGTCAAAAATCCCAATTATTAGATGCAAGATTCAAGATGTACTTAGCACTTTAGAAATGAAACATGCCGTGTTCTTGCTGCCGACAACTTAAGAAAAAAAAATGAAGCACAGACGCATGGCAGCAGAAGGGGATAGAACAGGCAAGCAAAAGGGATTTAACACGCAGCTCTTTAGAGCCACAAATTCTGGCTTTTCTTTGTCTTGAACCTCCTTCTGTCCCTCCTTTTTGTTCAGCTGTTGTCTGCTCAACTCCTCTGTTACTAACAAATCTTAAGCACATACTTGCTCTCTACCTCTCCCTTTTCCTCCGTTACCATGTCAGCCCACACACAGACATGAAGCTGGGAGGAAAACACTATCTTTGGGGATTTGAAATAGGATACCCATTTTTGGGTTTGAATCTTGACAAGGCCTCTAGTGGCCAAAAATTTTTGCTATTTGAACGCATTTCACTTTTCCTGAAACATCTGCCTTGTCGTTTCTAGTTGACAGGTAACCCCATAAAAACAACTGTTTTTACATCGTTTTAAGCAGCATCAGCTAAGGCAGAGGTTCTCAACTGCATTCGACTCCAGGCATCCCTTGGAAAATGCCAGTTCTTAGTTTTCACTTATTTCTCAACTACAGAAATAACAGAGCAATTCTTCTGTTGCAAAGAACTAGGAAGACCATTACAGGTCAGAAGGTTTTTGACGCTATGGATTCCTATTTGAAATCCCTGGGCTTTTCTTGTGCATCACGTGTAGGTGACTGTACACTTAATGGTGCTGATATTGCGTGTCCATGCCCCTAAAAAGGATCTCACAGCACCCCAGGGTGCCATGGCATCGTGGCTGGGAATCACTGAGCTCAGGCACAAAAGTCTGAAGAGGAGACTTAAAGATGCCTTCTCTCATCCCAAAAGATGAAACGTTTCAGGAGGAAGAGTACAGCAAAGACCATCTTCTCTAGACCTCTAGTCAGGTTGAGGATTTTCAGTCCAGCAGAATTCAAGACCTTTCATCAACACAACAGAAAAAAGAACACACCAAAGCCAGGTTTGATCTCCAGAAGAAATCAAATATCTGTCTATAGACAGAGAGCCAGAAACAAATTAAAAGATAAATCCATAGGATTTTTCTGTCCACCTGCAATGTGTACTCAGAGGTGAAAAGGGACTGTACGCTGATGTACTAAACCTCCAGTAATTTGAGCATATGCAGAACACTCTCAGCAGATTGCAAGCTAAAGCAAGTGTGAAACAGATTGTTGGGTTGTCTTTCCTTTAATTGTCCCCTTCAGCTATCATAAAGTGTGTTGTCTAATGGCTGCAAAAATCAGAGAACAAGCTGTCCTGATAAAGATGTCCAAAAAGAAGAATGAACTGAAAATCGTTAGCTCTTAGAAGGAAGTTTCATGGGCTGGGTTTAGCAACATGGCTTCTAATGAGATCAACAGGCGCTTTAGAGGGTAAAATCCCGGGCATGGCCTACGCGACTAGAATCGGATGAGGATTTACCTGTTTGGAGAACTAGTAAAGATTAGCCTTCACTTTAATAAAAGAACTGTGCCTCTTACTGGCCTCAATTCCACAGACAACTCAACAAGCATAAAATGTGCAATTAAACCGTACCCCTTGAATTCAGGCAGGTGGGTCTGTGGTCTGTATCATTCAGATATGCCAGTTTACATGCTAACATTTTCCTTGAAGTGAGGACTGGTTCTCCTTTTATTTATGGCTGTATTGGAAAAAACCATGTAACAAGTGGTAACAAGATTTACAATAAAAATGAATTCCACAAAAACCTGTTCTACAAGGAAAATACAACTTTTTTAACGCATGCATTGTCCTCTACACAAAAGAACAGAAGTGCTAGACTGTGCAAGACCAATAGTTCATCTAGCCCATGCTCCAACAGCAGTAGTGGTAGATGCTTCAGAGAGACAGCATGGCTAGGGACAGGAATGACACGTAACCTGGTATTAGCGATCAAAAACTGGTTCAAATCTGTAACGTGGCAGAAGATCAGGGAGCATAAACTGCTTTCAAAATGACAAACTGGTTATAATAAATCTGCATGGATGTTGTATCAGACTTAACTGATGTGGTTAAACCAGTTTATTGAACTTTTGTCCCAGATCCCCTCCAGATTCAAGTTAACTCATAGTCCCCCAGTATCCCAGCATGCTTTGCACCTCTCCTGCAATCCCTGCCGCCTCTCAGGGAGGGGGGGTGGGCTAGCTTTGGCCCAAGCTGTCTGCTCCACCAAGCAGGGAGGCATGCTCTAGTGCCCCCCCTCCAGGCCACTGCAGGCATGTGGCTGCCTTTCCAGAATCAAAAGCGAGTGTCTGCTCACTTGCTTTACCAGCAGAGATCCAGGTTTTCAGTTTCCCATGGAAAAATGTGCATTTTCCCTTTCATTTTAACAGAGAAACCCACAGATTTCCCACTTTTGCAAAGAACTCTCTGCAGGCGGGCAGAGTTCCAGTCTGCAAGGGGCTGTGGGGAGCAGGAGGACAGCGATCAGGCAGGGGGTGCCATGTGCAGTACGTGCATATGGCCGCCAGGCAGCCTGCAGATCAGCTCCTGCAGCTAAATCAGATGGGAGAGAATTGAAGCCCCCAAAGGGAGGGAGTTAGGCAAGGATGGGGCTGCTGCCCAGCCAGGGCAGTACACGGGGCTTGAGCCTTAATATGAGCCTGCAGGGCCTGGGTGGGGAGTGGGTCGGGGTCACGGGCAGCTTGTCCAGGGGACAGGGGTGGGGCTGGCTCCCCACCCACTGCATACACTCCTGGGAGGAACAAGGGGGCACGCGCCCCCCACATCTGCGAGAGGGGCAGGATGGGTTGCCTTCCCCGCAGGGTCTCTGCAGCCCAGCAGGTGGAACCTAACCTGGCAGCACAGAACAGGGCTGGGTGGGGAAGCTTCTCGCTGCTGCGAGCTCCACGCCGCCCTGGCGAGGCACCCCCTGCCCATCTGGCAGCAGCGGGAGTGGCGGCATAAAGTTGTGCCCCTCACTACTGCCATGCGGGCAGCGGGCACTTTGCCAGGGTGACGCAGAGCTTGCAGTGGCAAGGAGCTTCCCTGCCCAGCCCTTCTCTCCCCTGCCAGGCCGAATCCCATCCACTGGGTTGCAGAGGCCCTGGTGGGAGGGTAGCAGAGCAGGGAGCCCGAGGCCAAAGTGGGCAGCCTGCACCCGCCCCCCATGGCCCCCATGTGCTCTGCTCCAGCCGTGCCGCCTGTAAGTGGGGGGCGGGGGGAGTCAGGCTCTGCACTCTGCCTCAGCAGCTGGTGCCTCCCATGGGCGGCAGCTGGGGCTCAGGTGCTGCTGCAGGGGGCAGGGTGCTGCAGACCCAGGTCCCTGGCCCTATAGCCCTGGCAGCTGGGGCACCCCTCTGGCAGGGCTCGGGCGGCAGGGGGCTGTGGGTGGGGAGTGGGGGGCACCAGGATGGGCTGTGGGGGATGGGGGAGAGTGAGGAGCTTGGACCTGCCTCCTGATAAGCTAAGGGGTCAGAGGGAGCTCTGATTTTCCATGATAAAAATCCCCATATCAAATACCAAAATGTATAGGTACTTAGAACGTATTTTATTATAGTGATCGAGGCGCTGGTAGGCTTCCAAATTGCTTTAAAATTGCAAATATATCAATAAAACCTTGTGTTCAATTGATAGCTATATATAGTGGCATTTTATTTTCATCATGGATTTGGGGTTTTTAATC
>NW_017729033.1:3539028-3545975 GCF_001723915.1 Gavialis gangeticus
CAACATTGGATTGGCGCTGATACAAGGAAAATTGACTATATCAGAAATCAGCCTGAAGTGGCTGCTAATTTGGCCGATAAATGCCCATGCACACGCACAGCCACAGCACGTAGGCAGCAAGGAGCACAGCCCAGCAGCTTGGAGAGCTTTATGCAGCTGGTAAGTCTGTTGTGGTGGAAGGGATGCGAGGAGGGAAGGGCCATGGGGAGGCAGATCAACCATCCCCCCGCAGTGAGGGAGGGAGTGGGGATCAGGCTGGGGTAGGCACTGCCCAGCCAGAATGGGGCAGGCATGGGACACAGCTGCAGCTCATCCAGGGGGCATGGCAGGAGGTGGACAGCAGCTCCTGCCACTGCATGCAGGTCGTCCACTTGTCCAGCAGCTCTCGCCACTTGTCGGGCGGGGTGGGTGGAGTGGAAGGGGTGGGGTATGCCCCTAGATCTGCGCGGGGCATGCCAGCTGGGTTACAGCTGCGGCCAGGGGCAGTGCTGTGCTGTGCTTGGGGTGGGTGGCGCTGGGACAGGGTACGGGGGAGGGCCTACAGTGAAATTTGGGGTTTTTAATCAGATAATTTGCATGGGTTTTGTTTTTGTAAAAATTAGAGAAGTTGTGGTCTTTAAAGAGAGAAAACCAGGATTCCTGCTTATCACTTCAATCTACACGGCCTAGACTAACCTGCAGAGATTGAATCATTTCAGCCTCTGGCTTTTTGACTGTCTGTGCTTAGCCCACATGAACAAGGTACATCTAAAATGAACTATTCCCTCTCATACCCTCTTGGACATCCACTATCATTGGTTTAGGAATATCAGAGAATACATCCCCAAGTATCCATTTCTGATACTTCCTCTGTACACATACAGACTTGCTGAATTATCTATTAATGCTGATTTTTTAATTAAGGTTTTGTGTTTTGCTGCAAGGGAGAAGTTGTGCATATGCTGTGCTGCTTTTGTCTCGAGCCAGGAACAGGATTCTAGCGAAGAGACAAAATCTGTCAGCCGAAACATGCAGGGTGGGCAGTCGATTATGGGCCAGACACTTGCTATTTGCTTGTTTTTAATTATTTGCTTTGTGGGATGTCAAACCACTGGCCTTAATCTCTTTCTAGTAAAGTCTCTGTGAAACGCGTGAGTGATGGAAACTGCTTGGAAGTGTTTAATCACTTCTTAGGCTACTTCCAAGCAAAATGTTCTGTAAGCCCATAATACGATTTCACGCCGTACTGTATAGATCAGAGTGACCAGTACTCCATACTTCAGTAACTACAACTTAAAAAATTAAGAAATATGTATGTAAAACTTGAATTCCACTGGTTTGCATTTTGCTTTGAGTAACCCTTTGAGCATCACAAGTTACAGAGATCAGAAAGCAGGTGGCATGAAAGCAGCACTCCTCCCCAAAACTGAACAGGGGGTGTCAAAAAGATGGCAAGGAGCAAGGAAGACAACTTGGGGTGCTCATCAGATGGAGCCAAGATAGAAAACAGAAGATGCACTTACAGGAGTAGATTGAAGCAAGTACTGCAGACCAAATGCTCCTTAAAAACCACTGCATATCATTTTTAAAGCTTCACATGTATAAATTGGTTGACAACCCCAAGTAAATACCAGTGTGTTACTGATCTACAAAGAAAGCACAAGAACTGGAGAAATGCTTCATTTGTTTTGTAATAGCAGATTACTTCATAGGAAAGAGAAAAAGCTACCTAAGTTATTGAGTTGATTTACTAAAATAGCCCGAGCTCCATTCTGAGACAGGAAAGGCCTAAACATCATATTCAGAGTAATAAAGCAGCCAGCGGTTTGTTTCACCGTCCCGTTGCCAATCTAAATGCCCCTCCACTCCGTTCTATTTGTTTTATGATAATACAGTTATTCTAAATTTCAGTCCGGAGATGGCGACAGCTTTTTGAGAAGACTGTCAATTCTTCAGGAACGCGGCAGCATTTTGGATCTCAATAGCTCCCTATAAATCCTGGTTAAAAACAGGTAGACAAAATAGCACAGTAAAAACTTACATGAAGATTTTTTAAATCAACACTTTGCTGTAGCTTTCAGTAAGTATGAAAATGAAGAATAGGATGGCAAAGGCAGGACCTTTTGACAAGGAAATGGAAAATTGCCATACCGGATGCAAAAACAAAATGTAAAGAGCTTCACGTACTTAAGGTGTGGGGGTGGGGGCAGACAAAATAAAGTAACTTTCATCCCAAATTTGGAAAGAAGCATCAGGTGAAATTGCAGCTTTAGTAAGAATGGCTTTTAAGAAGTCTGTCAAGTCCAGAGGGATAGCACATGACTGGAGAATATTGAATAGGATGGGCCTCTCCTATCTTATTGCAAGCAGGGGAGAAGTATGATTGATCTCCAAATAAATGGAGGATAAATAACAAGGGAAAGGGGAAGAGATCATGCTAATTTTAGGCCAGTGGTTAAAAGAAAGTTTCAATTCACTGGAAGAGTAAGAGTTTGGAACAGTCTTCTAATGAAGAAGTAGGGGCACACAGTTGAGTTTTAAGATGCAACTTAGCCAGTTTATACGGGTTGCCAGGACATGGTTCTCTCTGATACAGAGACCGGACTCTTTCCTAGTCCTAAGTCTTTAGTAAGGCAAGGATTAAATATTATAACTTGACCCTGTATCACTCTTTGTGGTTACTACCTGCAAAGAAATGAGAGTGCAAAACTGCATTTTGGTTTTATTTCTTCTACTTATGTCCCAGTGACTCAGGCACCTACAACAACAGAAAACGATAATCTCTGCTTGAAAAAAAAACTCAGGCTGATGCAGTAGGGCAATGAGGGGAGAACAAGACTAAGAGGAGAGGGTTTGTGGGAAACAGAGGGGCTATGTTGGTGAGACTCCGCAGGATCAGTGAACAGCAGGGATCCTGGTTTTCTCTGATAAAAAAAATCCCCAATTTTCAGATTAAAAAAAAGTAACCCCAAATCCACATTTTTCTGCAATTAAAATTAAACGCCACTATATCAATTGATATATTGATCTATTGATATAGATCTCTGTATCTATATCTAGCGGTGTTTCATTTTAATCACGAAAAAATGTGGATTTTTGGTTACTTTTTTTAACCAGACTAAAGAATCATTTACATATCTATCCACCTATCTATTAGTGGTGTTTCATTTTAAACATGGAAAAATGTGGATTTGGGGTTACTTATTTAATCCAAAAATTGGGGATTCAGTTTTTGGTTGGGAAAACCAGGATCCCTGGTGAACAGACATGTCAAGAGGAGGGTTGACACATGACACAACATGAACTCTTGAGGAACGAGAGCCACGTGACCACATCCGTTCTTAGAGGTGAGAAGAAACCCACCTTGCTGAAGTACAGGAAGGGGAAAACTGCCCAAATGTCTCAGCTCAAAGAAAGATTAAGACAAGATTTTATTGACCTTGAAAAGGATCTTTCAACAGCTTTGCTGCTTTAAGTGTCCTCTCCATGTCCCCGGTGTCAGACAATGCGACTTCCTCTGCTATCCTTATCATCGTACTCTTTTGCATTTTCTGCACAGAAGCTCCATACTTCCTTTTTACTACAAAATGTGTTTCTTTTTAATATTCAATTTCATGAGCTTGGGATTTAATTCATACATAAACCCAGGCAAGTCCTCAGGGTCTCTCATTAGCCATTCTGAACACTCAGTCCTGCCCCCCCGCCCCCCCAGCTGATTCTACATCTTCTGTCTGCAGGGATGTTGATCATTATCAGGATGGGGGGTGAATCTTGCAGGGATGTTGATCATTATCAGGATGGGGGTGAATCTTGCAAACTCAGATCATTGTTATTTATTGCAACCTCTTCCACCTACATTGGGCTGTCTGGTTTACTAAATATTGTCCATCTTATTTTACTTTCTTTCCAGGTGAATTGGCAGTAACTCCACCTAGCCAAGCAGAGAAGTGCTCTCTCAGGTATTCTTGTGGTTTCTCTCTCTCCCCTCCTGCATAACCCAATCTACAAGGCTGCACTGGAATACTTGATGCCAACCCACAATTTAAGGAAACTTGCCTCATCAGCTCTGTACTCCTTAATCATTTCAAATATGCATCAACTGGCTGAATCTATCCAGTGGAGGGAATTTAATAAACCATTACAGTTGCACAGAGGCTTCGAAGGGAATTTTCCATTGTATGAAGCGTTGAAATCCAGTTTCTTCTCGATTAACACTTCGAAATAGACAGTAGCATTGAACCCAACGCAAGCATTTCCTTAGCACATTTACACAAAGAGATGTGGTTTCAGATAGGGTCAGACGTTTGGCACTACCTGCTTCTCCTTAAAGGGAGAGCTCCTGTTAAACAATATGCTACAAATCATTTGACCATCCAACAAGTACGCCATTGGCCACTTTTCAGATCAGGGTTAAACGAGAAGAAATCTGGAAAAGAACAAAGATACTTCCTTCCACCTGACCGTGGTCTTTTTGATAAAATACCTTTGGTCCTACTACTATTAAACTATACTGCTCTCCTTAAAAATACCAAGTCCTCTTCCACCTTTCCCTAATGACCTCCTCCTATAAGGAATAGCTGTTACTGGTATTATTATTACAATTAGTAACAGAGATCAGCTACACCAAAGATTTAAATTGCTTCATGCACATGGATGGATATGTAGGAGGCATATACAATGTAGGCTCACAAATGCATAAACTATATCGGGGTCTGATTCCAACTGTGGCTGAATCCAATTAGAGCTGGCAGTCTTTACGGTCTATAATCCAGTACTTTTGTGTGTACAAAGCACTGGAATTGGTATAAAATTGGTTGTTGTCCATGCTGCATTCTTAACTCTGAAAAATGCCCTCATCTATCTTTCAAACCAGCTTCAGAGCTCTCACCCAACCTGGCTTGCCAGACCTGTGACAGCCAGTTTTTGAATGGGGCACCAAAGCATCTACATTATTACCACCTGGTTGCGTTGGGAACCCGTTGTAGTCTATATTTTATAGTCCCGCATTTATTCTAACCCTGTAAAAAGGAGACAGATAAATGCACAGATGCGTATTAGAGTCTATACTTTATATCTATGGTTTTATAGCGATATTTTACTTGTATGCACTTCATAAAGATGAGCTCTGTGCTTTTGGAAATAAATGAGCAATGCTATTTACCTACAATTGTGTCAGGTACTATGCGAAGTCAACAAATAAATACTTCTCTCAGACAGTTCCATCATCTCTGAAAATTAAGTTTGTAAGACCCTGGAGCAGTGTGTGTATTAATGTTAGCTAATTAGTTTTGTAATTGACTTTGCAGGCTATGTTAAAAAAGAGAAAAGAGGGAATTAACATCCAAATGCTTCTCAACAGGCATTTCCACACTTTGAATTAAAGCAAAACTAAGAAGGAAAGCTGCTGGGAACTTACTGAAATGACAGTATGTATTTATCTTAATCAGTCCGGGATTAAATGAGTTATTTATCATAATCATGCCCAATAGGAGGGCAACACAAAGGCTGACCTTTAATAAGCAGACTAAGATATCATTTCTAAAAAGGAAGAAAGGTGCACAATCCGTGCGAAGTAGAAATATGCTAATAACAGCCAGTAACACAATGGCAAGTGGCACTTTTGATTGACTATAGATCTTTTTGTACTGGTTAATTTGTCCATCTGGAAAATGAGTGACAGAAAAAACACTTGTACTGCTAATCTCTACTGCCAAAGAAAAAGAAACGTTACTCTGAGAGCACAACCGGCTGAGTACAAAAAGTGAAGCTGTCCTCTTTCCAGTGCCAAACCATCATCACCACCGAAAACATTTGGTGGCAACTTGTCTTGCAGTATTAACGAGAGGCAGCACAGACCTCTTGATTAATGCTCTGAGGCAAGTACTCTCCATTTATGTACCGATGTGAACTGCCTCAACACCACATGTGTATAAGGGTGCAAGTGCAAGCTTAAGTTTTTCTATACAGTGGCCATCATGGTGTATGCAATTGAGATGCATGGGAGGTACACCTGGAGAGCTACACTAGACCACTTGCGATCTGAATTGCGGATGAGCTAAATCAGACACACAACCGACTGCGAGGTTTGCATGTGCAACTGGCTCTTGATCTCCTCTGGAGCTAGAAGCATGCTTCATATCACTGTTTTTGCGAGGGCATTTCTTCATTTCATTTCACACTTCTTGAGACAGTGACCACAACTGAATACAGAATCCCTAATGGGTTTCTGAAAAGTCTTCACAGATCTTGTCCTTGCCTTCACAGATACTAAGAAAGCTTTTGAGAGTTGGATGAGAGGTAGAAAGAAAAAGAGGCTGGAAACATTACGCAAGAGTAAACGTTCACGAACGCAGGATTAAGAGAACGCACCGAAGCCAATGAATGCTGTGTGCGAGTGAAGTATGGAAAAGGGAATGGTTTCACATGCAGCATGGTTTGAAGCAAGGCTGCATGTCAAGTCCCATCATTTTGAGTGCGCTGTAAAATAAGAGTAGTGGGAAACACTGAGCATATAGTAAGACATTTAACACGTAATCCAGAGGGAAGTTGGAAGCTCCCTCTCACTCGGTTTGAAGCATGTTGACTATGCAATGGCAGTAATGCACTTATAACTACTGGGTCCTTTGACTGCATGGCAGTGGGGTTTTTAAGGTTTTGGGGTGTTGCCTGGGGAATCTGTTCTTGTGTCATACCTTGTGGGCTATATTATATGCCGAGCCCTGAGCTGCCTTTTGATATGGTGGCATATAAATCTAATAAATATGAATCAGAAAGGAATTTACTTATAACGATTTTTTCTTTTTTGGCAATCCCAGAGTTTTGTTTGCTATCTGTCTGATAGATATGCTAACAGAGATCCCTCTGGTATAGACTCAATCATTGTCTAGTGAGAAGCCTTTTTATTACTGGAGCTGACTATATGCAAAAATAAATTTGCTGACTGGGTCAGCCTGCTAAAATATAACCCC
>NW_017729033.1:3546048-3561057 GCF_001723915.1 Gavialis gangeticus
AACCCCCCCCCCCCCCCAACAAATGCATTTTATATCAAATGCCATGTTTCATACAAGCATAAAATGGCAAAGATGAACCTAGTTTATATTAGCTACTGATAGAGACTAAACACAACAGTAGGTAGCCCAACTTGATGGGATATTTGTGTGTAAAGAAAGAGCATCCCCCTAAAATGAACCACGGCAGATGTGGGGTCCCCATGGCGGCTATGTTTGCTGCAAAACGATCATCTGGAATATAAATACAGAAGAAGTATAATCCTTTCCTAATGGATAGACGGAGCTTGAGCACAGAAGAATTCAGATTGAGGTTTGGTACTGATACGAGATAAAAAGCCTGAAGCAAGAAAAAGGTCCCCTGGAGATGGAAAAGGTATGTTAAGAGGACAAGATTTAAAGGTAGTTGATGGACTTAAATATCTTGGTTCAACGACTGCCAGTAATAGAAGGACTGGGGACTGGAGATGAAGTGTTAAAGGTCTGGTATGGGATAGAAACGTACCTAGGAAAGGGAAATGAGCAATAAAAAGGGTTTATTACATCCCAGTTGCATTGTATGGGTCCCAGTCTTGGAGAAGCGATTTCAGACAGTTGCAAGCTGCAAAATGAGCTGAAGGGCAATTACTGGGAGGCTGGGAAAAGACTGGGAATAACTGTGTATGCCACACATTAAATTGGGAGAGTGGAAAAACCCAAGTTAAAAGAAGGGCTGATGTGGCTTGGACATGTGAAGGGAACGCACAAGGGCAGCATACTGTATGGAAAGCTGAAGATGCACATTAAAGTCAATAGGGGGACTGGAAAATGATAGTGAAGGTGGGAAGACGAGGTGCGGAAGGACTTAATTTTAACAGGTGGCTACTGGGGATGAAGTACAACAGCAAGATGGTGGGCAGACAGGAGGAGATGGATGGAGTTGGCATATTGCCAGGCCAACAGATGCTGATAGTGATGAGTCCCGAAAAACCAAGCGTGTCCCCTACCAACAGATGTTTACACCATGAGCACTTCTACAAATATCTAATTTGTAGAAGTGCTCCTGCATGGCACAGACCTCCTGCAAAGTGCCACACCATGCAATTCCCGAAGCAAGAGCATAACAAGTCAGGCTGACTAAATCCTGTTTTAAGACCCCAAAGGACAGAGGATCCCTCCTCTCCCCCTACCCCTAGACAGACTTTTCATGGCTCATTACCTTTGCTGTTAAAACTCTGCATTTTAGTTTTGCCTTGAACTTGCTTAGCTTCAGCTTCCAGCCCCAGGATTCAGTTATTCCTTTGGCTACTATAAGGAAAAAGAGCTCTACGGTAGGAGGAGCTCTGTTCCCCATGGATGTACCAGAGTATTGTGATCAAACTTCACGTTAACATTTTTCTTGGATAAATGAAAGGAGACTGATTTTCTTCAGTTTACCAACTTGTTTCTAGAGGTCAAATAACTCCTTCAGCACTTTTCTAAACCTTTTCCAAATCTGACATTTGATCTGTAAGGGCATATGAATGCTTTAGTCAAGTAATACTATCATTAACACTCGATACAGAGGTACCATCTCCTGAACGTCTGCTCTTTATTCGAAGAATTGCTTTTGTTTTCTTATGCACCTCACTGCACTGGGAGTTCGCATGCGGTGGGTTATTCACCGAGATCTTGGACTCCCTTTGAGTTACTGCCCTAAAGCACGGTACCTCCCCCCATCTTGTGACTTGCATTCAATTTTCCTGGGTGCATGACCTCGCCTCTGACACTATTAAAACTTATTCACCCAGTGGGTTAACACTTAACCTGGGTCCCTACATAGAATTGATCTGTCCTTATTAATCCCACTCAATCAATTTTTGTGCTGACTGCAGATTATATCAACAATGATTTTTTTATTTGCTGCTAGTAGTGCTGATAGGTATTAAATACTTGAGTCAAGAACGGATCCCTGAAAGACCTCACTAGAAGGATTACTACCACTAGATGAAGATTCCCTATTTAAGCAATCAGGACTCATGGTAGAGGTGATATCTTTTATTAGACCAAATAGATATTTTGCATAAAAAAAAATCTTTTACTTTTTTTTTTGCAAAAAGTTAAAGAATTTTTTTGTGCACAAGATCTACTTGGTCTAATAAAAGATAATCACACCTCTACTATGAGTCCCGATTGCTTTTTCCTCTAGACCAATACGGCAACAACCTGGATTCCCGATTCCCTATTTAGTTGCTCTTTGGAGCTAGTCAATTAGATCACATTTGTAATCCATTAATTAAACCTCATACAAATGCCCAGAAAATGACAAGCGCTGCTCTACAGAATTTAAGAATCTGAAAGACAAGGAATAAGAGCTGGATGAGACCAGCAGGACGGCAGATCACAAGGTGACAAAAGACATGGTCTGCACAATTTGCCAATTCTCAGCAGCAGCAGCGACTGCAAAAAACAACTTACCCAAGTCTGTGAAAGGCATGGAAGAAAGTGCTTGCTGGAGAAGGTAATCAAGACACTGTTGGCACAGTGACATTAGAAGCAGACCTCACGGTGAGATAACAGGGCGGCTGGGGATAGTGGAGGACTTTGGAAGCAGAAGGCAAGGTGTTTGCATCTGATGTGTGGACCAAGTGAAGGGTGACAGCCAAAGCAATGGAAGATGATCTGAGCACCTTCATTAGGAACGAATTTGCAAGGGAGGCTGTTGGCACCAAGGTGAGGGAGGAGGGGATTCCTGCAAGAATCAAACCTCAAGATGGTCGTGGCATGGACATGTTTTGGTTGTATGAGCAGAAAAGAAAGGCTGAGTCTTGCAAATGCTGGGCAAGAAAAATGGGCAATTTTTAGACCTGGCTGGGCACTTGGGTCAAAGGGGAGGAAGCGAGACAAAGGTTTAGTTCAGATGCCAGACTTGAACAACGGAGAACTAGTGGCACTAAGACTGGACTGTTGGAAATCTTACTCACAGCTAGTGACAGAAAGGGGAGAGCGCTTCAGGGGAGCAGCAGAAACTCATGTTGGGAAACATTTACTTTAAGCCGATGGCTGGATGCCCACAAACAGCTACTGCAAAAATAAGCCAGGATTATAGTCTGGATGGAAGGAGAGTTGATGGGCAGCTGGCGCAGAGGATGGGGATAAATTATTCTCTGTGGCCACAGGACAAAGAGCAAGGGTCATATACTGCAGCAAGGGAAGTTGAGGTTGGATATTAGGAAAAACTCACTTGCCCTGAGGGGGATCAAGCACTGGAGAAGGTTAACGAGAAAGGTTGTGAAATCTCCGTCTTCGGAAATTTTTAAGAACGGGCAAGGCAAACGCTTGTTTGGGATGGTTGAGTCGGACTGATCCTGCCTTGAGCAGAGAGTTGGACTAGATGCATCCTCCTGAGGACCCTGTCAAACGGACTTTTCTGTAACTCTAAAGGACGGCAGATATACACATTAATGACAGAGATGATCCAGCCCGGCTCAGGAAGAGGACGTGGCTCAGGGTAGAGGCCTGAATGACCCCCCATAATAGAAGATACTTAAAGGAGAAATTTGTAAGCTAGGCAGCAGGAGAGGCTGGAGTCGTGAATGCCCGGAGAGAGTGGAAATTCAAGAGAGATACACTACCAGCATCAAAGAGAAATGAGGATGAAGAAATGCTGCTGAGGTTAGCCAGGAAATAGGTCACTGGAAATCTATGCAAGAGCTGTTTCATAGTGGGCTGCAGACGGCGGAGGTGGGAGGGGAGCAGGAGCCAGAGCCAGGCTGAAGGTGAGCAAGAAGGGAATGGGAGGACAAAGATTCAAGACAGCAGTTGGACATTTTAATTTATAAATGTTACCATCACATTTTGTGCATTATTCCACTATTGCCACCTTAATGCCACTTCATGCATCACTTCCCCAAAACTAATGGTTTCATAGGCCCAAGATCCTACCGTCTTTCATTTCAATTTAAGCTTCCTAGGAAAGCCACCTATCTATCTCCGCTCCCCTCTTCAAGGTGTCCAAAAATAGTTATGGTGCTCAGAGGAGAGAAAGCAAGCGCACAATTTACTACTCTATCTTCTCTTTCCCAGCTTTGTATAGCACAAGATACATAACTGCATGCAAGGCTCCCGTTTCCCCTTCAAGTCAGGTTTTATACGTCACAACCTCACTCTTGCCAAATGTGGAAAAACTTACTTGGCTTGGGGGAAAAAAATTACAATCTCTGCGCTTTATTTTCACATCCCAAAGATACCTTTTAGTTTCATAAAGGTAATGAAAGTCAGCATTGATGTGTGTGTACAGCTGGCCACGGAGGAATAGAGACAGGCTGTCCTTGTGTATTTTCTTCCTTTTAATTTTTCCCCTATCTTCAAATGTCTTAGGATATCTTGGGACAGATTATGAATTTGCAGTGCAGTGTTTTCGCAATAGAAGGTTATGCAAATGCATTTTGTTCCAACCTGCAGTACATATTTCTGCAATAAATCTTCCCTATCCCTTCTAGCTTGCCTGGCAGGCTAGCTACAGTGCTATTACTTCTCCCCAACTGTTTGCTTCAAGCCAGAATTGTCCGAATTTACTAGAGATGGCTGGGTTTTCAGAGCTTCCTTTTTCCTTCTTCCCTAGTATCATGCCTGGAGTTCAGCTCCAGCCATTTGCTTTTCATCCAGGTGTTTTTACTGACACAAAGACAGTCAGTGCCTGTTAGTCAGGCACTGGCAATATTTGCACTGGAAGTAAAACTGAAGTTTAGTTGGGGTATCACCTGTACATTGCTTGTATGAGACTGCAGCATCTCAGCTGCATACGATGCTCTTTATAAAACACGGGAAGCATGATTAGCTTTGTGTGACTCCATAGGCAAGCTCTGAGGAGACAGAAGGAGCAGCTGCCAGTTGTTGGGAAGAGGATGGAGGTGGACCCACTTCACGCCTTTCCCGTGAACCTGTGACAGTATTTTTAGAGAAGACCGCACCATGCCCTCTTCAGACAAGGAAATGCTGCAGGAAGACTTGGACAGATGAACACGGGTGTTTTCCATTAGCTCTATTGCCAGTTTTTGCCCTGTGATGAGGTCAGAGCTCCAACTGCAGGAGGATTAAGGCAGTAGCAGCACTGGGAATTGGACAGGTTTCTTCAGTACCTTGCCTGAAAATGGAAGATCTTAGGCTGGCTGGTAGTCTTCGAAGTCCGCAGGGTCTGGAAATGGTTTCTTGCATTGGCCCATGGCACCAACTTGTCTTGTGATGCCACTGCCATAAAGTAAGCCCCACACTCTTCTCGAGTGCCTCTCCAATCCCTTTCTCCTCTGCCCAATCTCCTGTTCTGCTTTCTGCTCCCGGCCCGATCTGCCACCATGTTCCCTGCTCCCTCCCTATCCTGCCATGAGCCACACAGAAAAGCTGCCTGTGCCACAAGCAGGCCACAGATTGATGCTAATCTCTCTGTTGCAACTGCAGCGTTGTACTTTCTCTCTCGTTAAAACAGGCTTCAGTCTGCTACTGTTGCTCCCGGTTCCCCCCCTCCATCTATCAGAGATTCCTGGTGATATGCAGTACAGGAGACAGTGGCTATTGTCTAGTCTTAGCACCCTCAAAGTTTTCTCACTTTGTTCCCAAGATCAACTAAGGTTTTCTACATTATACTGCAGAGGAATAAAAAGACCTGGCAAAGGAAAAATCTAAAATCAGATGGTGGACTCCCCATACCACACCTGACTGACTGCAAAAAGCAGGGCCCTGGACTTGATAATGGCCCAGGAGATCCCTTTATCAAGCATATGTTTTTAGAGCCTCTCTGAGGGAAAACTAAAACCATTATAAAAGATGCACATATGAAGATGTAGGGGCCCCCAAATGAATACAGCTTACTTTATTTTCATAGTTAATTTGGACCTGACAATCATCCTGAAGCCTTCCTAAAAAGTTTCTTGGGACGCTCTCTCAAATGTCTAAGACTTAAAACGCTACTACACAAAAAGGAAATGGAGTCGCTGACCTGAATTTTTATCTTTGTCCTATTCAGTTCGGAGATGGCTGGATCTGAATAATAAATAGCTAGTAGAACAGCAGACTCAGAGGGACAGTAAGAATTCAAAATATCTGACACCAAAACCAATCCATAAAGCATTCTGATAATAGTGAAACATCGCTGAATAGAACGAGGACCAAAATTCCCAATTTGTTTCAAATGAACTCCGGTGCGGCACGCTGCATTGCCAGATACGTACATAATAAGAGTGTATATACACTACGCAACAAGCTACCCTTTGCTTTGAACTGGGAGAGTGCCTTTCACCCGAGGGTCATGTGCACTTTACTCTCCAGTTCTCTTGTCGATAAAATCTGAAGTTCCTGGGAAATGACGACTTCATGACAAGGGCTTCAGTGGAGGAAGAAAAAGAAGCGACACAAGAAAGGCAGAGAAGAACCTTTCTGAAACAGAAAATTTTGACAAGCTGTCCTTCAATTTGTGGCAGCATTTGCAAACTGAACGGAGTAGAGTAAAAATATACTAATGCCAAGCTACCTCTCCATCTGATCTGGGACTCAGAGATGTCCCCATGCCTAAAGGGGGCATGCTAGTGACATTTTCCTTTTAAACTACCATTAAATATTTTGACTTAGCTCCAGGCAAAAAACATGGCATTTTTCAGCCTATATTCAGTATAAGCCTTAATTAACATTTAACCAAGAAATCAACAGGAAACTTGACGCTGAACTTTGGCTCTCCCCCTTGTCTAGATGGTGAGAGGGGGGAAATGGCCATTAGTGCTAAATCCTACCAGCTTCTGAAGACCAGGTAAATTCTCAAAGACTGCAATGATATAGCCAAGTAGTGTTAATGTGTTTGAAAAGCTTAAATGACATTATGAATATTAATTCACTAGTAACGAGAGAGAATATTGAGCATATGACAGAAGAGGAATGAGAAAAAAGTTATCTGATTTAACAGCCGGCTGCATTATAATTAGAAAGGACATCCTCGCATCTAGCAATTCTACATTATTTACATTACTTTAGAGTAAAATAAAACCGAATGTGGATTCTTGAAGATAGGCAGGGACACAAGCACTTACACAGAACTTTAGATCTTCAAAGGACTGTAAAAATTAATCCTCCAAATACCCTTGAGGTAACTACGTGTTATCCCCACGTTACGAATAGGAACTCAGGCAGACAAAGGAAATTAGCTGCCCCAGGACCCACGGCAGGTGAGCGCCGGAGCCGAGATCAGAACCCAGGACCGACTCTCAGATGTCTTCATTCCTACAGTGCCTTCTACTCTCCCCCATCAGATCCCTCGCAACTCTGCCACCACCGCAACACTTACACTTTGTACTCCTATAGCACCTCCCTCTGAGCAACTCATCTCATTTTGAGGATGAGGAAACAGAAACAGAGTGAGGTTGCACAAGGGTGCATAGGACATTGGCAGAAACACCAGGAACGCAACCCAAGAAACCCTGCATTTCAGATGGAGATCCATGCTTCATACCTATAGTTATACTGCAGCATACAAGCAATAAGGCATGGTAACATTTTGCAGTGTCAGGTCTTAGGTCGGTTCCCCCAGTATTCTACTTTTAGAACAAAATATGGTTTAGTGGAACTGCATATTTGCAATAAAAGCAGCAGCAGCAGCAGAGACTTGACTTTAAGGAGCTATTCATATAGGATGGCTTCAATAGGGATGATCCTGCCTCAACCAGGGGTTGGACTAGATCAGTGGTTCTCAATCTTTTGCATCTTGCATCCCACCAGCCATTTTATCAAAAAAACTTTAGTCCCACCAGGATAAAAACAAAACCCCACTTTCTCCAAGAAGTACATTTTTACATTTACGTGCACTTAAGTATTATATTAATCAATAATGGAAATTTTTAAGGACATTAAAAGTCCCACCTACATGACCATTGTGTCCCACCGGTGGGACCGACACTTCCCACTGGTTGAGAAACACTGGACTAGATGACCTCCAGAAGTCCCTGCCAGGTTGACTTCTCTATGATTCATATCACTGTGTGTGGGTGTGTGAGAAAGATGATATCCTCAGCGGTCCCAATTCAGCTGCTAGAAGATTCCCAGCACCTCCCAGAATTGTCCAAGCATCCACATGTTAGCAGACAAGGCTGGTGTGTCTATGGGTAAGGGAGGAGGCTGGCATCTCTCAGGGAGGGATACGCAAAGTTGAGATATTTTGGCTGACTTCAGCAGTGTGCACTTCTCTGTGCATTTCCCGAGTCCCCTTTTTCTTTTGGTTACAATGCTCTTGAAACACCGTAGTCTTCAAACTACTGATACAGCCCTGTAAGTTTAAAATGAAATGAGCAGACAAGTTTCTTTGGGTAGATGTGATATCTACCCAAAGAACCTTGTCTGCCTTTGTCCTTAGACCAACGCGACTACAACCAGCAACCCTAGTGAAATGAGTGGCTTTCATTGCAGAGGGCAGTTTGAAGTGGGAGCCAAGGCAGCTTCAGAAAAGAAACTGGACTGTAACAGCAGCTTTCCTGCCTACGCTGCTGTACGCTTTTGAAGGTCTGTACTTAAGAGTTATGACAATGTAGTATTGTCGCCACAAATCTGGGTCATGACTAAAACTTCAACATCAAGATGACAAGATAGGGGAAGAAAATGCCTGCACCCATCACTGGATTTCAGGCACCCTCAGAAAATGCTAGTTCTTAGTTTTGACTTGTTCTTTGGCTACGGAAAAGAAAATAGAGCAGTTTTTTCGTTGCAAGGAACCTGTAAACATCACACCAGGCCAGAATATTTTTAATGCTCTGGATTCCTATTTGATATCTTGTGCATCATGTTTGCACACCTAACAGCGTTGCCATTGCTTAGCAGCTTGGGACACCCTGGAAGGGATTTCAGGGCACTGCGGCACCCTTGTTGAGAATCATGTGCCAACCAAAACATTTCTTATAAACTGTTGTGAACTGAAGTATTTATAGATTTTTAGACCTTATCCTTAACCAAAGCAGCATGTATACGCTTAAGTGTATGGAAGAAACAACAGCTCTCATGGAAAACAGCATTCATTTCTAGAATTATGACCTCTCTCCGTCGTGATGCCCAGCAACTCTGTTTAATCTTCCAAACCACAGCAGCCACAAGGAGCAAAGACAGGAAACAACTGCAGAGGAGAAAAAAAACCAAAGACTTTACTGTCCTTATTCATAATGTATGATGATACATTTGAAAGCTCTAACAAAATAAATGCTAGACAATATCTTGCATAACCTTTTGAAGTCCCTTGATGAAGGATGCCACAGCAGGGAAAAGTGCTCCGCAAACATTATTTCTCGTGCAATCTAGTGAGTAGTATACCCATTTTACCAAGGAATAAACTGGAAACACAAAAAAAGGAGCTTATGTCCCATGATATGGTTAAATGATTGATCTGGGAATAAGCTTCTGGAACCCTACTGACAGTGTACATTTTTTGATGGCAAAAAAGGCATCAGACTGAATATGCTGTACAGCAACCGTTAACAAGTACTCAGAGGAGAGGCTACCTCAAAAGGAAAAAAAAAAACTACTACTCAGCAATCTATCACAGCCAAAATTACTGCTTTTTCTTTTTGCTTTTCAGAGGCAACATTTTGGGAAATTAAACATTATGATTTTGGGGATTCATTTTTAAACAAACACTGAATATCCCAGCATTACAGACAATGAAATCTAAGGCCTTGCCCCGACCGCAAAGCCAGCAGTGGTGTCTTTGAACATACAACGCAGCTCTGTATGTGCTTCTTCCCAGGCTGGACGATGTTTAGATGCACCCGTACAGCATTGTGGGCTGGTTAAATCAGTGCCAAGGACCCAACCCCTGGCACTGTACAGGCGCAGCTACATTGCTTCTAGTCCAGAAGGCAGCATACACAGGGCTGCATGGCTTGTTGTAGGGTACCGTTACTGGGCACAGTAAGCTAGCAGTCTAGACATGGCTTTACTTTTCCTTTTTTCAGCTTCTAGTGAATTTAAGACCCAGCAGAATAACAATGGACAAGCTTTAATAAAGAGGAGGGAAGATACGAAAAACCATATGAAGCAAAGTACAGCCAGGATGGAGGCTGACCTTGCTGACAGTGATGAGTGTAATACAAGCCGGAATACCTGATGCTCACTTTTTAAAGATGCAGCTCACACAGCCTTGAAACATAATGCAAAAAGACACTTTTATTTGCTTTTAAATTAACATTTTACTTGAGGCTAAATTCTGGCACTGGGCCACATTGGTGGCATAAGCAGCTACATGTGAATGCTGCAACAGCAGTATTCACATGCCCCAGCACTCTGGCAGTCAGCAGCCTCGTGAATAGGGACCTACCTAAATCGGGATAAGACATAGCATTTTCTACAGCCCACTCACAACGTTCAGAGCCACTTTCATGGGCATTTTGCAATGGGATGAGGGGGAGGCTGCTATCTTGGCTGCTCCCCTTCATACCACTCGGCCAGCCAGTGCCTCCCCCCACTACCACAGTGGGCTGTGAGGCTGGGGAGCCAGCATTTTATTTTTAGAAAGTTTTTTTTCCAGGCAAATTCCTCAGGAAATTGCAGCAAACACCATTTTTTGCAGATTGTGGAAACTGCTGTTTTTTGCACTTTCCATAAAAATTGTGAAAGCGTGATTTAAGTAGGTCCCTGCTCATGAACAACCAGCTCAGGAAGACTGTTCTGTTCAACTGTCCTACTACATTCCCCTTCGAGGACGCTAATGGCTGCTCATGTCTGTGGCACCTTGCTGTGTCCATATTTCCGTCCACACATCTTCCTTTCAAATAACCTCTCTTCTCAGGCACCCCAAAGCGTGCTGCGTGAACCTTGACAGATTTCCCCTTAGGATCTCTTTAACACACACTTGCATGCGGCATTCAAGGGCACACCAGCAAGTATCAAATACTGCATTTTCTTGCACACAACCTGCACTCTACTTTTCAGCTGCTGGAAATCTGAGTGCACATTACATGTGAGAAATGTGGTAAGAGCGGTTTCTGCCAGTGAAGGTGAAATCTGCATGCGACCAAGCAGGCTCTGTCCCCCAGCTGCTCACAGTTACTCATAGGCAAGGAAAGACCTTTCTTCCTTCATGCTGGTTTTCAATAACAAGGTATGCATTATACTCTGCGGCATATTGTATGTGAGAAAATATGGTATCTCATTTCAGTGCATTGCTTTTGCCAACCTGTGTCTTCTCTGTAGTTTGGCAACAGCTTTGATGCAGGACCCCTGCGCTCTTTGAATTGTAAAGTGATGAGACCATGCTGTCAGCATGTGTGTGTTAGATGCTCAAACCAGGAACAGAGGTTGCCACTTCCAAGACACATATGCATGTATTTCAGACTATGCCTCTCAAAGACACAGGCCCGGCCCGTGGCTGCCCCCCAACGTACCGGACACGGCAACCCTGGAGCACAGCCACTTTCGGGAAGTTCTGGAGGGAGACTGAAGCAGGGGGAAACAACCACATTATCCTTCCTCCTGTCCAATACACTGAATTATGGCCTGTGTTATATAGGGAGTCAGACCTGAAGATCACATTGGTCTCTTCGGGTTCACCAACACACTTTCCACAAGGTTCCCTTGTGCAGCTAAATTTAGCCCTTTGGTTGAGAGCACATGGCATGAATAGACAAGTTAGCTGGTAAAAACACATGGTTTTTGTTCTTTGTGCCTCCCAGGATGGTGGCCAGGAAAGGCTGAGGGTCTCTGCAACTCATGGGTGCTTTGAGAGAATCTCACAGCCTTCTTCCAAGAGAAAAATACCCAACTATATCCTAGCCTACTTCCTCTCTTTGCATTTCTTTCCCTCTCCCATGTCTCCCAAAGACAAGTGCCTCCTCCAATCTACTCCTTCAACCTCAGGTGACCCAACCCCATCTTTCCATTTTCTTTGCTCCCTGCATCTCAGCCATACCCCAATTCTTCTCCTTGACCTCTCACTCTTCCCTGGCTCTTTTTCATCACAACAGAAGCAAGCTTTAGCCCCTCTGAGAAAGCACACCCTTGGCTCTGCTTGACTTACCAATCATAGCCCCATCTCCTCTCTTTTCTCCACGTCGAAACTCACTGAACATGCTTTTGCTTTCTACAGTGCTCCTCCAATCAAGGTTGCCAATTGTCCACAAATTTACAAACAGTCAGTCAATATTTGGGTTAGAAATACCTCTCCATAAAAACTCTAAGCAGCTGGAGTGGATTGAAGACCCCTGGTTGGAAAGAAGCTGGAGGCAGTGTTGAAGGACAGACAGAGCACAGCAGCGTCATGTGGTGTCCGAGAAGCGCAGCACCTTTCAAGAAAGCTTTCTTCCAGGGCCTTGTACACTTCTCCCCACTAGCCACGAGCTAATGTTGCTGCTGCTCTTGCATCAACTGCCTATTATACTGCTACACTGGAAGGCTGGCTTTTTTGCTGGTCCATGCTGGGATGGGGAAGCAAAGCTGTTGGGGTAGGAGAGTAAGGATGGGGAGCACGGTACAGCATGCAGTCAGGGTGCAGGGATAAGTCAAACACCCCTGGGGGACTGTCTGTTCTCTCTCGTGCTGCCTCTCATGGTCTAGGGGAACTCCCCGTAAACACTTGCACAACCCCTCCTTTAAAATGACATCTACAATTAAGAAGAAAAAAAATCTTGATAACAGTTAAGCTCCTCAGAACGCAGCTTGTCCCACGACTTGTGTTATCCCAGAGTTTCCCTCTTCTCCCTAAGACTTCTAAAACCATCTGTGCAGTCCATTTGTTATCTCTAGTCCAATACTTATATTGTGGGCTTTTGGGGAAGGGCACTGTCCTTGATACAGTATGTAGTGCAATGAGGTTCTGGTCCATGACTGGCCCCAGATGCAATAGTAGTAGAAATACATAAACGGGACTAAGCATTAATGAACGGGCAGGCACAAGGAATCTATCCTGGGATGAAGGAAGTAAGGCAGGGGACATTTTTGAGTGAAAAAGGATGGGGTAAGAGGTCCCATATACTTCCAGTGACTGCTGTCCCCCAAATATTTGTCATTAACTCACAACCTAAAAGTTACAACCATTGCAGGGGACGGGGAGCAGAGCAATGAAAGGTGAAGAACTGAACACGCTGTACGGTATGTAGGTAAGAGGTAATGATTTTTCAGAACTAACTCTAGGATAATGTCTCTATCATGATCCTATTAAGTTAAAAGGATAGCAGCATACATAAAGTACCAAAGGGCCACTCAACCTTTATCGATTTCCAGTCAAGAAGAAGAAATTAATTTGATAAGTTAACAGAGAAATATGGGCATTTATACTTGTGCTCTGGGAGGCGGGGGTTGCATTAATTAGAGTGGCTCCAAGAGCCACTTTAATTAAAGCACTTGGAGTGTCACATGTATTAGCATCCCTGCGCTGAAAAGTGCCCCCGCCGCCATTTTTCTGATATATGTGACGCTGGAGTGCGGACATTACCATGCTCCAGCAGACTCGATGCACATGTATAGGCACCCTATGTGATCTGGCAGGCAAAAATAAGCATCTCGTGTTAATCTTGGACAATACCTGCTTCCTAATACAGGTGGGATTACAAAATACCTGTCACTTATTCTGAAAAGCTCAAAGTGGATGTTCATTCTTTTCGTCCATTGCAAAATGCCATAATGATCTGAAGTATTTTTTTTTTTGTAAGATCCTTTCTTTTTATTGTTTGATATCTTGCCTGTTCAGAAGCAACATGCCTTTGGCCTTCACCCAATTAGACATTTAGATTTAGCTGTGAATCGCCATCAGGACAAAAGAATGCATACACACACAGCCACTGATCCAGGATTTTATAACGTAAGTCTTCCCTTTCTTTCGAATAAGAAAGGACTGCTGTATTTAGAGGCGTAAGAACAGATGGTCTGTGTTACCTGTATTTCTCCTCCCCTAGACAAGATCTGGCTTTGTCCAGATAGATTTTCACTTCTACCATGGGCTTTAAACTAGGGGAAGATGAGGGAAGAGGAAGCCTTGGACTGCTAAACTAAGCAGCACTCACAAGTACAGCCCAGCCTAGACCGATGAGTGGAACAAATAGCCAGGTAAGCAACAGGGGCCAGGGCAATGCTGAGAGTAGGGGGCCAGTGCACACATCCACAGGAGACCTCAAATGCCCCTACACAAACACTCGTAGCATGAGAAACAAGCAGGAGGAACTTCCCCTCCTGCTAGCTGACACCAACCCGGACATAGTGGGGATCACTGAAACGTGGTGAGACCCAACGCATGACTGGGCGGTGAATGTCAAGGGCTATAGGCTGTACAGGAGGGACAGGACAGGAAAGAAAGGTGGGGGGGTGGCACTCTACATTAAAGAAGAATACACATCCTCATCAATTAACAAAGAATCAGAGGAGGGGCACACTGAAGTGAGCTGGGTCCGAATACAAGGCAGTCGAGGGGAAAGAGACTTGACGGTGGGGGTCGACTACAGACCCCCCAACCACGGGGAAGAGCTAGACCAGGAATTCTTAAGTCAGCTCATGGAGGTCATTAGGTCAAAGGACACGGCCATCATGGGCGACATGAACTTTCCAGACATCTGCTGGGAAGAGCAGTCAGCCAGGTCTGACCGCTCATGTAGGTTCCTAGCCCAAATGCAGGACCTCCGTCTAACCCAGGAGGTGCACAGCCCCACCGGGGGGATGCCTTGTTGGACCTGGTGCTGGCCACGGACGACGACCTGGTGCGGGGGCTCAACCACCTGGGCAACAGCGATCATCGCCTGCTGGGTCTCACCATCCAGCGCAAGGTGACAAAGGCCGGCAGCAAAGCAGCAGTCCTGGATTTCAGGAGGGCGGACTTCAATGAGCTAAGGAGACTAGTCGGGGAAGCACTGAGGTCCCAGAGGAGAGGGGAAACAGGTGTCCAAGGAGAGTGGTCGCTCCTTAAGGAGACGATCCTCCAAGCCCAAAGGGAGGTAATCGCAACACGGATCAAAGGGGGCAAGAGGGTGCAAAAGCCCCCACAGCTCACCAAAAGCATCGGGGAGTGTCTCCTAGCTAAAAGGGAGGTGCACACCCAATGGCAGAGAA
>NW_017729033.1:3566057-3566363 GCF_001723915.1 Gavialis gangeticus
GGTCACCAAATCCTTAGATGCAGGGGTAGCAGTGGACATCGTCTTCCTGGACTTTCGGAAGGCCTTTGCCACTGTCTCTCACCCCATTCTCATTAAAACCTGGGGGACTGTTCAAATTTGCTGATGACACTAAGATGTGGGGGGAAATAGACATGCTAGAAGGGAGGAATAGGCTGCAATCAGACCTAGACAGGTCACAGGGGTGGGCAGCCGAGAACAGGATGGGAGTCAACACCAACAAGTGCAAGGTGCTGCACCCGGGGAGGAAGAACCAGCAGCATACCTACAGGTTGGGGAACTCCCTTC
>NW_017729033.1:3571363-3573522 GCF_001723915.1 Gavialis gangeticus
TCTGGAACCAACTTCCAAGAGAAGTGGTGCTGGCTCCTACCCTGGGGGTCTTTAAGAGGAGGCTAGATAATCACCTTGCCGGGGTCATTTGACCCCAGTACTCTTTCCTGCCATGGCAGGGGTTGGACTTGATGATCTGCTCAGGTCCCTTCCGACCCTAGAAACTATGAAACTGCGGCTGTGAACAGGCAGAAGCGAATGATGGAACAGTGACATTTTTAAGTGCCAGTTTTTGTCTTAAGGCTCATATTATCTTAGCCAGCATGAATGTCAAAACATTTACTGAAGAGCATGGTAGGCATTCTCCTTTGACAAGCCTCCTTTTTGTCAGGGAAACCCAAATGCTCACTACACTACACATGATAATGATCCCAGCTGAGAAAAAAGAAAGGGGGTCCAAACAAAAATGGTGGAACTTAGATAAACACGGCTGATCTTCTTCACTCTTCTGCCTTGTTTTTCGATATGCTGCATCTTCAATCCTCCAGTTGCACAACTGGATGTGTGAACCTATGCTCTTGGGACCAGAGACTGTCCCCTCTCCTCACTCATCACTAATACAGACACTAAAAAGACAATATCTGACTGGTGCTCCTCATCACTGTTTGCCAAAGCAATACTTAATCCTAGGTTTAATGCAGTTGCTTGGCAGGGCTGGAAAGTTTTCATCTGAACAGGAACGTCCAACTAATGACAGATGTGCAGCTCAGTTTATGGAGAACAGGGACAAAAAGTGGAAGCCTTGTAGGCCAGATGCAGCCTTTGGGCTGCAGGTAAGACAGCCCTGCTTAATATATCGAGGGTGCATTGATAGTTTACACAGGGTTAATAAATTATTAATAAATATTACAAAGATATTTCATGAAAAAGGTGTTAGCTGTTCATAGACATAAGCATAATGGACAGCTCCATAGCAGCCTATGGATCAGCTGGACTCCAATAGTTCAATTTATTTAAAAGGCTACCATTCTTAGTATATCCTCTACAATATTTCCCCCCCAAACACAAGACATGCCTCTCCACCCTCCTTGCTAACTTCCTTTTTGAAAGAAAAATTTTCCTTCCGCTCAAAAAAGAAATCTTTACAAGGTTTGCTAGCTGGTAAGTTCTCATTTTAACACGACTGGAAAACTTCACGCACACATTCCTTTAAGAGGCATTGCAGCAATGAGAGCAGGAAATCCAGCATTAGGACCCAAATTATTAAACCCATCCTGCCATATTCACCAATATTAGATAGGCTACTGAAAATGGCAGTTTTAAAACCCCAAATACACTGCATCTTTGGAACTAATACATACGACTGTGCAAGACTCATGTTCTCATGTCTGAAAGCACCAGGATGATTACTAGAAAAACATCTCAAATTATGTTGAAGTGGAAACTATTGAAGGGCTATGTAAAATAACTTCTAATGTGCCAGCAAGTTACAGGTCACAACTATTTGATGCATTAAAAATCCTAAATTCACAGAGCAAATACATAAAGCCTAAGTGCTCTGCTGTAGGCAAAACATGGTCTGAATAGCTTTTTTAGCAATACATGCACTGGCCTGGCACAGCTAGCATTCGCTGAACTGGTACCTGATGCCAATAGCAAAGGAAGAACCAGATCTACAGATTAAAGAGCTCTCCTAATAGTAGAAGACAGCAGAAGGGTTTAATAAACCCTCACCCACTTCATTATGAATAGCTGTCATTATAAAGGAGTTACAGTCTGGTACGCTCTTTAATTCCATCAGTCTCTGGCCGAGGATTGAATGAAAAACACTTTGGGGAGGAAACTTTTTCATCCTCTTCAGCCGCACTCATAAAACATTCCAAGCGCTTTAAGTTTGGGGACGAGTAGTTAAACCTACATGCGAAGTACAGGAAAAAGGAGAACGATCCTGCAAAATCCAAACTAGGTGGCAGCCCGGTTTTTTATTACTGAAATAGATTTACATGCCTTTGACCCAGTGGTGCTATTTCTGGACCCTTTATCAGGGAAGCATCATAGTGCCCAAGACTTGATTTCTTTTTGTTGGTGCATTTCGAGAGGCATTCAAAAATATCAGCTATTTTGAATGGGATAGTTGTGTTGCGGCAGCCCAACTCCAAGAAGGGCAGTGTCGCAAACTGGGATGGACTGGCAGCTGGCTACCCCAGCAGATATACCCT
>NW_017729033.1:3578522-3581982 GCF_001723915.1 Gavialis gangeticus
TCAGTCCATCCGTCATGAACAATGCTTCACGTGACAGGCCAAATCCCCATCCTTGGTAAATGTTCACGTGTGTAATCTAAATTGTACATGGGAGAGCTACAGATGCACCAGTGGCCAAATGCTTTCCAGCAGGTCTACCCTTCTTCGGGCAGTTACTGCTACCAATTCTTCCTGTGCTTTCCCCCACCCAATCTTTCTTGTCCCCTTCTGTAGGTCTGATTTGCCAATACAGCCAATCCTAAGCCGCATGAATGAGCCAGATCCCACCCAAAAAGTTTTTACCATACTTTCCAATGCAAAAGGCAGTTATGTATAAGACACATCGGTTCTGCCCCCAAATGAAAGACCTGTGGGTGCATGGGGAAATATGACAAAAATTTGACAGATTTCTAGGCATTCTGACAATGATTTCAACTTCTTTTCCATGACGTAGTTCTGGTGTAAAAGGTGACCTTAATTTTAGACCTCTTTTGGGAGGAAATGCATTGTATACACCAAAAAAAACACAAACCCCATGGTACTTGTCAACTGATTTTAGAGCTACAAGTTCAGACTTGCCAGGTGTTCTCTGCAATTGTGAAGCTCCATTATTTTATTTATTTTTTTTTAATGGAAGTCTTATCATCAGGTAGGCCTAAGAACTGCAAGGGAAAAGAAATGTCATGAGATTGATTACAGGAACTAAGTTGGCAACAGGGTTTTTCTGCTGATTTTCTGAGGGGTAAAATGCCATTTTTCTTCTTAGATCTATGAAGCCACCACCCAAACAACGAATTACACAGCTGAGGTCAGAAAGGTTTGTCAGCTAAGGTTGCAAACACTTCCACAGGAGAGCTGGACGTTGCAGGGGTACAAGCCAGAGTACAGCCAGTCATCTGTTATCTGAGAGTTCAGCCTTTCCTTCTGATCCTCATAGCCGAAATGCTCAGATGTGAGCAGCTCCCATGGCAACCCATATTGGAAGCAAGCAGAAGAAAGCCTATCATCTCACTGCCAGCCTTGGGGGGATGTTTGAAGCAGAGGCAAGGCTGATTCAGGGTCCTGCAGGCCCTATTGTGCCAGTGTTCCTCTTGTCCTACTTCCGGACCTTGGTTGGTATTCTTCCCCACCTATCTAGTTGGGAAAATATTGCTGCTACCTAAACATCTACAAAAGCCACTCTCAAATTATCCTACTTTAAGGCAATGCCTGAACTCATTTGTCCAAGCATGCACCTGTGCATGCACGCACGGCTCTGCCACCTTAGGAATGGAAAAAAGTAACAGTTGGCATGCAGCAGCTCACCCTTATTTAAGGAAATGAAGCAACGCGGTTCAATCAGAGGAGATGCTGGTAATCTCACAAAGCGGGACAGCAAGCTTTGCAGGTGATGGATGTAAGGCGGATTCAAGAAGGCATGCATCAGGGCAGAGGAGAAGAGGTTGTAGCAGCTGGACTAGTTAGGGTGAGCTATTGCATGCCAACTACTCCTCTCTTCCATTTCTAAGGTGGCAGAGCTGGGTGTGCCTGTCCATGTGTGCGTGCACAGAAACAGCAGGAAGGTGGCACTGAAGAATGTTTCAGCTGTGCGGATGGGAAGAAGAGCTGTTTGTCTTGGCATGAATCTGAATGGTTTGGACACAGCCTGGATGCAAGGATCTAGTGTCGAAGACCAATTCAAATTATAGGACTGAGCGACAGAGAAGATGGCGTTTGTTCATGGTGATGGAGGACGGAAAGAGAAGGGAAAGATTAAAGAGGCCTGTACTGGTGAGGTTGCGAAGCTGATGTCAGGGCATCCAGGAGACGTCAGGAAATTACACAGAACTTTTCATGTGGACAGGGTAGAAATAGACAGCTTGGACACCCATCTGTTTGCAATGACACTGCCCAGAAAAAGTGTGTAGATGAAAAGAAAACCAAGGACGGAGCCCAGTGGAAGATACTTTGAATGATGTGATGGAGAAACAATTATAAGTGAAAGGGGAGAACCTGAATTGTGACAAATGAGGCAGGGGGACGGGCACGATTTCAAAAAGAGCACAGGTGGCTCTGGCAGAAGTGGCACACAGCTCAAAAAGGAAGATGGAAAACAGGTTTGGAGTCTGGCCTAGAAGAAGCTTCATTAGAGACTTTGGAGAGAAGCTGCAGTGCCAAGCAAGGTGAGCACACCGGATGAACGGGGACCTAGAATGAAAGTGGAGAAAGAGGCCTCTGAAATCAGATTAGTCACAGTGACTACATTGAATCCAGATATGAAAAGAGAGACAGGGCCATAGTTGGAGACATGTTATTTTTTAATCTGTTGGATAATAACATCTACCTGTATTGACAGGATCCTGTGGTTGGAAGGGATGTCAGGGATGGTCAACTATAAACCCTGGCACAAGTGCAGGATGTGCTATTCCAATACTATCCGAGACAGATGCTCATCCAGCATCCAGCCTCTGCTGGAAAACACCCAATGAAAGAGATGCCAGCACACCCCTGGGCAGCTTGCTGTTTTCTTACTTATCTTAAGTGAAGGGAGCACTTCCTGAGATTTAATCAAAATCTGCTTTGCTGCAATTTAAATCCGTTGCCAAGTGCCCTGCCCTCTGTGGCAAGGGTGGACAATGCTCCTTCATCTTCTTTATGGCAGCCTTTCAAATATTTGAAAACTACTATCCTGCCCCCTTCCTTAACCTCCCTTCTTCCAAACTATCCATTCTAATTCATTCCACCTGTCCTTCGATGGCTTGTATTCCAACCCCGTTGTCATCTTCATCGCTTGCCTCTGGCCTTCCTCCAGTTTCTCTGTCTTTTATAATGCAGTGTCCAAAACTAGACACAATGCTTCAGATGAGAACTATCCAGTACCAAGCAGAAGGCTACATTTGCTTTGCCTTTTATACAACGCTTCTGTTAATGCAGCCCCAAACTGCATTTGCTTGTTTTGTGACAGTATCACGCTGTCAACCCACGATGACTTTATCATCCATTGTAACACCCCAAAATACTGCTCACCAGTTCTACTGCTGAACCAGTACTCAGATTCAGTATTTATGCACTTGGTTTTTATTCTTAGTGCACAGCACCTTGCATTTGCCTGTTACATTATATTTGGTTGCGACCAATCATCGTGGTGCACTGTGACCAGTACGGTCATAGTTTCATAGTTGGTTGGGCCGGAAGGGACCTGAGCAGATCATCAAGTCCGACCCCCTACCCTGGCAGGAAAGAGTACTGGGGTCAAATGACCCCGACAAGGTGCTCAGCCAGCCTCCTCTTAAAGCCCCACAGGGTAGGAGCCCGCACCACTTCTCTGGGAAGTTGGTCCCAGATCCTAGTCACGCCTCCTGATGTCTAACCTAAATCTCCCCTCTGCCAGCTTGTGACCGCTATTCCTGGTCACTCCTGGCAGTGCACGGGGGAACAGGGACTCCCCCAATGCCTGCTGGTCCCCTCTGACTAGTTTGTAACAGGCCACAAGATCCCCCCT
>NW_017729033.1:3582066-3585753 GCF_001723915.1 Gavialis gangeticus
TTGCGCCCCGCAATTAAAAAAGGATGTGGAGAAGCTTGAGAGTGCAGAGAAGAGCCACGCACATGATCAGAGGTCAGGAAAACAGACCTTACGATGACAGGCTGAGAGCCATGGGACTCTTCAGCCTGGAAAAGCGCAGGCTCAGGGGTGATCTGGTGGCCACCTATAAGTTTGTCAGGGGTGACCACCAGGATCTGGGGGAACGTTTGTTCACCAGAGCGCCCCAAAGGATGACAAGGTCGAACAGTCACAAACTCCTCCTTGACTGTTTTAGGCTTTCTGAGTCCTCCAAGGTCTGGAATAGACTGCCACCAAAGGCAGTTCAAGCACCTAGTTTGAACGCCTTCAAGAGACATTTGGATGCTTATCTTGTTGGGATCCTGTGACTCCTGCTGACCTCCTGCCCCTGGGGCAGGGGGCTGGACTCAAAGATCTTCCAAGGTCCCTTCCAGCCCTAATGCCTATGAAGACCTTCCCATCTCGACTGCCCAGAGGGGTAATACTGGCCCCAAGCCAACACCCCCACCTGCCCCCAGTGGCCATGACTCCAGTCCACATGACACCATGCTGCCAGGTCTAAGGACCCCTAGGAGAGCATATCTAGGCCTCTGGACCAGAGGCCAGGCACATGCCCCTCCTCTCCGCCTTTGCTCCATATCCACGTGGCTCTCCCCTAGTCAGAAAAATGGTGGTAGTGGTGGTGGCAGGTGGGAGGGTGGCATGGCTCCCTCCCCAGCCTCCCATGTGTCTGGGGGAGGAAGGGAAAGGGCTGCCTAGCACTAAGCATGGCAAGAGCATAATGTCCAGGGACACGTGTTTCCCTGGGATCCATACTGTTGCTGTTGTTAAGCCCCAAGTCACAGCTGTCAGAGATGGCATTAAGCCTAACCTGTGACTGCTCTAAAACTGTTGTAGTTTTAACACACCCATTATTCCACAGATTTAAAAAGGTTTAAGGTAACCTGTAACAGCACCCTCGGTGGTTTGGGCACTCAGAGGAAGAAAGAACTAAAGCAGAGATTCTCGATTGGGAGTCACAGCAGCCTGGGGGTGCTGCCAGATCCTCTGAAAGGTATGGAAAGGTGTGAGGACATAAAAGAGGCATGAGAAGATAAGCAGATAAATGCAAACTCAGGACTGCCCCTGCTTGGATGATGCCCCACCCCAACTACCCAGCCCCTCTGCAAGGAGGTAAGCACTGTCATATTATATATATACACACATATACATACGTATACATATATATAAGTTATGGTGGGGTGTCTCAAGTCCAATGAGGGTGCCTTAAGTCCAAAAAGTCTGAGAAGCAATGAACTGGAGGGAGTAAAACATACCTGGCTATGTGTTTTGACAGTGACTGGACAGAAGAGATTTGATCCTGTGAGGAAGAAGCATGTTTGTTTCCACATCAGTCTTTTGAACTGGTTCCAGGGAGCTTTGGCTGCAACATTTCTTTTTTTTTGAATCAATATTTTCGGAGTCTGACTTGCTGCCGGTATTTATGTTGCTACAAATAATGCCCAGATGGACCAAATGCTGCTGTTTCTCAGAAACAGCATTTGAGAGTGGATTAAAGAAACATTACAGTGATGGGTGTTAGAGAAATAAGTCGTTGAATAAGCAAAGAATAGTAAAGAAAACACCTACTGCAAGACCCCAGGAGATCTAAATGACTAAAGCAGGGCATATTCCTATGCGTACATACAGCTCCCCCTAATGCTCATTCCTGGAAAAGTCAAATCAGTCAGTCCCATAAAGCGAAACATTCAACATCATATGTAGATCATCATTTACACAGCAATATAAATGTATATGAAGCTTTACAAAGATAAAAATGCTCTCTTTGCTTCTGATCTCTCAGTGCGTGAAATGACAAAAAATGGCTGCTCACAAAAGCAAAAGATGTGTCAGGACTGGGGAAAACTGGTATTAAATCTTCCAGCAATCAGCAGTGGTCTTACGGAGGAATATGTTAAAAAGGAGACAACACTTAGCAGCTAAAAAGTGGGGTTTATTTTATGTATGTGGGCCAATGTTACAAATTGCCAAGCAAGCTGTGCAAAGACCGACCAAGACGGCAAGAGAAAATGGGAGAAAAAAAAAAGATGCTCTTGAGGGTGTGGAGGAAGCTGGCTGATGTGACCGCAGAGCCACTGGCCATTGCCTTTGCAAATTGGGAAAGATCCCAGACAACTGGAAAAGGGCAAAGAGTGTCCATCTTTACAGCTTTACCCAAGTCCCTGGAAAAATCGTGGAGCAGGTGCTCAAGGAATCCACCTGGAGGAGAAAAAGGTGATTAGGATTAGTCAGCATGGATTCACCAAGGGTTAGTCTTGCCTGACCAACCTGACTGCCTTCTGTGATGAGATGACTGGCTCTGTGGGCGCGGGGAGACCAGCGGACGTGGAATACCTTAAATCTAGCAAGGCCTTTGAAACAAGAGTCTTGTAGGCAAGTTAAGGAAGTACGGGCTGGATGAATGAACTGTACGGTGGACAGAAAATTGGTTCAAGCATCAGGTTTAGAAAGTTGTAATAAGTGGCTCAACGTCTACTGGGCAGCCAGTCTCAGGTGGTGTGCCCCCAGAGGCCGGTTTTGTTCAATATCTTCATTAATGGCCTGGAAGATGGCAGAGTGCACCCTCAGCAAATCTGCAGATGACACCAAGCTGGGGGAGTAGTAGACAGGCTGGAGGGTAGGGTGAGGATTCAGAGTGCAATAGGTATTTTGGAGGACTGGACTAAAAGGAATCTCAAGAGGTTCAACAAGGACAAGTGCAAAGTCCTGCACTTAGGAGGGAACAATCCCATGCACTGGTGCAGGCTGGGGACTGACTGACTGGGCAGCAGCTCTGCAGAAAAGGACCTGGGGGTGACAGGGGACAAGAAGCTGAACAGGAGCCAGCAGTGTATCCTTTGTGCCAAGAAGGCTACCGGCATCGTGGGCTGCATCGGTAGAAGCGTTGCCAGCTGATGGAGGGCAGTAATTCTTCCCCTCTATTCAGCACTGGGGAGGCCACATCTGGAGTCCTGTGTCCAGTTGTGGGCCCCCCACTGCAGAAAGGATGTGGACAAGTTGGGGACAGTCCAGCGAAGGGCAACAAAAATGGTTGGAGGTCTGGAGGACATGACTTGTGAGGAGAGGCTGAGGGCGTTGGGCTGATTTAGTCTGCAGAAGAGAAGACTGAGGGGGATTGAATAGCAGCCTTCAAGTCCCTGCAGGGGGGCTGCAAAGAGGATGGAGCTGGACTGGTCTCAGTGGGGGCAGATGACAGGAGCAATGGGCTCAAGCTGCAGCAAGGGAAGCTTACGTTAGATATCAGGAAATCTCACTAGAAGGGTAGGAACGCACTGGAAGAGGTTACCCAGAGAGGTTGTGGCCTCTCCATCTTTGGAGGTTTTAAAAACTGGGCTAGACAAAGCCTTGGCTGGGATGATGTAGTTGGGGCTGGTCCTTCTTTGAGCAGGGGGGTGGACTAGATGTGACCTCCTGAGGGCCCTTCCAGCCCTCCTTGTCTGTGATTCTGTGCAAGTAAGGGGATAGGAAGAAACAAGTTCAAGAAAGGAGCTGCTATAAGACCAGAAGGGCCTGAAGGCTCTTTATAACACCTTTGTATACTGTTAGAAAGTAATTTACTATGGACGTGGGAGTCGAGGAGAATAGATTTGGGGGGGGGGGGGGGGGGGG
>NW_017729033.1:3585840-3589889 GCF_001723915.1 Gavialis gangeticus
AGCCAGAGATGTGTAGTGGAAATTAAAATGACTTATGCCAAGAGAAGAAGGAGAAGGGAGGAAGACGGTTTCCTTGCAATTCATTTAGTTTTACAAAGGTTAACAGTGGTTAGAATATCATTTCTCCTGCCGTTCCAATTATAATGAAATATTAATGACCCAGTAACTTAGCCATTTTACTCAACCTTTATCCGCTGACATTTTCTGCAGCTTAAAATAAAAAGCGACCGCATGGAATAATAAAGTAATGTTAAGCAGAAAACTGGGACCTGATTTTCAAAGGTGCTGAACAGCCTGACTCCAGCTGATGTCGACGGGAACTTTATGTTCCCAGCCACACTGCACCACGGACCCCATAAACTATTGAAGGAGCGTGGCGTGGTGGTTAAATAAAAAGGGAATTAAATCCAGGACTTCAGCAGAGTTCATCCACTGGGGAGCACTACCTCACACCATCCTCCATGGATTTCATGTTGTACTGTCCTCCCAGTTCCCCATCAACATGTGATGTTGCTCAGGAAGTTTTATGACTCTGGAGTTCACCATGTTCTTACAGAAGCTGAACAGACCCAAGTTCTGCAAGGTAAGTGTCCTCCTGTATCCCAGGGACCACAGAAACATCCAAGGATTTTTGTTTCTTACCATGCATCTTTGTCCTACAGTCACAGACAGGGAACTATCAGACTTTGAGCACACACTGACATACCACAAAACACAGAGTGGATGTTAAACATGTGTTACCCTACCCTTAAACATTGAGTGCAGAGACTAAGTAAAAGTCTGAAACACTAAATCAAACCTGCCTTATTGGGACAGACTTCAAAAGATATTAAAAGACAGAGTAGTGAAGTTTGTTACATTCCCACTAGAGTTTTAATGCCAGGCCTCCTTACAGGCATATGAAAATGATGAAACTAAAAAACACAGAAAAAACACATTCATAACATTGCTTAATTAAAAGCGAGTTTTTGGCAGTGGTTGCAGAATGCAGTCAACACATGCTTGACAACATGCAGAAGAGAAAGCCCCTTTTCTGAAGGGCTTGAAATCTAAGCAAGGTAGACATGAGAAGCAGGATGCATTTGAAAGCCCAGAATTTTTTTTTGACATTATTAACTGAATTTATGATTGGTACGGCAGGAGTACCCAGTGGGCCAAGCCAGGCTTGTGCTCCTGTATTCTTGGCCCCGAGCCAAGCAACAATTCCTGCCATGATGAGCCTATGCAGCAACAGAAAAGGCAGGGGGAGAAAGCAGGCCTCGTGTCTTGTCACAGACCACAAAGAGGTTGGCAGGATTGGACCAAAAAACCCCCAAACAAACAAAAAAAAGGATGGTGACTTAAGGGCCTAGAAAAAGCTATGAAAATAGCTGTGCAAAAAATAGCCTGGCTTCCACTGCTAGCAGACTAGAGGGGCAATAGGATGAGATACAGATTGAGGTAAAATGATATCCAAGTGATGGCAGGAATACAGCCTATTATGTTCAAGAAGAAATAAACTCCCTAGAAATCCTGAAGGGTTAAAAGAAAAAAGGCTAATTTCAGTGGCAATCAAAGGAGAGGTACTAAACAAGAATGGCAACTTGAAGTTTGCTGTCTGTCCATCCTGCTTCCCCACCAGTTTTAAATCCACTTCTAAAATGACTTGCAGTTCAAAGGCAAGAAAAAGTTTTACTGATTTCTTCAGACTTCAAGGCAAAAAAGAGATTTTTTTTTTTTTTCTGCGAAGTCAGAGCTGAAGTTTTCAGGTCAATCCTAATCTACTAAACAAACTGACAAGGACCTAAAAATAGCATTTATTTATAGTGGAACCTGGCCCCAGCCTTAAGTATGGAGCCATGACTCGCGTTCCCTCCTAGCACCTCAAACAGGCCTCGGTGTAGCTCATCTTTAAACAGCCAATATGACTCCTACTATTTTAATACAGCATGTTATTTAGCTTCTTGCAATGACTGTAAAATAAAATGTTGTGCAAGGAAGTTAGCAGTCACCACCGTGCTCAAAGTAGAGAATTTTTAATGCGGGTTGAAAAACATTTATAAACAGCACTGTTTTGAATGCAGATGTGCTTATTCCCTTGGCATGCTAAGTTATTATGATATGCAACAGCATTACAATGTGTTCAGTTTTCAGAAGACGGAGAGAAAAATATTCCTGCAACTCCCCCCCTCCAAGTCATCTAACTCCTTTACTTTTTTTTTTTTAATTCTATTTCCTGCCAGTATTTAAGCACAGAAAAGTAGGGCTGGAAAGGACTTCATATATTCATAGATGTTAGGGTCAGAAGGGACCTCAAAAGATCATTGAGTCTGACCCGCTGTCTGGGCAGGAAAGAGTGCTGGGGTGAGATGACCCCAGCCAGATGCCTACTTCATCTAGTCGATCCCTGTGCTGAAGGCAGGGTCAACCTGTCTACCCCATCCTCGAGAAGTGTTTGTCTAACGTCCTTAAAAACTGTGGGAAAAGTCCCCCCACACAACTACCAGGTGTAAATCAAAAGCACCCGTTAACTTGCCACAGGTAAAGCAAGGGGAACAAGGGCACTGTCAATATCCAGCCATTGCAAGGACAAGAATCAGTTGTTAAAATACACTCCAGAGATCAAAGTGTTTAAAAGACCCAAGAGCCTTTTTTCAAAGACTTTTTTTTTTTTTTTTATAAAAGGACTGTTTCTGTGACTATATGACAGCATCTGAAGAATACCACCACTGTACTGTGTGTGCCCAAAAGCAGAAAAAGACTTTTTTTTGCAATTTCTTAATTGGTCTAATAAAAGGCATCATCTCTGAACCAAGAGTGCTAGAGGTTTGCACTTTTTTGTCTCAGACCAACACAGCTAACAAATACATCCCTGACCACTTTACTACATCATTTAGGCCTGGAGATCCCGAACTCTGGTCTGTGGACCACTGATGGTCTGCTAAGCACTGGCTGGGACTGGTATTCTGCAGAAAGCCAGCAGACGAGTTGTACAAAACTTAGCTTAAGAACTAAAGTTCATTAAGAGACAACCATTGATCCAGATCTTTCCCGAGAATTATTTTTCCACAGAAGCAATTGCAGTTATATAGATAGGATAGATGCCTTATCATCAAGTTCAGGGGCAGAACGCCAGTTGACTTCAACAGGCCCAAGAAGTTACCCCCAGTCAATGTAAATGAGAGCAAATGGATCATAGAGTCCACCAGGCACAGAATTTCAGATGTAGTCTGCAATGCGAAAAAGAATAGTGGCAAATCTGATACCAATCATCTTCAAGAAATGCCCCTTCAGAGCTATTCTACTAGCTATTTTGCCACCAAGTTGGTTTGAATAATCATACAAGACACTCTCTGTTGCCTGCTTACTCGCTTGTAAAATGGGTATAACACACCTTTTCATGGAGTTGTGAGCCTTGGCAACCATAAAGCACCTGGAGACCTTGCAAGTAAAAGAATGCCATTATCATGGCTGTGAACTATTAATATTTCCCACCGTAGAGAGTCAGGAAGTCAGTTTACATCACTCTTGTTAGGAACACATGGAAGGAGGAAGGGGAAACCTTTATTATATTACACACTGCTTCTGCCGATTCCATTCTTAAGCCATTATGAATGTATTTAATACTAAGAACTGCCCAATTCACTCTGTGAGAAAGTAGTAGTTCGGGAACAATCAAGATCCATTGTGCCTAGATCCTAGAGAGAATTACCATGTTTGCTTGAATCCAAGACAACCCTGAATTTTAGACCACTCCCCAGTAATTAGATTCTGTACATGGAAAATTTATAAATTGGTGTAATTTTCCACGTCAAGAATGTAATTATGGTGGGGTGGGAATGTCTCAAAATAGAAGTCCCCATGCTGCTGGAGCAGGGAAAGCAGTGGCAAGGGGGCAGGCAGGAGGGGGGCAAGCAGCAAGGGGGAAGTAGTAGGGGTGGGTCAAGGAGTTTGACCCCTGCCCCCCTAACACCTTGCCTCCTGCTGCCTGCCCCCTGGCATCTGTCCCTTCCCCTCAGCCTCAGGCCCTCCCACCCCCTTCCCCATCTCCACTCCCACCACAGGCTGGC
>NW_017729033.1:3590082-3595922 GCF_001723915.1 Gavialis gangeticus
CTTCACGGTCAGGGCAGCTAGGATCTGGAACCAACTTCCAAGCGAAGTGGTGCTGACTCCTACCCTGGGGGTCTTCAAAAGGAGGCTAGATAGCCACCTACCTGGGAGGGGAATGGGGTCAAATCCAAACAGGAGGAGGGGGCGGGATTGGACCCAAAGCAGGGGGGAAGGGGAGGAGAGGGACCTTCATCTTGGAATTGAGTAAATATGGTATGTATGCACTTAAACTGGAACAGAGACATGCTTAAAAAGTTTAGACCAAAGTGTTCAGGTTTTTCAAGTAGGCACATGCTTAACGTCCCAGGATCAGCATTTTAGCTTACATCTTATAGCTGACAACGTTTGAACACCCACAGTTTCTCTGGTCATATTTTACTTGTGCTGCATATATGTAGCACTGGTCTAAAAGGCAACTTTTCCATTACACAAACACCCAACATGCCATCGCACAAATGTGTGCACGCACACATGCACGAACTCACACACGAGTGCAATGGTGGATATCAGTGCCAATGCACAGCTGATTTCTCTAATTTACTTTCCAAATAAAAAAATGTAAACATTAACATAAAATTTTCTATTTGCTAGAGTACAACTATTTAAAATCTCCTTAAATGAAAAATACCTGAAAAAGGTCACAAAGAACTGTACCAGGTCCATAAAGTTGCTGTGCTGTGAGAAAGCAATCTGCAAAAGAAAAACAAAACAGTTTCCCGTTACTTTAGTGGCAGTGAATTTATATTTGGAACCATCCTTCCACACTGTTGCTGGAATCAAAAAATTACAAATACATACTGCTTTCTTTTCTTCAATTAACATGTTTGTATCATGTTTTTTTGATCATTTCAAACATGTGCTGAACTATTCTGGAGACTAGAAAATAGACTATGACCTCAGATTAAGGTATGAGTAATTCATCCAACATTTTTTTTAAACCAAAACAAACACTTTGCCTCCTCCAGTTTTATTCCAGGAATAGATCATTTTCATAAATAAGGCAGAGGATATGCTAACCATCTTTGGAGAGGGAAAAAATCCAAAATAATTGTGATTACTATGAAAAACTGCAAGCAAAGAGCTAAACCAGAACGCTTGAACTTGCTGCAGACGTATTACTTCAGCAAAGTGCCATAAAAACAGAAAGTCCCAAAAGCAAACAGAATCACATGCCCTTATTCAAAAAATACTTTCACATTAAGATCTTCTCGAGTAAGTGACTTACGCCCAGAGCAGCAAAAAGGCATGAAATACAGAAGATAATAGATACTGTAAAAACAACTATGGCATTCATCTTAACTCACTTTCCTGCACTCCACTCAAACTGAAAAGAAAAGTGGAAAACAACCCAATTTTTTTTTGGACAAAACACAGAGGGAGAAAGAGAACAGGAAACTGGGAGGTGGTGGGAGGCAAAGGAGAGATTACAGAGAGACTGGTTAGAAACAACAAGCACTGGGAAAGCACGCCAACAGAAAGGCAACTTCTACTGTATTAGGAGTTACAAGTTCTTTCCAGGTACCTCCTATTTCCTCTGACCACCAACCTCAGCACCAGACCAGGAATTTAACTCTTTCGTGAAAAACCCTGAACTTGTTTCAACACCAAACTGAAACCTGCAGTTTATACAGAAAAGCCTTTCAGCTGCATGGCTTCTGGCATGTGTCCGTCTTCCTGTTAATCCACACATACAGTAACGGCAAGATCAAATTTTCACCTTTTCCCAGTATCACTCATTTCAAATGCTCAGAAAAGGATTTCATAATCCCTCCCACCTCTGAACACATTGGGCGTTTGTACATGCAACCTTTTTTGCCCTTTCCTTCTCCCATTAGGTTTGCTTTAAATATCTACTGTATCATACCCAATACAGTGGAAGGCCAGAGATCCAGGTTTACAAATACAATTAAATGCTCTTAACTGGAAACATCTTTGGAGTAGACAATAGCCTCCTTTTTGCTGTACTGGCAGTTCGTCCGAACAGCTCTCAAAGCTGCATCTTGTATGCTTACGTATCGTCCGCATATAAGAGGAAGATTCAGCAAGGCACCATTGTAATTCTTTTTTGCTCTTTACATCTCATTTTTCACTTAGTTTCAGAGCACTAGCCAAGAGTTTGAGTTTTCCAGTTAACAAGGAAAAGAAAAGCATTGTGTAGTATAAAAGGGTAATAATAATAATAATAATAATAATAATAATAATAATAATAAAGGCCCAGGACAGTTTCTGCACTTTACGTTGCAAATGATTTGTGTTCTTGACTTGACCCAATCTCCAAACTTATCATCAACTGATGAGAACTTTACTTAATTAAAACCTAATTTCCTCAAATACAGTCTATGACTATGGTTTAATTAATTTTAACTCTATGGAAGTCTTGAAGTGTCTGCATTATGCCATTATTAAAGCCATTTAGGATAAAGAAACGTCTGACACATGCTAAATTCCTTAAAGGATCTGGGTTTTCAATTAATTTTCAGCCAAATCAATTAAAAGATTTACTTTTACAACCTAGGAAAATTAATTCGGTACTGAAGGATTAAGTGCTGTAATCTTTGGGACGGAATATTTTATTTTTCATACACAAGGGGTTGAAGTCCTGTTTCCTGCTGTGAAGTCTCCATCCTTGGAGGTTTTCAAGACTGGGCTACACAAAGCCTTGGCCGGCATGATTTGTTGGGGCTGGTCCTGCTTTGAGCAGGGGGTTGGACTAGATGCGACCTCCTGAGGTAGCCTCCCAACCCTCATTTTCTATGATTCAATGTTTAAAGTACAAAACAGGATCAACCTGAGCTCTGGAACCATGACCAGGCCTGTATAAGCAGGATGGCCTTATGGGACGATGTGAAACCCAGGGCACGAGTGCCCCTAGCCCTGATGCAGGCATTAATGACCCATTGTTCTTCACTGCATTGGTGTTAACAACCATCTCCCCTTTTTAATGGTCATTCCACTAATCAAGGTAACCTATTAGGGCAATTTTGCTGTCTGCTAGGGCTTCCTATTCCATGCCACTCATTTTCATTTTCACTGACTGGCCTCTAAAATCCAGGACAGTCCCGGCCCAACCAGGACATATGGTCACCCTAGGTATAAGAAAGGTCCTTCACAAAACTACTTGACACCCTATATGCCTAGAAAATACCTTTGCGCCATCAAACCACTAAGAGCAATGAAACCAGAAAATTCCCTGCACGACTTCAGTATTACAGAGTTAGCATCGGCGTTTACATGCAGTACAGATAGTTGAAAGCAAGCATGCATGCCCACAGTATTTTCTATGTGCAAATATTCCTAATGACTTCTTTTTGCTCTACAAGTTTTCTGCCCACTCTTCTTTTTTTAAAAGATCAGTTTTGATTAGCATAATAAGGTTAACAAAAGTATTTGTTCGGCCTGGTATTTAGCTCAGGCAGTGCCTGCTTTTTTCCCCCCAGAGCAGAGGAAGCGGATTTTGTGCCTAAAAGGTTTTGTAATCTCACCCCAACTAGGAAGTTCTTCCAATAAAGAAAGATATCAAACTGATCACACTCCTTGCATTTTCCCTGAATTCGCACAGCTCTTACTCTATTACTGTAGCATTTTGCACCTCCATATGATTTGCAGTGTCACACAAGATTGACTACCCCACAGGTAAAAGCCAAAAAGTCTGATTTACTGAACTGCCAATACGTGCTGAAGAGTTTAGCTTTGTTTTAATTTTTGATTACAGCAGGATATGGTAACATAAGATTGAAAGTGATGAGCAATTACCCCTACTAGTAAAATCAGAACAGAAATTAAAAGTGGCTTTGAAATGATTAAGTGAGCATCTAAAGAGAACGTGAAGAAAATCAGGGCATGACAACGGAGTCTCTCTGGAAAGGCGATTCTGAACTCAACAGATGCTTCTGTAATTAAGTTATTGTTTGCATTTCCAACTTCCAAATTGTTTTTTAGTTTAGCTGTGTCAGACTGTTTTTCATAGCTTATGACTGATACCAATTTTACCAAACCAAGTGGCATGGTACTTTAATTTGGTGCCGACTGAATTTGGTTATCTTACCGAAAGAGGAGTGCACGGGAATAAATTGAGCAGAATATCCTTTGGTGAATACTGGGTCAGTTTTTTCTCCACCAGTTCACTTTTTTACACTGCAAATAGTTCAGCTGATCTTTGTAAACGCTATCATGGCCGTATTTGTTTAATTTGCTTACATTCTTGTTTTGAGTAATACAAGTTATATTATATACGTTCATCAAAAGTGCTGGAGTCAGCAGTTCAGCTAAGCAATGTGAAATTTAACAATTTCATGAAAAACCATGCTCAGAGTAATTTGCTAATTGAGTGAAACAGAATATGAAACATTTAAGTAATGCTCTTCTATACTTTTGATGAATACAATTACCCACAAATCATCGTGAGACAATTAATGCAGGATACGTTGGAAGAGAAATTATATTTTATCTCATTACAAACTAATCGCTGTTTGATGTTACAGGCAATAGGGAAGGGAATGTGTATTAATTACTTACATTAATAATTCTTTTGGAACTTCCTAGCATGCAAATATATTTAAGAGGTTTGTAATGCTGAAGTTTTTAACAAATTTAATTTTAATGGGCTGTATCGCATTTTTTTGGCGTTTCGAGCCCTACACATTCATCCATAGCACAGGAATCCTATTGTTTTCTGCAACTTTAATCTCCTCCAGTAACAACAAACATGCCAAACGCCTGTCTTTGTGCATCTCGAGAGCCATCCTTCCCATAGTCTGCTCTGATTCCGGCTGAAAGCAAATGAGGCTAGCCATGATATTTTGCACAAGAGGCCCTTTTAAAGAAGCATCTATAAATGGAAAAAGTTAACATATTCAAGCAGAACAACTGAACTGGAGCACACATGCTGACAGGACACAGCGTGCTTGAGTTTCTTATGCTGGAGGAAACCGTTTGAATTTGCAAAGAAAGTCTGTCTTCTAGAATTGCCACCCCATGTGTTAAATTGTGAGAGTGCTCCATGCTGCCCGCTTTATAACCGGATAGGACGACGCAGTGTTTTAGGGGGAAAAAAAAGAAAAGCCAAAGTACAAGCAGCAGCTTCAGGCTGCTTTGCTTTTCATTTAACCACTAGCCAAATGCCCGAACTGAGAAACAAGCAAAAAGGCAGCACGTTGTGAGATAGTGCTCATGCTAAGCAAGGCCTAGCACAAGGAATGAAGCACTGAAACTCCCAGAATGCTTCAAGGAGGTTGAGAAGTCAGCGACTGACATTCTGGTGATCACTATCTGACCCTTGAATAAAAATGCTGACAGTATGATAAAAATTGCAAGCAAGCAGCTTCTATCGCGAACTACGGAAACTGCATGGCTAAACCGCAATGACGAAAGATAACCGCATATCATTAAAGCAGTCTGGAAAATATTGTAAGTTAGGTCATTAAGAATTAACGTAAGAAGCGTAAAAATTATAATAAAGAACGTGTCACCTGATATTACAATATAGATGGGTTAACTAGTAACCAATAGAAGTAAGAATTAGAAATGCATACTTATATATGATAACACATATACATAATAGAAAAGTTATGTTAGATGCCTCACTCAGAGCAGAGTGTGGACAGTTTTGTATCTTTTGTCTTAAAAAAGATAAGGGACTCCTTTTACAAGAACTGTTCAGCAGTCTCAGAACTGGTCAATCGGGCAGCCGCACCTAGCCTTCGGGTTAGAAAGCAAGGGCCTGATTTGGGAACCTTGTGAACCAACAGACCTCCTTAGTTTATGACTTTGTGAAACAATAAAAGTTTTAAATTAAACATCCAGGTCTGAGCCTGTGCTTAATTCAGTCCTTATATAATTCGGCA
>NW_017729033.1:3596488-3598994 GCF_001723915.1 Gavialis gangeticus
TCAGGGGAACAGGGACTCCCCCAGCGCCTGCTGATCCCCCCCTAACCAGTTTATAACAGGCCACAAGATCCCCCCTCAGCCTTCTCTTTTGAAGGCTGAACAGGTTCAGGTCCCGCAACCGTTCCTCATAGGACCTACCCTGCATGTTACCCCAGGTGGGGTAGGGGAGGCTCAGGCGAGCAGCCTTACCTGGGGAGCTGCAGTCATGATGCTCCTGCAGCTGGGAGCCTGGTCAGTAGCCGGAGCATGGCTCCCGCTGGCCAGGCTCCAGTTTTGAGCAGTGTGCACTGCTGCCGTGTGTGCTGTCCCGCTTTTTTATGGCACACCCTGCCATGCTGCAAGGTAGCAGCGTAGGGACCGCCTGCATGTGCTGTGTGTGGCACCACAAACGGGTCCACGTACCGCATGACCATGCTCGTCTGGATGCGGCCTTACAGCGCCTGGTGCTGAAATCAAGCAACGCTGTTCTACCTCTTCAGCTAATGTTGAGCTGGCGAGGGCCCAACACAAGAGGGGGAGAATGATACCCTGATGTAGTAAGAGGTTGAAAGTGCACCTAGCTTTTACTGCTGTCTTCCTGAAAATGAGGGGCTTGCAGCCTCTCAAAACCTCTGCTAAAACAGTAGAGAAGGGCTTTCTACTCTCTTGTGCACGAGGTCGATCCACTCATCCCTCATGCTCCTGTGAAAGGCACGCCATGTGGAAATCAGCTGTGTATGCTGCTCAAGCAAAAAGGTTCAGCTGGAGCTCACCGAGCAATTCAAGTGCCTAAAACGGGACTAATGTGGAATTTAGGTATCTAAATCTGAAAGTAACCTTGCCTAACCCATGTCTTCTAGTCGAAACCAACTCAGGTGGTTGGCATGGCTACTGGTATGGTAGGAGCACTACAATTTGGGCTAAACAGAGTGTCTACGCACCTACATCCTGGGATTTGGAAACAAGGCGTTCGTGCATGCAAGTTGTCCAATCCAGCAGGCGCACTCAGAACATGCCTAATCCAGACCTGACAGCAGTGTTGAGCACCCAGATACTGGAGATAAAAGACGGTGGTGATACCATGCACCTTTTGCACAAGAGCCTAATGGTTATAACACATGTAGGAAGGGGGAGAGCTGGGTTTTGGTACCCTTAAGCTGAAAGGGACTCAAACCCACAACTCCCACTTACTAAGCACTGGACTATGGGCTGGTCTAGTCTGGGAGCAGTACCCACCACTCTTGTTGAAGCTAGGCCATCAGGGAGATGGCCTAGAACAAGCAAGAGGGACAAGCAAGAGGGATACTGCAAGAGGGAACAAGCAAGAGGGATACTTGGCCTAGAACAAGCAAGAGGGATACTGACTCTGTAACCTAGAGAAAAGGGAGTAAGTCCTTGGTTTTGGTCTTTGCTTCTGAGACTATGTATTCACTGAGTAATCATTAAATAAATTGCAAAACCAGCAGCGGAAGCAGGGGCCAGAAGCCCAGAAACAGCACAGGTGTAATGCGACCACCAATTATATCTTCATCTATACTGCCACAGCTCCTAGGAGCTGCAGGCTGGACTGTAGGGCATATGTACAAACAGAACAAGTGCATCCTTGCCCAAAGACCTTACAATCTAAATCTAAGAAGAAAAACTAGAGATGAATACAGGCAGATAACAGCATACAAGCAAACAAAGAAACAAAACTAGCTACGTGGAGAAGCAATGGCCTTAACAACGGTAAGCCTGAGCACGCTAAGTTTTTGGGGTTGTTTTGTGGGTGTCATGGGGGGGAATTAAGACTGGATCCCAGGGAGTGTAACAAAATTAGTTACATAGAGGATTATGGGGAGTGCTGATCAAGCACAAGGGGATGGCTGCAATGCCACTGGATCTGCACACAGGGAATAGAAATTAATTAACTAACTGAAAAAAAAGGCAACAGGTCTGAGTACTACAATGAGAAGCTGCACAGCTGGTCTGGTACCCAGAGGAACAGCAAGGGCAGGTCATGGCAAGCAGAGTCTCCTTGGGACCAGGCCTTGTTGATCCAATGCAGTGACTGTCAACCAGGGTGGTGCAGCACCTGGGAGGTGCCACGGGGTACTGGTGCAATATTAGCCCTGGCAGGCTTGCAAACACCTACACGTGACTCGCAAGATAAACACACAGATTTCAAGAAAGAAACCAAAGCATCAAAACACATTATGCCTTGTTGTGATCTTTTTGAGTTCCTTGCAAAAAAGAATTACTCTAATCCCCAAATTAAGAATGACTCTATTACTTTTTCATAGCCAGAAAATACGTGAAAGCTAAAAAAAAAAATCGCATTTCACAAAGCGGGGGGGAGCAAGGAAGGGAGGGGGACTTGAGTTGAAAGAGGTTGCAAAGCACCCACCTAATGATTATTCAGATCTGGCTTATATTAAAGGAATTAGCCATTTATCTGAACCTCTGAATCACATTTATTTTCAACTGCTTATTCCATCTGCATCTGCAGCACAGCTTTATTGGGTTTTTTTTTGGGGGGGGGGGGGGG
>NW_017729033.1:3599068-3624345 GCF_001723915.1 Gavialis gangeticus
TTTTTTTTGGGGTTTTTTTTGGGGGGGGGGGGGAGAACAACTAGCTTGAGTCGCAAAAATCTCTAAACACAAGCGGTTCAAACATCCAGACTTACTCCCTGCCGGGTACAAAGGGAAAAATAAAACTTCTGTTAAAATTTCATTTCCGGACCTACTGCTGAGAAGGCCACGCTGCTCCAGTGTGGGAGATCAGCGCAAGAGAGGAGTAACTTATTTCCCACCTGCCTTAATACTAGCTGAAGCCACATAACTTTAGGGTGCCACCATTAAATATTGTGCAAACATATATAAAAAAAATTCCAGCTTAACTCTGATGTTCAACGGAGATGAAAATTGATATCCATTCTAATTCTGTGCTGCCTTACTACAGCAGTCACAAATTGTCACTTCTCAGCTAATTGGCTGCAGTCAGCAGTTGGCTTAGAAATGCCAATTATATCCACTTTTGTCTCCCCATGTGAGCTTTCAGATTGCTGTGCAGAGCCCAGAGCGGGTGTAGTTTTCTTAAAATTAAAAATAGTACTTCAAATCTAGTACCCTAGTGCTGTGCATCAGAAACCAATCACACAGATCTAGCAGACCGACCATCTCCAGTCAACAAATATCCAGGTGTGGAAGACTGATGCATGCTTCAATTAAAGTGCACTAGCAAGCAATGTCATGAAAGGGCTCCTAACTGGAGCGCAATCTTAACTCCGGTCCCTCATGTAGATGCTTTCTGACAAAATACTGGCACGTGTCAATACTGGAGGACGTGCAAATGACATTTTGGGCCATTTCCCTTCCCCCTGCTATTTCTGAGTTATATTTTTATGGAAGCTCCAAAAAAGCAAGTCTCTAACTACAGGATCCATTGCTATACCGTCACCCCTAAATCACAGAAGCACACCAGACATCCTGACGGCCAAGATGAATGCTTCCATTTCTCCCCTATCCTGACCCGGTTTTGTTGAAACCTTAACACACAAGAACTCTGCCCATGAACACACGGAAGAGTCCAGCCCAGTTGGAAAATTGGGAAAGTTATAATCGCAAGAAAACAAGGACTCCTAGAATTAAGCTAATGCAACCATCAGACTCGCTACTTCCCTGTTCCAACTACAGAAAGGGAAATTCAATTAATAGCTTCTGTATTTTACTTGCATACCTCACACATCTTTCCCCTCCTAAAACTGAGGTGGATTTCTTCAGTAAGGAACCTGATTTTCTACCCAAAATAGAAGCACCCTGCTTAGATTTCTGCTCAACACTGCAGCAGCCGTGGCACTACTATTCAGGCAGCTGAAGGAGTCAATTGATTTAGTGACTCATTGCTCTTTACTCCACAGGCGTTAACAAGCATTTCACCTTCTTTTTTTAAGAAGTTTTGATTGTCCACTAATTAAGCAAACCTCTCAAGGTAATTTTGGCTGTCTGCTAGCTGCTCCTGGGTGCTCTCCTCCTATTTCCCATTCTGGAGACTCTCTAGGCTCATTTTAAGAGCACAGATGCACCCATGGAGACCTTCAACAGCACCTCAGGTTTCAACTTTTAGTTAAGCAGGAAAGGGAGGATGAATCAAATGAAGGTTAGACACTGTCCTTGCTCTACAGTGCCATAACCCTGGAAAATCCTTTTTCTTCTCCCCATTCTGCCTGCCCAAAAGCCACATTTTAGTTGGGACGTATTGTATGTGAGAAAACATGGTAATGTTGCTTCAATGCTTTTGGGAACAAAGCTACAAAACAAGTTGAGATATTTTTCAGAGCTTGTTCCTTCTAGCAGCCCAAGCACTTTACTTTTGCTTGTTCCAAATTCATCTACTGTGAAGGTGATCTGTTTACACCCTGGCAGACAGGAATTGTATTTCAATTTTAAAGAAAAAAAAGAGGGGCAGGCAAGGGGAAGAAGAAAGGGGAAAAAAAAGCATAACCAAGAGGTGTTGGCAAGGTTTTCCTACCCAAAGCAATCAGCCTTAAAAATGGTTCTCGTTTTCACTTACCTAGTTTCTTACAGTAGGGTGATCTGCTGTCCTTACTACCCACCCTTTTCATCCATTTGTGTCCAAGCTTGTAGGTTGCTTTAAAGCTAAATAAAAATCAGCTCAATTCTGCTCTCTCTTTCAGGCATTATGGTACGTTCAACGTTTTGCTTCTACAGTTTAAGCACTGACGGCTTCTTTTTGGCACATTCTAAAAGCAATGTTTCGTGTTGGTTGGTTTGGTTTTTTTTATTATTATTAATTTTAGTTAAAAAAATGTAATGGCGGGTTAGAAAAAATAGCAAAAGTCAATCTCTCACTCGGTTTTCAAAATCAAGGTTAGGAATCTGCTAGTGTTCAGAATTCATCAGAAACTGAAAGGAATCAGCTACTTAGCTTACAAAAATAAAATTCATATTTTCCATTGCGAGGCTGAAAAGCAGACGATTTCAAGCTAGGAGACTTCCTGAAAACCCTGTGAAATATCAGCCCTTCCACTAGACCTCAGATGCATTTAAGACTGCAAAGCTGTTTTGAGTTATCTTGAGCTTGGCAGCAGGAATACCACCCTAATGCTTTAGCCTGAAAGTCTGGCAGTTGGCAAGCTTCTTGCAAATGAAATGGGTACTGCTAATGGAGTCTAGCTGCAGGAGACAAATTTCAACTGCAAACAGAACAGAAATGACCTTTCTGCGTAATGGTCTGGCTAGTTTGTCCCTGTCACAAAGGAAAGAAAGGGATGACTTTAAAAATAAACTCTGGAGTTTCAGGAAACTTTCTAGCAGGTGGGCCTTACAGCTGAAGCCAACACATCTGGACCCCAAGAATTTCTCCCAAGGAAAGAGCATTCACGGTTTATTATTTTAAATGGATTTTGTTTTATAATTAAATAAAAATGAACAGTTATTTCAGACGCTTGGCAGCTTATACAGAGAGTGCTGTTCAGCCACAAAAAATGACAACTACTTGTATTACACACGTGCACACGCTTAGCTATTATGCAAAATGCCCCACTCGTCCCTGCAGCCAAGGCTCAGCGGTTGCCTTTGCTAGAAAATATAACTGTTTGAACATGTTGGTAAAGACTCAAATTAACTGGCTACATGCTGACAAGGACTTCAAAGCTAATTCAGACCAGGACATACAGGGTTTGCAAACGCATCGACCATTTGCAGAGGGTTTAAAAGTGGTAACCTTTTGCAAGACAGAGCAGCTGCTAGATGCACTCTCTCCATCCACAAAATCCCAAAGGCGAGCTTGACAGGATATCACCATGTGTGCATGGGACTTCAAACGCCAATTGGGGAGGAGCGGGGCAGGACGTCAAGCCCAAAAAACTAACAGTATAACAGCCCAAAGAACCGTGGTACTCGTTAGTCACTTTTTCAGGCTGTGGATAAGTTGGCAAAAGAAAAAGTGGTGAAATCTGCATTGCCTGTATTATTCCTAACAAGACAAAACACCAAGATGTTGCCCAGTAGGGACCAACCTTGCAGTGGCAGACAATAGGAAGGATCTCTCTCTCCAGGGACCCAAGAACAATCTTTGTAGATCCCATGGGATAAATAACAAAGAACCATTAATGGGTTGTGCTGTCCAAGGATATAAATGTTTGCGAAGTGCCGTGCATAAAATTATCTACAGTAACGGTGTCTTCCAGAAAACCCAGCACCACCACCATCTTTCCTAGCGACAGCCTGCCTTGCATTTAGACAATACCAGAGCTACACATCGTTTCAAGTCTCCCGTGGTGTCTTTCTTACAACAGGAAGCAGCCGTATCAAAGCTGTTCCTAAACAACCCACTTATTTCTAGGGAAGAAAAGATAAGAGAACCTGGAGTTTCCACTCTGATTAAAGGGACAGTGTGAAGGCATATTCCAGCATTTTTTAAAAATTACCCTTTTACTCCCTGTGTATGTAGTAAATGGCTGGAAGCCTGAAAATTAAATTTGGCCCTCTGAACTCTTTTTGTGCAGCACATCTACACGAGTTACAGGGTTGGCTATTTAGGAGTAGCATATTGCTAGAGTATTTATAAAAGAGCTAAGCAGCATGTGCTTTGGAAAGAAACCTGCACACGATTATTCCAGCAACGTACAACAGTATCTTAAGGTACACCTAGCTGTTAGCAAAGACCCAACTCATTAAGCAGCTAACACCTGACAACTCAGGTCTGTTATAAACTGTTATAAACTGGTTAGGGGGGGATCAGCAGGCGCTGGGGGAGTCCCTGTTCCCCCGAGCGCCGCAAGGAGTGACCAGGAACAATGGTCACAAGCTGGCGGAGGGAAGGTTTAAGTTGGACGTCAGGAGGCGCTACTTCACGGTCAGGGCGGCTAGGGTCTGGAACCAGCTTCCAAGTGAGGTGGTGCAGGCTCCCACCCTGGGGGTTTTTAAGAGGAGGCTGGATGACCACCTTACTGGGGTCATTTGACCCCAGTGCTCTTCCTGCCATGGCAGGGGGTTGGACTAGATGATCTGCTCAGGTCCCTTCCAACCCTAGAAACTATGAAACTCATCCTTTACCCTTCTTTTGCCAGACTGCATATCCTACTCTATACTTGGTTTGCATGTAGGTCAGTATTTAGTTGCATGCAACAGGAGAGTCGAAATGGAAGCAAATTACATCTTTTCAGAAAGGAAAATAATCAAATCTCACAAATGAACCCATAACGCTCTAGCTATCAATAAATTAGCAGACCCTTCCCCTCCTATCAATTACTGAGGAATCGGATTATATAGAACGTTTTTTAAACTGGGTGATGCAGAACTTCCTATTACAAAGTTGGTCTATTAAATTAGACCTAATGCTTGCCCTTCCATTCCTGCTGGTAATGCTTCCATGTCTTGCTTTTTTTAGGAATTTCAAGGTGCTCCACCTGGGGAAAAAAACCCCTGCATCACACTTATAGGCTCGGCAATGCTACCACTCGCTAGCACCACGGCCAAAAGAGACTTGGGGGGGTCACAATTCATCACAAGATGAACACGAACCACCAATGCAATACCGCAGCTGGGAAAGCGAATAAAACTCTGGCTTGCATCTACCGATGCATCTTAAGCAAGACCCAGGATGTCATCCTCCTGCTGTACTCGGCCTTGGTGAGGCCGCAGCTGGAGTATTGCATCCAATTCTGGGCTCCACAATTCAGAAAGGACGTGGAGAAGTTTTGAAAGAGTCCAGAGAAGAGCCACATGCATGATTAGAGGGCAGGAGAACAGGCCTAAAGAAGAGGGGCTGAGAGCCATGGGACTTTTCAGCCTGGAGAAGTGCAAGCTCAGGGGTGACTTGGTGGCAGCCTATAAGTACATCAGGGTGTGCACCAGGATCTGGGGGGGGGGATGCCTATTCAGCAGAGCACCCCAAGGAATACCAAGGTCCAAAGGTCACAAACTCCTGGAGGCTGGACATAAGGAAGAACTTCTTTACTGTCTGAGCCCCGAAGGCTTGGAATAGACTCCCCCCAGATGTGGTGCAAGCACCTACTCTGGACTCTTTTAAGAAACAGCTGGATGCCTATCTTGCTGGGATCTTTTGACCCTGCTGACTTCCTGCCCCTGGGGCAGGGGGCTAGACCCGACGATTTTCTGAAGTCCCTTTGGCCCCTAATGTCTATGAAATCTCTGAATGCCGTGGGTCTAAGGGAAGAACGCATTAATGTTGCTGGTCCTACAAAGCACTGAATGCTGAAGAAGCAGCAAACTGTAGGCAGTAAATACATAAAATACATTCAACAGTAAGGAAAATAAGGTTTTTTTTGTCTAAATAAATTCTTTTTTGGCAATTTTTGTTGAGAGGTGATTTATTACACAAGGTTGTAATAACACCCTGGATCTCTTTTAGCTGATTTTCAAAGTTCTTCACTAATTTTGTTTTCAAATTGCAGGTTTGTTCAGCCACTTCAACACTTCCAAGTTAATTTTGCTGAGTTTTCAGTGGCTGGTTCAACCAAGCCAGAAATATTATGGTTTTGTCATCTTATGTATAACTCAGTTTAAAAACACAGGCCATTTTATTTTCCAGGACTTGTTTAAACAAGGCCAGTTTTTATATTTTCTTCATTACCTGTACTTAAAATTCCTGGACTCTTAAAGAAAAAAAAAAATCACCCCACTTCACTTAAGGAAAGACACTGTATATTAAAGTATATTTAATATAGCTAAATATATTTTACTATTATACTAACATACTTAAATATACTTTGAGAAAATGTACACCTCTTGTGATAAATGTAAGAAGCTTTCCCACAATGGCCCATGTCATGCTTGCTTTTTTTTTTTTTTTTTTTAAATACATGTGAATCTTATTTCTAAATCTAAATTCAAACAGTGGAAAGCCCCATTTCAAGGAAAATTGGCATTAACCAGTTTTTAGGTGTAGCAAAAGGGAGTTACTTGGAACATGCCCTTGGGAAATGTTTCTTCTGTTCTATAAATGTTAATTTGTGAAATCTATTTACTGGACCAAGAAATATTCAACACAGAGGAGGAAATACTACTGCTCTTCAGAACAGCATCAAGTATCCGATTGATATGGATTCCCAAGGAGGGATGGGCCCACTGGCTAGAAAGCTTCTTTAAACTCCAAACTCTCATTTTATGGTATTCCTTTCCTTCATTTGCAACTGGGACAACCCAGCCAGGCTTACCCAGAAAGTTAATCTCTGTCTGGTTTCAAGAGACGTACATCCCCGTCTCAAAATATTTACCAAACACCATAGAGGAAGCAGCCGGAACAGCAACTTGGTAAATGTCAGACAGCCACAAGTCCGAACTCTTACAGTTTAAAAATCCTGTCTTTATCCCCTCCTCCATGATCCACGTTCAAAGGCAACAAATATAACATGCCTTGGGACTCCGATAAAAAACACTTCTCCAAGGGTTCTGGCAGCTAAAACACTCCTGGATGGGCAGAATGCAAAGCATCACAGAAACGAAGGGCTGGAAGGGATCTCGAAAGATCGAGTCCAACCCCCCTGCTCTGGGCAGCAATACTGCCGAGATCAAATGATCCCAACGAGGTGTCTGTCCAATCTCCTCTTGAAGACTTCCAAGGTTGGGGACTGCACCACCTCCTCGGGAAGTCTAGTCCAGATTCTGGTCCCCCTTACCGGAAAGAAGTTCTTCTTTACATCCAACTTGAAACCACCCTCCGACAGTTTATGGCCATTGCTCCTTGTCGTCCCCTGGGGCGCCCTAGTGAACAGTTTTCCTCCCTTCCTATGGGGGTCACCAAGTCCCCCCATAGTCTTCTCTCCTCCAGGCTGAGCACTGCCAGATCCCTTAATCTTTCCTCATCAGGTTTGTCCTCCAGGCCCTTAATCATTCTTGTGGCCCTTTTCTGGACCCTTGAAAGATTCTCCACATCTTTTTTTGAAGTGCGGTGCCCAGAACTGGACACAGTCCTCTAGCTGGGGTCTCACCAGTGCCGAGTAGAGAGGTTACATCGCTTCCTTAGCCCTGCTCGCAACGCATCAGCAAATACATCCCAGTGCGCTATTAGCTCTGTTAACTACAGTGTCGCACTGGTGGCTCATGTTCACTCTGTGATCAACCATAACCCCGAGGTCCCTTTCAGCTGCTGTGCTGGCCAGGATGTCGCCTCCTAATCTATATTAATGCCACCGGTTACTTCTTCCCAGACAAAGCACTCTGCATTTATCCTTATTGAACTTATGCATCTCCTTCTGCTCCACCTACCTTTCCAGCTTGTCCAGGTCTGCTTGGATCCAATCCTATCCCCTAGAGTGACTGCTTTTTCCCATGACTTGATATCATCCGCACATGTGGAAAGCATGCTTTCTACATCCTCTTCCAAATCACAGATAGAGATGTTGAACAGCATGGGACCAAGAACCAAACCCTGCGGCACACCACTGGCTACCTCTCACCAAGACAATACAGATGCATCCATCAGCACTCTCTGGGTTCAGCCCCTTAGCCAGTTCCCAACTCTGCCAGCCCACAATCCCGTTTTTTTAAGAGTACCGTGGGAGACCGTATCAAAGGCCTTTTTAAAGTCCAAGTACATGACATCAACTGCATCTCCCACATCTAACCAGTTCATTACTTAATCAAAGAAGGAGATGAGGTTGGGCAGACACGAGCTGCCTGCAATGAAACCATGTTGGATATCCTTCAGCATCATGCCTCCTGCCAGTCTCACAAATGGACTTCTTGATAATTTTTTCCAAAAATTTTACCCAGTATCAAGGTCAAATTTACCGGCCTATAGTTTCCCACGTTCTCCCTCCTTCCCTTCTTAAAGACTGGCACCACATTGGCCCTTTTCCAGTCTTCTGGGACATCTCCTGAGCACCATGAGTCATCAAATACCTTCACCAATGGTCCTGCAATGACTCCAGCCAATTCCCTCAGCACTCTCGGGTGTAGTCCATCCAGTGCTGCTGACTTGAAGACATTCAGCTGCTCCCAGTGGTCCCTCACCAGTTCAACAGTGAGCACTGGTTGGCAGTCGCCACCCCCATCCCCCCCACATCCATCCAGTATTCAACCAGGCGGGTGACCACCATTTACATGCAGGAGCACCGATGCTAAGTATTCATTAAAGAGTTCAGCTCTCTCCTGACTGTCTGTTATCAGCTGTCCCATCCTGTTCTGCAGGGGCCCCACGTTTCCCTTGACCTTCCTCCTGGTCCCCATATACCTAAAGAAGGACTTCTTGTTTTTGATTTTGGTCACCAACCTGATCTTGGTCACTGCCCTTGCCTTCCTTATCCTCTGCCTACAAATACGGGCTATACTATTCCTCCTTGGTGACTACCCCTTGTTTCCACTGTCTGTAAGCCTCCTTTTTCTTTTTTAAGCACTCCTTGACTCCTCTGGTAAGCCAAGAGAGTTTCCTGGCCTCTTTACCACCTTTCCTGCATACAAGAATAGACCTTTTTTGCACCCTGAAAAATCGCTCCTTTAAGGAACAACCGCCTCCAGTCCCTCTCCCCGTAGGGCTTCTCCCACTATTTTCCTAAATTCATTGAAGTCAGCCTTTCTGAAGTCAAGCACCTCTGCCATACTGGAAAACTTCCGTGCCCTACGATGGACAGCGAATTGTTTCCTCTCACGATCACTGTCTCCCAGATTACGCTCAATCCTCAGATCTCCCACCAGGTCATCCCCTTTGGCTAGAACCAAATCCAACAAAGTCTTCCCCCTGGTTGGCCCATTCACTCCCTGTACTAAATAAAGTTCTTCCACGCAGGTCAAAAACCTACATGACCGGCCAGATCTGGCCGAGTGCTCCTCCCAGCAGATGTCAGGGTAACTGAGGTCACCCATGACAACCATGTCCCTTGAACATGCACCCTCCATCAGTTCTCTGGGAAATTCGAGATCCAGCTCCTCCTCCTGGTGTGGTGGTCCATAGTAGACCTCTACCATCAAGTTCCCTTCTCCTCATCCCCCCCGCATATCTTGACCCAGAGAGTCTCGAGTCATCCTTCTCTCAAACCAATCTGGGCTCCAGGGAGGCATACTACTCCTTTACATCAAGAGCTACACCTCCTCCCTTCTTCCCACCCAATCCCTTTTGTACCCAGCCTGCAGTCCTCTGTGCATACAGCCCAGTCATGCCTGGCGTCCCACCAGGTCTCCGTTCTTCTGACAAGATCATAGTCCCCACTTGTTAGCAGGAAAGCCAGTTCCTCCTGCTTATTCCCCATACTCCTAGCATAGACGCTGAAGTCCCCCACTAGTAACCCTCAGTTCCCCACCGCCCCGATATCGTTCCAGCCTCTTGACACCTCCCTGACCACCCTCTCCATGTCCGTCCTGCTTGGCTGTCACCCAGCTTACATTCCTGTCTGCACACCCGTCTCCTGATGCACCTAGTTTAAAGCTGTCTACAGCAAGTCAGCCACCCTGGAAGAAAACAGTTTCATCCCCCTTAGTGCAAGGTGGACGCCACAGGAGAAAGAAACTGGCTTTCAGTATGGTAGAAAAATGTAAATGGGAGAATATCCAGCAATTCAAACATAATATAGGCAATGAAGAGGGTAAAGCCACCCCACCCCACATGAAACCAGCCCACAAGGCCATGCCACTAGCATGTTGGGATAGCTCTACCTTAAGCACCTCCTTCTGATTGCAAAAAGTGACAAATTTGCAAGTCTCTTAAGCAAGCAGGTTCCACACCACTTAAAGATACCTTTCTATTATATACCACTTCAAGTCGTGGCACAGAATCCCCCTCACTTCCCATTTTAACTCATTAAGAAAGGAAACTGTCTTGCTTTGGAGAATCTAAATAAATTTAACTCCCTTTTTTGGTGCAATTCTCTATTATGCAACACATATCCAAGTTCCAGGTTTTACAACTGAAGAGGTGCTGTTTTTTGAGACCACCACCGTGCACCTTCTCGCTGTATGCCAAATGGAAAGCCTGCTCTCCAGGTAATTGCTTCTAGCCATCAATAAAGCCCTGGGCCTCTCTCCTCATTATCCTGTGGCTTGTTTTCCTTCCTTGTATTGCTAGCTGGCAATATTGGAATGGATTTACAATGCCATGTGAATGTATTATAATACACCTGGAAAATGAAAAGATACAACACCTGCTCAGGGCTGTGAAATCATCTAAATATGACTGGCGATACGAACAGAAGAATTATCTAAAGAACAGTGTATCACACATCTAGGTTTCCCTGTTATGGCTTCAAAGAAAATCAGCTTTCCAGAGTCAGAGCACCCTGAAAGTTCCTTAATTACAGGGGCATCCTACACCAATTATTTGAGAGGCACTGTATTCCTCCTCAAGCCAGAACAGATTTCTACCATACAACACTGTTTTAACACCATAAAGTCATATTTAAATGCAATGGCTTCAGAGTCAACCCAAGAGCAGCCTGAGGCACAGGAGGAGGAGGAAAAAAGCCCCAAATACAACACAAGGATTAAAAGAGAGAAAGGCATGCGACAGTACTTCAGCAACCTTGAAAAACGCAGCTCTTCATGCTAACGTTCCCTATCAATGAAAAATCATTACCTTGTGTGACAAGTCCTAAAGCTGTAACCCCTCCAGAAAATGGTGGACTGTCTTCTAAACGAAATCCTAATTTTCAAGGATTTAAGACTCAGCTTCCTAACATGTAAGGGAACAACTTCTACAAAGCAAGAAAAATGTCACCAATTGATGCCAGGAATAAGAAAGCAGGAGAAACTGGAAAGGAAGCAGCTGTTTCATGCTTTAAAGTATCATTTAACTGCTCTGTTTCAAACCTCCCCATCCCCAACAGGAGATGTCAGTCTGCTTGTTCTGTAAATCAGCATGTAATTGCATGTCTTCCAAAGTAATTACATTGAACAGCAAATTTCATCAGATTAAAAAAAAAATTGATTTAAGTTTCATTGTTAGGTTTAAAGCAAGTACCCCACCGTGGTCAGGGAAAAGATGCGATACAAGTGGCTTGTAGGGACCTGCAATTATACCTAACTAAAAGAAAAGAGAGACATCATGCAGCATCATTAGCAAATGACTTCAACAGTCTAGTGCTGTCAGAGGCTGGTAGGGAAGAGCATGTAAAGGAAGGGTCCCAGATATCTGAGGATAATTTTATTTAATCACCTGCATCCACCCCTAACTAAAGATGCATGTTACATAGTACAGGTATCCAGGTTGTAGCCGTATTGGTCTGGGGGCAAAAGGAATCAGAACTTATGGCAGAGGTGGGTATCTTTTATTAGACCAACTAGATATCTGCAAAAAAATGTCTTTATTTGCAAGCTTTTGAGCAGAGGCACCCTTCTTCAGGCATAGGAGAGAAGATTGTAAAAGTTTTCCTAGATGAACTTTTGTCCTATGCCTGAAAAAGGGTGCCTGTGCCCAAAAGCTTGTAAATAAAGAAAATATTTTGCAAACACCTAGTTGACAGGGGTGTCAGAAGCAAGCAGTATTCAATTTGCTGATTCAGATCACTGTCCTGATTTGATTCAGCCGAATCTGAATCTGAAGACTGAATTCTGATATGAAGAATTGGCGATTTGACCATAGACACAGCTTTATATGGTTTTTCTACATACCTTGAGGTACCAGCACGGCTCATGAATGCTGAGATGGTGGGGCGGATGGAGCACCTCACAGGAACGCAGGGAGGAGAGGGGGATCCCCTGTGTGGGCAGCGGACCCAGAATTGAACTCCTCCCCCCGCACGCCCTCCTGGCTCAGCGATCGGCCCCAGGGGGAAGTACTTCTGGTCCACTTCCAGGTCCACTGCCAAGCATGCGGGGGACCGCCCACGCTCCCGTGGAACACTCCATCCGTCCCACCATCTCAAGGTTCATGAACCATGCCTGGTACCTTGAGGTACGTAGAAAAAAATATATAAAGCTGCGTCTATGCCTGAATCGCCGAATCTCTCCAAATCAATTTGGAGGCTTCCAATTCAATTCAGAGAGATTAATGGGTCTCCTGATTCGATTCAGATTCATAAATTTGACCACAGAATGGGGCCGAATCTCCTCCGAATCGAATCAGTGACCAAAGCTTTGCACAGCCCTACTAGTTGGTCTAATAAAAGGTATCACCTCTAATACGAGTTCCAATTCCTGTTACATAGTATGACACACAGAGGGTCACAGGAAGCTACCACGAAGGCCATACTTGGTGTGCTTTTAAGATTACAAGAAATGCTTTCATCAAAATGATCACTTCCCACATTTGTCTATATTTCTAGCTTCCTTGGGCTATGATTATGCCAGACGTTTCCCTTTTCATTTACCAGCAATGCAAACTCACACTTGCTCAACTGTATCCTCAGGTAATTGCAAGATGAAAGCAAAGAGGAATGTAAGTAAGTTGATAAGGGCCAGGTCTGGCCCTCAGGATAGCTCCAATGTCTTTTAGACCAGGATTCAGACTATTTAATGTGGAGTTTGGTTATCTCCCATTCCTTTTAATCAGGCACTATTGCCTCTCAAAATCAACCCTGTAGCTACATTACCAAACAAGCCTTTTAGTTAGGCTGTAAAACACCTGGGGATGCATGGCTGATCAACGGTGTATATTAGCCAGGTCAGGATGCCACACTACTACTGCTATACAAATTCAAGCAGCTATAAACCAAACTCAGTTCTCTATGTACCCGTGTAGTGTAAACCTATTCTTGAGAAGCAACAGTACAGAAGTACAACAGCCAAGGCACTTTGGGTGTAGCTTGTGTAAAACCTTATGGAAAGAGAAAACTTAAAATAAAAAGAGCAGAGCTAGAAGCATGATATAGATATATATATCCCAAGTTCTAGTCTTATATCACGTTATCACCTGTCTGTAGGTAACTGCACTCCTAAGTTGCTTGGCTGAAATGAAGTTCCACTCACAAATGCTCCCTAAACCACATTAAACACTGAAAAGCATGTCAAATGGCACCTCAATTGAGATTAGTATGCCAACCCACACTAATGCGCCCGGTAAGCCAGGGGGCCACCACGATTAGTGAAACAGCAATGTCAAGACCCAAGTGTCAGTGAATAGCTTTAAAAATAGTTTATTTTTTATGGAATCAGGGAATCCTAAGCTAGAGGGGACCTCAGACCGCAAGGGTCATCTGGTGCAACCCCCCTGAAGTGATGCAGGGCATGCTGTTATTGTATCATCCCAGAGCAATACTTAGCCAGACTCTTCTGGGACACTTTCAAGGAAAGAGATTGTGCAACCTCCTCAGGCAACTTGTTCTACTGACAGTGAGGAAAGCTCCTCTGAGATCTGGCCTACAATAATCTTTGCTGCAGTTGAAAACTCATTGCTTTTGTGTCCTGCCCTGTGGACTAAAGGGAAACAGTTGTTCTGTTCCCCTTTGTCAGCCTTTCAACTATTTGAAAACTGCCATCATGCCCTGTGCACCCCCCTTTAATCTTAATTAAAACAAGAGTTTAATGATTAAGCATTTAAGTAGTGCTAGTAACCAGAGCCCTGTTAGGTTAAAGATCTGGAACACTCTTTAGGTTGCCTGAGGATTTTAAAATTTTAAAGTAATATAATTCATAGCAATTTGTGAAATATTGGTTAATATTTCTCTCCTAAACAGCAGAATTCAGTATACCAGAAGTGCCTGCTGTACTCGATAGGAGGGCCATTCTTTACAAGTACCTTAATTTAGCTTCGAGTTCAGCCCTGAAATACAACTGACAATGGCACCATGGGATTCCTTGCATGCTGTCTTTTCATGATGCCACAATGAAATGTATTCAAGCTTAGAAGGGGGTGTTTTTTTTTCTAAGTGCTGGTTTTGCGAGCTCAAGGTGGGTTTGGAAGTCATTCTGTGTTCCTGCATACAGCCAACAGGCCAAATGAGACCCTTAGTGAAAATCATGAAACATTGTTTTCCAATGGGACTGCACAGGTGTGCATTTACCAACTGGTACTTAATTGTGTTGTTGCACAGGAATAAATAGAAAACAGTTACTTCCCTCCTACCTACTTTGGCTCTGAAAGGTTAAAGCAGTAATGACTCACTGAAAAAAAAAGTAACAGTTCACTAAAAATGAGTAGATGATTCAGTACACAAAAGAAGATCTGTAGCATAAGGTGATGTAATTTTCTGTGGCTGCTTTTCAAAGTAGAATTATATTTCCATATTCTCAAGTTTGAAGGAGATTTCATATTAGTTTATGCCAACTGGAAGAACTGAGATACAACTGGCAGCAAAGCTTAGATGCAATCATCTGGACAAAAATGTATATCAGCTATAAGATAGCAAAGGTGACACAGAAGGCCAGGTAACAACAGAAGCTATTTATAAGAAACTACAATTATAATGAAGTATAATATTACTCCCAGCCAGTTTCCGTTTCAATGTGCCTATTCAAATGTCATCACCCACATTATACGCTACTCAGAGCATTTTTTTGGTGTGAAAAGCAGTCTATGTGCTACATCACTTAGGTGTATACATTATATAAAAAGATTAGGGACCCCCATTAAGATGGTCAATCAAAAGACAGTCCTGAGGAAAGCAAAATGGGCCTTTATTACGGCGGGATACAAGCTGGCCTCAATTTCAGGTCTGTCATTCATTACAGACTGTGCTTGAATTTGCAGCCTTTAATCATAGAAACCAGTTAGCAATTTAACAAGGCAGATAATCACCATCTTGTTGCTGTGCATTCACAAATTTATTTGGTGCAACTGATAAGTGATCTGGTAAATTAAACAGACTCACAAACCACTGTGATTGCAGTGAGAAGCACCTTTGAAACACCTGGAATAATTACGAGTAATTAGGGATGCTTATCTTCTGGGAGCCCCAAAAGTTGCGAGACAATGTGCTCAGATTAAATATCCATAGTGCATTAACCCTCCAACTGGGAAGGATCAACACTACAGAACGGACCACGTGGAGAAAATCTTGAAACTCCACATGAAAAAACTTGAGGTTGGGGGAACGCTGCTGTCAACAGTAGAGAAGTTTCCCTTCCATCCCATTCCCCTCAATCCACCGACCATTATTAAATGAATGAAAGTCAGCAACCTCAATGAGCTCAAGCTTTGCCAGATGTTACACTTCATATTTCAGGTCCTGCAGAAGCTAAAATATCTACTCCAATGCATTATTACACTGGGCTATTGTGCAGCGACGCTACTAGTAATATAAGCAGGCAAGGTTCTTTGGGTAGATGATATCTTTTATTAGACCAACTAAATACTGGGAAAAATGCTATTTCAAGCTTTGAGGCACAAACACCCTTCTTCAGGCATTGGGAGGCTCTGCTGTTGTTCTGAGTTCTCCAAGGTAGAAACACTCTTGTGAGGTCTGCTGGGGTTGGGATGAAGGTTTTCAAGCAAAGAATATGTATATTAAATACAGGGTGAAATTCTGCAAACATATTTTGCTTGCAAGAAGCTAAAATTCCCCATCCCTCCCTTCCTCCTTGACACGTTTAATTGATAACATTTACACTCATTCAAGACTACATCCAACACAGAAACAAAGGACCTACTGCCACTCAATGATCCAGTCGCACCTAACTTTTCTAATTGGCTCCTGGGTTTCTTTATATGCAGGTAAGTAGTAAGTATCAACATTTTATAGAGAAGCTGCATTCTTAAAAAAAAAAAGAAAAAGAAAAAACACAAACCTAGAATTAAATGAGCCAAAATATTTATTGGAATGGTATAAAGCACTGGGAACAGGAGGTTTGTAAAATAAAGTTTCAGGACAGCCAGGCAAGCTCATGAGAAAACTCAAAACTATTACAATGGTTTCATCTTAGCTTGCTAACACCTACAAGTTTGCCCTATGACCGATTACTGGAATCTGGTGAAAATAAGTGCACATCAGTTTAAAGCCACTGTTAAACATGCACAAATATCAAAAGCAGGCTTAAAAGTCTAATAGCTATTTGTCACATGCTACTTTTTAGTTTTATAAATGTGAGAGGTGAGCAGAAAACTAGGAACTGGAAGCCTTTGGGTTAATATCCAGTTCAAATTCCTATGCAGAATTTCTGAAACAACATTATTTTGCTTATTCAAGGAATGAATTCCCATCTAAATAGTGAGATAACTTTACAAACTGGCACAACAGACTACCATTACAAGTCAAATAATCAGACCCACAGCACTTACACATGACCACTTCAGAGAGAAAATACCATGACAGAAGCACTGTTCTTTTTTCGAGGTACCTTCTCATGTTTACTACTGGTAAGGCTCATTTCATAGGATGCAATCAAAACCAAAGAGACTGAAAGCAAGAGGGTGAGCAGCATGGTTTTTTTATACAGTGCTCATAAACTCAAAATGGTTAAACCAGGCTGAGCCTGCAAACACTGTCGAGCCATTCTGCAAAGAGAGAAGAAAACTAAAGTAATTTTCAGCACGAACTTACCTGGGCTGGCAAGGGGAACTTGGCAAACTAAGTTTTTTAAATGAACTCCACAACGTGGCTTTTAAAAACGGAAGCTATTCCGACAGATTTGAAGAACAGATTTCTATGTTGTTTTGTTTAGTTTTTTTTTTTTTTTTTAAAAAAAGGACCCTCTACATATTGCAGCTTTAATTCTCAAAAGGTTCAGAATGATTATTTTCTAAAAGTAGCAAGGGAAAGAACACCCTTAACCAATATACTGTAAAGAACTAACTGAAGTGGTTTTGGAGAGAGGTGGAGCAATAAGAAATAAAAGCCAGAACTCAGCACTGGCAAGAGCACAGCTATCTCTAGCACAAAAGAGCATTTATATGCTCTGATTCCAGCTTCCAAAGGCAAGGAAAGAAGGTAGGAGAGCCAGGCAGATTTGAATCAAGGACCTTTAGAAAAACCATCCTTTGAAAAAGTTAAGCAGTAATATGTTATACAAATTTCTACAGCCCCCCCCGCCCCCACCAAACTAACTACTAGATAGAATTTAATTATGCAGAGCAAGAAAAAAAAAAGGGTTGAGAATAAGCTGCTAGTATATATAAAAAACTGTGTACTAGAAATGTTCATTGTGCTATTCAAAACTAAAAACAGTCAAAAAAAATGCCAGGCTGAGTAATGCACATCGCTGACTATGAAAAGAAAAATGATGAAAACCTGTTAAGTTGCAGAGAAGTGACCTACGATAATGAATCTTTCTTAACGTATATCACATGAGCCAGGATTTGCAATTATCACAGTTTACATGAGTTCACCACCATTTTAAAAGCCGAGCAGTGCTGCAGTTTCCAAAGGAAATCAACACGTTTGAAGTATTCTCAGGAAGTTTAAAGAATGCAACATGTTGCTGCAAGGAAGAAAGCTACGGGGGGCAATCTTCTGAAAAGAAAAAACCCACCTTGTTCACAATGCAACACGTAGTTTTACCCAAGAAATGAGGATGGGGCTAGTATCCCCAAAGCACTTAAAAATTCGAATTAGGTGGAAAGCAAATACAGGGTAAAACGAAGAAGAAACCATAAAGATTTTTGCAAAAGCCCTGGCAATGACTGGAATTTCCTCAGGATGAAGCAGGGAACAAGTTTAAAAAAAATGTTGAAAACTAAGCAAAATAAGAGACTCAGAGAGAAAACGGGCCTGGAAGAGACCTGTAGGAAGTTACCTACTCCTACCCCCTGCTCCAGGCAGAAATGTCCTTGTCAAATCAGCCCAGCCAAATATCTATCCAGTCAACCCTAAAACCTTTGCAGAGATGGAGACTCTACCACCTCTTTACTTAATCTGGTCTAGTGCTGACCCACTGTCAATTAAAAAGTGCTTTATAGCATTCAGCCTAAATCTCCCTTGTTGCACTTTAGGCCCATTGCTTTTTGCCCTGTTTCCTGCGTTTCCTCTTAATAAAGAACACCCTATCTGAAGACTCGAACCAACCTGCTCTTCTTCAGACTACACAGTCCTAACTCTTCCAACCATTCCTCAATGCATCATGTTTTTTGATGATCTCCATTCAACTCTCCATTGGACTCCTTCCAATTTGGTCATACATTTCTTGATGCGTGCTGCCCCAAACTGAAGGCTACAACAGTGCTGTTGGTGTGAATGTACAATGCATATCAAGCCACAAAACACAGATGTGGACTTAAATGCACCAACTGGGGAAGGTCCCAGGAGCAGTACAGAAAAGTAAAATATACAAGCATAAAGATGGCCCCTTAGATTCACGGTGGCAAATCTTTCTGGTAGAGTTAAACAAAATATTTTGGCATCTGTGGAAGAGATGATCTAAAGATGAATCTGGAGACAGTGGTAGAGTTCAAAATGTGATTTGAAATCTGGATGGGGAAGAGGAAAGAGGCAATACTTGCTGAATAAAGGGGTCTGCCTTCTAGATGCTCAAGACAAATAAGGTAACTCATGGCAACATGACCAAAAAGTCAAGACCAACAAGTAGATCCAGGATTATTTCTGTGGAGGAAGGGAAGTTCAACCATTCAGAGGTACTATCAGAAAGAAAACTCTAATGGATTGAACCTCTCCAAGTACCAGGGTACTAAGCATCTTGTACCTAGATGGGCATGGCTGTTGAGAGCTTTAAACTAAGAAACGAAGGGAAAGTGGTTGGAAGGGGCTCCTTGTGTTCTCCCTGCCTACTTGTGGCACACAGGAAGAGGTAAGGGGTAAAACTATCTGCAACTTGTGTCTAATAAAAGGGAGAACCTCTTACCTGGACATAACTAGATAAATAACCACCTCTAAAGGGCAAGAGGAACCAACATATACCCTAGATCAGTGGGTCTTGAGACTTTTTTTTTTTTTTTTTTTTTAACTCAAGGCACCCTTCGGAAAATGCCAGCTCTTAGTTTTCACTTGCTATTTGACAACAGACAAATAACAGCAATTTTCCGTGTTGCCAAGAGCATAAGATCACAACGGGTCAGAAAGGGTTTAACACGCTGGATTCCTATTTGAAATCTCTGGATTTTTCTTGTGTACCATATCTGCACACTTAGCGCTAACACTGTGTGGCACCCTAGGGTGCTGCATCGCCCTGGATGAGAATCACTGCCCTAAATGGAACAGAAAGGGTTGGATCCTCTAAGACACAGGATTCTTTGCTGATATAACACAAATCGCCAAAAGTCAAGCTGAGCTGGGACTGGAAAAGGTTGTTAAAATAAGCAACAAAAGGTTCAACCATGGAAGTAAAAACAGGGAAGCTGCAATGCGTGAAGGGCAGATCAGGGCTGTGCAGCCACGGGGGCACATGCCACCTGGGCTGTGTGGGCTCCCGTTCAGGTGACAGTCATACCCCCAAAGATGGGGGCAGGAAATGGAAGCCAAAGGAGAGGGAGCAGTGGGAAGAATGGCATCTGGGCGGAAGCCCACATGCCTTCATGAAGATAACACTTCACAGGCCACATGTGGCCCATGGGCCGCGAGTTGAACAGCCCCGGTGTAGATTACAGATAACCCATAGTATGGGGTCTGTGGCAGAAAGCCACCTTGGTTTCTCCCCAAAAATCTCTGCCCTGTGACACTGTGATTTAAATCTCTGTGCTGTGACCATTCAATTAAGGTGGGCCCAGCACACAGGGGACCACACCCTCAGCCTGTCTCTTTAGGGAACTGGAGCTGGCTGCATTCCTGAGGGAGGGGGAACCTGCTCCCTCTGCCTACGTGACTTGCATCACTTACCTGGGTAAGGGGTTTCTACCTGGGGAGCTGGAATCTGCCTGGTAACAGGTGATGCATTTCAGATTGGTTGGCTGACAGCCAACTGAGGCTGACCTCCGCTGGCCCAAGTGAATGAGGTCACAGGGGCTATATAAGTTAGGACCGGGAAGGAGGTGGGCTCTCCGGCCATGAGGTGACGCAGCAGCCAGGCAGGGGACAGAGAAAAGCCTTAACATCTGAAACTGGCTCTCTCCCCCCAAACTCACGAGCTAGGAACCGCCTGCCTCCAAAGGGAAACTTCACCTGCCTTTGGAAGATGCTTGTGAGTAAGCTACTCAATCTGATTAGATATTTAGCTGGAAGTATCACAGATGCGTAATCAAAAGGCTACCACAGCCAGACTGTTTGCTCTTTAGGATTTCTAGATATTGCTCTATCCTGTACCCTAGTTTACCCTACCCCCTGTAATCAATAAAGTTCTCCTTTTTGACTGGTGTGGGAGACTTATTGAGGGGTGGGTCTAAATTATGCCTAAGAGACCCCTTAGGTCTGTGGACTAAGGGAGACTATACCTTTTTGCCCCCGGACTTGGGGAAGTACCCCAAGTGCCTGTACTGGGTTGAGTACCCGTGGGACTTTAGGCCTGTGTTACCCCAAGGACACAGGGCCGCGAGACAGTCCATTCTTGGGATGGTGGCGGCACGTTACCCCCAGACTAGCGAGTGTGCTCCGGGAGAGGGGTCGGCCGGACATAAGGCGCCCCTAGGGAGGCATTCAGAGCCTGGAAGGTGGGCGGGCGCAAGGAGGTGGGCGGCTCGACGCAGGAGCACCCCCTACTGGCCCGCCTCACGTGGTGGAAACAGCGGAGGGATACGAATACCCAGCTGTGTTCCTGAGGTGGGATCTCTGCACCCACCACAGGGCCCAAGCACTGAAATAATGCCTCAATTTCCAATTGGATAATCATGATAACCAAAGATGCAAAAACAGAACAAAACTGGAAAATGACTACACAGCAGAAGCAAATTCAAAGGGCTCGAAGTGTTCAAGTTGGGAGATCAGATAATCCCTGTGCCAAAAACAGTGAACAAGCACGTGACTTGTTGGTCTAACAGAATTTTTTCATCCAGTCTATAAAGTTGTGGATGATATTGTGCGACTGGGGAAGAAAAAAAGATCTTCAGGAGAAATAAACATTATCTGGACTACTACAGACACATTAGACTGACTTGCTATATATCATGCTAAGCTTTAAAAAACAAATTTTTGAAGTAAACGATAATTAGGCACTGATGTAAAAGGCAAGTATAATTAACTACAACATGGGTTTACCAAAAGTAGGTCATGTCACACAAAACCCAGCATCTACCTTGATTTAGAAAGTCAGTTTTTAAATCCAAGAAACTATTGCTTTAATCAACCTGGACTTCAATAGCAGACAAGGTTCTTTGGGTAAATAAGCTATCTTTTATTAGACCAACTAAATAGTTGGAAAAATTGTTCTGCACAAGCTTTCAGGCACAAGCACCTTTCTTTAGGCATAGGGAGAGTTGCCTGGTGTTTTGTGCTCTCCTGGATGGGACAGAAGCCAGTATGCAAAATAGAGGTCTGTGAAAATACAAATGCCTGGCAGTGAGGATTCAAGGACTTCAACAGCATTGAATAAGAAGCCATACGAGGATCATTAAGTTCAAACACAAGAGACTGGGATCAGTACAAGAATTTTAAAGCGAGTAAGAAACTGGGAGATACACATCGGTTGTGAGAAAGGAAAATATCAGACTGGAGTAATATTATCATTAATATTATCACTATTATTATTAGAGTTCCTCAAAGGTTTGTTTGAGGACAGCTTTCCATTAATAACCTATGCACAAGGAGTAGGAGCATGCCAAAAAAAATTAACTTATGACACAAAGTTGGGAGGCAGTCAATGCTGGGGAGCAGCAGAACACCAGAAAAGGAAGACTGTGAAGATTAACCCTGAAGATTAAAGTGCCCACAATGGTATGAAATTTAATAGCATGGAGTACGAACTCATGGGCTAAGGGGAAAAATTTCTGTTAAAACTTGGAGTTCATCAGTCAAAAAAGAGGAGACAGAGGCAGATATAATAGTTGAACACAAGACAGTTGAGACACCTGTGACCACAAAAAGAAAAATTCTGTTCTGTCATGAATTAGTTTGGGTACTTCCAATAGAAATACCAAAATAGTAGTGCCATTTTACAAGGCACTGGTGTGAGTTCATCAGGAATACCACGTACAGATGTGTCGCCCACAGTTAGGGTCAGGAAAGACTAATTCTAACTGGAGCAGATGAAGAGAACAATAGGATCATCAGAATGAAAGACCTATCGCAGAAGATGATTGATTTAGTTTAGGTCATATGCTTAACTCTCTAAAAACAGAACGGGGCGGGGAGGGGAACTTGAGGAGAAATGCTAGGGTGGGGGAAAAACCCCATAAAAACTAAAATAAGCTGATCCAAAGCCAAATGGTTGTCAACTAGGAGTGTGCGAAGTGGGCCCTATTCAATTCGGATTCAGCCCAAATTGGGGACAGCGATTCCATTCGCTGATTCAGATCACACAGCTCTGAAAGTTTTTTCCACGTGCCTCGAGGTACTGGCGCGGCTTGTGGATGCTGCAATGCTGGGGTGGATGGAACGTCCCACAGGAGTGCGGCAGGGCCCTCCTTGTGCTCGGAGGTGAACCCGGAAGTGCTTCTGGGGACTCTCCATGTGCCCCAGCATCACAGCATTCATGAGCCACCTGCTACCTAGAGGTATGTAGAAAAAACCTTTAAAGCTGTGTCTATATCCGAATCTTTCCAAATCTCTCTGAATTGATTCAGAGTGTTCCGATTTGATTCAGAGAGATTTAAGGGTCCTCTGATTTGGTTCAGAGATTCAGCCACTGAATCGGGCTGAATCTCCGCCGAATCGAATCAGGGACCAAAGCTTCGCACAGCCCTAATGTCAACTGAGCATAAGTATACTCACGTTACTATTTAAAATAAAGGCTTCTAACCATCAGAGCACTGAAGTTCTGGATTACTGGTTCAATGGGAGTCGTGAAGCTAGATTTAACATATGCTTTGTTATGTTTTTGAATGACAGCATATAGCATGGTCACCTACAATACCAGGGGACCAGATTTGTTGGCTCAGGTGATCGTCCCGTACCTAGAGATCAAAACAAGCTATTATCCATTGAGGGAAACAAAGATAAATAATTCAGGGTAACAACGAAGGCAGCAGCTTAGTTTTATGCTCTTTATCACAGTCAGTCAGTATATAGTTGCTAATTTAAAAAAAAAAAGGGTTTCTTTTTGAGTTGCTATCATTCCCCACTTGAGAAGCACAGGGACTGAAAAATTCAAATGAGAATTATCCCATGGGACTATGCCTCATACAAAGAAGCACAGCTATAATCTCAAACGAGCTAAAAGGGAAAAGTGAGGTGCAATACGTTCTGCTTCACTGACTCCACATTAAAATCATTTAGTTTACAAGGAGGGGAGAGATGTTAACAAGAGCCAGTCTTGCAAACTAACCTGAAATATAGAAATTAAGATTCTTTTTATCCAGGTTTACAATATGGAATTCAATCTTCAATTCTGCAAATGGTATCAAAGTCAAAATAAAACACAAATTTGTTCTTGGGTAATTTATACTATAGAATACTGGTTTCTAATATACCAGCTTAGGTTGTTTTAATGCTTGAGAAATATTTTGTCTCGACAAGGGGAAAAAAAAAGAGAGAAGTGCTTCACATGTTTAACAAGCATGATGGTAGCTTTACAACCTATCTCTGTTCAAAGCTTATCTCACAAATGCCTGACCTGACATGGACATCATCAACCCACCTGCTTGGACAGGGAAAGGGAGAAAAGAGTATCTCAGAAGGAGATAAAGACAGGAATTGGACAATGCACAACCCACGACAATACAGACTTCCTGTTGCAAGCATGCAACACTGGGCAGTGTCAAAATGATGGTGGTTTTGGTTTTTTGGGGGTAAAGAACAAGTGAAGTCATATGGTCACAACCAACGTTTGGTCCCACAGTGAAAAATGTCATTTGACTTGAGTGGTGGTCATCTACCTACGAGGGGACCATCAAGAAGGCCAATCATCAAGGCTATGGAAACTACCTTAATTCTGTGTCTAAACTTGAGACAGATGCCTAATTATGGATGGGCTATAGTCTTCTCTCTTCCTAAATGCCAAAAGGTCTCAAAGTTTGATAGATTGCAAGGCTGGAAGGGACCTCAGAAAAATCACTGGGTCAAACAATACTTGTTTTTAAGCGCACAATGCATCTGAGAAAACTAAAATAATATGTTTTAATATATGCTCTGTTAATCTGGAACATGGGGGTGAAGGGCCTGCAGCAAGACGGTAGCCATAGACTTTAGGAGGGCCAACTTCAACAAGTTGAGAAGACGAGTAGGTGAGGCGCTGGGGTCCTTGAGGGCAGGGGAACTCAGTGTCTAGGACGAGTGGTCGTTTCTTAAGAAAACGATACTCAGGGCCCAAGGGGAGTCCATCCCAACAAGAAGCAAGGGGGGCCAAGAGAGCTCAAAAGCCCCCCTGGCTTACCAAGGGCATCCGGGAATGCCTGCTTACCAAAAAGGCGGCGTACACCCAGTGGTAGGGGGGTGCTATCTCCAAAGACGAGTATACCTCCTCTGCTCGGGCCTGTAGGGGGGCTGTCAGGAAAACGAAGGTGGACATAGAGCTAGGACTAGCATCCAAGATCAAAGATAATAAAAAGTCCTTTTTCAAATACATAGGGAGGATGAAGAAGGCACCGGGTAACGTGGGACCCCTGCAAAGTACGCTGGGCAACCTGGTGGTTGCACCAGAGGAAAAGCGGAACTCTTTAACCAATTCTTCACCTGCATTTTCTTGTGCAGGGACCAGGACTTCCCTGCTGTGATGCCAGACAGACTTGAGGGGAACACCTCCAGACCTCAGGTTGGGAAGGACCGGGTTAGAGAGCTTCTGGAGGGACTGGACATGTTCAAGTCAGTGGGTCCAGATGCTCTCCACCCCAGGGCGTTGAGGGAACTAGCAGGGGTTATTGCAGGGCCCTTGGCACGGCTTTACGAGCGCTCATGCTGCTTGGGCCAGGTGCCGGATGACTGGAAGATAGCTAACGTGGTCCCCATCTTCAAAAAAGGGAAGAGAGGGGACCCGGGCAACTATAGGCCCGTCAGTCTTACTTCAAGCCTTGGGAAACTCTTTGAGAAGATCATCAAGGAGCACAT
>NW_017729033.1:3624825-3642982 GCF_001723915.1 Gavialis gangeticus
ACAGCTGGAGTACTGCGTCCAGTTCTGTGCGCCCCATTTCAGGAGGGATGAGGACAACATTGAAAGGGTCCAGAGGAGGGCCACCCGCATGATCTGGGGACTACAGGGCAGACCCTACATTGAAAGGCCGCGGGACCTAAACCTGTTCAGCCTTCACAAGAGAAGGCTGAGGGGGGACCTGGTGACTGCCTATAAACTCACTGGGGCGACCAGAAGGGTTTAGGGGAGACACTGTTTCCCCTAGCACCCCCTGGCATGACAAGGAACAACGGACACAAATTATTAGAGAGTAGATTTAGATTAGACATCTGCAAGAACTACTTCACAGTTAGGGCGGCTAGAAGCTGGAACAAAGTTCCTAGGCAAGTGGTGCTGGCTCCTACCCTGGGGGGCTTTAAGAGGAGGCTTGATGACTACCTGGCTGGAATCATTTGTGTCCAGTCTTTTCTCCCACCCAGGTGGGGGGTCAGACTTGAAGATCTACAAGGTCCCTTCAACCCGACTTCTATGATTCTATGAAAGGATATATTGGAACAACTCATGCTGCTGGAACTGCCAGTAAAATTTTTACCAGTGGATACAGCTCTCCCACAACAGTTTTATGACCTTCCCAGGAGCTTAGTGTTTTTTTATTGAGACATGGCAAATTAGCAAATTAATCAAGAACTGGCCCAGTCCTTTGTTGATCTCTGCCTTCATCCAGATCTCTCTTCCTTTTTGAATATTTCTTGAGCTTTAAAATGAAGTTCCCATTCATAATCCGATTTTTCAAGTTCAGATGCGTCTGATATTGATTCTATGACATCATTGCTTTTGACATCTGACGAATGATTTTCCATTTTTGTCCACATTTTAGTTAACTGAAATTTGGTGTGGACTTTATCCTCTTCTGCCAGCAGAAAATGATATCTAGGATCAAGATGAATATATGTGTACATATAAAAAACTACAGGGGACGTGGAGGTTCAGATCAGACTCTGCATCTGACTTCAGTGGGGAAGTCTGTTTGGGGCATGGACTCTGCCATTGCCTCAAGTGCAACAACTGGAGGGATGGGTTTCTCCACAGACTGGGGGGTGGATAGCATGATAGAGACCTCTTTAATAGAGAAAAATGGGTGGGAAGCCATTACAGGAGTCGCTCTCAGGAGATGCTTTGTCTGTCTTTGGGGCCCCTGCAACCTCACTTGAGGTGCATGGCCTAAACTTCCCCTCTCTCTGCTTCTGTACTCTTGTGAGCCTACCTCTTCTTGTCCTCATTATCTCCTCAATATATGAGGGAAGGCCTTTCTGGTAGCAGTCACATCTATTCATTATTTAAATTGTCCTGTTTTATTTTTTTTTTTTTTTTTTACATAAGATCACAATAGGTTCTTTTAAAAAATATGGATTTAAAAATTGCTGAATTTAATCCAGTTTGAGTTTAGTTTGGGTTCAGGTGGGGCAGATGGAACAAAAATGATGAATTGGGTTTGGCTTCAATTGAAGTAAATATAAAAACAGTTCAAGCTGGTTCTCTGATTCTAGATGCACACTCTTCCACCTAGATGAATAGAGGGATTCTCCACTTATCCTTCTTCTAGTGATGAAGCATCCTCCACCTATCCCTCACTTAGAGTTTGCACCGGACAGTACACTCATTAATGGATGGCTGAAGAACCTGCTTGGAGCCAGGTGCAAGGAAGAGAATGAGGAAAGGAATGTTGTGCATCCTGCCATTTGGGCTACCGGAGGACGCTTCAAGGCTGAGATACCAGCTTTTATGACCGACATGACCCTGAGTTGAGATAACAAGACAACTGATGAGGAAACTCACCAGGGGGGACCAGCAGGGTTTGGGAGAGACTCTGTTCCCCCTAGCGTCCCCTAGGATAACAAGGAATAACGGCCACAAATTGTTAGAGAGTAGGTTTAGATTAGACATCCGAAGGCACGACTTCACAGTCAGGACGGCTAGGATCTGCAACCAACTTCCAAGGGAAGCGGTGATGGCTTCTACCCTGGGGGTCTTTAAGAGGAGGCTTGATTTCTACCTGGCTGGGGTCATCTGAGCCTGGTTTTCTCTTCTGCCCAATGTGGGGGGTCGGATTTGATGATCTACAAGGTCCCTTCTGACTTTACTTCTATGAATCTATGAACAACATCTAAACAGAGACTGAGGATGGAAAAACTCCAAAATGCTGAACAAAGAGTTGTGATCCCTATATAAGAGGGATCCAGAAATGCCAAGTTGGGTGAACTCTCTCTCTCTGCTGATCTTCACTGGAGCACAAGCACGTCTGCTCATCCCGCTCCAACCTTCATCTTCCTCAATAGGCCTGGGCCAGCCACCCAGTGCCAATATTGAGCAGCTGCTGCTGGTAACTATAACATCTTGATGGAGTGGTTGTTTTGTGTGTGTGTTTGTGTATGTTCATGGTGATATGTGTATGTTTGTATGAGTGGTGTGTACAAACTTATGTCTCTGAAACTTTAAATCAATAAACATGGCATTTTGCCTTATGCCCCTTTATAAGATCTCGCTCTTGATTTGATTAATTAGAATTTTTAAAATAACATCGCCCCCTCTACAGCATCTACTACTTGCCACAGTCAAAGACAGGATATAAGGCTAGGTGGACCAGCGGCCTGATTAAGTGTGGCGCATCTTATGGTCTTAATCATGACAATCAAAACTGTGCACCTCCCTGAAACAAGTGAGAGCTCTATTTATTATTATTTTTTATGGCAAAAGATTTCTTCAGACATTCTTAAACCCAAGGGACTGGGACAAACTGAGAAGATGGGGGTACCACTTACTGTTAGCCACAGCCACAACAACTTGGCCAAGCAAAGAGAGCAAAAAATCTTTTGCTTGTCTTCTGCTATGCTCCATTATATAAGGCACGGGTGCACAGATAAAGATTTTTTTGGCTAATGCTGATGGCCAGTTATTAACCAGCCATATTGACCGATACTGATGCAACAGTTGATATGCAGCCTGACAGCTTGGACAGCAGTGTCCGACATGTAAGTCTGTGAGGGGAAGAAGGGCTGTGAGGGGCACAGATCAAGGCCCCCATCGTAAGGGAGGGAATGGGGCTGGGGTAGGGGTAGGCACTGCCCAACTGGGCCGGAAGCGAGGCAGAACCCAGGGGGTATGGGAAGACAGGCGGCTTGCTGCCAACGTGTGCCCCCCCAAGATAGGCATGGGGAGCATGTGCCCCCCCCCCCCGATGTGTGTGCAGGGCAGAATAGACTGTCCGCTGCAGGCTTGGGGCCAGGGGCTGCGCCAACCTCTTCCCAGCAAGGGGGATGGGCCAGGGCTGTGCTCAGGGTGGGGCAGGAGGCAGCAGCACTGATGGGGAAGGGGGGGGGGTGCTATGGAGCAGATTACAGTCACCCCAAAATTCCCCATAGCCACCTCTTGCAGCCTGCTGCCACCCACCCCAAGCACAGCCCTGGCCCAGCCCCCAGTGCAGCCCCTGGCCCCAAGCCCACAGCAAGCAGCCCGCCTTTGTGCTGTGCACAAATCTGGGAGGCACATGCCCCCCATGCCTCCCCCAGGGGTGCACACAGCAGCAGGGAGCAGCCCCCCACTTTCTGCCCCCCGGGCAAGCCACCCACAGCTCTGCCCTACTCCCAAAGGGGCTGCATTCACATAACAACTATTAATTATTAGGAGATCTTACCTGTATTTTTATTGGCCAGGTGAAGTTGCTGACATAAACAAAGAAAGTGATGTTTGGGTTGTTGCGAAAATCAAACTTCTCATTAGAGAAGCTGTCCTTGTATTCCTTTACATTGGTCTTTGAAATTACTGGAATCTCCTCTCCAGCTTGGGTACCAGCTGTTTAAGAATTTAAGAGAGAAACAGTAAAAACATTTTTCAGTACAAATCCTCAGTGATATTCACAAGCGGCCAATTAGCCTTAGTTATAGATTAAGTCAATTCACTATTACAATGACAGGAAAAATCAGCTACTCATCTAATTGCAATTTGGAGTCTAATTTCATCAACACAATCACACACACAAAAAATTGCATTAAAAAATTTAGCTTTTCAACCACCTCCAACACATCATCAAGTTGGGAGAATGTGCAAATTGGAGAGGAAAAAACAATGCCTTTTCTAATTTTATTTCTTCTTCAAATCCTGACTTATAAAACATAATGAATGCAAAAAAGTATTTCTCAACTGAACCTGTGCACCACAAAATTGTACTGATTTCAAGACGACATCAAACAAACTAGTTCACATTCATCAATCACATATTTACATAAATATTTGGAAATACTTTTGCTTTTACCTGCAAAGCTTGTTGACCACGTAATGTTGAGGTTGAAGTTTTTAGATGCATTGATAAACATATCCAGGTCTCTGTTTTGCTAATTAAAAAAAAAATAAAAGCAAAAAAACAGGAGAGAACATTTAGCAGATGCAATGCCATTAAAGCTGCTCTGTTTTGAAAGCTATGCTCACAACAAGTCTCAGAACTACAGGCATTTCACACCATATTTAATAGACTCCTCACTTACATCAAAAGAACTCAGATCGTTCCAGACATTTGTTTTCAAGATTCATTATACATTACATAGGACAGAGCTATTCATTTTATTTTGAATTGCTCTTCATAAAGGGAATGTTTATGTAAGTGAAATTCCAGATCTCATTTACTTGGGGGTCTTTTCCTGGTATCTTAAAAAAAATTATGTGGGAATGACTGGATTAGGGAGCAGCGTATAAAGACATCCGACTGTCAAAGGGTTGGGATTTTTTTTGTTTGCTTGCTTGTTTCAAATGCATTCCCCCTGCATATAAACTGAGAGTTTTACAGAAATCCTCCATTGCTTCCTTCTCACAAATCCCACAAGGAATCCCTTTTTGTTCATTTTATTAAATTCAGCCTTTGCTTCTTCACAGAAGTGTGCACTCATCCAGATCCTGTATTTTTTCCAGTGGTATCCCTCCCCCCTTCACTGCTCTTCCAACAAAAGCATTTTCGAGGTCCCTTCAAACCTTCCTCTCTCTCTATTTTTTTTTCCCTAATGCCTGCCTGGCTGAAATGAAACCTCATGACATGGAAGAAAATTTTATACTCAGCTGACAAGACAGTACTGATTTGACTTGCCCTCCTGATGGCTTTTTTTGGGTACTGAGGAATATGAAGTACTAAAAGGGGAGATTTTGTTTTTACCAAAATCATTAGTGGCCTTCTTGCTATCAAGGATCCTCCTGTTATTATTGGTACTGCAAAAGTGTCCAAGCCCCAATCACGGATCAAAACCTCTTGTAGCCAGCTCTGTCCATGCAACTGCCAGTTCTCCAGCATCTTATAGTCCAATGTTGCAAGGCACTTGGAGACAAAATTAAACAACTGCACAGTCTTGATTCTTTTTAATGGTCTTTCCAAAGATAAGAAGAAGAGCATTCATTTACTACAGGGCTTGGACCGCAGAAGATTTCTAGCCCTACAGGATCTGAAATTTTTCAGAATCTGAAGTCTTAATTCTCATTGCTGCTTCCTCTAAAGTGACTGGATACTGCACTCTCTCCCTCTCCACTTCTGGAGTAGAAGGGGAGCAAACAGAGCAGGCTCTTAGAAGCTCAGTGTCCTTGGTGGCAGAGGAGTCACCATGGACAGGAGGCTACTGCAGATATCTTCACATTACCCAGCAATTCAGGCTGGATGCTTGCCTCGTCACACACACATTCCCATTCCAAGAGCAGATGTTTTTCACATGGAGAAAAGGGAAAACAAACCAAACAACTGTGCAGTGGCATAATTCTGTATTTGCTGTGCAATGTTAGACCAGAACAACACATGACGAAGAAGCTGGACAATAATCAATACGTGAAACCTGGAGGGATTCAACAAAATAGTAACTGAAAGGAGTTGAACTACAGGCCCACAACGCAACTCCCCATACATCTTTTTGGTTCTGCATAGACACGTAAGGGCGAAAGGCACATTCAGAAGTTTCTGCCTAGGCTGTGAAAAAGCTATATACCCACGCACCACCACAGCTCTGCACCCTTAAAGAACTGGATGCAGTCATGCTCTTCAGGGTTAGGAGATGGCAAACATTTGAAAGAAAATGAGGGTCAGAAGGAAAAGAAACTACTCACCTCTTCAGGCGTTGCTACAAAATTGATTGCTGTATAATAGCGATCATCCTCTTGGGAAAGGCTGAAGGTGAACTGGTAGTCAATAAGAAGGGTATCTGCAAAGAATGCATGCAAAAGATGAGGAAATGCTCTGAAATAAAACTAACTTCTAGAAATCAAGGCGACCTACTGACTGCTTCCCATACAGTTAGAAAAAAAAAGCTTCTGACAACAGGGAAGTAGCTTAACTTAATACAGTGCTACGACCCGACCCAACATATTTGATTCAGAGAGAGAACATCAGAAATCTCAGAAAGCTAGTGCTCACTCCTGGAAGGTAATACCGTACACCCTACTCTATTCAAACCAATATTTTGGAGGAAGTGGCAAAGAATATATATATTTTTTTTTTTTCTTTGTCACTTCCTCCAAAATATTGATTTGAATAGTAGGATGTACAGAATATATATACACACATTACTTATTTATTGATTTAGATTTAGAGAAAGAAAACAAGCAAATTAATCAAAGTTAGCTTTCATTCTTAAACTAAAGGAGTTTATATAAAAATTAAAGGATTAAGCTACTATGACCACTAATCCTTTGAGGGAAAATGCACACAGACGTCTAATGCACTTTAGTATCACAGAGTTAGGGCTTTCCTATATAGAATCATAGAAAATGAGGGCTGGAAGGGACCTCAGGAGGTCACATCTAGTCCAACCCCTGCTCCAAGCAGGACCAGCCCCAACTACATCATCCCAGCCAAGGCTTTGTCTAACTGGGTCTTAAACACCTCTGAAGATGGAAACTGCACCACCTCTCTGGGTAACCTGTCCCAATGCTTTACTACCCTCCTCACGAAAAAGTTTTTCCTCATATCCAACCTCAATTTCCCTTGCTGCAGCTTGAGCCTATTGCTCCTTGTTCTGTCACCTGTCCCCACTGAGACCAGTCCAGCTCCATCCTCTTTTGCACCCGGGAGGTGAAGGCTGCTATTCAATCCCCCTCGGTCTTCTCTTCTCCAGACTAAATCTGTCCAGTTCCCTCGGCCTGTCCTCACCAGTTCTGTCCCCCAGCCCCCAACCATTTTCACTGCCCTCCGCTGGACTCTCTCCAATTTGTCCACATCCTTTCTGTAGTGGAGCCCAAAACTGGACACAGGACTCCAGACGTGGCCTCCCCAGTATTGAACAGAGGGGAAGAATCATTGCCCTATGTCTGCTGGCAATGCTCCTGCCAATGCAGCCCAGGATGCCATTGGCCTTCTTGGCAACACGGGCACACTGCTGGCTCCTATCCAGCTTATTGTCCCCTGTCACCCCCAGGTCCTTTTCTGCACAGCTGCTGCCCAGCAAAATTGGCCCCAGGACCAACCCCTGGGGCACGCCACTTGAGACCGGCTGCCACCTAGACATTAATTACTACTCTGAGCCCGATGCTCCAGGTAGTTTTCTATCCACCTTCCAGTCCATTCATCCAGCCCGTACTTCCTTAGCTTGCCTGTGAGAATCTTGTGGAAGACAGTATCAAAAGCCTTGCTAAAATCAAGGTACACCACATCCACCGGTCTCCCCGCATCCGCAGCTCCAGTCATCTCATCATAGAAGGCAGTCAGGTTGGTCAGGCATGAGTCATGACTTGCTCTTGATGAATTCATAGGTTCCTTCAGCATCTCCTCCATGATTTTTCCAGGGACTGAGGTGAGGCTGACAGGTCTGTAGTTCCCTGGTTCCTCCTTTTCCCTTTTCTCAAATATGGGCACTGTTTGCCCTTTTCCAATCATTTGGGACCTATTCTGATCGCCTTGAGTTCTCAAAGATGATGGCCAGTGGTTCTGCAATCACATCAGCCAACTCCCTCAGCGCCCTTGGCTGCATCCCATCTGGACCCATGGACTTGTACACGCCTCTAAATAGTCCCTAATCCATTCTTTCAGCACTGAGGGCCGCTCGCCTCCTCCCCAAGCTGTGCTGCCAGATGCAGTAGTCTAGGAGCTGACCTTGTCTGTGAAGACTGAAGTGAAGACGGCATTCAACACTTCAGCATTTTCTGCATCGTCCGGCACAAGGCTACCTCCCCCATTCAGTAAGGGACCCACACTTTTCCTGATCCTCCTCTTGCTACCAACATACTTGTAGAAACCCTTCTTGTTCCCCTTCACAGCTCTTACAGCTGCAACTACCATTGTGCTTTGGCCTTCCTGACTTCATCCCTGCAGCTCTGATACTCCTCCCTATTTATTTGTCCAAGTTTCTACTTCTTATAAGCTTCCTTTATGTGACAGTTTACTGAAGAGTCCTCTGCTAAGCAAGTGGGTCTTCTTCCATACTTGCTAGTCTTCCTGCGCATTGGGATGGTTTGTGCCTGTACTCTCAGTAAGTCTTCTTTCAAGTACAGCCAGTTCTCCTGGACTCCTCTCCCCTTCAGACTGTCTTCCCAGGGGATTGTGCCCATGAGTTCCCTGAGTGAGTGGAAGTCTGCTTTTCTAAAGTTCGGGGTCCTTACTCTGCTACTCTCCATCCTTCTTTTCCTCAGGATCCTGAACTCAACCATCTCATGGTCACTGCTGCCCAAGCTGCCTTCCACTATTACATTCCCCACCAATTCTTCCCTGTTCGTGAGCAGCAGGGCAAGAAGAGCATGGCCCTTAGTTGGCTGCTCCAGCACTTGCAACAAGTTGTCCCCAACACACTCCAAAACCTTCCTGGATTGCCTGCACACTGCTGTATTGCCCTCCCAGCAGACATCAGGGTGACTGAAGGCCTCCATGAGAACCAAGGCCTGCTAGCTGTCTGAAGCCTCATCCACCACTTCTTCCTGGTCTGGTGGTCTATAGCAGACTCCCCAGTACCACATCACCCTTGTTGCTCTCGCTTTCGACCCTAACCCAGAGACTTTCAACAGGCCTGTCTCCAGCTTCATACTGGAGCTCTGAGCAATCATACAGCTCTTTTACATGAAGTGCAACTCCTCCTGCTCTTCTCCCCTGCCTGTCCTTCTTGAACAGTTTGTACCCTTCCAAGACTGTGCTCCAGACATGCGAGTTCCCACCAAGTCTCTGTTATTCCAATCAGATCATTGCTCCATGACTGTGAGGGATTTCCAGTTCTTCCTGCTTGTTTCCCAGGCTCCATGCATTCATGTACAGGCACTTAAAGATGATTGTCCCAATTTCTCATGAAGTGTGAGAGCACTTCCCCTGCTGCTCCCTCCTGCTTGCTTTTCCTCCAGGTCTCCCGGAGCAGCGTAGTTTGCATACAGAAGTTAATACATTTTCACTACGCTAGTGTTACACCTATGTAAGCAAACACTGGTATCCACAGCAAATAGACGATCAGCTCTTCTAAGGTGGCACTGCCTTGGCCATAGGTGGTAGAGGTGCTCATAATGGTCTAGTTGTATTGAGCAAATACAGACATATCACATTACACTGAAGTATAAGGGGTGCCTTTGCCCCATAGCAGGATGGCTTAAATTACTACAGGGCTTCACATCGTGCAGCTGCCCCACACTCACACTGGTGTCACTGTGTTACATGTCTTCATTCCTAGAGCTCGCCCAGTAAGAGGAAGCTTCACTGCTCTTTCAAAGTAGAGCTTACATCTCACTCACATCTCCAAATTGACAAGCTGGAAGTTTAGTTGACACGTGCTGAAATGGCTGTGTCCACGTGGCAATTATTAGAGTGTATCGGCTCACAGGAGTAATGTGTTTTGTATGCTCTCCTCTTTGAAAATGTGTTCACAGCACATTTAATTAATGAGAACTAATAATCTTGTGGACATATTTACTGAGTACTAGCTTGGTAGCCCTCTATCTTACATGCTGCCAGGACCAACCCAACTGTCAGGTATGCCTTCCACTGCTCTAGGGTCACATCGAACAGATGTCACCTCCATTTAAAGGGTAACATGCAACAAGAATTAGGCCATTTATGGTTGTATGCTCTGGGTGTCAGAAACACTGCTCTTCAGCTAACATAACAGCATTACAACACTTCACTGTGTTTTGGTTGACCTCCTGGAGCTGTGCACAGGTATTGTAAGTAGCATTAAATGCAATGATATACACCTTTTCTGGGTGCCCAGATATTGGACAGGTATTAGCTAGCAAGCATTCCATGATACTAAAAAAACCCAAAAAACCCTATACCCTTATAGAGAAAGGCTGATAAACCACCACAGTTTCATTGCACTTCCATGTTTACAACAAGGAGTGTTCAGACCAAATCAGCGAGTATGGTTTTTTACAAGGGGTCGAGGTCATGATACCTATATCACGTTCTTTTCCACCCACCATGCCAGCACCAAAAAAAGTCTAATTTACTTTACTAGTCTCCCTTGGGTACTGAAACGACCCAAATACTTAAAGAAATAATTGCCAAAATTATGAACTTAGGACTGTTGTTCAAGATGCTGATAAGGCTTGTTGTTAGTAAAGATCTCTACCCATTAGTCTTCAATTACCACTATTTTTAAGAAGGCTCCTCATAACTGCGTAGTTTTCTTCATCCCTACATCCCTGCCATAATCATCAGTGTGCTGGCTGATGACTTTACAAAGATTAACTTTGGAAACTGAATACTGCTGTTTAGCTGTCCAAGTGGGTTTCCAACTTGCTAAAACCCAGCAGGCTAATTTCTATAGTTGGTTAAAACCTTGTCTGAACCCTATATTGTTATATAACGTGAGATTTTTCCCCCCCTTATCAAACACGTACACACACACGTGTATATACATATTTGAGCTCCAGAGCGGAGTTTGGTCATATGTGTATTTAAAGGGTGTGATTGCTAATGTTCAAAATAAAAATACCTGCTAGACTAATCTGAGAGTTGGTATGGCAGTATCTTTCTTCAGTGTGCAGGCGGTCTTGCCATTACTAGAAAATCCAGAGGTTCCTGGGTCTTGCTCTTCTGCTCAGGGTCGCACTGGGAAGTTTGGGATCAGGAAGGAATTTTACCTCTATAACTGACTGGCATGAACTACAAAGGGTTTGTTTTTTGTTTTTTTTTTACTTTCCTTTGCAGTGTGAAACACAGTTCTCTTCCTAGGATGTTCTCAGCATATATTAACCAACTACTTTCCCTGCTGTTGCAGTGGCAGGGCACAGAAAGTAAATCTCATCTTCCCAGTTTTTGCATGTGGTATGTTTTGGGGCTGTTCTTAAGGTTTCACATATTGTTCCTTGTAGTTGGTGAACATTGGGAGTGGCAGTTTTGGGGAGTTTTTCGATTAATGATCATTTGCCAAAGCAGGGGATTAGTGTTTATGGCCCAGGAGCCTTCCAGTCCTATGCTCCTATCATCACCAGATGTTATTGTTGTGCTATCAGTGCTGAAGTCTGAGAGACTGCAGTACTAGCAAAATGTTGCAGCCAGAAGATCCCATCACCAATCTTGTCTTAAGAGAATGACCACAGACTTGGTTCAGTGGCAAATGGTTGGCCAGATATATTGTCTATAAGACACAGTGCTGACACACTTGTGAAGGTGTTAACACATGTATGCTTGTGACAAGGCACTGGCATCAGTACAATGTCCCAATAATTTTCAATTCTCCTTTTATAAAGTGGTCAAAACAAATGACATGTTACATACTCAATATTTTTGAGCATCTCAAGCCATCCTGATCCAGGTGCTCCCGGACCATATCATCCTGGTCCTGGACTACTCTACACTTTGTACAGCCATCTCCCCCCGCCCACCTCCTGGCAGCAGTGTACGTCTGTTGCAATGAGGCCAACAGTTCCTACCTCTTGGTACAATGCAAGTGTTGAGTGACTTTTTTCTTTTACAGAAAATTCAGAGATTCTGAGTTTTTTCTATTCCAAAAATGGAACCAAAAGTCTGAAATTTCCCACTGAATAAGTATTTGAAGAAAATGTTTCATTTCAGTGTCAACCTTTTTTTTAACATTCACCTTCTTTTTAATAAAACCATCATCATTTGAAGACATAAATTTGAAGACAAAAAAACCCAAAAATATTGTTCTAAAACTGAAACTATGGCTACTCTTAATCTTGTCCAAGTAAATATTTTTGGAAGTGTTTTGATTTTCAAGAAGAACAATCCATCCAGCTCTAGCCCCAGGTTGTCTGTGTGCAATGAGATGCTACACTGAGTAAAGAGGCTATTTGATATAAAAGGCTAAGGCAGCTCTCTTACTATATCAGACAAAGAAAAGCAGTGGTACTTACAGTAACACGTTCCTTTCAGTGGATTTCCCTGGTAACGATTTTCTACCTCACACCTGAAAAGAATTAAAAAAAAAGCATTTGTTTCCATTCTTAGTTTTTCCTTCTCTAGCTTATATCACTATGCAGTAGAAAAATCATAGGACAAACTTTGAAACCTTAACAACCATATAAAACTAAAAATAAAAGATACACATCTATAAACAGCTACTGAAAAAATTATGAACACTTGGAAGACCCATGAAATTTGATCTGCAGCAGAATGAAACCACCCGAAATTAACCTTTGCATTTACTTAAAATTACTTTAATAAGTGTGCACAAACATACCGCATTAGAGTACTCCAGCCAAATATATAGCAGTCTCCATTTGCGTATACTGCCATACCTGTTAACCTTTGCTTGTACAAGTAACCTTTAAAAAATAAACACTGCACTAAAATTATTTCCATTAACATTTTACTGGAAATGGCTTCTAATAGGTTGTATGGGCACTTTCCAGATGTAAATTTGGTGGCTTTGTTGACCTGGAAGTGCTCCTTTAAAGGCACAGAATGTTCCAAAACCTTTTCCCATCTAATTTCCTAGTTATTCAAGCTCTACTGACTCACTTTAAACAGAATGCACCAATACTGACAATTAACTACTTCATTGAGGAAAACAGGAGCTTAGGATATGAATAGTGGTGTGCAGGCTTAGAAAAAAAAATGTTATTTTTGACCCTTTGACATCTGGACTATATTCTTTGTTTTTAAACTCAATACAAAGCTGTCAACAAAAACATTTTGCTCAATGTTATCTTAATACAAGAAGCCTACGACTGACTGGACTGCTGATGAAGTTAGTTAACCATCAGCTTTAAGAAATGTGTAAAGCCATAATACATAATTATTCCTAAATGTAAAGGCTACGTTTCATTTTATGTCTAACCACTAAACAGCAAAATAATAGGAAAGCGCAACTCACAGTTGACACTCGTCGCCTTTAATCCCTTTAGTAGTACAGAAACATTTCCCGGATTTTGTATTGCAGATGGAGGCATGCCCATTACACTTGCAAGCTGTTAAGGAAAGGAAAGAATAACACATTATTGGGGATAAAGCAAAAGGGAGAGTGATAGTTTTACATTGGGTCATAAAAGTGAAAGATGTTAACAGTAAAAACTGAAAATAAATCGCATAGCAAAAATTTATGCATGTCCAATAGTGTATTTATGATGCTGAGAGGTCTCAGGAATATTTGGGGGGGAAAAATTTCCCCCATGATGTTTTTCACATTAACCATTTTGCTGTGTGCAGAAGTTCTTGGATGAGGTTTCTGTTCTTCGATGCGGCTTCTGTTATGAAATAGGTCAGACCACATGAACATAACAGTTCTCTTCCGGCCTGGGGAGGGTGGTAATGACTGGCCCTCTCAATTGCCCTCCTTTTGCTAGCTGACACCACGAAGGACTCTGCTACTATACTATATTCTCTACCATGGCAGGGGGTTGGACTAGATTATCTACTCAGGTCCCTTCCGACCCTAGAAACTACTGGGTATCACACAAAAGATCAAAACCTTGAGAAGGACAAAAATCATTGGAAGATGCACAACAGCTTTGTTTTCATATTGCATTCAAACTCTTGACAAACTCATGGAAGAAAAGAAATTAAAAAAAATAAGTCAGTGTTCACCCTTATGATTTTAGCAAGCTGATCTCAGCTCTTTATGCAGCCAACAGCTTTTGCTGTAAATGGAGAGGGAAAAAGACAAATGCTTTGAAGAAAAAAAAAATGGATCTTGATTCATAATGGAGTAGTAATGGCACACACAAAACAGGTTCTCTGTCATAAGATTCTCTTATTCAAAAAAATCCCCAATTTTTGTTTTAAAGAAGTAACCTCAAATCCACATTTTTCCATGATTAAAATGAAATGCCACTAATATATAGATAAATATTAATGGAGTTGCATTTAAATCTCAGAGAAATGTGGATTCAGGGATACAAGGTCATTCAGTTCTTCCTGCTCATTTCCCAGGGTCCATGCATTTGCGTACAGGCACCTGAGGTAAGTAGTCGAACTTCTATAGCTAGCACTTCTACCTGTAGTCCAACCCCATGTCCCTCAACCCTCCCCCAGCTTGGCTCCCTGCAACGCATGTCCCTTCTCTTCTAGTTCCCCACAGGCAGACCTCTATCACCTAAAACAAACTTTAACCTGGCCTGCACGAATACATCCTTGGGTAGCCTACAGCTTGGCTCGAGAGTTGGTGCATATCTGGATAGCCTTTGTCCACTTTGGACCTGGCTGTACAAATACTCTGTTGTCCACCTGCTCCAGTTGCCACATGTGGTTGTGGAAGTTGTTTGTGCTCAGGAACAGGACTGTGATCCTCAAATACAGGTAACTAGCTAGAGGACAGGAGTTTCAAAAGAAAACAAGAAGAAAACACAAAGGCCCAGTGATGAAACAGGAAACAACATGAATCAAGATGTCACAGAAACAACTACGCTCTATGAAGCACATCTCTCATTAATGAGATTCTAAATTTACATTAGCAGCTACCCCTGTCTTTACCCAACTTAAATCAAGACAGATACAAAATGCACTCTAGCCCAAGTCTGACATTAAACTAGGTAAGAATGAACAGGAACTTTGTATTTAATTTAAAAACGTCAAATGACTGACATACATTAGCAACACACCAAAACAAAAAGATATGCAACTGTTCCTTGAAACTTGAATAATGCAGATTAGCAATTGGTGCTTCATTGCACTTTTTAAAATCACTGTTTAAACCCCAAGGCATTTAGAAAAGGTTTTATAAATAACAGTTTAAGTTTCTTTGTGCATAATTTTTACCAGGAGCCTGGGAAAAGTTAAGTCTGTTTATTAAAGGCCTAAAAAATGTGAACAAAAACTAAGAAGTTTGCATAGGTTTATTAAATATCAGTTTAACAAAGTGGAAATCAGGGGTGTAAAACTCACATGGCCCTGTGGGCTGGAGGAGCATCCCTGAGCTGGTCTGTGGGTCAGACTTGGATCAACCTCCTGTGGAGCAGTTGCAGTGCCAGGTGCAGCCTGTGCCACTGCACAGAGCACGCACCAGCCCCTGGAGGCAACATGGGGTGTACGCTGCCAGCTGTGTGCAGCCTGGACCCAATGCTGCATGTGGCACAGGGGGCCCAGGGTGCAGACTGCAGGCAGTGCCCCAGACTGCCCCCATGTTGTGTTGAAGTGCACACAGCATAGGGTCCAACCCGCACACCACAAGCAGGGTTGGGACATATGGCTCTGTGGGCCACATCAAGCCAGCGGGCTGTAAGTTTGACACCTCTGATGTAAACGAACAAGTGGATTTTGGAAACCACTAGTAGATGGCTCCCTGTGAGAAACTGCTAAGCTGAAGTAATAAAAAGAAAAAAAAAAAAAACAGAAATAAAAATATTTCCTAGAACTGACAAGTGGCTCTGCTTCCACAGCCTCCTGGGGTATTCTGCCCTCCCTGGAGGCCAGTGGCCAGGCTGGCCTGCCCATGTTCCCTGGCTTCCTCCATCTATCTCTCATCTGCCATGTCCTGATGTTGCAGCTATGAAAGGGAGGTTGTCCATAGGGGCTAGAGTGGCCTACTCCTTAGTTCCTTTTACTTCTCCATCCTTACCCCACTTCAAGAGGGTTTTAATCACCCTAGGAGTTTAAAAATGTGACCTCCAGTGGCCCCCATAGTCATGGCCATGCCTTGCAGATGACTCCCAATCACCCCTTGTAAGGGGGCTCTTGATCCCAGACTGACACCCTAAGGCCTCCAAACCCTTGTCCAACCTTCAGCTTTCTCAGCCTCTACCCTTTTTATCTAGCTGAGCTCCACCCAGGTCCACTGCCTTGGACTCTGGGTTCCTGGGTCCCAGCTCTTAACACCTCTGTCTAAAGTGGGTCTCACAAGCATGAAGTACTCCTGGCATCATGCTCCATGGCCTCCAGATCTCCACTCCAGCCACAACCATGTCCTCTGGTCACAAACTTAACTAAAGAAAAGAAAATCAACACAGAAAGGGGTAACTGTCTGGTTCTAACTCAAACTCAACCCTCTCAGGGTCATAACCACCGCCACCTTCATAAGGAGTAGCCTCCATTCCTCCAGCCCCAGGGTACCTCCTTTCTCCTCGCACCCAGCTCTGCCTCCCAGCTCCTTCCCCAGCAATCTGCAGGCCTGAACTGCCTGCCCCAGTGCAGAGGCTGGGCCTATAAGCAGCCAAGCCTTGCCCCTTACAGTCAGTTGATTGCTCCCCGTGGAGATGTCCCTAACAGTTCCTACTCAGTCCAATGAGTTCTTGGGCTGCTCTTGCCTTGCAGCCTTCCCAAACCCAAGCTTCCAGGCTGGACGTCCTGTTGGGGCTGCCTCTGCCAGCTACAAAAGTCCTGTTCCCTTTTTGACTGCAGTTAAAAGGTTGGGATTCCCCATTACGGAGCCCTCCTGGGGACACGTTTCAGTGGCAGCCAAGCAAGCAACCCCTGTGGCTCTTTGTTGCCTCTTGCCCTAGTGTCAGAGTGGCTCCCAATACAGCTCGTAAGGAGCCTCACAGTTCAGACAGGCCTGGGGCATCAAACAAATATGAGGAGCTGGATTATAGCATCCATGTACCAGGCTCCTCAGGTTCTCCCCTACTGTGGACTATGTTGTTGAGAGAGTTTAACCTCTACTCTTACGTAGTCAGGACACATTCCTCCTCTCATTTGTAACAGCACAGCATCCCAGCAGCAACTACAATTGCTTGCATAGAAAAGTTAATACTAGGCAAAGCATTTTTTCCTCTCTTTCAGTGCAACTGAGCAGCCTGAAGAGAGAAGGCAGCATTGAAGTCATCAGCTGCCTCCTTGGGGACCACCAGCAAGCGCTCCATGGAGAAGATTAGACTCATTGCCATAGGAGCACTCTGATTTGGGGGATAAAGGTACCTTCCCATTTTCTTCCAAATAGCTCTCTTATCTCACACAAACATATTTCTATGCAAAGGTTTCATCAGAAAATGCAAAACTACTGAATGAACTAGAAAAAGCACCTCACAGCTATTTTTACCATTTTGATGTGTTGCATTTCCTCCTCTTGGTTATTAACACTGTTCGAAAGAGAACAAACGTTAAAAGCATCTGCTGAGGAGTGAATTAGCTAGCACATGGTTATTATGCACCTGACACTGCAAGATGCAGAGAACTAAAGAAGGGATGCAGAAAAAGTCTTCTGGTGAAGTAGCCGTGGCTTTTTTTTAAAACTTAAGACAATCCTTCTGGTGAAGGTAACTTATCCTGATAGCAGCGAAACGGAAGAACCTCACATCCCCTGAATCACTTGTTACCTCCCCTTGATTCAGATGCCAACAACAGTAACATTCAAAGTTTATAGAGAACAATATTCATCTCCATCCCTGAGCTACCAGGAGCCTAGCTTGCAGGAAAGAGGTCTTCTCTCTCACCCTAATAAAACTGGGGTGAGTGGTCTCCAAAACCACTCCAATATTAATATGATCTCTTTTGGGTGGAATCAAACTCATTCTTTCAGGGCTAACTGATTAAGTTGCACTCCTCCAAATCCAATTAACCTTACCATGCAGTCTTAATTATTCAGCAATGGCTGGGTATACAAACAACTGCTTCCAAGTCCAGCTGTGTCTCAACCCTCAATGGTCCCAACAATGTGTTACAAATCATCATGTAAAAACTAAGGCCCCTTCTACACGTTGTACCTACGCCACAATTAAAAAGTGTTAATCGCAGCATAAATGACAAGGGTGCTACCTGTGCCCCCAATTTACAGCGTCATAAAATGGTAAGACAGCCATAAAACTCCACATATAACAAAGAATATCTTTAGGGATGATCTGTATAGCACCT
>NW_017729033.1:3647982-3649169 GCF_001723915.1 Gavialis gangeticus
TCTTTTTCACATGTTCCTCCTCCAAATCCAATTAACCTTACCATGCAGTCTTAATTATTCAGCAATGGCTGGGTATACAAACAACTGCTTCCAAGTCCAGCTGTGTCTCAACCCTCAATGGTCCCAACAATGTGTTACAAATCATCATGTAAAAACTAAGGCCCCTTCTACACGTTGTACCTACGCCACAATTAAAAAGTGTTAATCGCAGCATAAATGACAAGGGTGCTACCTGTGCCCCCAATTTACAGCGTCATAAAATGGTAAGACAGCCATAAAACTCCACATATAACAAAGAATATCTTTAGGGATGATCTGTATAGCACCTTAAATTGAACATGTGGCAAGTCTAGAGGTGGGGCTGACAACCAGCCAATTGTTAGCCTCAGCCCCAGGAGCACACCAGAGCCTGTTTGAGACCCCAGTGTGGCCCTGGGGTCTGCGCCTGCAATCAATGGATCGTCACTCCTGACTCTGGAACTGCAGGCGCTCGGCCTTCAACCTGCCATGCAAGGAGAGCCTGGGATCACAATCCTGGGCTCCCCCTGCACGGACAAGCACAAAGGGCAATTGGGTTCCGATCCCACAATCTGAACCAGCCAACCATTTTTCTGCCTTTATAGTAAAATCATGCTAAAGTAATTGCAAATTAAAAAAAGTGATCAACGCCCGCCCTGACTAAAAATGTTAAAATCTATCCCAGTGATACTGAGTAAGTTTGCTATGCACTTTTTTCCCAGGATTGTGAATAAATCTTGTTAAACTTTCAGAAGCTCATGTAAACAAATAGCAAAGACAAACTGAGTTTGCAAAAGGAAAGAAACTTATTCTGGGTGAAATTCTAACAATATAATAAGCGCAATACTTCAGCCCAGAACACAGACCATTCATAACTACTGGACCTGAAGTGACCCTGTGTAGAATGGATAAGACTCAGTCTAGGAGACTGTTTTGAGCCATAACCTCTCAAGAGCCACTCCTATCCACCCATACAGATAAAACTCTTAAGCAGGCTCTCATCTTCTCACTTCTTAAGAATACGCTTGTCATAGCCAAGGGACTCTTAAGCCAAGGGATTTTTGCCCAAGCAACTTTGGCAACTTCGTCCAGTTCACAGCCATCAGACTACTGCTGAGAAGACCATAATCACGGGGGTGGGCAAAATATGCAGCAGAGGGACTTTTAGA
>NW_017729033.1:3649608-3655285 GCF_001723915.1 Gavialis gangeticus
GCACCAGCTTGTAACCCACCCCTGCTGCCAGCCTGGACCCTGTGCCAGCTCGCCCATCAGGTCTGTGCACTGCGATACTAGTTGCGGCCCCCGCACTTGCCGCACCAGGCAGTGGTGGCTGCTGCTGCCCGCCCAGACCTCACGCGCTGGGCAGCACAAAGACAGCGGGGTGGCAAACACTGCCCAGTGCAGCAAGCGCGGGGGCCGCAGCTGCTGCCGCTGTGTGCAGCCCTGACGGGCAAGCCCGGAGCCGGCGCTGGGCCCAGGCTGGCAGTGGGGCGGGTTACAAGCCCCTCGCCCGCCCTGCTGCCAGTGCCTTGCACTGTAACCACTCGCAGCCCACCTGGGGCTGCCTGTGCCCGCTCAAGACAGCCCCGCGCTGGTTACAAGCCGCTGCAGCAGGGAGTGTGGGCCACGGCGCAGGGGAGGGGCCACTTTTCCCTGCGCTCTGCACCAGCTCCTTCCCTGCCTCGGAGCAGGGGGTCAGGGCTGCATGCTGCCCCCCGCCTGTACCGCAGGGCTGGGGGGCACTGGGAGTGAGCGGGTGCATAGGGTCCGCACCCATGTCCCAGGGCCAGCGCCAGTGGGGCCCAGAGCAGGAGTACAGGGTCCTGGCCAGCTAGGGCTCTATGGAGCTGGGCCAGCTCCCCCTTCTCCCTGCTGGTGCAGCCCTGGCTGGCTCCACAGACCCCTGCCACCCTGCGCCCCGCTCTGGGCCCCACCAGTGATGGCCCTGGGACACTGGTCCCAAGATGGTGACCAGAGGGCAGGGCACCTGTCAAAGGGTGGGGCTACCCATGCAGCCCTCAACAGCTTGCCAAAACTGGGTAAGCGGCCCTTCGCCCAAAAAAACTGCCCGCCCCTGCCATATCAGGTCACCCCTCTGCTCTCCAACCCCCATTAAAACAAATGTTAGTCACTTGTCTTTACCCTGAGCCTACCTGTCTCATTTAGTGCTGACAGATCAACTCCTGCCTCCAATTAGTCCACGCTGCCAACCTCAATGGCCCACTTAGATTTTCAAAACCTTTTTCCCCCTCCTGTTCTGACCCTCACCTCTGGGAAGAGGTCCCTGTAAAAAAAAAAAAAATTGCAAAAAATCCTCTTCACTTCTCTTCTTCTAACACCTCTTTACAGCTCTTTGTGGGGTGGAGGATAGAACCGATGATCTCCCAAGGTCCCTTCCAGCCTTACAATCTATGAATCTATGAATCTCCTTTGCTGCAATACCTACAAAAATGAAAGCAGTTTGGCTGCTGGTAGGCTGGCAATACTGCTACATAAGAACATAAGAAAAGACGTATTGGGCCAGACCACACATCCATCCAGTTCAGCCTCCTGTCTCTCTCAGTGGCTGAGAGTGGATGCTGAGGCGAAGAGTATTTATGCAGGATCTACCCAGACTTTTCTGTTCTCTGCCTCCTAATTTGAAGGGTGTAGCTCTACTGTCATGTTTAAATACCCTCTGATTGACCCGTCCTGAATGAATCTGTCCAATCCTTTTTTGAAGCTAGTTAAATTATCAGCCTGTACAATACCTTGTGGTAATAAGTTCCACAAGTTAATAATTAATACACTATGCTTGTTTTTAATCTACTTCCTATGCCCCTAGTTCTATTATTGTGAGAATGTATGGCAAATCTGTTTACTTTCTCCACATCATTCGCTATTTTATAGACCTGTATCATACCCCCCACCCTCCACCACCTTTTTTTTAATCTGAAAAGTTCTAGCCTATTTAGACTCTCCATGCCCCAATTACCCCTACTGCCCAACTATCCTTGTTGCCTCTGCATTTGGTGCAGTGCTGTTTCATTGCCTCTTCATTCTATCCACATCTGTTGTCTCTTGTATTAGATTATTAAATTTTTGCAGCAAGGACTATCCTTTTGTTCTGTGTTTGTCCAGCGCCTAACATAGATGGCTCCTGGTTCATGATTACAGCTCTTGAGCACAGAGAGTGTCCAATTTAATAATTCAAACGGATGTATGTGGCATAACAGTGCATTAAACTACACAAACCGAGGGCACTCAGATTCATTTTATTTTATAGCATCACCAAATAAATCCATGGGGCAAGATTTCTTTACTGAAATGCATGCTTTGATTTACTGCATCTTATATTGTTGTAAGGGGGGGGGACCTCTTTATCCTGAAGGAACCCCAAGCATTTTACAATTTTAAATTATAATTCCAATGGGGATCATTTAATTTTGCTTCTGTCATCCAGCCACCTCTGCCTGGAAACACGACCATACTTCAATAATGCATAAGTCCAATAACTAGTAATTTGTCCAGCTGCAGCAAGGGAAACAATTAAATACCGAATGTGAACGGTTCAATCTGGAATGGGTTTAATCTGGGATCTGAGGGCTGTTCCTTCTGAAACAGGATCTTGTAATTCTTAGATGACCACAATGGGTCATGCATGAATTTTAGGTTTGAAAACATTCATTAAGATCATTGCACACAGTGGTGCCAAATTCATTGGGCTCACATGGTACGGGGCAGGTCTGCAGGCTAGATCCAGCACATGGGGTCAGTCTGTAGGCCTGGTCCATGTGGCCTGCAGGGTGTCCCAAAAGCCTGGAAATGTAGTGGCAGGACAAGAGGTAGCTATATTAATTATCAGGGCTCCAGGATGTGCAGCAATTCAAGCTGTTGCCATTCATTCTGATGCCTAAACTTCTATACCTGGGAAGAGCCAAGCCGAGCCGAGCCTGTGGGAATATCTTGGTCACCCCAATCCATATCAACTTCAATAATCACAATTGTGTGCCACTGCAGACATCACCCCATGTCCTTTTGGCAAAGTTTTTAAAATGACGTGATTACTTATTATTTTTCCTTCCAATATGTCTCCTACCTCATCCAATGCACTACTCTGCTACAACTTGTACGAAAGACTACCACAAATGCATAGGTCCAAAGAGACTTCAAAAAGGTTGTCTTTTGAGTGCTTCATTGTGCAATCTTACCATTCTTTTAAACTATTTTTTAATGCAATTAACATATTAGCGAAGATGCCCTGAAGAGATCTAATTTGCACTCGGTTACTATGATAAGCGATGGCGTAATAACCCAAAGATTTGAAGGAATACAGATTGAAGATGTTACTCACATTGGCACGTTCCTCCATTAGTTGGATCTCCGTAATAGCCAGATATGCAGGTCTCACAGTGTTTGCCGGTGGTCAAGTTCTCACACTTTTCACAGATGCTTTCATTTATACATTTACTGTGCCCATTACACTGGCAAGCTGGAAAAATAAAGGAGGTGGGGGATGGGACAATTCACTTTTGTGCTTAAATGCGGTGCTGCTTATAGTCCAAGCTGCATTCTGGATAGGCAGCTCAGTCGAGTTACGACTAACTATCTCATGCAACTTCCACATTTGGAAAGAGACCCTGGTTCTTGTACTCTGCTCAGAGACGAGAACCGAGCACAGAGATGACTGTTTCAAATGTTAAGGTTGCATAAAATAAATTGAACAACAAGCCATACAGATACAGCAGTGACTGGACTAAAGGCAACTACAGGGTGAGGCTTACGGGGAGGCAAGCAGCCTGCATTTCTCTAGGCTCCCTTCCACCAAATTCAGATCAAATGCACTGCTGAGGACCCTTGACACTAGTCACTTGAATAGTCAGATGATCAGAAGTGCCTTTCCTTTTGACTTGACTAACTCCTCATATTTAATCATACTTAAAGCACTAAACACAGCCATATTCTGTAGACTAATTGTGGACTCCAGGACACAGTCTTCATAATTTCAAAAGAAAATGTATGTCCCTCTGCTTACATTGAGAATAAATGCCAATTCTAAAGGTTGTTTAAAATAAGTCTTTTATCTCAAGGCTAAGTTTTACAAACTCTGAACAGTTTGAACAATTAAAGCACACTTGGCTCAGTTACCTGGACACTGAATGAAGGACCAGTTATAATGATTCTCTGCTGGACACATGCTGACATTAAGGATGGGTCTCGACATGGTTGAAGACGGCATCTTTACTGGACCTCTGTAAGAGCCTTCTACGCACTTCCCCTTTCCTGTATTACTAGGATCCGTACACCAGCCACAGCCGGGTTGCTCCAAACAGTGGCCGCATGTGCAGTAACCGGAGCAGTTTTCAGCTAGGAAAACAAATGTCAAATTGTAAAACAAGTCATAGCGTGAGACAACACTGGGAACAGGACTCTTCACGTGCCACTTGCTGACCTGGAGACTGATCTTTAGGGGGAAATAAATATACATAGTTTTAAGTGTAAGCTAGAATCTGAGAATAAAATATTTTTCATTTCTCTTAACATATTTTATACAAGAATCTCCAAAGAAAGCTTTCTTTTATTAAAAACCAGTAAGCCTAAACAGGCCTATCACCACCTTATCCCAAAAGCAAAGTGAGATAGAGAAGTTAAATCATTCAACCAGTTAAAAGCAAATTATGTTATAGGCAGGGGGGTGGGAAAAAAAAACCCAGAAAACCTCCTAGTGCCCTTTTCTCACCATTAACCAATGTACACTAAAATGTAGGCAAATGTTTTTAATCAACTGTCTGAACTATCCTGGTCTTAGTCACAATAAAGTAAAAATTAAATCAAAAGTCCCCAAATGAAGGTAAGAAACAATTTAACTGGATTAACAAATTACCAATTTTAGACTCCACAGATAAACCTCTAATGCTCCTACATCACAAAGAAGCCAAAAGAGAATGTAAGGGTTACCAAAATGACTTGTTCTCCAAACAAATGATTTCTACAGTGCCACATCGTAAGAACCATGTGTAGCACAAGGCAGCTACAAAAGCTTTAAGGCCAAGCTTTAAGGAGAACTCAGCAGCCCTCCCAGCCACGACAAAGTTTTATCATTCAGTTCTCACAATCGCGTGCTGAATTGGGTTAAAAATACCACATCCACTTCAGCCATTCCTCAATTCCTTGCTGTCAATTGTGACTATGGACACATTTTCATACCACCATGCTGGATTGAGGGACACAGCTGTGAAGTGTGCTCTGCCCTTGTTCCTATCCAAATCCCAGAAGCACCATTTTAGAGCAACCCCAAAGGTATGCCACGAGCTGCTCTTGGAGTCTCCGGGTGTGTCCAGATGCGTGTGGGCATTCAGTTCCCTGAGGACAACTAGCAGTAGTGCACCTTGCACCGCAGCTACTTGTTACCAGGGAATGCCTGTGCCATGCGTGCTTTGGTGCATTGCAAATTGCCCCGGGTGGGGTGGGGGAGGCTGGGGCCAGCACTGTGCTGATCCCAGCAGCCTTACCTGGGAACATTCTGGGGCTGCACCCAAAGTGATTCTGCTGCACGGAGCCTCGCTGGATGCAGAGCGTGGCTCCGGGTGACCCAGCTCCGCTTTTCAGCGGCATGTGCTGCCCGACCATGTGCTGCACTGTTGTTTTTTTCCCTGTGGTTTTTTTGACCCCTGGATATCCAAGAGTCAAAAAACCCACAGGAAAAAAAAACGGTGGCATGCATGCTCAGGCAGTGCACCCTTGCAGCACAGAGAACACCGGACTGTGCGGTATGTGGCATTACAAGCATGTTTGCGGCACCACATACTACACTCGTCTGAGCATGTTCTCTGTGTTTACTGGCACATGTTTGGGACTGCCTGCCTGCCTGCCAGGCTCCTACCCTGGGGGTCTTTAAGAGGAGGCTGGA
>NW_017729033.1:3660285-3663933 GCF_001723915.1 Gavialis gangeticus
GCGGCACCACATACTACACTCGTCTGAGCATGTTCTCTGTGTTTACTGGCACATGTTTGGGACTGCCTGCCTGCCTGCCAGGCTCCTACCCTGGGGGTCTTTAAGAGGAGGCTGGACAATCATCTTGCTGGGGTTGTTTGACCCCAGTACTCTTTCCTGCCGTGGCAGGGGGTCGGACTTGATGATCTGCTCAGGTCCCTTCCAACCCTACTAATTATGAAACTATAACTATGAGCATGATCTCTCCTATTAATTAAGATATGGCAACATTTGCATTGTTACTTTAGAAGGAAAATGAGTTTTCCATTACTTCAGTCCATTAAATCACTCATCTCCTTTTACTTCCTCCCACGTTGGCATGCAGAGAAAAATAAATTCATAAACTAATGTCTGATGATCACTAAAAACAAAATTATTTCACAGTACCAATCAACAGTTTTCATATTAGCATATCACAGAATGAAAAGCAACCACCTACAAACATAAATACTTTAAAAATGAAAAAGTAAGATGAACTAACCAGCTATGCATCTAACTATATTCTGAGATGTTCAGTCCTAGAATTTCCAGGTCCTCGCGAAAGCAAGCCCTCTAATTTCCCTTTTGAATATTTAATGACATTACATCCGCTAGCCACACCATTCTCTAATCAACTGCTTTGCTCACTCCCCTTTTTGCATCAAGCTGCTACACAATGCTACAACTTGCTTTGTGTCACCCAATAAGCGCAACAAGAATTAAGTGATATCCAAATGGCTTTGTATTCAAGTTTTACAACAGTTGTATTTTCATTCAAACTGAAATGGGAAACTAATAATATGAAACACCCAAAATAATCCTGAGTGTGTCCAGAGATATTTCAGACTAATAGAAATTCAGAAAATGAAAGAAAAGATGGCGTCATGATTTTTCCCAAGACAGAAAAAAGCAACAGTTTTCCATCATGCCATTTGTGGAGCAACTCTGCCTCGCTCAACACTTTCCACAAAGCACAGAGCAGGTTGCAGGAGCTGGACATCTGTGTTGAGGCTCTTCAGGTCAGGGACCAATGATGGAGAGCCTCATGCACTTGCTTGGGAACTGGTGACAGCTCTGTTAGCCGAAACGAAAGCTGTTATAAAACCTTCCCAGACACAGATGCATTTACTTACGTAGACAACTGTTCGTGGTGTACCACTCCATGCACTGGCCGTAAGGGAAGGAAGCCACGTAAGCATTTGAGTCCACACACTGCTTCATGTTACTGCACCACATGCATTCAGAGTTGGTACTTGTGCATTCTCCACACGTTGTCCTCAAGGCACATGGTGTGCGACACTGCTTGGCACTGTGGTTAGCTGGGCATAAGAAACACCATGGGAAAAACTAAGTCTTAAAAAAATAGTAAGTTATAGGACCTTAACCATTACGCAACAGAAATGAAAGGCAACGAGCCAAAAATAAAACTGTTGAACTCTTTCTAAACTGCATCAACCTCAAGGAATTTTAAGACAGATGCAGTGAAAAGAAACCTCCTTTTTCAGTAACTAACTGCATGTTTCTTCTCTTAGGAGTGCAAATGTATTTAAAAAAACCCAAAGGAAACCATGCTAAAGTTGTTACTGGTTTGGACCTTTCTGTCTTAGGACAGATGCATAAGAATAAGCTATCTAGTTTTGCAAAGCTTATTGTGGATTTTACAAGCAGAAAATGGTTTAAATGACTTGACCAACTCTAAAAGGAAAAAAAAAAAAAACCCGCCAGAAAGAGAATACTTTGTCCCCTGCTTAATCCATTAGACAGCAATGGACATTGACCATTAATAGACCAAAACGCCACACATTTAAGTTTAAGCTAGTTTAAAATGTTCTGAATCAGTTTAAATCAGAAAAACAAAGACATTCAGAGTTAAGATTTGCCAAATATCCTTATTTCCGACTGTATCCTGAACTCACACCAAACAGCAATTACACTGGTCATGTTATGTAATCAGCCAGCTTCTCTAAAAATATAAGGCACTAATGGTTATGCAGAATAATTAGCCATAATGGAGAGTTAATAGACCAAGCCATTTTTAAGATACGCAGTTCCAACAAAGCTAGAGGACTCTTTTAAAAGCAAATAGCCTCTTTTTGCAAAATTCTCATCTCTCTGAAGTGTCATGCCCAATTAACTTCGAACCTTGAAAAAAGATTCTCCTCTAGCCAGAGTACATATAAAAAATGCGTTCAGTTGGAGAACCGCTTTTTTTTTTTTTTTAAAGGAACGACTGCTTCATACCATAATTAACCTAAATGCCACAAATAGGTACGCAAGTAGGAGAAAAATAATTAAACTTTCAAATATCTCCGGTGTGCTATATTTTAACGGTTTCATGGGACAATTGCTTTTAAATGCCCTATTCCAGTACACAGCCCTGGCACAAGACGCTTGAAAATGGTCTGCTTGAAAATGAACTGCTACATAATGTAATGATCCAAAATTTTCTCACGAGGAGTGTAGTAAAGCACAGGAAAAGGCTTCCCAAAGAGGTGCTGGAGTCTCCACCCTTGGAGGTGTTTAAGACCCGGCTAGACAAGGCCTTGGCTGGGATGATGTAGTTGGGGCTGGTCCTGCTTTGAGCAGGGGGGGGGGACTAGGTGACCTCTTCAGGTCCCTTCCAACCCTCGTTGTCTACGCTTCTATGAAAATAAAATACATAACCTTAGAGGTCTTATTTTACTTGAAGTAACACAATACCACTTCACCGGTTTCCTACAAAGCACAGAAGTCAACAGCATAGTTACCGGGCCGTTCACAGATGCTGCCATTAACTTGGTTGATGCAAGTTGCTGCCTTCAGTCCATGCTGATGCGGCTCAGCTAAATATCCACAAAATCCAGCATCACTCGGTTCTCCCGGGAGCCACCACAGCAGGGTGTCTGTAAAGGGAGACATGTCTTCCCAGCACCAGTACGACACATTGATTTTCCTCAGCCCAACCCATGGGGTCAGGGTTTTGGGCTAGAAATAAAGAAAATGAAAGATGTGAGTCAGCATGCCACAGTTTTACTATATCACGCAGCTGAAAAGCAAAGTTTGAGGGGAAAAAAAAAACCCATTACGTACTGTTCATAAACAACCCAACCAGGTTTTGTGGTGCAAGTATTGATTAGTGCACATTCCTCTCTCCCTGGTACCGAGTTATGTAGTACATCAAATGGAGAAGAGACGCTTTCAAGGCATACATTATTCATTTAAAGACACCCCTCCCTCCTCTCCCAATCAACACAGGATGTAATGGGTTTAATCTAAAAGCCAATCAACAGAGAATTTTTTCAGATATTTCCAACTGCTAGAGAAGAGGAAGAACAGATTTAACACATTCCACCTGACCAGTTCTGAATTAACAGTATAACTTGCTGCTGCGCAGGGGTTCTGAAGATGCAGTAAATGGCTAGAAACAAAACCAGCAGTTTTCCAGGGGCACAATTTGTTAAGATGAAGGGAACTGTCATAGATGCTATTAACAGCCAATTCTCTACCATATTTACACAAATCCAAGATGACTCTGAATTTAAGAACTGCCCCCCCACATAATTAGATTCTATACCTGGAAAATGTATAAATTTCCTTGTGTAGAATCCAATTATTGGAGGGTTGTCTTAAATATGCACCCCCCCCCCCCCC
>NW_017729033.1:3664218-3680863 GCF_001723915.1 Gavialis gangeticus
CCCCCCCCCCCCACTGCAGAGTCAGCAGAGCAGGCAGCCCCCAACACTTGTCTTCCCACCCCTTGTACCACCTACAGCCTGCCCCTGCCTGGTGCTGCCTTTGCCTCCGCCATCTGCACCCACTGCCCCACTGCAGCCTCTGCCCACCGCCTGCTCCACATGGCTCCTTACCCCCCCATAGTCTCTGCCCCCCACCTGCTCCCCACAGCCCCTGCTGCTGCTCTGGGACAGGGCAGGGGCTGGAGCTTGTATGTGCTCAGTGCCCTGGAGGAAATGGAGCTGGAAATGTGCCTAACACTAAGCAGCCAGTGGGAGGGGGGCAAGACTACTGGGGGGCAGACCACTGCTGTAGCTCTCTCTCTAGACCTGACCCAAAGTTGGAGCTGCAGCAGCCACCTATCCCCCACCCTCCACTTTATACACCAATTCAAGATAAGGGGCTTCCCTTCCCCCCATCCCCTGCTTTGCTGAATGGGGGTGGGGGCCGAGCTCAACTTTAATTCAAGTAAATATGGTAAACAAAGCAAACAGTGAACACTACAGAAATTTCCTGGCATCTCTCTCAACTGAAAGGTCAGAGAAAAAAAGCAATCAAATATTTAACAGAAAGAACTATACTGGTAACCCTTACCCCCTATAGATGCAGCTTATAGCACCAGAAGAGCCCTGGTATTTTCTAAGGAGATCTCTTTTTGCTGGTATAAGATGCATCTCCATGAAGGCCTGATGGTGATGTACAAGTAAAGCCTTTGTAGTGTAACTCTTATCAGTAGCCCTCAGGAGGCAATCTACCAACTTCAAAAAAAATGTTATTTATGTTTAACTTAAACGTACAACTAATGAAGCAATGTGTGTAGACGGTATGGCCAGGAAAAGAAAGGAAGTTGCATATTTTCAGACAAAGTGTACAAGAACAGATAAGTTGCAGCTGCTCTGTGGTTTATTGGCAAGCGCAGGCTCATCCGCCAAAGGTCAGTGCCAGTGTGAAAGTGGCATATTACTGCAAGTCAGAGTGCACAGGAGATGTAGCCTGGCTTCTTACCAAGGTATTTTTTGGAAATTACAAACGCTGGTGGAATACAATGCATAATATAAACTAAAACCAAATGACTCTTTAAAAAAAAAATTAAAGTCTGTTTAGGTTTTACGACCATTTCCATCAACAGTTCATTATGAGGGAACGACCCATGTTTATATATTCAGATGCTCTTAGAGAACTTACGATAGTGATGATCAAGCTGATCTAGGAATGTACACTGTACTTAACCACTAGGGTATCCAAAGGCCTTGCAAGTTTTAAAACTACCTATTTTTAATAAAATCGTCTATTTTTCTCCAGTGCCTTACAAAAGATTTCTTTTAATATGTAATCTTGTATAAAAGACACCTTACATTGTGTCAATAAAATGAAGCACACCCTAATGCCTGTGACTGTTGAGCTGTTTCATTTTAACATCACAATGGGAACGGAAGGAAAAAAAGAAAGTAAACACTCTGGTTTCAATACACTAATATAACATTTCCCTTCAGCATTTTGCAGTACGTTTCTGCTCTGAAGAATCCGTAACAATGGTATTACGTTCCACATTTGTACACATAAATGTGGAATTTTTCCCCATAGCAAACGTCTTCAGTTTACAAATAAACACATTTCCGTGACTGCTAGCTCTGAACAGAGTGGCCTCAGAACTAGGAGTTTTCTTTATGCTCTCATTGCAGGTCACAGCCGTACTGGACTAGAGGCAAAGGGAATGAAAAACTTGTGGAAGAGGTGATATTTTTCATTAGACCAACTAGCTACTTGCAAACAAATTATTTAAATTTATTTGCAAGCTTTCAGGCATGCTCACCCTTCATCAGGCATAGAAGAGAGCAAAGAATGTAACAAGTTCTCCTAGGTAAAAATGAAAGTTCATCAACTTTGAGGTAAAAAGATTTTTGCAACTGTTCTCCATGGCTAACCGGGGCAAAACGAACTATTCCAAACAGAAGATTTTACCACACCTTCAGCTCTCCTGTGAAATATGAATTTTCATTTCTACCCTAGGAGAACTTTTACAATCTCTGCTCTCTCTTCTGCCTGATGAAGGGTGTGTGTGCTTGAAAGCTTCCAAATATATAAAATAATTTGTTTGTACATATCTAGTTGGTCTAATACAAGGTATCACCTCTTCCATAAGTTTGGATTCATTGGTAGCAATGATTCAGAAAAGCTATGTAGGGCTCTTGATTAACCTGTGTGGGGCCATTCAATTTGCTAGAGCCTTAGCACCACCCAAGCAACTTTCTTTTAAAGTCTTTGCATCAGTGTAGCAGACAGAAAAGGAAGAGATTCCAACTCACTCTCCTTTAAGTACACTGGTCCAATAAAATTAGCAAGGACAACATGCTTTTGTCACTAAGAGTGTAAGAACTGCCATTTACTGGTCCATCCTGCCCAGTATCCTGTGTCACAGTGGCTGACAGCAGACACTGAAAGGGGGAGTATGACTCTCTTCCTCTCCCACTTGCAGCTTCCAGCATTTAAGGTCTAGGAAGCCTGATTCTGAGACTGTATCCCAAACTCCCTGACGAACCTTTCCTTCAAGAAACTGTCCAACCCCTTTCTGAACCTGAGATGGTCAACTGGCACAAAAAGTCGTGGCAACGAGGTCCACACTTTAAAGTGTATTCGCTTTAACGTGAATACACCAAGAAGGTTCGCCAGGTAAGAAGCTGCCATTTAGAAAAACAGCCATTTTTCCCAATAGAAAGAATCATTTAAATGCTTTACATGAAAATGTAAACAGTGCCCCAAAGGGCCCTTCATTTATAGGGTGTTGTGTACAGGCACGCAAGAACCACTCACCTTCATGTCGCAGGCATGTATCAGCATCAGAAATATGCACAAGGCTTTTTTATACCAAGCAATAGCATGGAGGCACCACGTGCATTTATATTTATCTCTCCCATTTACATTTTCTTCAGTTAACACACTTCAAAAGCTGCTATGGGATATGTTAGTTTTCAAAAGAAAACCCAGGCCCTTTGAGTTAAGAGGCTATTTTGGTACAAAGCACACAATCCCATAAGCAAGCATTCTTCTCCAGTCAGAGCACTAATTACTCAGAGGATACCAAGTCAGAGCACTAATAAGTCAGAGCACAAATTACTCAGAGGATACTAAGATGTAGCACTCACCGAAGACTGCATCTTCACCAGCTCCTTTAGAACAAATTCTACCTTCTTCTGGGTAGTGAGAGAAGCCAGGAGAGCATTATGAGTCCTGCAGGCCAGTTTAGCATGGTCATAGTTCTCTTTGGTGTTAGTGATTTTCAAACAGGAATTGCCCACCAAATGCCAGTTTGCTCCACAGATATTTTCTACGGAAAAGTGACAAAACAAGAGACAGAAAACATGAGTTGCCCAGGTAAAGAGAACACTTGCGGGTGAAGTGATGAAGGCTCCATCTGCAAAGGGCCATCAGTGTTGAACTGATACCGCCGCTCCAAAAGAGCTTGGGTTTCCTTGCCTACATGCCATGCTGCAAAGTATGCATCAAGAAAGGCTTCGGGAAGAGGAGCAGCTTGTTAGGAGCAAAATTATGGATGGAAGAGGGTATTATTGGAAATTATGGGAACTACCTCTAGCTTTTAGTTCAATATGCTGCACCAAGGGAAGTTTAGGCTAGATATTAGGAAGAATTTTCTCACAAGGAGAGTCGTAAAACACTGAAAAACATTACCCAAATAGATTGTGGACTCTCCATCCTTGGAGGTTTTGAAGACCTATCTAGACAAAGCCTTGGCTGGGATGATGTAGTTGGGGCTGGTCCTGCTTGGAGCAAGGGGTTGGACTAGATGGGACCTTCTGAGGTCCCTCTCCCAACCCTCATTGTCTGTGAGTCTAAAATTCACCTCTAATTTATAACAAAGCAACATGCATCAGTTTCCAAGGAAATTAAAGCATAACATTTCAGTGCAAGGTTTGTGTCTCTGTGCTCTCTCAGCCAAAAAAAGGAAAAGGGGTTGGATGGAGCACTGCCAATTCAAAGGTTTAAAGTCTGAGTCAGAGCACTCAAATCATTTGATAGTCTTTAAAATAAGAAAAAAAAAATACTACTCCTATTTGTGTTCTTTTACCTGCCTTCTGGTTTTGAAATCTTTAGGTCTGACCCAAGTCATAGCTGAGCCTCCTCCCACAATTATAAAGGCCAGGAACTGTATTCTTTAAATGAAATTTAAGATTCTCATAGTCTCACGCACCCAAGAATTTAGGCTTTAAATAGAAGTGCCAAAATATCACAAGGCTCACAATAAAATCAAATTTAACAATACAGGTGACAAAAAAGGACTGTTGTCATAGCTAAGTAATAAAATATTAATTAATTTTAGACTGTCTACTGATTGCTCTACTTCATCCAGCTATGGGAGCAAACATAGCTGTTAAGAAAATGCTAAGAAAACTTGCAAGAAAAACACAAAGGCAATGAACACGGAGCCAAACAACTGGGAGAAAGCTGCTAAGTATCGAATCACTTGGAACAAGTCTATTAAGCATGGAATGAAGGCGGCTGAAGAAAGAAAAGCCCAACATGCAGGAAGACCTCTGCACCGCATTTAGGTTAGTTAAATACAAAACTTCAGCTGTGATATGAGCAGAAGCGACGGCCGTTCAAGAAATGGGCTCTGCAGATGTTCAACGAGCTGATGCCTCACCCAACACAAATCTATTGCCTCACAAGACAGACAGATGTCCATGTAAGAAAACTGATAACACTTATTATTTTACAGCATACTCTTGACACCAAATGGGTGAACAAGATCATTCTCACATGGGACAATTTACCCTTTTGGTTACTGCACCCTGACTAAATTTGGAACGGATTTTAATATAAAACAGAAACCCTTCTTTCAAATGAGAGAGAGAAAGGAAAACACAAGTAGAAGCATTTCACTGATAATTAATATACAGTCATCTCACCCATGACAGCAATAGTAAATCACAGGTTACTACCACCCTCACCCCGAAAAACCATCTTTGATTAGCTAAGCGGATTGAACTTCCCGAGTTTCTTACACTGCAGCGTACTTTCCAATAATCCAGTCATTCGTGGGTCTCTGCTCTGAAACCTCCCCACACTTCCAACGTACTTCCTGGAAGGAAGATGTTAGAACTGGATATTGTATTCCAGTGTCAGCCTCTCGCAGGCCAAAGAAAAGGTAAGTTGAAACTTTCCTACTCAAGATTCCTATTCGCTTTGTTATCTTCCCCTCCTCAGGCTTTGTACCACATGCAAAACATTAAGTCAGTGAAGTTTTTCCTTAAAGCTCACAGACAAAAGTTGTAGGTAAGGCAAGGCCAAGGACCAATTCCCTGTGGAGCTCCCGCTAGAAACATCCCAGCAAGGTGGCGATGCCCCTTTCACAACTCTAATTTAGCAAGTGGTTACCGCAGGCCACGTTTATTTTGTGATGTTCTAGTTTTTTTAATCTGAATGGTGTGCACAACCAAGACAAAAAGCCTGACAGAAGCTTAAGTACGTTACATCAATGGTATTGCCATACTTCATCCTCATCTGCAGGAGGTACTATCGATTTTGAGGTGCAAAAGCAACGAATGCATACAGATGCCAGTGTTGAGCATACATACCAGGTAAAGCTATACACTCTTGATTGCGGGGCTCCCATTGACAGTTCTGGTCCATCGCACAGCTTTTACAACTTGTCTTTTTGTTGCAGTAATAGGAAGGGTTATCCTTGGGGCAGTTGTCATAGGCAGTAATGGGAACCTGAAAGACAGCACAGTTAAGCTTTTCTCTTACACGGCTACACAATGCACACAAGAAGCACAGAATAATAAAACGTGAGAGTTGGTAGGGAGCTCAGGAGGTCACATCTAGTCCAACTCCCTGCTCAAAGCAGGACCAGCCCCAGCTACATCATCCCAGCCAAGGCTTTGTCTACCCAGGTTTTGAAAACCTCCAAGGATGGATCTTCCATCACCTCTCCAGAACCACCACGATCTTCACAGAAGAGGCAAATGATTAAGTCTATCAAGTGCTGAGGTTTACTAGAGGTTAAAAAAAGACTGCAAATTGACTGGGACGAATTACTTGTTTAGAATACCCTGCTCAACCAGTACACCTACACACTTCCCCCACTGTGCTCAAGTCCCTCAGAGACTCAATCCTGCCACCTGACTTACGAGGACGTGACAAGTGGACTTGCTTTTTCTTTCTTAAACTATTACTGGAATCCTCAATGTTCATTGGGTATTACCCATCCTTGCACCTTCCCCACTTCTTCCTGGTCTCTTTAAGACGTGTGCTACTTAGGAAGTGGAAGCACAATATGATCCAGGGTCCCACAAAAAGCCCTGCCCCACCAGAAAAGAGAAAGTAAGAAAAATTAGATTTTAGTGGAGAACTGGTATTTACATGATAGGAACACAAACAAGAGAAACTGTGACACTGAGAAGGACTTCCCTGAATTTTGAAGCTTCGGAGCCAGATTAATATTTTAGGGTGAACCTGAAAATGCCTTTACCTGGTCTTCTGTGCAGTTGCTATGCCCTGAGATGCACTGATCATTGCACCACTGACAGTTGTTTGTGTTGGCCGTACAGCTATAACAGTCTGTATTCTGATCACATTTTTCATGGTCTACAAATATTAAGGAAAAAAACCTGCATGATCAAAAACAGGCATTTCCAGACAGTTTTAAGAACATGCTTACACATAGCATATGATACAACCAGCAACTGTATCTATAGATTTCCTGTTACCAACTAGTTATCAACAACACTGGATTCTTACTTCCAAGTCATCTGAGTTATTCCATTTATTTCTGCTGTCGAATCTTTTTGGGATTTGACTGTCACAAAAATGCACGTGCAATTAAAGGCACAAAACCCCCCAGTTGCATGGGCAAACGAGCTATATACAAACACAAATCAATGAACACACAAACGATAGGGTAGACTTCAAACAGGGAATAAGGATGAGCCACTGCAGATCCATTTTTTTGACACCTGGCTCTTCATAACTTGGAATATTTTCCCACAAACTTTACCACTTCTAATTCATGTTTCTTCCCTATTATCTCCTCTGCCTATAGAGAAGTTTATTGCCCATTAAGAGCTCATCAAACTAATGTCCCTCTAAATCAGTGGCTTTAAAATAATTAAAGGATGTTGTCTAGTACAAAGCATGTTTCAGAAAAAAACAAACTTGCAGCTGGCGGAGATGTAGGATAAACTGCTTGCTAGCTCAGAGTTGAAAAGCTTCATATGAGGGGCCCATAATTAAATATGATTAGGGACCTACTTAACTCATGGCAAGAGAATGCAATTTTTGCAGCTTGGTCACAGCCCAAAGAGCATATTTTGCCATCATTTCACAGTGGCCCCACCCCTTGGCGCTGACTGCCAGAGAGGCCTCGCCCCTCCATGTTGATTGGCAGAGAGGCCCCAGGGGGAGGAAGGAAGAAGTTACAGCCACCATCTTGACTATGGGCTGCCCCTTGTGTGGCCCCACCCCCTGGTGCTGATCAACAGAAAGGCACAAAGGGGCAACCACCATCTCAGCTGCTGTCCTTCATGCCCCCCGCCAGCCAATGCCAGGGCACAGACGCAAGGAGGACCACGGGCTCCTATTGGGAAGCCAGCATTTTATTTGGATTAAGGTTTTTTTTCTGGATGATTTCCTGGGAAATTGCAGCCAGTGCCATTTTTCGTAGCAATCATGGAGATTGCTGTTTTTTGCAATTTCCATGAAACCACAATTGAAGCAGGTCCCTAAATACGATCGGCATAACTTTGCCCAATGAAGGGTATCTACAGGCCCTGACCTACGCTGAAATAAATTAAAGCAACTATCAGCTGATGTCTTCAGCTGTAAAAGGCAGATCTCCTGTTACCTCTAAGATTCAAAAAAAGACTAGAACCCTTCCCACCACCACTACACACCCTCTTCCCCCCTTTTTCCCTAACAGTGCTTGCCATAGAACTGGTGGTCCCCCCCAAGTGACTTTCTATGGAGCAATTATCCCAACTTCAATCCTGTTGGCCAGATAACCTTGAGGACTGAGAGCATGGTAAATGCAAACTCTTTCAAAAGGACCTGGACCCAACAGAAAAGAACCTGATAAAGGTTTAAAGGAGAAAAGCTAAGCTTTTAACATCCCCTCCTTTCCCATAATGCTGAGCAGACCTTGCTACCTGGGTGTCTGGTTTTATTGTACCCACTTAAATTGAACAGTTCCCCTTTTTTATTAGAACAAAGTCTAAGCCACAAAAAGCTCTATATTAACAATCTATAACTGTATCTTCTGCATAGTTAAAGTAGTTTGCTTTTGACTTCAACTTTGCCTTTCACTTGCTGAACACATTAAAAAGTCTCTCTTCGAGGACCACGTCCTGCATTTCTACTTGTTTGCTTATGCCAGTCATGAAATGCTGAATATTTCCAAGCAGAAAATACAGTTTTGAAAGTTAAGTGAAGAGTTTCGGCACAGTCTGCAGTACACGTATAGATTAGTCTGCTATACAGAATATACAGAGCCCTGGCCCACAGACCCCAACTTTGGCTGTTTTAGACGACAGAAAAAGGAAGGGAATTTCAAACAAACACTTGGGAAAGGAAAAACAGGTAATGCCTACCTAGCTTGGGAGGGCAGTCTTCAAAAACCTTCTGTTGTTGCGCTATAGTTGCCATTTCCCATGGGACACACTGAGAAGAGCTGGTATTCCAAACACACCTGACTCCAGGGCCTGCTCTTGAGCAAGACGTCCTACTGTCATAAGCTTCACAGCTTTCTGGTGTGAACCTCAAGATGTCACTCAGAAGAAGGCTATTGAAACCTCCATATATATACATAGTGCTAAACAAAAAGGAGAGAAGTAAATGTTACATGTAAGCATTCCAGTCTCTTTATAAGCTGCATGCAGCCACAGCTTAGTCCTTGTCCTTGGTAATGATACAGGACACCTGGAGTATATGGACATGTGCATAAATCTAAGTAAAAAAAAAAACAACCAACTTTTGGTTAAAGAAAATGTTAAAAAGAAAGTGACAACTCAGATTTCCTTTAGTTCGGTGAATCTCAATCCATGGCTTGCAAGTCAACCAGCATCACATCATCCTCTTTCTAGAATCAGAGATAAACCCCTCCTGCCTCCCAACCAAGAGAAGTTGTGATGCAGGAAAGGTTATCTTCTGCCATTGAAGCAAGGCTTGACAGTGCCTCACAACAATACAAACGTGGGAGCTACAGTGACACGACAAAAATAATTATTCTGTGCTCCTTGGCATCTGAACATTCAAAGAGTCAGTCTGTCAGCTGAAATGGAACATTTTTTGGGTTCCTTAAGGCAGGGATGTGTCTGTGTTTTAGGCACATCAGTAATAACATATCTTCTCATTGCTACCAATAATTTTAGATTGTATATTCAGGTGTTTATCCAAATATTCAACTATGCTTTCAAGATTTTTAATTATAATATTTGATGTGTGATATATATTCCATATGATGTCTAACATGAAATATAATGATTTAATAAAAACAGTAAGGATAAAGAAACTAACAGAACTCAGTGGTTGGGGAAAGTCCATTTCTTTCATCCTACCGTGTTCCCAATTCAGGAAAGCATGCAAGTGTAGGCTTAAACCCCTTAAAAGTGGACCCTTTGAGGCTGTGTTTAACAAACACTGATGCTGATTTAGTGAGGTTTTTGAAAACACAGAAAACAGTTCAAAAATGCAACTCCATTGAAAGTCAGCAGACGCTAGATGTCTGGCTTACACCTCTGACTTAAATAACGTATCAGGTTTTAAGACAAAATACCAGCAGAGAGGGCTAGAGATCCAAAAACCAGAGACTTTTTGGAATTTTCACTTAAAACTAAAGTAGGCCCAAGCTCACTTCCACAGACCCGAAAGCAATATAAGGAAAAACTGCACTGAACTCAAAACATTAAAATGAAAGTGTAACAAAAACAATGGCATGGAGTCCTACCCTGGGGGTTTTTAAGAGGAGGTTAGATGAACACCTTGCTGGGGTCATTTGACCCCAGTACTCTTTCCTGCCATGGCAGGGGGTTGGACTAGATGATCTACTCAGGTCCCTCCCGACCCTAGAAACTATGAGTCCAGGTACACATGCACCTTAATAATGTACATTTTGTAGCTGGGAGGGAGAAAAGAGGTCAGAAACAGAAGCTACAATAAGCAAGATGGGATAACTCAGATGTGGATGGAAGTCTCAGAAAAAGAGACAGCACAGTGAGCATACAATTTTGGAGATAAAGATGATAGAGCTGTCAATGGAAATAGGAAAGAGGAAAGGGATTATAAGGGAATGTGAGAAATTCAATTTTAGAGTGATTAAGTTGCAGAGATTAGATGGTGACAGTCCAGTTTAATCAAAGAGGAGATGCCAGATGCAGCTAAAAATAAAAACAAGCTGGAGAGAGTGCGAGCAAGCAGGTGACAAGTGAGCATTAGATTTGGGACACAGAGGCAGAAGTTGAAGCCGTGACCAGAGCCAAGGTCACAGAGAAATGACCTTTCATACATACATGTGTTCGGACTCAGGTTCACTGAAGTACACCATGCACATGCAAAGGGTTTGCAGTCTTACCCGTTGTGTAGGACAGCTGAATGGCCAAATCTGTTGACATCATGATGGAGATCAGGACGAGGAAGAATCGACCAGTGATCACAAGCTAGGATTAAGCAAAGCTCATTTCAGAAAAATTCCTCTGGCATAATTAACAACTGACACTTACGTAGCACATTTCTTCCTGAAAGATCCCAAAGCCCATTAACAACACTGCAGGAACCATTTTACCCATCGCCAAGATGCAGTCGCCACTAGACTGAAACGTGACAGCTCTTTAAAAGACCATTCAGTGACACTCACTATACAGCATGTCAAGGCAAAAGTAAAAGCTAATATATCCATTTGAAACTATCAGTTGCAAGAGTGAAAAGTTTCTTCCATCTTTTTTTTTGGTTTTTTGTCAAGAGTACATTAGCAGGGGCAGACTTCATGCTTTGAAATATTTTTTTAGCATATTATAGCTTAAGGATTCTTGGTTAGTTTGTTTTATAAGTACAGAGCATGATTATTCCATCGTTTTCTAATAGCATAGCATTTATGAGTGCTGCTTCATTTTTGTCAGTTTGGTTTTTCAGGTAATTTCTTCCTTTAGGCATTATGAAGAAACAACTGAAGAAACAGAACCCACTGTGCAATCAAAGGGGGGGGAAAAAAGCAGAATAAGTCAGTCCAATTTATCCCACTTTACCTTAGCAAAGTAAAAGGGAACATGCGAGACGTCGGCGTTCCGGAGGTAGTTGTAAAAAATTCTGTGCAATTAATGGGGGGAAAAAGTGAATCCGCTACAAAAGAAAAAGATCTAAACAGCACTGGCATATCAACAAGCTCTCAATACAAGAGCAAGCTATAGTGTGTCACAGGCTGAAATCTCCGAAAAACGAATCCACAGCTTTAAAGCAATATTAAATAGGCTACACAGAGGATATATACACAGATACAATCCTATTATTTCTTTACCAATTTTATTTGAGGAACTGTAGGATAAAAGATGTGATACCACAATAGTCCTCTCAAGGGATTTTTAAAATAGAGGGTGTTTGGAAATGAAATCTATGGAGCTTTATTAGGTGACTTTAATAATCTAGCAAATTGTTGCTTCGCAATTTAAAAAAAACAAAACAAAAAACGGTTTACTTGATGTTACGGAAATTAACTTACTGCAATGCTACTCACAAGGACAGACGCACAGTTTAAATTTTTTTTTAAGGTGACTTCAGTAAAAATCGGACCACAATTTGCATTCTTTTTTTCTATTTCTGCAAATTGTGAGTGTATTAAGCCAAGACATATATTTTTCTAGTTTGTTAGAAGTCTTGGAATGTTTTGCTTTCTAAGCTTCTTTCCCATCCTTAACAGAAGATCAAGCACTGGAAGAAACTTAAAAAAAAGAAAAGAAAAACTAATGATATTAAAACTACAAAGAATTCTTTCCATCCAGACTTATAAAGTTAAGCCAACCTTAGGTTTACAACATGTAGATTCTATTAAAGATATCAAATTAAATGGAATCTATGGGCTATGAAAATACACAGCACCAAATTTGGCATGATAACTGAGTTTTTAATAGGGCAAATATGGCAGATTTATTTTCTTTTGTATTTTGGAGTGATGAAAATCATCACATCATTGATGGGCGAATGAGAATGACTACGTGGACGTTAGAAAATAACTGAAAAGGTGAAAAACTTACTGAAGTCCAAATGGAGCTGCACCCATGCCCTCTCATTTCAGACAAGGTAGGGGTACCACATCTCGCACTCTGCTAGGACTTCAGAAGTACCTTGTCAGAGTTTACACCTAACTCAGACACCGGGGAAGCATGAGGTCACCTCCGGGATGAAAGTTGCTGGGAGAGGAGGAGGAAGGGGGAACGAGGAGACAGGAGGTTTTCCGATCAATAGGAAAGTCAGAGACCATCTTAGCTAGAAGTTCAAACAGGCAATCCCATCCCCATCAAGCTGACGTCCCACGCTAGGAAGGGCTCCCCGACCTAGAGGTAAAAACGTGTTTGAGAACACTGAGCCCTTACACCATGGCTGGAGAAGATATGTCCCTGCTCAGAGATATTCATCATCCATGTCACTCTTGACTGTGTCCATATCAACCTGAGGGATAAGTCCAGATAGTCCAAGCACTGCAGGTGATGACTGGCAGACCACATGCCTGAAGCGACTGAGCCATTAGTTGGCACACAAGTACTGGTAAGAAAGGGAACATGTTTTAAGCAGTGAAGTGAGATTCTTCGATCTCCACCTGAGGGTCTAGCAGTCCCAAGACTGGTTGAGCTGAATATTTCAGCAGGCTAATAGTGTCAGGTCCCAAATACTATGGAGACATTGTGCTAGGTATCCAAGGTGATCAGTAGCAAACTAACATAGGCTTCTTTAGTGCTGGTGGCAGCTGTCCTCTTTAGAGGCAGTTATCAGTGTTGGCTTCAGAAGCAAGGATTTGGAAAGGGACCCAAACCCTAAGACCGCTGGAAGTTTGTCTTGGAGGAAGGCTTCCATCCCTGTTGTTTGGGAGCATGAGGACAAGCTCTGGTCCATGGAGAGGTCCTCTTGGCAGGCTCTCCCTAAAACAGCGATTCCCAAAAAGTATGCCACAAGTGTGACAGAAGCGTGCCGAGAAGACTGGTATTTCATCAGTATTAGTTCCAGCCCAAAGGGCTCCCTGTGAGTCTGGATATTTGGCAGTGGAGGAGAGGTGGCAAATTTACACTGCTATTGCTCCCTTGCATGGAGAAAAATTTCTGCAAGCTGCAGCTGCAAGCTCCATGCAGTTGGATCAGGCCCCACTTGTGCTGGCACCACAGCAGGATCAGGCACCACTTATCCAGCCTGTATGGCCAAAATGTTGGGCACTACTACGTAAGTCTTACACAGTGTGTATGTATGCATGTGCATATACTGTGCCCCTCATATATACCCTGCATGTGCATGCCCACATGTGCATAATACAGGCCCACTCACACGTGGCATGCAAACACCGCCCCCACAAAAAGGCATATTATGTATGTAAGAGTGAAATGTGTTGCCAACTCTAATCCAGTGTACCCCCAGTTTCAAAAGTTTGGGAAACACTGCCCTAGGATCACTGCTGGTGTGGCTGATGCAGAGAGTATTCCAGGAGTGATGCAAAAAGTTGGATAACCCCCCCGACTAATTGATACATGGGTCAGAACCTTTCCAGATGGCCTGGCTGGTCTTGCGTGAAACATTATACAAGGAAGAGCTTCAAACATGTTTCACTGGTCTTCTGCGCCCTTTGAAGGCTGCCTTAGGGGTAGAAGAATGCACTATAGCTAAGGTGACTGTAACAGGGCACTTGGAGGTGCAGGCTGCTTGCCTAAGAGGCTTCTTGCAGGTGGCAGAGGGGAGCTAATGAGAGGCTCACCTGACTGGAAGGGCTCCGGCTGGAGCTATAATCCCAGAGCCTGGACCAGGCAGGTAGTCGCTCCCCAGCCACCATGCAAGGAGGAGCTCCTGACTACAGGGCAGCAGTGTTACGCTGAAGGAAACTGGTTTATACTGGGTGACTCTGGAGACCTGGGAATTGAGACAGGTTTCCTGGGTTAAGGAAGAGTAGGCTTTTTACAGAGAAGTGGCCTTGGTTTTGTTAACTTCAGAGGGTCGGGGTGCCCACTATAAGGTCCAAGAGGGCCAGGTGTATAGGTTAGGGAATAGCCCTGGGTGGGAAGATACACCCATGAGGAGCTGAAAAAATGTTTGTCCTCTTAAAAGGGCAGAGAGAGCTATTTCAGATGTTGTTGTGTTTCTATTATAGCTCAGGGGCTTATAGTTTTGTTAGTGTTTACTCTGGTGGTTTGGCTGGGACTCTAAGGAGTGGTTCTGGAGGTCCCATTAGTGCCTGGAGGCTGCGAAGGCTGAGGCTGCAACAGAGAGAACAACATTATTGTAACACGCACAAGGCTTGGGGCATGGTGTAGGGGAGGAAGAGGAGCCACGCAACTTGCCCCTCAGGCCACAGGTGCCCTACAGAGGCCTAGTCAAGTCAGGAGAGAAACTATGAGGATTGAGGCTCACTCTGAAGCCTGCTGGTATCCTCCCTTAATCATTCTTTAATAGTAAGATCAAGGCATGGCAGGAAAGCAAACTAGAGGGAGAGGCCATAGAGTATGAGCTGGATAGGAGCTGCAGTTCTACTAGGAGGTGTCATGGCTGCCCCAGTGTGTTTGCGACCTCTTGCAGTTTCCATATTATGCAAGGAAATCCAGGACCTTGCCTGCCCCCTTCTCTTCCCTCCTTCCAAGTCAGTGTGCTGAGGCAGGCACCACCTGCCCGCCTGACATACCATGTTGCTCCACCTCCCTGCCAGACTGTGCTCCATGCTACCCCTGTGATTTTGGGACTTCTGTTTTAATTTTCACCAACTGGCAGGGATCGGAATACAAAATCCAGGACTGTCCCAACCAAACCAGGATGTATGGTGACCTTAACTATAGCATGCCCTTCTGCCAAGGCACTGCTAACAGAAAACATGCCACTCACTCACTGGCCTAACAGGAAAATCATAAAAGCAGGTGACTTATGTTATGTCCTTTCTATGAGTACAGAGATGAATTGACAAAATGTGAGATAACCTTGTGCAGGAGTGGAAGGGCTCTGGATCAACAATAACCCCAGGCTTAAAAAAGCAAACTTATTATTACTCTGACCTAACAAAAAACAGCCAAATGCAAAGAACGCCTAACTACAAAGCTTTGATATTCATATCAGAACTAGTTCTTGGTAAGAAGCACAAATACTACAGGGTTTTGTCTCTTGCTCACAAAAGGGAAAAGAAACTGTGCATGGATTTTGTACACAATGGTCTTCATAACATCTTTTTAGAGAGTAAGATGGTATATGTGGGACACAGGCGGGGTCCAAATAGACACGGCTGTTCAAATGACTATGAGATCATATATAAATAGACAAGCTATGAGTAAAATCGGTATGGATAATCATTCCATCAAGATTTCAAGTTCACGTAACTGTTTCAGGGAAGCTGGTGGGGTCTCTTTGTTCAAGGAATTTTAGTAGATAAAGTCTATTTTGCACTTTAATATTAAAGGTTAAGAGGGGAATGTTCTCCTGAAATAGAAATTTTCTGGGTGTTTATGCACCTTTTCTTTTTTTATTCAGTAGACTCTGGACTACACATTCACAGATACATGCTGCCCTCTTCTGGCTGGCTGAAGTCACCAAAGTCTGCCCCTTTTGAAATAAAACCTGGTCATTTGGCTTGATTAAGCAATAGCACTTACTGAGACATTTACACTTACGAAGTGTACACATTAACCAATAAAGATGACAAATCATCGCAGCAGGATACGTACTCAGAAGACCTTGCTTTCAGCCAGAAGTTTAACTAACTGAAATACGCTGTCTGTGTGTTAAGCTCCTACCGACATCCAGCATTTGTATCCGTCACAACGTTAAATCGCAGTATGCAGAGAGCATTTAAAAATACCCAGCGAGTCTTTTGGAAGAGATGTTAAAACTATATATCCCTTATGCTCAAAAATGGGTTTTTAATGTCTGTGGTTGTATGCAAGCTATTGACCGCACAACTGCCGTTGTATTTGTCTACAAATCACTGCACTACCAGTATCCAGCTCATTTGCTTTGTAATGTAGAGTAAAAGTAATCTTTCTCTCCTGCTTAAGCACTCTTCTGAAGTATGCTTAGTTGCATTTGATACACCATAAGCAATATGTAAACGAGTCTTTGTGAAGGCGGCTTTCTCTTTGAATCTCCATAAGACATATTTTTTGCAGGGACTTACCAATATCATACGCCATAAAATCTGAAGAAAAGCACTTTGCACCATGGCTCATCGATGTGTCGTTGTGTGTATTTCCTCCAAACACCAGCATGGTTCCACTCATTATCACAGCGGTGTGCAAATAGCGAAAAAATCTACTGTCTTTAAGAATTGTCCTTTGGAAATGCAAAAAAAAAAAAAATCTCTTAAGGAAGTGACTAAAGCCCGACAAAGACAAAACAATTTCTAAGATGGCTGTGGTGACGATCTGTTTTAAT
>NW_017729033.1:3685863-3694350 GCF_001723915.1 Gavialis gangeticus
TTGGAAATGAAAAAAAAAAAAAAAAAATCTCTTAAGGAAGTGACTAAAGCCCGACAAAGACAAAACAATTTCTAAGATGGCTGTGGTGACGATCTGTTTTAATTACCCTAACATAAAATATGCACTGGCATGTCCCCAGTCTGCTGTCTTCTCCCTATAATTTCACCTATCCCATTCATAGGACAAATGTAATTCCACTGAAGCACCTGGTCCACGTGAAGGAGGTGCCCTCAGCTACTTCTACTTTTCATAAAACAACAAGGGTGAGAGCATGACTGGCTCCAACAGCAAAGGGAAACTGTCTGAGACAACTTACTTTGGTTGGTATAAAAATCTTAAAACTAATCCAGAGGAGTCATTTAACTTGGATGCTGTCAGACTCTCAGCCCAAGTAAACTATTCAGCCAGAAGCTACAGGACCAGTAATACAACCCAATAGTTTCATACATGAAAAATTGAACAATCTCCCTCTATGGTCAAATTATGGACAGCATTAAGCATAAGAGCCCCACCCTTGCATGAATCAGTGTGATGCATGGCATGCGAATGCCCCACCTAGAATTTCCCCCAAAACTTGTAAAGGTTGTTGGCAGGAAGCAAATCAGATTGAATATGCATACCCCGATTGCACGGCGTTGTGTCAAAGCTGCCAAGAAGCAACTGTGTCTGTGTCTGGGACATTGGTAAGCTTAAACCTTCTGAATACAGTTCACTTAGAAGGAAAGATTTGTTCCTTCCTTTAAATCAAGTTTTTGCAAGTAAACACAGTGTTCACCAGCCCAAAGCTGGAATGGAAAGGCAACTGCTACCAGGCTTCAGGATCCCAGCCAAGAAGGATCTTTTGAGTGCTGCTCTGCTCCTAAAAGGCCAGGAATACTAAAAGCTGGAATATCTTGATCAGTTTAAGGAACCCCTCGCTTGATTCAAATTTGGTGGTAGAAGAGCGATGGCAGCATTAATTGTTGCTCCCCCATGCTGAGTTTCCAGGCCCCTAGGGACCCCGCAGTCTGGAAAATGCCCGTTCTTAACTTTTAGAGCAATTTTTCAGTTGCAAAAAAACTCAGGAAGAACAGCTCAGTGCGTTTTTGACACTGGATTCCTAGCTGAAATCTCTGAGTTTATTCTGTGATGCCTGTACAGATGCCTGCACACCAAACAGTAACATGGCATCCTGGTTGAGAGTTACTGCTGTAAGAGTTTGCCAGTCAAATGGATTAGGGGGTTTGAAGCATCATTCATGTTAAAGGGGAGGAGCAGGCCGAGAAGAAATGCATTGCTAGAACACAGCTGCGAAGATGTTTTGGCTCCCTGAGATGGATGAGTGACATGGGGCAATCTGCAGGCCCTGCACTGGCCCCTCTCTGCCCCCCAAATGCTGGTATTAGGACGAGGAGACCAGCACCATCCCGGCTCAGACCTGTGCACTGGGACTAGGCACAGAGCCGGGTGCAGGGTTCCCCACAGATCCAAAGATTTTGCATTGGGGAGCGATGCCACAGCTCCCCCACCATCAAATGTCCAGACCCCTGGGGAGCCCTGTGGCCTGGATGACATGGCACCGCAGACCAGCTGTGGTCTGCAGCCCCGTGTTACACTATGTTTTGCACCAGGAAGGCTGGAGGAGAGGGCCTCCCAAAGGTTTAAAACCAATCTCTCTACATGAGCATATTTTAAATTTAGCAAAAACCAACTAGTCGTTATAATACATGAAATACAGCAGGGGTGCTCAACTCCCAACCCATAGGACAGATACAGCCCTTAGAACCACATCATGTGGCCCACAGAGCTCCCCTTAGGTCCAAAAATTTGGTAGCAGGGGAGCAGAGGCTGTGCTAATTGCTGCTCCCCTGTGCCAAATTTCCAGGTCCCTGGGGAGCCCCACAGCCCAGAAAGTGGGGCCCAGAATGACAAACTGGGCATGCAAGGCAGTGTGAAACACAATCAAGACATACAGGGCCAGGAGAGGGCAATGTGCCCCTGTGCCAGGTGCGCAGGGATGAGCAGGGGTGACACAGATCCCATCCTGGCATGCAAGGCCAGGAGGAGGTGGCACAGGACCCAATCAGGGGGTGCAGAGCCTGATTTGGGCACGTGGGGTGGGTGGGAGCAGCACAGGTTCAATCCTGCCTATGGACTAGCCCCATGCCACTCAGCCAGCCCACAGGACCAAAGACCGAGCAGCACTGAAAGAGCATGTAAATTGTTTAACCCCTTTTTAGCTGCCTGGCTTTAAAAAAAAAAATTAAAGAAACCACCATTTCAAACTACACAACGTAGAAAATGCATTTCCCTCAGCCACTCAACTCGACCACAAATGCTACTCTAACTCTCCAAACAGAAAAAGTTTCAGCTCAGGAGGTGAATGGTCTCAATTATGAAGAACAATTATAGTGGAAACTCTTCAATCTTTCCTACAGGACACATCATCACTCTCATTATAAACAATTCTCTCAGATGACTATTCTGTACTGAATGACAGACAGAAAAAATTAATATATTAAATTCATACATTAAAAAGGATTCTTGACAACTTCATGCACTTAATCATAACAAAAAACAGCAATTCCCCATTTGCAGGGGAATGTGAAAGCCAAAGGTAAATGTGTACACTACTCTGAGCTTAAGATAATACTGTATCAGAGATCAATACTTTCGTTCTCGCCTTACAAAAGTCACAAGGTGAAGAGAGACTTACCACATGCGCGTATCAACATCATACTTGTATAAATCATCTGCAAGCCTGTACTTGTTGGCGGTGAATGCCTTGTAGCCTCCATGGATGTAGACAGATCTGGTATTTGGATCGTAAACACTGCTGTGGCCGTACCCTCCTTGCACCAAAGCTCCGCTAGTCTGTAAAACGCTCCAAGTATTTGTGGCTAAGGAGTGAAAGGACCTTGTGAGTGATACTGCACATCCAATTCAGCTGCATTTAAAACAGGGCAGCAGATCCAGCTGTGAACACAGCAGGCCTTCCCACAACTCAATCCCCTGCATCTCCCATCGATCCCTCTCTCTTTAGAGGAAGGCTGAGCTGCTACTCCAAAAAAAAGCCTCCTCAATGGGTAATTTAGTTACTGAGAGCTACTATGCTGTTAAATTCTTTTAATTAGCCCATGATCATTCCCTCCAAAGGTCATTCATTAAACCTTGAAACCAACCCAAGCGCATGAGAAATAAAGCCCTACAATTATCAGTCACATGTCAACTATATCAAAACAGGAGATTGAACAATCTTCCTGAAAGTTCAGTACAGGAAAGGTGAAAGGGTGGAGAAGCCACCTGATATTTTCTTTTCAAAAGAAAGCAACCTTGATAGCCTGCATGGTTTCTTGGCTGTCACTTGAGACCCATGATTTAGTTAACGGCCCTGGTCCCTCAGCGTGTGGAGTGGCAGGGTTTCTGAAAAGTCAGCACCAAAATAATGGAGCATGACAGACGACTGCCTTACCCAAATCAACCTCTCACCAATTAGGTAGCAACAGAAGCAGGCGTTGAATGACATCTCACACTGGCTTTTCAAAATAAGCGGCTACAGGGAGAAGAGACTTTGATGGACATGCAAGGAAGTAATTAAAGAAAAGGACAGTAGGAGTCTGGAAAGTCATTGACAAGGGTATCGTTACGAGCTAAAAAATCATTTCTGAGCTCCAATAACTGAATTTTCTAAAGGAGGGGTCTCTAGTGCTGAACTTCAGTCTGTCTCCCCAAGGCATTTGTCCATGTGAGAAATCTGTGACTGTGGGAGGAAAAAAAGAAGATGTCTCTGAAGAACCAACCGTGTCTGTTGGCCTCTCCGAATCATTACAGCTCACAATAAAGGGATAAATAGAGGCCTCCACGTATCAGGATGCCTTGCACTTCTTGGACACTGAAAAGTTTTGGGCCACTTCTGATGAAAAGGGAAAGGACATCGCAAGACACCTTATTTAGGTTGCTTCACAAGTATTTTGCATGGTCTCAGAGGCCGGACCAGCCCTGGATCCAGTATGTAGAGGGTACCAGGAGCACGGCATTTCTTTACAGATGCTCCAACATTTTATTGTTACAAGTGCTAGACATTAGATTCAAGTTCTAAAAACAATATGTGTTCAAATTAAAGACTAATTTAATCAGGTCTGCACAGATGTAGTTGGGGATCTTCTGGAAGGGCTGCATGTTTTTAAATCTACAGGTCCCGATGCCCTCCACCCACAGGTGTTGAGAGAGCTGGCGGGGGTCACTGCTGTGCCCTTGGCCCACCTGTACGAGCGATCGTGGTCCATGGGTCAGGTGTCCGGAGATTGGAAACTTGCTAATGTGGTCCCCATTTATAAGAAAGGGAGAAAGGAGGACCCAGGAAACTATAGGCCCATAAGCCTAACATCGGTCTTGGGGAAAATCCTTGAAAAAATTATCAAGGATCACATCTGTGAGGGGCCTGCAGGGGAGATCATGCCCAGGGGAAATCAGCATAGGTTCATCAAAGGCAGGTCCTGCCAGACTAACCTGATGGCCTTTTATGACCAGGTAACTAAATCCCTGGATGATGGTGTCGCCGTGGATGTAGTCGTCCTGGACTTTAAGAAGGCCTTTGACACTGTCGCTCACCTCGTTCTCGTTAATAAATTGAGCGACTGTGGTATTGATGCCTACCACAGTTGGATGGATCAAAAATTGGCTGATGGGGCGCACCCAGAGTGGTGGTGGACGGGTCATACTCAACCTGGCGGGATGTGAATAGTGGGGTCCCCCTGGGCTTGGTCTTGGGTCCTACACTGTTCAACATCTTCATCAGCAACTTGGACGAGGGGGTGAAAAACACATTGTCCAAGTTTGCTGATGACACCAAGATGTGGGGAGAGGTAGACACGCTCGAAGGGAGAGAGAGGCTGCAATTAGATTTAGACAGACTATAGAAGTGGGCAGACGGTAACAGGATGGGCTTCAAATGTAGATAAGTGCAGGGTGCTGCACCTGGGGAGAAGAAATCCACAGCATACAGACAGGCTGGGGAGCTCCCCCCTTGTAAGCAGAGGCAAAAAGGGATCTTGGAGTCATTATTGACTCCAAGATGAACATGAGCCGCCAATGCCAGACCACAGCCAGCAAAGCCAACTGCACCTTGTCATGCATCAAGCCAGTCCAGAGAGGTGATACTCCCCCCTTTACGCGACATTGGTCAGGTCACAATTGGAGCACTTCGTCCAGTTCTGGGCACCACACTTTAAGAAGGATGTGGCCTACCTTGAGACGGTCCAGAGGAGGGCCACCCGCTTAGTTGGAGGGCAACAGGGCAGGCCCTATGAGGAGAGGCTGAGGGACCTGAACCTGTTCAGCCTCAGCAAGCGGAGGCTGAGGGGGGATTTGGTGGCTGCCTACGAACTCCTTAGGGGAGATCAGCAGCAAATAGGAAGGGCCCTATTTCCCCCAGCGTCACCTGAGGTGACTAGGAACAATGGCCAGAAGCTGCTGGAGAATAGGGTCAGGTTAGAGATTAGGAGACACTATTTCACTGTTAGGGCGGCTAGGATCTGGAACCAACTTGCTAGGGAAGTGGTCCTCACTCCTACCTTGAGTAAATTCAAAAAGAGGTTGGACAAACACCTGTCTGGGGTCATGTGATCCCACCATGTGCTCCCGCCAGTGGCAGGGGGGGTCAGACTAGATGATCTGTTCAGGTCCCTTCTGTCCCCAAACTACTATGAAACTATGAAACTAAATTCATCCCACTGTTTGTGTATGGACTCCTGTCAACATTTTTGATTTCACTGTTCAGTCTGAAGAGCAAGAAAGACCATACCTACCAATATCATATTCCTGAACGTTGCTGATGTACCCATACAGCGGGCAGTGCCCAAAGATGACGAGCATAACTGCCTTGCCCCCTTCCAGCGTGACAATGTGGGCTGAGTGCCCAACGACTGAGTACTGTTCCTTTGCTTTTGGGATCACTTGAACCCAGGACTGATTGTAAATATGGAACACCAAGAGCTGATTGGTCACATTCCCGGTTGCATCCATTTTTCCTCCATACATATACATTTTGTTCTGGAAGAAGTTGATTAAAAAAAAAAGTTAAGACCTTCTGGCTCCTAAGTCACCATTAGTATCAAAAGAACATATAGCTACTCCCAAAAAATACCCACCACATTGCGATACAGAATGCATTTTTCTCATCAACGCACAGTAGATGTATGCTAAAACCTGCTAATTGTAATGCACACATTAAATGAGAAAAAAAAAATCCTAAGCATTCGTGGAATAGCAGAACACTTCACTTATTTCAAATCAAAATTAAGGAAGATCCAGGAAAAGAGAAACCACCTTCAGATGAATAAAACTATTCGATTGGTCCTGACCCTTCACGCTGGGTAGCACTACAGTACTTTTACTGCTGAACTACTGAAAAGCAATACCTGTCCATCTCTTCCAGGTTGTCTTTCTGTACTTTGAAGCTTAAAGTACTAGCATTGAGGATGGGGAAGAAGTACACTCTCTGCAGTAAACCTCTCATAAGAAAAATAAAGAAAATTGGTCACCGAGCAAGCAAAGATCCCCAAATGTGTAAAACACGTAGGATCTCTTTACAAGATGACAAACACAGGCAGCCTTTGGATTTACAATACTACCGGTCCCTGAAAACTGCGTCTTAAGTCAAAACGTAACTCGCAACCAATTTTCTCATAAGAAACAATGTTATAAATGGGAGATTGGTTCCTGAACCAAGACCCGATACCCTATTTTCATCAAAAATACCCCGGAATTTTGTACTCAATCAATTATAGATGAGTAATATAGCTACATTAATGTATTTATACTGTAAATAGTAATCATATTGATTTGGAAGGACTTCTTTCAGGCGACTTTGCTGGACTTTTTGAAGGGCTCTTTGTTGGACTTTCTGAAGGGTTCTTGGCTGGAGTCCTCTCAGGAGTCTTGGCTGCAGCTTGTTCTGGAGACTTGTCTGCTTTCTTAAAGAAAGTGTCCAAGCAAGTTTGGACAGATGTTCTCCAGGGAGATGAGTGACACAGCGAACTTTTTCGCTGGCATGGCGTCCCATCAGATCAAGCGTTGTAAAGTTGATACTGACATCAGAAAGTTAAACAGGGTGTCAATTTATAAATGTTGTAAGTGTGAAACGTCGCAAGTCGAGGACTGCTTGCACTATTAAATTAGTCGCTTACAAATGATGACTGGATGTGTTCCTTAGGTGTAATGTGTTCATTCCCACTTTGCATGCTACTGACAACATCTGTCCAGTACATGTACCAAAAATAGGAACTACTGACTTTCTGCTGGAGTGCTCATGCCCCTCGCATAAAGAAAAGCTGCACAGCTTACAAATAACCCTGGCTCTTTGAGATACATTTTCCATATATATTCCATACTTGGGGTGCACAGAACTAGTTGGTTGCAAGGGATATCCAGGTCCATCTAGTCCAATCCCCTGCAAGACTGTAGGATGTGTTATTCCCATGTCCCCACCTCACCCAATTCTTATCCAGCCTTTCCTTGAAAGCATCCAAGGAAGGAGATCCCACAACTGGACTGGGAAGCTCGTTCCTTTGTCCCGCTGTTCTGACTGTAACAGTACCAAGGACCCTGCCAGCCTGAGATCAGAATTTGTTGGTCCGACATGTCCAATGGACAATGTCTGCACATAAGAAGCCCTGTGTGCTTTCTTCCCAAGGGCACAAGAGGCAGAGCAGGCTAACCTTCAGTTCCTTCACCAATACTGAATATACACATTACATGAGGACTCTGGTAACTGGGATGGAGGACAGGTTGTGGAGTTCGTATGGATGATACCTCAAGAATTCACAGGTACTGTACAGTTACTGTTTTTCTTCAAGCGCTTGTCACGTATACTCCACTCTTGGCAATTCACAAGCAATATCACACAGGGCTGGCAAACTGCAGCCCTCCAGTCCCCTCCTGGCCTCCATTTCCCCTAGTGTTCAGGCTGCAGCTGCTGCTAGAGTCTCCGGGGTTGGGCAGCACAATGAGGAACCGGGAGCAGGGTGAGGCTATGGCCACGTGGGTATCTGGTACCGTGGGGGGTAGAGGTACCCATGTTGTGTGTGGCCTGGCAGGCCCGTGGCTGGCCCTGGTGCAACCCAAGCTAGACTGCCCAGACTTAACATATTAGAAGCAAGTGCTCAGTTCAGTATCTGTTTGAATAAGGAACAAAACACAGCTCTTATGAAACAAACATCTGACACTGATGTTGCTACCAAGGAGCACAGTTTTGTGCCCTGACCCTGAAGTATCTGCTCTACACATTTTTGCAAGGGGAACACTTCTTAAAGACACCAGACTCAGGGGCTGCGTCCAGATGAGCGCGGTTCTGCGGTATGTGGCACCGCAGACCCATCTGTGGTGCCATGCACTGCACATTCATGAGTTTCCCATGCTGTTACCTTGCAGGTCAGGGCAGGAGAAGGAGGTGGGAGGGGTGAACTCATGATCTCCTGGGATTAAAATAACCCCCTGGTGCTGCAAGGT
>NW_017729033.1:3694406-3697504 GCF_001723915.1 Gavialis gangeticus
TCATGATCTCCGGGGATTAAAATACCCCCCTGGTGCTGCAAGGTAAAAAAAAAAGGGGGTGGGGGGGTGGGAAGGGAACAGCACAAGTGGCTGCAACACATGCCACCCAAAACTGGAGCCTAGCCTGCCTGAGCCATACTCCAGCTACCACCCAGTCTTCCAGTTTCAGGAGCATTGCAGATGCAGCTTCCCCAGCCTCCAGGTAAGGCTTCTGGGGCCAGCACAGTCGCCGGCCCCAGCCTCTCCTAACCCACCCGGGGTAACTTGCCACACACCACAGCACACAGGGCATAGGCATTTCCTGGGGACAAGTAACAGCAACACAAGGCACGCTGTTCCTGGGAAACCAAATCCCCCCCTCATCTGGATGTGGCCAGGTAGTTCAAGCCCTGACCTGATCCAGGGCATTAAGCTTGCCAACTAGTTACATAGACCAATGAAACCTGAAAGCCACTTTACCAAGGCCCGTCTAATTGATCCAGCCTTTGGCTCTTGACTGCAGAAGCAATTAGCAGCAAGGAGAAACCATAACGACTTTGTCTTACACCCAAGTGTCCTGCCTAGGTCTGAAGAATGGGGGATGGGGGAGACGAGAGCTCAATTCCCCTTCTCAGGAGCCAGGGTTACGGGAAAAAACAAATCTAGCGTAGAGCTTGATTTGAACATGCAAGCTGAACGGGTGTTAAGAAACTTTCAGTCATCCATGTAGCCAACCTGCCTATCACAAAAACATGCCAGAGTTTAACCACTGCAAGTCTTCCTATCAGACCTCTGGCCTATTTACTACTACACTAAAATGCAAGGATAGCTCACAGCGGTGGGTGGGAAAGGAGGATGACCCCTGAGAGGAGTGAGCTAGCAGTCTCAGGCAACAGCACTCAATGGGATGCTAATCTAGAGCTTACTGGAAGACATACAGAAGCACTGGAAACAGCAATACTTTCTCTAAAGCTGGGTATACACAGGATGGGGGCGAAATATGTAACAAAGTTCTAATTAACGCTAATAAACGCATCTACCTCATGCAATGCCAATGAATGACCATATCTGATCTCCACAGCATTCACAGCATTGCTCAGAGGAAGCCACTCCTCAGTAACAAGGTTGTACCTGCAGAATGAGAATTTGAAAATTAATATATATGCAACCCAACTGAGCTATTACCCATTCTTTCCCAGATGGAAAGATACTAATAAAAAATGTAGATACAGTATGTAAGGATCTTAAAAGTCCTGGGAGACTGTGTTATACACATGGGTGTACAGAGTCCTTCCCCCTACAAATTATGAATAAAATAACCAGACCTACAATCTAGTTTTGATAAATTCATTGCTTTATCGTACCTCGTATTGAACATACTTCTTTACAAAAAACCAAGGAGTTAATACACTGACAGTGGATCTATGACAAATATATACTTCCTGAGATTTTACCCCATGGGGTAGAAAAATGTTAAACAACAGCTCATGGCAAATTAGAGTTTTAAAACGGAAACTGTTATCATTTATAGCACAAGTGCACTTCTTAATTACGTTTTCATCACTCAGCCATAAAAACTCTCTCTAGACCCAAGCTGGCACAGAAGATAAAATGAAAGCAACCTCTCCCCTCCCCCAAAAACAGGCAGTGATTTCAGCTATGGGAACTCAACAAGCTTGCCCTGGTGTTAAATGAAATCAACTTCAGGAGGGGCTTTAACGAAGCCTAATGGCTTTTATTTATATACAAGTAACAGATGAGACGGAAAAAAAAAGTTAACCAGCGACTATAAGCTGCAGTTGCTCTGCAAGTATGTGAATTTTCAATGTCCCTGAAAATTAGAAATCAGTAGTAATGGAGCAAATACTGCCCTGTGTTCAGAATGCATGACTGACGGAGGTTAATGGAAGCTGCTTCTGTGTATCCTAAGGCAGAATTTAGCTGTTTGCCTATATAACTGCTGGTCTGTAATGTTACCCCCTTTGAAAAGATGGTTTGAAAGCTTTCTATAGTGAGCATTAGGGTGTTTTGTATAACTGTGTAAGCACAGAGCAATATTACATTGCTTTGAAGAGTGTGTACATCTCATCATCCTCATTTTCTGTATGAGGAAATGAGGGTGTCAAATGCAAGCGATTTCAAGTCCTACAGAGAGCAAATGGCAGCATTATGGACTGGATGGTGCTGAGATTAGGTCCATCAGAATCTAATCTGGTGGCCCATCCACTGATTCACATGCCTTCTTTTTTTAAATGCATCTCAAGCAACCATTCAGGTGTCAGTACAACTGCATTAAAGGAGCCATAAGCTCAAGTTGCACAGTTGAAAAAGGGGAAACTGCCATATAAGAAAATGAGTTTGTTCAAACGGCTTCTGAGAAGATGCCAAATAATTTATGTTGAAGCAGGGAGGGCAGAACTCATTGGGCTTACACAGGAATATGTGGAGAGTAAGACAATGGGATCAGGGAACATGGGCCACAATGCTTACAAGAAGTTTACTGAATGTCGGGAACCCCTCGAAAGGTTTTCCAAAATAAGCACCCTTTCTCCACTCCCACAAAGCTTCAATGAGCTAAGGAGAATAGTCGGGGAGGCACTGAGGTCCTGGAGGGGAGGGGAGCCAGGTGTCCAAGAAGAGTGGTTGCTCCTTAAGGAGACGATCCTCCAAGCTCAAAGGGAGGTAATCCCAACACGGATCAAAGGGGGCAGGAGGACACAAAAACCCCCATGACTCACCAAAAGCATTCAGGAACGTCTCCTAGCTAAAAGGGAGGCGCGCACCCAATGGAGGGGAAGGGCCATCACCAGGGAGGACTACACTGCGGTTGCTCAGGGTTGCAGGGGGGCAGTCAGAAAGGCCAAGGCAGAGATGGGACTTGGACGAGCTTCCCAGATCAAGGACAAGAAGTCCTTTTTTAAATATATAGGGGGCAAAAAGAAGGTACCGGGTAACGTGGGGCCCCTACAAGACATGCTAGGAAATCTGGTTGTCACACCAGACAACAAAGCTAACATATTTAACGACTTCTTTGCTTCCATTTTCCTGAGCAGGGACCGAATCAGCCCCCCCACCAGGTACCCCTCAGGCCCCAGGGGAGGCGCACCCAGGCCAAAGGT
>NW_017729033.1:3698650-3706092 GCF_001723915.1 Gavialis gangeticus
GTTCCCCCGAGCACTGCCAGGAGCGACTAGAAATAACGGACACAAGCTGACAGAGGGTAAATTAAGATTAGACATCAGGAGGCGCCACTTCACAGTCAGGGCGGCTAAGATCTGGAACCAACTTGCAAGAGAAGTGGTGCTGGCTCCTACCCTGGGGGGCTTTAAGACAAGGCTAGACAATCACCTTGCTGGGGTCGTTTGACCCCAGTACTCTTTCCTGCTATGGCAGGGGGTCGGACTTGACGATCTGCTCAGGTCCCTTCCGACCCTACTATGAAACTATGAAAACATGCACTTGCAAGCTCATGTTTTAAGTGCTTGGCTTGGTTGTGGGGACAGTTCTGTAGAATGATCTTTCCTAAAAATAATTCCTGAAATCTACAGATATCTTGTAATCAGCAAAAAGACGACAGAGGTTGAGAGGTGTTTATACTCACGCTGAAACCATCTGAAATTCAGAATGATTGAATACATAGCCTCCCACAATCCACATTATGTTGTCATGGATTACTGTTTTGTGGGATGCTCTAGGAAGCTTTGGATTAGAGTATTCTTCACGGGTCCAAAACGACTGATTAGCTGGTACAGGAACTGCACAGCCAGGACCTGTTTGTGAGAAAAAAAAATCTTAATAAAAGCGTTGTTAGGAATTATTATGCAAGTGACAACTTACGTTACATTGGATCAATTTTGTCAGATCTCATGTGCCAGAAACAGAATAAAGGAAACAGTATTTCTGATACCAAGGATTCAGTAAATACCAATCTTTCCTTGACGTCAGTATTCAACTAGTGATCTACTAAAGTGTTAGGAGACAACAGAAGTTGCTTATGCAATGGGCCATGCCTCAAGCCTTAATGTTTAATGTCATTAAATATGCCAAAAGACATTCTCACAAGTAGATTTGATATCCCCGGTGCCCTTCCATTACTTATGAAAAAAATGTACATGCTAAAGTATCATAGCACAAGACCAGCTCCAAGGTTTTCCATCACTGTGGGTTGGGAAGGTCTGGGTGAGGGAGATTCCTTACCCGCCACTGAAGCTGACGTCGTGAAGGAACACCTTGACAGGCTGGATACCTTTGAGTCAGCCGGACCTGATGGTTTATACCCCAGGGTACTCAAGGAGCTGGCAAGCATCATAGCTCAGCCTCTGGCACAGATCTTTGATAACTCCTGGCACTCTGGTGTAGTGCCCGAAGATTGGAAGAAGGCCAATGTCCTGCCTATCTTCAAGAAAAGGAGGAAAGTAGATCTGGCAGACTACCGGCCCATCAACCTGACCTCTATCCTGGGAAAGGTCTTGGAAAAAGATTATCAAAGAGGCCATCCTCAACAGACTAGCTGACGGCAACATCCTGAGGGATACCCAGCATGGGTTTGTTGTGGGTAGGTCTTGCTTGACCAATGTAACTTCCCTTTACAACCAGGTGACCTACCACCTGGACAAGGGGGAAGAGATTGATGTCATATATCTTGACTTTAAAAAAAGCCTTCGATCTGGTATCCCATGATCACCCCTTGGCAAAACTGCCTAACCGCGGCCTTGACTTCACCACGATCCGCTGCCTAGGGAATTGGCTCCGTGGTCAGACCCAGAGGGTGGTGGTTGATGGGAGCCAATTGTCGTGGTGTGCGGTCACCAGTGTGGTCCCTCAAGACTCTGCCCCAGGGCCTATACTGCTTAACATCTTCATCAGTGATGTGGACATAGGTGTCAGAAACGGGCTGGCCAAGTTTGCCCAACTCTGGGGTAAAGCATCCACACCTGAGAACAGGAGGGTGATCCAGGCAGATCTTGACAGGCTCATGAAATGGGCAGATGAGAACCTGATGGTGTTCAACACCAAAAAATGCAAGGTTTTCCTCCACCTTGGGAGGAAAAAGCTGCAGCACCCTTATAGGCTCGGCAGTGCTACACTGGTTAGCGCTACAGATGAAAGAGACTTGGGGGTCATCGTTGACCACAAGATGAACACAAGCCTTCAATGCAATGCTGTGGCTAGTAAAGCGACCAAAATGCTGGCTTGCATCCATAGATGCTTCTCAAGCAAATCCCGGGACATCATTCTCCCACTGTACTCAGCCTTGGTGAGGCCACAGCTGGAGCACTGAGTCAAGTTTTGGGCCCCGCAATTCAAAAAGGATGTGGAGAAGCTTGAGAGGGTGCAGAGGAGAGCCACACGCATGGTCAGAGGGCAGGAAAACAGACCTTATGATGAGAGGCTGAGAGCCATGGGACTCTTCAGCCTAGAAAAGCGCAGACTCAGGGGCGATCTGGTGGCCACCTATAAGTTTATCAGGGGTGCTCATCAGGATCTGGGGGAACGTCTGTTCACCAAAGCGCCCCAAGGGATGACAAGATCAAATGGTCACAAACTCCGCCACGACCGATTCAGGGTGGACATAAGGAAGAACTTCTTTACTGCCCGAGCTCCCAAGGTTTGGAATAGACTGCCACCAGAGACTGTTCAAGCACACACTTTGAACACCTTCAAGGCACATTTGGATGCTTCTCTTGCTGGGATCCTATGATCCCTGCTGACTTCCTGCCCCTGGAACTCGATCCTCTAGGGTCCCTTCCAGCCCGAATGTCTATGAAATCAAGAAAAGTCTATTTGGGAATACAGAAGAAGGAAAACATCTGTAACAGGCAAATGTCTGCCATGTAATGCAATTTTCAGCTTACTAGCAGGTGCTTCCATCTAACCACAGAACTCAAATGGAGAAAGGCACCCCTGTAACAAAAGCTTCTCCATCTTTATCAAGACACTTACCTTGCCAGTCTGAATAACATGAACACGTTCTGGTCCCATTCAAGTTACAGTGACCTCTCTCAGGATATCCGCATTCATCCAGGCAGTAGGGAATATCACAAGCCTCTCCTTTCCAATGCTCCGAACACTCACATTCAACAGCATTGCTGCCGTTGCTGAGCCTGCACTCTCCTCGGCCAGAACAGTCGTTGGGGCACGCATTGAAACTGCAAACATGGGGGGAAGAATCACAGTCAGCAATTCGACTAACTACCAGATACTGCCTTTTATTGGACAAAAGTAAGGGAGCTGGGAGACAAAATTAATACAGCAGCTTAACTGACTGTTCACCATGTTATGAAACTGTGTTAAGAGCCTAGGATCTAAAGTTATGGGTCCGTTCATGTTTCTCAGTCTAAGTAACATCTGTTAAGCAATTGCCTTTCCTACATCTCTTCTAACTGATCTGCACCTTCATTCCCAACCTACATGATAGGGGGGTGCGCGCGTGCTGGGTGGGGCGTTGATTCTTTTAGGAGTATTACTGCACGGTACTTGAACGTTTTGCTGGTTCCCAATTTACAAATCTGACTTGCTTAACTAGTTACACCCTACAGCAATGTTTTTAAAAACCAAATGTATTTTGGTTATTAAAATCAGGATGGATAACAATCAATGATTTTTTTTTTAATTAAAAATTGGATTTTTTATTTAAATAATTTTTTGATTGAATTGTATGTTTTGATTTTTTTTAAGATGCTTTTTTTTAAACGAATAAACCTATATAAAGACAGTTTTAATTTAAGATATTTTAAAGCTCAGAGAAATCATCACAGAATAGAGATTATAACTTCTAATAATATACTATATGAGACAATATATTCATGTAATGTTTTTAGAAAAGTTTTATAACTAGGTCACAACAGGCCATGGACTATATTAGAGGCCCAATCCGATGGGGTTCCCAGAGGCTCCTCTATAGACTAGTAAAGATTAAAGAAAACCACTCTACCCAGTGGGACTCGGTGCTCAGTCTAGACCAGGGGTGGGCAATTATTTTGGGCAGAGGGCTGCTTAACTGAGTTTTGGCAAGCCATCAAGGGCTGAATGATAGGCAGCCAGGGGCAGATAAATACTAATTTTCTAAATTTTTTTAGGGGCCCCGTGGGCCAGACAGAATGGTTTGGCAGGCCGCATCCGGCCTGCAGGCCGCATTTTGCCCACCCCTGGTCTAGAAGGTCCCTTTAAACATCTCTGTGTTGCTTAGTTTCAGTTCTCAAGCTGTGGATTTGTGTCTCCAGAGATAATGTCCTTGTTACCAGTGGACATAGTGGGGCTCACTGAAACGTGGTGGGACCCAATGCATGACTGAGCGGTAAACATCAAGAGGTATAAGCTGTAGAGGAGGAACAGGACAGGGAGGAAAGGTGGGGGTGTGGTGCTCTATGTCAAGGAGAAATGTACATCCTCAAGCAACAGCACTGGAGGGGCAGATGAAGTGCTCTGGGTCTTAATACAAGGGGGGTGGGGGGAAAGGGACTCAACGGTGGGGGTCTACTACAGACCACCCAACCAGGGAGAAGATCTGGACTGGGAATTCTCATGTCAGCTCACGGAGGCAGTCAAGTCAAGGGACGTGGTCATCATGGGTGACCTAAACTACCCGGACATCTGCCGGAAAGAGCAGTCAGCCAGGTCTGACCGCTCACGTAGGTTCCCAGCCATGTTACAGGACCTCCATCTAACCCAGGAGGTGCACAGCCCCAGAAGGGGAGACGCATTGTTGGACCTGGTCCTGGCCACAGGCAATGACCTGGTGAGGGGTCTGCGGGTGCTCGACCACCTGGGCAACAGCGATCATCGCCTGCTGGGATTCACCATCCAGTGCAAGGTGGCAAAGGCCGGCAGCAAGGCAGCAGCCCTGGATTTAAGAAGGGCAGATTTCCATGAGGTAAGGAGACTAGTCGGAGAGCGACTGAGGTCCCAGACAGTAGGGGAATTTGGTATCCAAGAAGAGTGGTCGCTCCTTAAGGAGACAATCGTCCAAGCCCAAAGGGAGGTAATCCCAACGTGGATCAAAGGGGGCAAGAGGACACAAAAGCCCCCATGGCTCACCAAAAGCATCCAGGAATGTCTGAAAGCTAAGAAGAAGGCATACGCCCAATGGAAGGGAGTCCACCATCAAGGAGGACTATAGCTCCAATGTCCGAGATTGTAGGGGGGCTGTTAGGAAGGCAAAGGCGAAGATGGAACTGGGACTAGCAACCCGGATCAAAGATAACAAGAAGTCCTTTTTTAAATACATAAGGGGTAAAAAGAAGGTACTGGGTAATGTGGGGCCTGCTTCAGGATACACTAGGAAATGTGGTGGTCACACCAGATGACAAAGCTAACCTCCTTAACAATTTCTTTGCCTCCATTTTCTTAAGCAGGGACCAGGGCCCGATGGACCCAGGGGAGGCGCTGCCAGGCCCAGGATCAGGGAGGGCCTAGTCAGGGAACTTCTGGTAGGTCTAGACACGTTCAAATCAGCAGGTCCTGACGATCTCCACCCCACAGTATTGAGGGAATTGGCAGAGGTCATTGCGGGACCCCTGGCACAGCTTTATGAGCACTCGAGGTGCTCCGATGATGTGCCAGAGGACTGGAAAAGGGCCAATGTGGTTCCCATTTTCAAAAATGGGAGGAAGGAGGATCCAGGAAACTATAGGCCCGTTAATCTTACCTCGGTCCTAGGGAAGCTCTTTGAGAAAATTATCCAGGAGCACATCTGCGAGGAACCTGCAGGGGGGATCATGCTTAGGGGCAACCAACATGGGTTCATTTGAGGCAGGTCCTGTCAGACCAACCCGGTGGCCTTCTACGACCAGGTCACCAAATCCTTGCACGCAGGTGTCGTGGTGGCCGTAGTCTTTCTGGACTTTAAGAAGGCCTTCAACTCTGTCCCTCACCCTGTTCTCATTAAAAAAACTAGGGGATTGCGGTGTTGACACCCACACATTCAGATGTGTTGCCAACTGGCTGGAGGGCCACCCCCAGAGAGTGGTGGTGGATGGGTCATTTTCGACATGGAGGGGTGTGGGCAGTGGGGTCCCCCAGGGCTCGGTCCTCGGGCCCGCACTGTTCAACATCTTCATCAGTGACTTGGACAAGGGGGGAAAAAAGCACCCTGTTCAAATTTGCTGACAACACTAAGATGTGGGGGGAAGTGCGCACGCTAGAAGGGAGAAATAGGCTGCAATCGGACCTAGACAGGTTACAGGGGTGGGCGGATGGGAACAGGATGGGTTTCAACAGTGACAAGTGCAAGGTGCTGCACCTGGGGAGGAACAACCGGCACCATACCTACAGGCTGGGGAGCTCCCTTCTCATCAGTAGAGGCAGAAAAGGATCTTGGAGTCATCACTGATACTAAAATGAACATGGGCCGGCAGTGTGGGGATGCAGTCAGGAAGGTCAACCGCACCTTGTCTTGCATCCACAGATGCATCTCGAGCAGGTCCAGGGAGGTGATCCTCCCCCTCTATGCGGCGCTGGTCAGGCCACAGCTGGAGTACTGCGTCCAGTTCTGGGTGCTGCACTTCAGGAGGGATGTGGACAATGTGGAGAGGGTCCAGAGGAGGCCACTCGCATGATCAGGGGGCAGCAGGGCAGGCCCTATGAGGACAGGCGACGGGACCTAAACCTGTTCAGCCTCCACAAGAGAAGGCTGAGAGGGAATCTGGTGGCCGTCTACGAACTGGGCAAGGGGGACCAGCAGGCATTGGGGAAGTCCCTGTTCCTCCCGAGCACTACCGGGAGTAACAAGGAATAATAGTCGCAAGCTGGCAGAGGGGAGAGTCAGACTAGATATCAGGAGGTGCTACTTCACGGTCAGGGTGGCTAGGATCTGGAACCAACTTCCAAGAGACGTGGTGCTGGCTCCTACCCTGGCGGTCTTTAAAAGGAGGCTAGATGGACATCTTGCCAGTCGTTTGACCCCAGCATCCTTTCCTGCCCATGGCAGGGGGTTGGACTTGATGATCCACTCAGGTCCCTTCCGACCCGACCAACTATGAAACAGCAGTACAATATATGGAGATGAGTGATAACAGACCTGATTTCTAGGGCTGCGCGAAACGGCTATGTTTCGTTTCCATTTTGGATTCGGCAGTTTTGGAGGGACAGTGATTTGTTTCGAAGTTTCAGATCACCGTTCCGCTTAGATTCGGCTGAAGCGGTTTCAGAGATTCAACGCTGTTTTGGCACCAATTCAGATTGGCCAGGGAGAGCCAGGCACAGCTGGGTGGCTGCAAGTTCTCCCGTAACTCCTCCAGCTGTGCCTGCCTCTCCCTGGGTAGGGGGAGCTGCAGGAGAAGCCCCATGGCTGCCCTGCCCGGCCCCATCCCCTGCCCAGCCCTTTAAAAGGAGGGCTGCAGGGCTGTGACGGACTCTTCCCCAGGGAGGGGCGCAGGGCCCCAGATCTGCACATGGGATGACAGCAGGTTGCTGTCCCTCCTCCAGAGCACTGCGATTGGAAATGACCTCAGGGACAAATCGCTGTCACTGGCCAGCTACAGATGTCTATATCAAATACATTCTTCACTCCTGTCCACTTTTCTGCTCTTTCCCTTAGGCGGGGCTTGTCTGTATTATGGGATGGCCTTCCTCCAAGAGCCATGCTAATTAAAAGCTCCCAGAGTGT
>NW_017729033.1:3711092-3713274 GCF_001723915.1 Gavialis gangeticus
CAAAGCAGTCCTTCCCCCTTGCCACTTCTGAGCTTGTTTCCCTGCAAGCCCACCTCTGAAATATTCCGAAACGTTTCGAATGATTTCATTTTGGAAATATTTTGGAACCTTGCGTTTCGTTTCGGATTCGATGTTTCGAGCACCAAAACCCCTCCAAAACAAAACGGCTGCCAAAATTTCACACAGCCCTACTGATTACCTACCCATCAGCCCTCTTGTCTGTCTGCAAGTTTGTGTGCACATAGTCAAGCCCTTACCTCTCTCCAAACGTGCAAAGTTTCAAGAACTTAAATGAATAAAGGATATCAAACAAGAACGCACTTTTTGTAGAAAACATGGATTAAATCGAGGTAGCTCCCTGACCAATGATTTAAAACATGACTTAAATCAATTTGATTTAAATCAAATTCCCCCTGGTTAAAATGAAAATGAGTTCCTCTAAACCTCCACCACAGTTAAAAATTTCATCTGCTACCGCGAAGGCTTTGTGGTGTCTGTGTGGTTTATGCACAAGAACTAGCCACAAACTCGCTTTCCAAATGAACACCTTATCAAATGCAAACTAAAATCCCAGCCACATGCCTCTCTGAATCACGGTGTACACGGCACTGAATTAGAATGAATAGTGGCAGAAATGGTCCTATGGCACAAAGCCACCTCTCTGTCACACATTCAAATTCAGAAGCCTCACTCTTTATCAAATCATGGATACTTGACATTGTGCTCAGCCATTTGAATCGCCACATAATACCCCTGTTGTCCTGCCAGAGATGAAAACAAAAGCACCAAGACTGAATCAAATCAAAGGGCTTCACTCTTCATTACAGTCCTATGAGAGCAAACATCGGCTCCACTTTGAATTCAGTCTCCAGTAGCAATGTCCAGAGCTCGCTACAATCCAAGCTAGTTTGGGAAAATAAAAAGATCCAGGTATCCAGGCTGTATTGGTCTAGAGGCAGAAGGAATCAAAATTCATGGCAGAGGTGATATCTTTTATTAGACCGACTGGATATTTGCAAAAAAAAAAAAAAAAAGAAATACACACTCCACAACACCTATGAATTTGGCACCCAATTCCAAAAATTAATGTATATATGACCGCACTTACCTCCTTGCAGAGGGGCTGGGCAGTGGGGACTCATTCAGGCAAGGACAAGCCTAAGCCTGTGCTTATCTACTTATCTCCTCACACCTTGGGGCACCCTTCAAAGGATCTAGCAAGACCTCAGGACACCCCGGCACCCTGGTTGAGAATCGCAGTGCTAAGGACATGGTAGGGGAGAGACCATCATCCAAAACTCAGAGTTGCAGAAAACTCCAAGCAAACTTCTATGCTGACCTCTTGAAATGAAAGAGCATGTCAGCTTAGAGGAAACTGAAAGTTACAATATAATACACCAACTTCCTGGCTATTTTCTTTGAAGGACAGGTATGCAAGTCCCAAATTCATCATGGCACTGTTGAAGTGCAATACTGGCAGCTGCCAGGAGATGGTATCATGGCTTCTGGTAAGAGAGCAACCAACATTTTCAAAACTGTATGTTTGAAAGTCAGGCTGCTAAATAAATTTGGGCTTGATTTTTGACGATGCCAGAGCCACTCAAGTCAATGGGAGCTGCAGGATTCTCAGCACCCTCTCAGGTGTCAGGCCACATGGTCAGGTGCCCAAATACAAATTAGGAAGTGAGTTTTAGGCACTGAATACGAAAAATCATAGCCAAGGGAAGAAGTGTCCAACAGCAAAAAAAAATGTGCGAGGAAGTCCAGCAAAAATCATGAGTGGGTGCAGAGATATAGACTGGTGCCAGCTACAACTTTCTGAATTAGTAGCATTCCCTTTGGAATTATATTTTTCTCTTTTCAAAAAAGCCCAGCCTAATGTAGGCAGATTGCACAGAAACCAACTAGGCAGCAAAAGGCATTTAACATGTCTATCCACTTACAACAGGGCTCGGTCCTTGGGCCTGCACTGTTCAATATCTTCATCAGTGATTTGGACGAGGGGGTGCAAAGCACCCTGTTCAAGTTTGCTGATGACACTAAGATGTGGGGGGATGTGGGCACAATTGAGGGGAGCAACAGGCTACAGTTAGACCTAGATAGGTTACAAGGATGGGCGGAGGAGAACAGGATGGGGTTTAACACGGACAAGTGTAAGGTGATGCACCTGGGGAGGAACAAT
>NW_017729033.1:3713695-3717911 GCF_001723915.1 Gavialis gangeticus
TAGAAACTATGAAACAAGATTACACAGGAGAGAGTTTTCCCATGGATTACACAAACAGTTACTCACAACTGAATTTCTTCAGTAAACCAATGTTAAAGGTCACCAAGAATTAGAAATTCCTGTCTCTAAAGGAGGAAATAATCTTTTAAAATCTACATCTTATCTGCAATAAAACCCTGAGACTCCTATGCTCACAAAGGCAAGAAATTCAATTAACTGCCAGGCCAATGCACACCTGCGCTGCTCAGTACATCTTGGGGTCTTTTACTCAAGACTTTAAAAGTAACATTCTGCAAATAGTTAAACTCATTAGGGAAGCGTCTCCAGCTTTTTTTCTTTTTTTAAACATCCAGCATCGCATATAAAAGACGAAGTAGCAAATGCCTAGACAGAACCAACAGCTAAAACTTGGTTAAAGTTATGCACAAAAAGTGAAGTGCTTCTAATCTAGAGGAACAGCTGGGCTTGGTAATCTACTATCAAACTGAAAATTAAAAGGCCTGAAAAAATAAAACAGCTGTGAAACAAGGAACATTTTAGGGGCATCACTATAATATGCTTAGTCCTCATAATGGAAAGAAAAAGCTTGTTTTTATGTAGTAGTGTGGGAAGGAGAAAAGGCAAGAGGATATATACTTATCCCATTAGACATGTATGGGATCAATTTTGGTTGACTGGTTATGATCAAACAAATTTAACATTTGTTCAGAAAAGTCACTGTATTACTCATGCTGCATTTACCCAGGCTTACAATGAGACTCTGAAATTAATGCCAGCCACAGAACAAAGACAAATTACATAAATTGTGAGTGTTAGTTTGTGTCTTGGTCTCCCATTTTATCTAAGCAAGCTATTTTTTAACCTAAAATACTAAAAAGCTCTTTAAAGAAAAGCTCACATCAGAATATTTGCTCTCTCTAAATTGCAACGCAGAGGTAATGATATAATAAAATCTAAATCAAATTCCTTATTAAAATGTTACATGTTACAAAGGCTGCTGCATCTACTAAGAAACTGAAGCTGGTCTCTCGCTCCATATGCAGCATTTAAATTTCCTAAAAGGACTCTGGAAGATGCAGTACTTACTTGTATGTGATATTAAAACCTGTCAAATTATAGGCAGCATCACTAAAGAAGTGCAGCAAGACATAGCCAGAAGTGGCTACAACTTCTGGGACGGTTTCATTGCCATCCTTCTCAGGAACAATAAGACCACTGAAAGAGAAAGATAACGTTTCACATTAATCATGTACAGTTCTGGGCTCATAAATATGGTGCATTTATTATATACACATTTCAGGTATGTGTAAAACAACTGAAATTGAGGATACAAACAAGATGATCTTGCCCAGTGGTGGGCAAAATATGGCCTGCAGGCTGTACCCAACTCGCCAACTGATCTTTTTTGGCCCGCCAGCCTCCAACCAGGAGCCTGGGGAGGGAAGGCTGCATCTCACATCGTGCCACTCTGCTCTGCCGCAGCTGGAGCTTGGCCAGGCCACACAGACTCCTCTTTCCCCCCGCCGCTCAGCTTCCTGTTGGTGCTGTAGCTGCCCAGTACTGACACTGTGGCCGTGGGCACCCAGGCCTGCACAGGACGGGGCGTAATGCAGTGCACCGAGTAGCAATCCCACCCACCCAACTGCTGCAACGTGCTGATGACACTGTGGTGCAACTAGGGCCCATGCCAGCCACCCCCAACTTTCTTGGTGCCGTGTGGTGCAGCAGCAAGGGCTCGTCACGGCGTGCAGGTGGGACAGCTACTTGGCGCACTGCACCGCTCCCCACCCCGTGCAGGCTTGGCTGCCAGCGGCCAGTGTCAGGACCGCGCAACATCAGTAGAAAAGTTGGGTAGGTGGGGGGAATAAATGGTAGAGATGGGGGTGGAGCGCACACGCTGCACGGTCCAGCCCCAGCCGCAGCAGAGCAGATCAGCGTGGGGCACAGCCCTTCCTTGTCAAAAGTGGTCGGTGGGCCAGATAGTTTCAACTAATATCTCCCTGTCCCCCCATCCTAGCCTTCAATAGTTCACCAAACTTGTTAAGTGACCCTCCAGGCCAAACAACTGCCTACCCCTGATTTTAACCATCATTTAAATATTACTCATTTACATCATTAAATATTTCCTATAACAATATGATCAGATTTAGTGTTTTGTCAAAGAAAAAAACCCTTAAAACAGTGACGCTTCATCTCCAGCCCAGTGCTCCCCAAGGGTATAAAAATTTGCAAGTGGAGGGGTGGTGGCAGCATTAATTGCTGCAGCCTCCAGAAACATCCTATAGGCAGCCCTACAGGCCAGATGACGTGGCCCCGCATGCCAGATAGCACCAGTGCACAGAGCCACTTCGCGGCCAGATCCAGTGCACAGGGCTGGACCAGCACGCAGGATCACACCCACAGACCGACCCCACCTGCTGACTGCACACCATTCATCTGGCCCTCAGGGTAGGAAGGTTGAGCACCACTGCCTTAAAACACTCTGCGGAAGAGAATAATATACACTGTCTCTGACAAAAAAACTGCATATTCTCAAAGACAGGTGAATCTACATGAAACAGGCACTAAGATGACATCCGATTCTTTAGAAACGAGGTAATTCAGTAAACCAACTAATCTAATATATTGTGAGATAAATACCCAATTTAACCTGGGACTTCATAAAAGCCCTGCTTACATAAAAGCATTATTAATTTTTCCAGCTTTAACTACCTTAATGCAAATTGAAAACTATGTTGGGGGGGAAAAACAAAAAGGGAAAATTTGAAACAGCCCACTGACCAATAAAGAATTTTTTTTTGCATGTTCACACACACCTGCCAGACTATACATGCACTACATAAATACATACATAAGCACAGACTTGGCTTGAGTAAACCAAAATCTGCCTTCAGAGACAATTCTTCTATTTTAAAAGACTATCCCCGCACGCACGCACCCCCAATCATGCTCCCATTTGGCTACAGAAGGTTGTTTAAACTTTAAAAAATGCTTGTACCATTAAGTTCTCTGAAAAAAGGGATTTATAGGATCATAGGGGCTATAGGCTTTACAGGCGAGATAGAGAAGGAAGGAAAGGTGGGGGCGTGGCGCTCTATGTCAAGGAGCACTACACATCCTCTGCCAGCAGAATGGGGTCAGAGGAAGGGCAGGCTGAAGTGCTCTGGGTTCAGATTCAAGGGGACCGTGGGAAGAGCGATTTGATGGTGGGGGTCTACTACAGACCCCCAACCAAGGGGAGGAGCTAGACCGGGAATTTTCGGGCCAGCTTGCAGAGGCACTTAAGGCAAGGGATGTAGTTGTCATGGGTGATTTTAATTACCTGGACATCTGCTGGGAGGAGCAGTCAGCCAGGTTCAACTGTGCCAGGAGGTTCCTAGCTGAGATACAGGACCTCCACTTAATCCAGCAGGTGCACAGTCCCACCAGAGGAAACACCCTGTTGCACCTGGTCCTGGCCACAGGCAATGACCTGGTCAGGGGTCTCCAGGTTCCTGACCACCTGGGTGATAGCGATCATCGCTTGCTGGAATTCACCATCCAGCACAGGGTGTCAAGGGCCTGCAGCAAGACAGTAGCCATAGACTTTAGGAGGGCCAACTTCAACAAGTTGAAGAGATCAGTGGGTGAGACACTGGGATCCTTGAGGGCAGGGGAACTCAGTGTCCAGGACGAGTGGTCGTTCCTCAAGGAAATGATACTCCGGACCCAAGGGGAGTCCATCCCAACAAGAAGCAAGGGGGGCAAGAGTGCCCGAAAGCCCCCCTGGCTTAACAAAGGCATCTGGGAATGCCTGACTGCCAAAAAGGCGGTGTGGAAAGGGGGTGATATCTCCAAAGAGGAGTATACCTCCTCTGCTCGGGCCTGTAGGGGGGCTGTCAGGAAAGCTAAGGCAGACATAGAGCTAGGCCTAGCATCCAAGATCGAGGATAATAAAAAGGCCTTTTTCAAATACATAGGGAGGATGAAGAAGACACCGGGTAATGTGGGGCCCCTGCAATGTACGCTGGGCAATCTGGTGGTTGCGCCAGAGGAGAAAGCGGACCTCTTTAACCAATTCTTCACCTCCGTTTTCTTGTGCAGGGACCGGGACTTCCCCACTGTGATGCCAAACGGACTTGAGGGGAACGCCTCCAGACCTCAGGTTGGGAAGGACTGGGTTAGAGAGCTTCTGGAGGGGCTGGACATGTTCAAGTCAGTGGGTCCAGATGCTCTC
>NW_017729033.1:3717969-3719402 GCF_001723915.1 Gavialis gangeticus
CAACACTGGTCAGGCCACAGCTGGAGTACTGTGTCCAGTTCTGTGCGCCCCACTTCAGGAGGGATCTGGACAACATTGAAAGGATCCAGAGGAAGGCCACCTGCATGATCCGGGGACTACAGGGCAGACCCTACATTGAAAGACTGTGGGAACTAAACCTGTTCAGCCTTCACAAGAGAAGGCTGAGGGGGGACCTGGTGACTGTCTATAAACTCACTAGGGGGGACCAGAAGAGTTTAGGGGAGACGCTGTTTCCCCTAGCGCCCCCTGGCATGACAAGGAACAATGGACACAAATTATTAGAGAGTAGATTTAGATTAGACATCCGCAAGAACTACTTCACAGTTAGGGCGGCTAGGAGCTGGAACCAACTTCCTAGGGAAGTGGTGCTGGCTCCTACCCTGGGGATCTTTAAGAAGAGGCTTGATGCCTACCTGGCTGGACTCATTTGAGTCCAGTCTTTTCTCCTGCCCAGGTGAGGGGTCAAACTTGAAGATCTACAAGGTCCCTTTGACCCAACTTCTATGATTCTGTGTTAGGAGGGTTATTGGGAAGTCATGTAGTTTCTACCTGGAGCAAAGGGCTGAACATCCCCAACTGAACCAACCCAGCCCAGTGTCTGTCCAACCTGCTCTTGAAAAGTTCAAGGACAGATATTCCAGAACCTCTCTGGACAGCCTGTTCCAGTGCCTGACCACACTCACAGTCAGAAAAGTTCTTCCTCAGCTCCAACCTCAATTTTCTCTGACCTCAATTCATGCTATTTTGAAAACTTAACTGCTTAGATCAGCAGTTCCCAATCTTTCTAGACTGAAGAAAGATTGAGATAGTCTTGAAGCGCCCCTGTGGATAGATTCAGTACACCCATTAAAAAATGCCAGCTCTTAGGGTTCCTACACACATGCACCGGGCTCCAACATGCTGGAAATCCAGAGCATCAGACCAGAGTCAATTAATCGAGTCGGCTGGAGCCTGGAAATCGACATACCCCAGCAGCCTCGTGTGTCGTGTGTCTGCACTGATAAAATGGCGACAGTGCACTTTGAAATAAAACACGCCCGATAAGCTTTACTTCAAAGCACCCTGACACCTTTTTTTCCAGTGTGGGGATGCGCAGTGACACTGATACATTTGACACACAGGCGTTTTTCATTAGCACAGCTCACTAATTAAGGTGCCTGGTGCTGCACCGGAAACGCATCTAAAAAGGCCCTTAGTTTCCCTTTTTTTTTTTTTGTTTTTTTTTTTTGTTTGGACTACGGAAAAATTATAGAGCAATTCTTCTGTTACAAAGAATTCAGAAAAACCACAACAGAGAAGACTGTTTTTGACCCAACAATTCCTCTTTGAAATTTCTGGGTGCATCTCATGCAGCATGTTTGCACACTTCATAGAATCATAGAAGTTGGGTCAAAGGGACCTTGTAGATCTTC
>NW_017729033.1:3719413-3726939 GCF_001723915.1 Gavialis gangeticus
ATGAAGAAATTGAACAGCACAGGCCCCAGGACCAAGCCCCAGGGGACTCCGCTGCCCGCTTCCCCCCAGGTTGAATATGACCCGTCCTTAACAGTGCTAACATTATGTGGCACCCTACAGCATCCCTGAAAGGATCTCAAAGCACCCTGGTCGAGAATCACTGCCAAACATATCACCCAATTCAAGTGACCTTTGCTATGTGAAGGGAAGCATTTCTTCTTCTAAGAAGTTTGACAATAAGAAGAAAACCTGTTAACACTTTACAACACCTCTGCCAATATTGAAGTAGGCAGTAGCCTACAAAAGTTCATGCCTCTCTGAACAAGTTAGTTCAGTGATGCCCAAACCTGCTGGCTGAATATGGTGTGCAGGGCCATGTTATCCAGTCCAGGGACTCCCCATGCGTCTGGCAATTTGACATCAGAGAAGTAGATGTTAACACTGCCACTGCTCCCCACTGCCAAATTTCCAGACCTTTGGAGACCCCTGCAAGTTGGATAACATGGCTCCATGGGCTGGATCTTGCCTACAGGGCAGGCATTGAGCACCCCACAGTTAGTCTATAGAAAGTGATAGTCTTCCCTTCCTTCTGGCAAAGACCAACCTAAGACACTTATTTGGTAGGCTGAAATTTTGCAAATCTAAAAGCAAATCTTTATTTAATGAAGAGTTGTCTTTAATTTCAAAATTGACCAATAAGACGGCTTTATTTAACAGTGAAACTTTCTTCTCATAGACATGGAACTCTGGCCCTAGGTCTCCCTCCTCTTTCCAGAGAGATTTCATCAGTAGCTGGATCCAATTTAAGTTATAAAGGATTCAATCTCCCCTCAAGACCATGATTGATGGAGAGAATGGTTTTAAGGTGAGGCCATATGCAGCTGTTCTGTATTCAGGTACACACCCCAGTACAAATCAACTCCGCAGGCTTCTTGTAAAAATAGCCAACGGGCTTGGCTTCTTAACTTGCGACACCTATGTATCCAACGGCAAGACAGATAAAAAGACGAGGCTGAAAAAGGAACCTAACATAATCCCAACTATGCATACAACCTCAGTGCTCACAACAGTACTTTTTTTTAATTAACTGTAATATTAAAGAATATTATTTTGGCTTTAACATTAAACAATTACCTGTTCTAACAGATCAGGGTCACAGCACACCCTTATTTTCCATTTCTGTAAATATTCACTGCAGAAGTTATGTAGCTTTTGCCATGCTTTTTTACATGCATATATTTTGGCCATGATATGGTAATTCTGTTAAACATGACAGCCTCTTTTGTATCACTACCAAGGAGTATAAAAACCACATGTTCACTGCATAGCATGCCACAAAAGCAGCCTCCTCTCACCCACTGACTAGATGGCAAACATGCTGTTATGTCCACAGACACAGTTTCTTACAAGAAAATTTTGCAAAAGCTAGATTAAATGTTTTGCCCCAGATACCGGAGATGTTAGAAAATAGCATAGACTGAACTGCTCTTTTCCTTAATTTATTAAGGAATTAGAAAGGTTTGATTTCTATTTTCAGGGTTGAGACCGAGGGTCTGAAGCTTCAAGTACTATTCTCATTGATGTGACTGCAAGGAACCTAACAAATTGTTTTTTTGGACAGGGCAGGGAGAAAACAGCTCCTTACTGTAACATTCACACTGGAACAGCATGTCTCTTCCTTATGAAAAAAAAATATCCAAATGCAGTTCAGGGTGGAGAAAATTGTAGTTCACAGATGGGAGGGGATACTATTTGCTGCTTCTTTTATTCTTCTGCCATGTGCTACTGGTATTGCTTCACAACCAGAAGTGCTGGAAAGAGCCGAGGACAATAAGGATAGATAGGCAAGAAAAGTGCAGTAATAAGAAAGGAGAAAGGGGTAGAAGAGAAGAGGATGAATAGGAAGAAATAAGGAAAGGTTTAGCAAGAGAGAGAAAGTTATTGAAAACTTCCCTGCGCCTGAAGAAGGGTGTTCGTGCCCAAAAGCTTGCAAAGAACATTTTTTCCAACTATTTTGTTGGTCTAATAAGAGATATCGCATCTACTCCAAGAACCTCATCTGCCCAAGATGAAACAAGCATCTTTCATGCTTTGGAGAGGTGGCATTCCAAACTGGTTTCGGAAAGAGTCAGACTGAATGACCAAGAGAATGGAGCACCTCTCTTGGAAAAGGAGAGCAAAGGATCTTGGCTTATTTAGCCTAGCTAGAACAAAAGGATACAATTCCTCTCTATAAAAACAGCCTGGGGTAACGACAAGGGAGAGAGAAGCACAATTTTAATTAAAGGCTAGCCCCAAGAGCAAGGAGGTAAAATGCTCGCCATGAATGGACATATGCCAGATATAAATGAGGAAGTCTCCAACCACAGAGGACAGATTTTCTGGGTCAGCTTTCCAAAATGTTTCTCACCCCTAACTGATTAAGAAATAGACTGATAAATGTGTGCGTCTTTGGCATGGTTTCAGGGGACAAGACCGAATGGCCCCCTTTGGTCCCATGTTCCTCGCTACCACGCCGCACACCTGTGGCACCGTATGTACTGTTATTCTTCACTTCCCACGGTGCTCACAGCTGGTCATTTCTTTCAAACGATTTACCTTCATTTTCTTTGAAGGTTACTGGCATACAGGACTTTCCATGTGTGCTGGTAATGATTCACGAGCTTCAGGCAAAGGAGAAGAGAATCGCAGAAAAAACAGGCTGTCCTGATGTCAGCAAGGGACCATTTTTCTTACCAAAATCCCCAAGGGAGTTTTATGAACATGCATTGGCAACCAGATCACCAAATAAGCTGCTGGGGGAGGGATGGAACACACAAGTGAGTCAAATAACCTTCTAGTGACTGTGTGTTGGAAAAGCCGAAAAGGACAAATTATTCCAGCTAAGTCTTGTAAACTTGAGACAAACTAGAACAAACAAAGAGCATGAGATGGTATGCCAGGCACTCGCTGTTTAAAATTCCCCAAGTTGGAGCTGGACAACATTTTTTTTAGAGCACTCAATAAAGAAAGGAAAAACCCGTAGATGACATACAAAGCTCTTCCTTGCAAAAGCTGCAGGACAGCACCATAACTATGGACTAAAATACAACATAAAAGTTAGCAGTGTTACTAACACACAAACCAAACTTTGAAAGCTTGTAAATGAGGATCCAGCAACGTAGCTGCCTTCAAAACGCAGGCCAGTTAAACTGTGCAAGTCGAATCCCGAGTCATCTGCCACAAGGGAAATGCAATGAAAAGCATCTGTGCGATAAGCGCCTTTGATCTACGGGCCAAAAATGAAGCTTTAAATTTTGCTCATGGACAACTTATTTTAGAGTTTAGCATCTTCTTTGTCCTTTCTGAGCATCTCCAAGCACTTCGCATGCACCAAGCTGCTAAAAAGTTTGGTTAGCTAAGCAAATGTCACTATTCAGCTGAGCTCTCCAATAAAACATACTAAGGGCTGGAGCTCACCACATGTACCTTACTCCAGACGCGTCAAACTCATCTGGCCCCAGGCGAGTGGCGCACGGCCAGTCCACAGGCTGGATGAATGGGTGCATGGATGGCCTTGTGGGCCCGAATGAGCCCACAGACCCACCCTGCTCCCTATCTTCCACATACTGGATCCACTGCACACGGCGTTCACTCCAGGCAGGCCAGAAGCTATGCTGGACGTGACACCTGCCCCGGGCACTATGTGTGGTGCATGTCCCAGGCCCTGAGCACAGAGCTGGGCTGTCCCGCACTGCCTGGGACATGCAGGTCAACTCTGAACCTGGGGCAGCACTGGGGACAGGATATTGTAGATCCTGTCCTATTCTATTCACCCTAAAATATCCTTTTTTATAGGTACAGATAATATTGCAGGGATTTGTAGTCCGTGGCACCATCAAAAGCAAAATCCAGCTCCCCTAGCTCCCTTTTATGTCCTCTAACCTTCTTCCTCTAGACCCTCTCCCTCCTGTACTGATCATTTTAAACCATTCCTTGTTTCTTGTGTGATCTCTGTTCCCTAGTCCCTCTGCTTCATTTGGTATGTAAGCATCACAGCAAACACATCAAAAACGTGTTCTTGAGAAGCTACCTGCCTGCATGTCAAAGATGAGCAGTCTAATAAGCTCCGCTGCTGCCAGCACACAAAGTGAGACAGAAAAACATAAGAACCAAGGAAGGGGAGAGGGGAAGAGATACAAAAGACAAGCAAGAGAAGCAAAAGGATCACAGTGATAGAAAGGCTACGCGCACATTTGCTCCTCAACCGGCTGTACTGGACTGTGCATCCAACCTTTTCTGACAGTTCACCGTAAAGTATCTGGATGACGTCAGACAGGCACACAAGCAAGACAGCCTTAATGTCACCTTAACTTAAACCTGCCTCAGTAATGCCAAACTCAAGAGTTCAAAGATTACATGAGACAACACAAACAATTAAAAAACCGGAAGCTTTGTAAGAAAATTATTCTTTAACTTAAATCTGAGCCTCTGATGTAACGATACAACTTTGGGAGCTGGGTTTGAAAGTAAGAGGCCCACAAGAATCACGACGCTTGTGAAAATCACGAGCAATAACAATACCACCAAGTCAAGTCCTTCTTCGAGCCATTTACCCAAGTCCTAATCATGCACAGATTGCAACACTACAGCAACAGCAATAAAAAAAAAAAAAGGCCCCCATGCCCAAAGAGCCCCTGCAAGTCAACAGGACTCATTTGTGTGCCACGGTCTGGCCACTCGGTTCTGCGCTGAATCAACTCTTTAGATCTCTAGGATGGCGATGATGCTGTATGAAACAAGTTATTCATACAGATGCCTTGTATTAACTCCAGACTGCAAAAATGTCCTTCTTCGCACAAATTCTATTGCTAGCAATTAAATACGAGTGAAACGTGGCACCAAAGACTTCAGCTCCAGACACAACTTATCATATTCTTGTGTCTAATGAGTACACTGCAGTTCAGAGCCCTGGCTTTAAAAGAATCAGAGATCTGCTCTAAACCTCTTCATTTATAATCTCCAATCCACTTAACTTTGAAGACATACCTGTATTTTTTCCTAACAGACACCCTTTTTATATATCCTGTCCAATTATTTTTTAATAGGATGACAAGTGTGGTGAACAGATATAAACACTCATGTAATATATTACATTTCTCTTAGGTATTTGACTTGGTAATGTTTTAAGTACGCTGCAAGTGCATCGTTGTATTTTCTTGCAATCCAGGTTCATGTTAAATGTACACATATCTTAAGTATTAATCTTTCCTCTTTTCTCAGAAGGCTTTCGGACTCTAGAAGCTAAATGAAGAGACAGGGTAGGTATCTGTCAGGGACGGATTACCAACAGTAAATGCTGAATCTCTGCAGCAGGCTGGATTACATGACTTTGGAGGTAGCTTCCAACCTTATAGCTCTACTGAAAATGAAGACCTTTTGAGTCATTCATGTAACCTCCATTCCCAATTCAAGAATTCCATTGAAATATATTCTGTAGAATACTGGACAAAACCATCTTTTCTACAGCAAATGAGCAAAATCCATTCTTGGAGGAAGAGAATCCACTGGATGCAGGCTCCAATACTTTCAAGTAAGTTATGTGGCCTTTTTTAAAGCACTATGTCATCCTTGTCCAGCTCCATCAAAATATTGAATTTGGAGTGATTTATGTATGGGCATTCTGGTAGGGTTTTGTACTGCCAGCCATAAGTAAAGTAAGTAAATGTTAGTCAAGAGACCTATTTCTGGCAAGAATGTCATATAAAAAGATGACAAATAAGCCAGAGATTGGTGCTTCAAACAGTCCACAAGCAGAATATAGACCATGGTATCTGCTATCCTTATTAGGTGTTATGGAGGATAACTGAGTCCCCAAGTCATATCTTCTAGGCCATATGTCAAGTCTTCTGTGTAGAATGAGCAGGAGAAGAGGCAAGGTCAAGCTTCTGGACTCAGGCAAACTCCCAGGCAAACACACTAGACATTTTGATGCATCGGTGGGCAATTGTGACTGCATATGCAACCGGATTTGTTAACTAACATAGCTAAGAACAAAAGTAAAACCATGACAGCAAGTTCTAGTCAAGTACATTGCAATAAGCAGTTTAACTGAACCTCTACTCAAGACAGCAGGTAATAAAGCTGTAAAACAGAAGAGAGAAAAATGTCACCAAATGGTTACCCCTAAGGCTTCCTGAAATACAGCTGTGCCGTTGATTTCATATATGTTAGGGCTGGAAGGGACCTCGTGAGATCATCAGGCCCAGCCCCCTTGCCCAAAGGACAGGAAAGTCAGCTGGGATTAGATGACCCCAGTGTGGTGAGCATCCAGGCGTTTCTTGAACGTATCCAGAGTAGGTGCTTGCACCACTTCTGGGGGGAGTCTATTCCAGACTCAGGAGACTCAGACAGTACAAAAGTTTTTTTCCTTATGTCCAGTCTAGAGTGGTCTTCCAGCAGTTTGTGGCCATTAGATCTTGTCTTCCCTTGGGGTGCCCTAGTAAACAGATCTTCTCCCAGTTCCTGATGCACACCCCTTATGTACTTACAGGCAGTCACCAAGTTCCCCCTGAGCCTTCTCTCCTCCAGGCTGAAGAGTCCCATGGCTCTCAGCCTCTCCTCTTAAGGCCTGTTCTCCTGCCCTCTGATCATGTGCATGGCTCTCCTCTGGACTCTCTCAAGCTTCCCCACATCCTTTCTAAAGTGTGGAGCCCAGAACTGGATGCAGTACTCCAGCTGCAGCCTCACCTAGGCCGAATAAAGCAGGAGGATGACTTCTTGGGTCTTGCTTGAGATGCATCCGTAGATGCAAGCCAGGGCTTTGTTTGCTTTGATGGCTGCAGCATCATGTTGGTGGCTCATGTTTAGCCTGCAATCAATCATGACCCTGAAGTCTCTTTCAGTCGTGGTGCTAGTGAGTGTAGCACTGCCGAGCCTATAAGTATGATGTGGGTTCTTTCTCCCAAGGTGGAGCACTTTGCATTTCTACAAGTTGAACGTCATCAGGTTTTGATCCACCCACCTTATGAGCCTGTCCAGGTCAGCCTGAATCCCCACTCTGTCCTCTAGTGTCACCGCACTGCTCCATAATTTGGTGTCATCTGCAAAACTTAGTCAGCCCACTTCTGACACCCAAATTCAGATCATTTATGAGTATATTGAAGAGTACTGGTCCAAGTACTGATCCCTGGAGGACGCCACTGGTCACCATGCGCCATGTTGACTTGGTTCCATTGACTATCACTCCGTGGGTCTGACCATGGAGCCAGTTCCCCAGCCATGTAAGGTTGTCGAGGCCACAGTCCCCAATTTTACCATGAGGATATCATGGGAGACCAAGTCAAAGGCTTTTTTGAAATCCAAGTATATAACATCAACCTCATCTCCCTTGTCCAGTATCTAGAGCTTTTAACTCAGGAACTCCAGAGAGGTGTCATAAAAGCATTAAAAGAAACTGACCCTGGCCAACGAGATAAAAGACCACTTGACTAATACCAACATAGACTAAACATGCACCCCATTTGAAAGGTTCAAGGCAAGCTAAG
>NW_017729033.1:3731939-3733333 GCF_001723915.1 Gavialis gangeticus
GTGGGTCTGACCATGGAGCCAGTTCCCCAGCCATGTAAGGTTGTCGAGGCCACAGTCCCCAATTTTACCATGAGGATATCATGGGAGACCAAGTCAAAGGCTTTTTTGAAATCCAAGTATATAACATCAACCTCATCTCCCTTGTCCAGTATCTAGAGCTTTTAACTCAGGAACTCCAGAGAGGTGTCATAAAAGCATTAAAAGAAACTGACCCTGGCCAACGAGATAAAAGACCACTTGACTAATACCAACATAGACTAAACATGCACCCCATTTGAAAGGTTCAAGGCAAGCTAAGAGACGTGAAATCTGTCCATTAGAAGTACCTAACCCCACACTTTCCTTCCGTTATTCCTTCATTCTCATTATGTGCATTTATTACACCGCTTCTTGTATTTAATCTATTTTCTTTGGAGATAAGGTTTGTGAAGTGCATGAAGTGTGTGTAGTCCAGGGTGACTCAGGCCTTCACACTGTCTTCCAATATAAATATTGGCTCCCTGATGAATTCATTCATTTTCTGGTGCAATTCCTCCTGGCAACTATCCACATGTTATCAGAAAGCTGTTTACTCTAGACATCACAACAGATAAGGGCCTTGAAGAGAAGGGGCTAAGTAAGCTTTGCATATACATTTAGGAAGGTTTTACAGCACAGCACAGTAAAAAGTAAAAAGTGTTTGTGGAAGACACAGACAATGGAGGCTGGAGAGGAGAGGGAAAGAGCAAAAGCAGTCAAGATTGAGGGCTTCAACAACTGTTTCAGCAGCACTTAAAGTGAAAAAATAATTCAACAGATGCCTTTACTCTCCCTCCATCAAAATTAGATGCATCTGTTATTTCTTGAAGTCTGTTTACTGAACTAAACTGTTCTGTACTAATGAAGAGTGTAATTCAAATACCGACTAAAGCAGCAATCAAAAAAATAATTGGATATATAACTTCCGTTCCCTTGAAAGTGCTGCTGTATTAAGCTCATACTCTTTTTTCCCCCCCTCAGGCACAGACTTCTTGGTGATTTACAACATGGTTTTGAAGTATGAATCACAAAATGTTAATGTTGTGAACTACCTATACCCTCAATTTTAAAGCCCAACATTTTTTGGAAAGGATATGAACACTGCAGGCACAGAGCAGGTTCATACCACTGTTACAACAGCATACTAAGAATTAGCTTGATTAGAGCAAACTAACAGAAGTCATGATGGCATTTTTTCCTCAACTTGTGTATCAGCTCACTGTGTGCTTTTAGGCAAGTTACTTTAGTCTCTTAATTCTGTAAAGTTTTCCAATAAATAAAATGAGAAAGACAATGTAATTGCGATTCCTACTTAAGTTCAGAATAGTTTACAGGAAGTTCAAATTCGCTGATGATACCAAAATTTGGGGTGAGGT
>NW_017729033.1:3734138-3743332 GCF_001723915.1 Gavialis gangeticus
GGTCAGACTTGAAGATCTACAAGGTCCCTTCTGACCCGATTTATATGATTCTATGATATGTTTCAAAAAAGATATATTTCAACATGCCTGCTTTTAGTAAAAGAATAAATGTACAGCCTCCATCACCACAAAAATTAAATTTTCTTTGGTAAGCTGAGATCCTTTTTCAGCATAATTTTTTCATACCTGTGGTCTGTACACCTATACTCATTTTCTTTGCCCCATACAGAGTAGAAAGGCACTCACAGAAAGTGCAACGCACTTTTGAAACAGTATTTTAAAACTGAATTGAGGAACTGGGCAAGTTCAGCTGTAACAGTAGTTTCAGATACAGTTGGCCAACCTGATGATCACGGAGGATGCAAGTCCAACGTGTCATTACCCATTCGCAACTAAGCTGGAAATCATGTACCATATTTCATAGTGTACAGGTTGACTCGATGTATAAGTTGACCCCATTTTATGGATCCAAAAATTTAGGAACTTTGTAGATCCAGTGTATAAGCTGACAATTATTTGGATCAGAAATATGGGGTCGACTTATACTAGCCCCTGTATGCCCTCACTGTAGGCCAGGCACCCAGGAGGTGGACATATGCCGCAGCATCGCTCGCAGGGGATGGGGCCAGGCTTGGTGCTCAGCTTGCACAGCCCAGGCAGTGCTGCTTGCAAGGGATGGGGCCATGCCAGCTGAGCACCCAGCCCGGCCCCATTCCCTGAGAGCGGCACTGCCTGGGCTGTGCCAGTCGAGTGCTAAACCTGGCCCCATCCCCTATGACTGGCAACAGGCTCAGCGCTCAGCTGGCATAGCCCCATCCCCTGCAAGCTCACTATGGAGATGCTGCTCTGCTGAGCACCGAGTCTGGCCCCATCCCCTGCAAGCAGTGCTGCCTGGGCCGCGCCAGCCAAGCAATGAGCCCAGTGCCACTCGCAGGGGATGTGAATGGGGTCACTGCTCAGCTGACATGGGCCAAGCAGCATTGCACAGTGATGGCAGGGATGCTGTTGGTAGGTGAAAAGGGTCAGCTCCGGGCCAGGCCGGGATCTGGCTAGGGCCAGGCTGGGCCGGAGGTTAAAAGTATTGATATGGTGTGTGTGTATAAGTTGAGGTTGAATTTTAAGAGTTAAAAATCGGACTTCAAAACTCAACTTATACACCGTGAAATACAGTAGTTCAAAGTGAAGCAAGTGAGAGCAATGATGCCTATTGCTACAAACAAACAGACATTTACGTCAGCACGTCAGTTTTAGGACTTTATTGGGAATGTAAATTATTAACCTTTTCCACTAGCCACCTGGATGACTTGAATAACAACTAGTATGGTACGTGCCCTGGGAGAATCTCATTTCATCTGCACAGGTTTTTAAATGATTACCCCATCACTGTGCTCTCTGAACATCTTCCAAGAGAAGCAAACAAAAACATCTCTTCCTAGATAGCTGGCAGAAAAAAGCTTAACATTTTATTCTTTAAAAACATTGTTAAATTATTCAAGTCTGAGGATACCAGCTGGTTTGCAAGGAATGCACCATGGCAGCAGTTGCTAGTTCCATCTACAGGGGCACAACCTGCATCTATAAAGTTGTCTACCACAAGTAACCCCATCTCCTACAGGCAGATAGGACTAGCATACTAAATATCCTCCATAAAAAAGGCACCAATGTTTTTAGCAAAGGATTATTTTTTTTTGCATATAAAAAACCATGGATGTGTGTTTACTCAAGTACATGAATAACTGAACACAGGCAACAACAAAAAAATCATCATTTTTACTGTTGCTTGACTATGGTTTAAGAAACGGTACACTTTGCATCCACAAAGTACACACTGTGCCATATACTTTGGTTACTAGAACACATTTTTAAACCTGAAATCAAAGCTGCGGGCATAATATACAAGTTTCATACTGCATGCTGTGGGACTTACCTAAAGGCTGCAAGTAACGGTGCGTAAATTGAGTCTCCATCATACACATACAAATGGTCCCAACTGCACTCAGTTGCAAAGTGATTAAACCGAAGCCTTAGGATTGTGTTTGGCCTAGAGGGGAAGAAGAGAGAAATGAAGTTACAATTCAAATAATACTCAACTGACAGCACTTGCAAGCTGCCGTGATGTGCAGTTCCACTCTCAGAACAATTTAGTTACTGTATTTGTTCAAGATACGTGGACAAACACACCTCAAGCATCAGACACTGGATTCTTTTTTGGCTAGTAATGTCTGCTGCAGGCACAACTGTACCACCTGCCTCCCTCCTGTTGAAGGTCTGAAAGGTAAAGATGACATAACTGTCCATTTTTTTGCCAATACCAAATACTTTGGTCAAGAAATGGGAAGGACAGTGGGCATGGAACTCATGTGGACAAGATCTCAAAGGACCGCAAATTACTGCACAGTAAGTCACCTGTCATTCAGTTGATTACTCGCACACATTTCACTCTGGATGACCAATATGCAATTCTCTGCTTGGAGGTGGGTAAGACTTAAACATAGGATGCAAGATGGCCTAACCAAAGCACGCTGCAGATTAAAAAGCTTCTCTCAAAAAGAGCAGTACTCGCTAGGGATGTGAACCAAGCTCCAAATAGATGCCTTAGTGATTTCAGACATACAGTCCTCTTATTACAACAGGGGCCGAGAGAGCTCTAATGTGGCCAGGCAAATCTAACCTGGCTAACTCATAAGGTCTTATACAGGTGGAAACTCACTTAGATAATCTGTGAAGATAATGCCAGACACTAACCTTCGCTACGAAAGCCAATGTAACCCGTGCATGTTCCTGAATGATTCCACCAGCCAACATGAAAGGACAACGTCCTTGCTACATCAAGTACATGAAATTTACCTTCCCCTGGGACTGACTGCATCATCTTCTTGGGGGGAGAAAATGGGGAATGGAATAAATTGTTTCCATGCGACTTGAACAGCTTGAAGAAGAAACTTCAAGGAAGCCCAAAAGCAACCCTGCCCTTGTGGGACTTTATATAAGGAGGACAAGGCTATGAGGAGCTGAAGCTCCTCATCCATTACAATGCAACAAGCACCAAATAAAGCAGTCTAAAGTTACAGCGAGTACAGGGAATAGGCTGCCAAAGGCTCACTGGGGAGACTCTTAAGCCCTGCTAAAGGATATTGCTGTTCCAAGAGATGCAGGGCCTCCAAAACGAAGGAAAAAGCATGCAAATCATGTTAGGAATCTGAAATGCCACTGGATCATGTGTGCAGCCCTGGATAGGAAAGCAAAGCAGAACAATTACCATCATGTGAATCTTTACAGACTAGAGGCTAATAAGCACTCCTCTATTGCTGAAATGGGTATCAAGGAGAGACTTGGTCATAGAAACTCAAATAGAAATCTTCCACTAAGTTTGTAAGTCAGCTGAGCTGGGGCTTTCTTGCTCTGGAACAGAACACTCTGAAATTCAGCCTAAGGGTTTCTGTTCTGTGGACACGAGCCAGCCAGCATCCACGGCTGTCAAATGCAATACTGCTGGGAGTGGCTGCAGGATATGGAAGTTATTCTGCAAGACTGGAGGCTGCACTTAAGGCGCAGACATAAGTGACAATTTTTGCCAAAACTGGCCCCTGAAAGCATTCTACAGCCATGATCAAATGAGTGCGTGGCTACAGAGCACCTTAAAGGGCTCGATTACATAAGGGTTCAGATAAAGGCACTCCAAACTAGAGCACCTTCATTAACTTCCGTCTGTGTGCCGGGAGCAGGCCTAGGCAGAGATGCAGCTTCTCTCCCTGGAACAGCCCCAATTTGGAGCCTGATCACCCACCGTCCTGCCCCAACAGCTAATACTTGTTGGGTCAGGAGGATCAGCCTAACTCATGGTCCTTTCTGTGAAGCACCATGAGTTAGACTTGGGAGCTACATTTCTGTCTGCGCCTTCAGAGTCATCAGCTCCAAAGGCCCGGCCCATGCTGGGACTATCAGAACTAGTCCCAGATCTTTGCCACTATTTCCCCAGAGCCCTCTGTCTCTGGGGAATCAGACAAAACATCTATGATGGTGATGCTGCTCCTTGATTAACTGGACTCCCTCTGGAAAACTTCATTTGCAAAAGATGATCTGTCAGAGTGCAACTCTGCCTAATCACACAAGATTGTCTGAGAACTGCTTGCCAGGTTAATTCACCGTGGCGTTCTGAAGGACAGGAAGGTGCAGAGCCACTGATATGATCTGACTCATAATTCACAAATTCTGGAGCAAAACAGCTTCCACCCAAAGCAGAGACAATATTGGCTCTGTCTGTTGCTGACGTAATGTGTAGCTGTTCAATTATCAGCACCTAGAGCAGGGGTGAACAAAATCTGGCCCATGGGCCGGATCAGGCCCACGGTAGACTCAATTTCCTAGCAGCCCCTGCCCTCCATGGAGACCCTGGGAGCAGCAGGGCCACAAAAGCCTAGGGGCCGTGACACATCCGCACTCCCAGGGTGCCCATGGAGAGTGGCGTGAGCAGGGTGGGAAGCTGCTCTGGGGCCAGGATCTTGCAGTGGTGACAGCACAGACCAGAGCCAGGGTCCTTGCCTTGAACTTACAAAGATGGATGCATTTGTTGAGATAACGATCCAGACGGCCCATCCCTTTTCTTTGTGACAAACAGATAATGAGGTAATACCCTGACCCTGAACCATGAAGTCACTTCCCCTAACAGGCCAAGCTGTAGATGGCATTTTACTACTACTTTTAACGACAGGGGCCTTGAATAGGAACAATACGGGATGGTAAGAAGTGACTAGAAATGTGTAAAGTATCCCTTTGTTGACAATCTTCAGCAGTCCGAGCCCAGGTGGTAGTGGCTGTAGAAGACACTGGTTTACAGTGTTGCATCCTGGCAAAGCCAAAGTTGATGAGCATATGGATACTGGGCTGGTCTGCTTTATAGAGATTTGTGTTTTTTAGGGACTGCTTCTATCAGCAAAGAAGTCCCTCTAAGATCACTCATTTTGAAAGCCCTAGAAAAGAGGGAACATGAGTGAAAGAGGAGCTGCTCCTTATTCAGAATCTGACCAGTTCAGCTTTTCTTTACAGATTCGAAGCACCAATCTCATTTAAAACCAAGCTGCTTCATGCATCATAGCTGACCACTCACAATTTGAAAGAGAGAGGGAGAGACTGGTTTTGTAACCGGTGCCAGCACATACACAAAAAGAAGTCCAACAAAACTTGTGACCATTATACCATGAATCAGATGACAGTCAGAGGATATACATTAGAAGTGCCATTCCTAAAAATTACTGGAAACCAACTACTGTAATCAATTGATCATTGCAATAATAAAAAGGAAAGAACATTGAGGGTCTTTCACAGTTTAGAAGACTTTTGGGAAAAGGTCACCTGATCCTCTGAACTCATTATGGTCTAATGAGTAAATATACATTTGAAGCAGAACAAAAGTTCAGTATTTCTATAAAAACTGAATTTTCATGTACAGAAGATTTCTTTTTTTAAGTTTGATCTCTCTGCTTATAGCATGATGAAAAAAGTTACCAATACAGTTAAGCTAAATATCTGAAACCAGGATATTTGGAGGATTTGCACTTGTATTATTTAAGGTATTTTACACAGATCCAAAGCAGTTTGAACCAGATGTGAAGTTTTAACAAGAAGCAAGTTTTATAAAGCAACCAAACTTTGGAAACTTGGATTCAGAGGGGAAAAGAAACAGTTTCTTGTACAAGTGTTTTTCCCCTATAAAATTTCATAAAAGATGAGCCAAACTAATGTCAAAAACAGAAGATTCATGTAATCGTGCGGCAGGTAAAAGAAATTACTGCAAACAAAGACCTGGGAAATTAAGATGTGGCTACTTACCTCCCTTCAATAAGCCACGTGCATTTTGTTTTGTATTTGTAATTTCCAGGCCCATCTGTTACATACCCAGAAGGTCCTGTTAACCTGCAATTAAAAAAAAAAAATTACAAATGTAGGTTTCCAATATAATTAAATATTATGGGCAAAAATAAAAGACTTAGCTTTACAAAATATAACCAGAATTAAAATACCCGATAATTCTGTTTTCATGTATTGAAAGGCTATTACAAAAGCAAGCAAGCAAGCAAATAAGTGCAACATAAAATGGGTCAGGTAATTAGGATTCTGGTACTGTACTCTTGGTCCGTCTTTTCCCAGTAGCCAGCCTACTCTTATGCTATGCCAGGAAGTCAGTACAGCAGTTCTCCTCCATCTCCTTCTCAGAGCAGAGATTGAGAAAGCCTATTTAACAAGACAACTGAAAACAGGTATAGAAAGAACATGATTTCTTCATACAAACTGCAAAACTGCTCCCAAAAAACCCCACTTTCAGGACAGGAAAAAATTATTTTCAGAAGTGACGTCTCAAGGGGAACTAAGTTTATTCTAATACACTCTGTTACAATTTCCTGCGTTTCACACCATTTAAGAAAATAACCCATTCTTTCCAGAGCCAGGGTCAGTTCTATCACATTTCTCCTTTGAAGACAGAGGGTACATGCCCAGGGAAATCATCCCTGTTCGCCGCATTAGTTTGTGACTGCACATCTCTGCCTCCTTGCACAGTCGAAGATTACCCTTCATCACCATGACGGAGCACATCCCAAACAGGTGATTTTAGATGCACAAAACCCAGCACTCGAAGTGGTTGCATAAAAATAAACCCAAGACTTGGATAGGAACTGGGGAGTAAGAAGATGCTCCAGTCAGTAATCAGTATACCGTTGTGGGCTGAGATAATAAGCCCAATTCAACTGTACGGTTCCTTGATGTACTCCCAGCCCCCCTTCCTAGAAGATAACTACCTCCAAACCAACATTCAAACTGACAGTTAAGACCCAGGCCTGTGGGTCTTTTGCAGTTGGCATAATAATATTGTACTCTGAGCAACACAAATGCAAATATTAATGACATAAAATCCAGTCTTAGTGAAAGGTAGGAGATAAATCAGTGCAGAGGAAGAAAAGGATCTTGGAGTCATCATTGATGCCAAGATGAACATGGGCCAGCAGTGTGGGGACACAGTCAGGAAGGCCAACCGCACCTTGTCGTGCATCCACAGATGCATCTCGAGCAGGTCCAGAGAGGTGATCCTCCCCCTCTGTGCGGCACTGGTCAGGCCGCAGCTGGAGTACTGCGTCCAGGTCTGGGCGCCGCACTTCAGGAGGGATGTGGACAACATGGAGAGGGTCCAGAGGAGGCCACTCGCATGGTCAGGGGGCAGCAGGGCAGGCCCTACGAGGAGAGGCTACGGGACCTGAACCTGTTCAGCCTCCACAAGAGAAGGCTGAGGGGGGATCTAGTGGCCTGTTACAAACTAGTCAGAGGGGACCAGCAGGCAGTAGGGGAGTCCCTGTTCCCCTGAGCACGACCAGGAGTGACCAAGAATAACGGTCACAAGCTGGCAGAGGGGAGATTCAGGCTAGACATCAGGAGGCGCGACTTCACGGTCAGGGCGGCTAGGATCTGGAACCACCTTGCAAGAGAAGTGGTGCTGGCTCCTACCCTGGGGGTCTTTAAGACAAGGCTAGACAAACACCTCGCAGGGGTTGTTTGACCCCAGTGCTCTTCCTGCCATGGCAGGGGGGTGGACTTGATGATCTGCTCAGGTCCCTTCCAACCCTAGAAACTATGAAATCCAAATGCAAAAGCAGGTACCCAAGTATTACCTCGTAGGTTAAGACTAAGCAACTGAGTAGCTGGCAAAAAGTTGGGTTTTTTTGCAACTCAGTTTGTCTAATAAAAAGAGATCTCATCTACCCACAGAACCTGCCTGCCTATAGCCGTGTTGGTCTCCAGACGCAACCAAAAACCCAGAAAGACTAAGCAATGCATTCTAGCAAAACCATGCTATATATTTCCTCAGATTAAAGCAGGGGTGTCAGATCGGCTGAATCCAGCATACAGAGCCCCATCATCCAGCCTGCGGAGCTGGCTCGTGTTGGATCGGCCACATGCCCGCCTCATGCCGTGTGCAGGGCTCGTCTGAGCAAGCATAATGAGCACAGAGCCAATCTGTAGGCCCATTCCAGCTCGTGAACCTGCCCCACATGCCACGTGCAGTGTGCTTGCCAAGTCCAGCAGAGTTGGATACCTCTGGGCTGGAGGAAATGCCTTTACGCAGAGGAGGTGCGCTTCTCGAGTGCCCTGATTTTGCATCTTTCCAACTCCTGCCTTTACCTCACTCATCCTGAAACAGCACTTGATATTCTGCCTCCTGCTTTAAGTAATGAGGAGCCCTGTTATTTCACGAACCATGGAAATCGGAGCTTTCTTCAGGAGATAAATGTGAAAAAGTTCCAATCAAATCTTCCTGCGCATACTTGACTGGGAGGAGGATCGGGTATGCCTTCCAGTATATACCAAGCCAGCTTCATTCACCTTCCTTTACATGCCAAGCAATTCCAGCATTTACGTTATTGTGTTCTCTATGCACCTGGATTTCCTGCAGCTTACGAGATTCAAAGCTAATGTTACGAGACCCAGAGGAGACTATACTGGATCCTGCTGCTGGAAGAGCAGCAATTATACCAACAACAGCCTCTTCCCACCAGAACTGCCTCCAAGGGAAAAACAGCCTGACAGCAGCAGGAGAAGAAAAAAGGACTCTAGGTTCACTCAGGTAACAGCTGAATTAGTGGTAAGCACCATTCACCCCCTAGACATTCAACAAACACTGAAGTGCAATATTCAGGCAACTGCTGATTATTGTACAGAAGTGAGACACAGAAAAGAGGCACACTAAAGGAAAAAAAAAATCATGAATATTTGCAAAACATTTTGCAGGCATTCATACTATATACAAGCGCTAGGTATCTTCAGAAAGGTGACAATGATGTTCACAGAGTCACAGACAGAGGGCTGAGCGAAGCTTCGGTCGCCGATTCGATTCGGAGATTTGGCCCAATTCAGCAGCTGGATCTCCAAATCGAATCGGAAGACCCGTTAAAAGGTCCAAATCTAATCGGAAGCCTCCAAATTGATTCAGAAAAAATTTGGAGAGATTCAGATCAGCTGGGGACAGGTAGGCACAGCCAAGCAGCTGCAGGTTCTCCCGCGGCTACTCTAGCTATACCTGTCACTCCCTGGGCAGGACGACCTGCAGGAGAAGCCCCCATGGATGCCCTGCCCAGCCCCACTCCCACTCCCACCCAGCACTTTAAAAAAAAAAAAAAAAAAAAAAAAAACCCCCCCCCCCCCACCCC
>NW_017729033.1:3748332-3752952 GCF_001723915.1 Gavialis gangeticus
TAACAAGATGAGGATAAAAAAAAAAGCCCCACACTCACCAGCTCTGGCAGCAGCAATCAGGGCTCATGGTAGAGCCTGCACCCCCATGCAGCACAGGGCAGTGGGGGGAAGCACCTGGCACCTGCAGGGCAGCACGGTTCAGCAGGGCGCCACACGCTGTCTAGGAGCTGGGCCCACTGGGGCTAAGCGGTGCCAGGTTCCAGTTGACTGCTGGAGCCACCCCAGCTCCCAGATAACGCGCGGTGTCCTGCCAAGCCGTGCTGTACCCACACGATGCGACAGCTGCTGCATGGGTGCCAAGTGAGGGGGGTCATCCTCACTGCCCCCTGCTGCATGGGGAGGGGCTCTGCCATGAGCCCCCAGAGACCCCAATCGCCACTGCCAGAGCCAACGATTGCAGAGGGTGAGACCAGGCAGGGCAGCCACAGGGGCTTCTCCCATGTCTCCCCCTGCCCGGGGAGAGGCAGGCACAGCCAGAGGAGCCACAGGAGAACCTGCAGCTGCCCGGCTGTGCCTCGCTCTCCCCAGCCAATTCAAATTCGTACCGAATCTCCAATTCTGAGTCGGCTGAATCGAATGGAAACAGTTATGCATTATGAATCACCAAATCAAATCACTGGCCTCCAAATTGGCCGAATCTGAATTGAATACTTCCCTATTCACGCAGGCTTACTGGAAGGGACCTCAGGAGGTTGCATCTAGTCCAACCCCCTGTTCAAAGCAGGACCAGCTCCAACTACATCATCCCTGCCAAAGCTTTGTCTACCTGGGTCTTCCAAGGACGGAGAGTCCACAACCTCTTTGGGTAGCCTGTTCCAGTGCTTTACTAAAAAGAAAAATGCATGCGGCTCTGCAATAGGAACACGATGGCTTCAACTGACATTAATCAAGACAAGATAAGGTAAGTCAGAACTACATTTTAAAACCATCTTCAAAGGAGCCTGATATTTGAATTGAGCACGGATATTTTAATTGATGACCTCGTCATCAGAAAATGCAGTTACAGCTAAATGAAATCATTTCCCAAAATTATGTATTGAGATATTAAACTAGGCAACTAATTATCATCATCGTGACACATTGATGCACGGCAGACTCGCATGGGAAGTCTGGACTGCTGGTTAACTAGCAGTAACTAAGCAGTGCTAGAACTACAAACGAATGCCTTCCCATTCCCAGAAAAGTGGGCATACTGATTACTACTTGGGTTAATTGTTACTCTCATCAAGGCAAAGCTCATTTTACTTGACAAGACACCCATCCTACCAAATGTCAACTGTCATTGAGAAAACAGCAACGTTAGTTCATCTTACATGTACGCTTTAAAAAAAGACCACCAGCTAGTTATCTCCTACTTGTACCAAGATGCAGACTGTAGCTATAATCTCTCTCTTTCATTAGTTTCCACGGGGCCAAATAGGCTGAAACACCATTGACGCTTAGGACTCACATAACATGAAAAGTCCTGAGCTTTGGGCCACTAAAAGAAAAGGCTGGATTTGAGCTGGCAAATCTACCATGCTTACTAGCGTACAACGCACCGACACCAAGTTATAACTCTTTGTCCCTTTTTCTCACTTTAAATGCTGATTTACACTGAGCAACATCTTTTCAACATGGAGTTGCACAGACCCAGAGAAAAACAGAAAGGGCCACAAAATTTTAGGGAAGGAGGAGAGATTAAGACCCTCCAGGTCAAAACAACTGTGGCACAATGCAGCTGATGCACATAAAACAAGAACAAGTCATCTTAATGCTCCCAACTCACATTAAAAAGAAGCAGACCTGAATCAGAAGCCAACGGAAATTTTACAAGAGACTTCTGGCATCAAAAGCATTTTAAGTGCTATTCATAATGTTCAAACAACATTTTCTGGCAACAACACAGCCACGAGATATGCCACTGGAGTATATACTCATTTCCAAGGAGCATCTAAATTCCAGAGAGGGAATTTCACTAGAGCACACTGGAAACACTTGGATGGGCCTCTTGTCATCAGAGAACACAGTACCAGCTAAATGAAATCATGTCACAAAATTATGCTGATTTCCCCCCCCAAAAACTGTTCTGGAGACCAAAAAAAAAAAAGGGAAGTTTCATTAATGTCAGAAGTCCCAACATAAACTTTTTTTGAACTTTTTTTAATTCTTCGTTTCAAAATGGCTTGTTTCAAAACCTTGTTTTTGTATTGTACAAAGCAGAGAGAGGAAAAAGCCAAGAGAAGGTTCTCTTTTATTGATCACTTGTAAGTTTTTTTGGGGAGTTGGCTCCTTAATCGACAGAGCAAGAGATCTCCAAATCCATCTTGAAACAAATGCCTATGGTCCCCATGGACCTATGTGTCACGGGGTGGGGGACCCGGAGCGGCCGTGATCTCTCCTGGCGCCCCTATTGTGCCAAGTTGCCCGTTTAGCACCCTCCTTCTCGCCCGCCATGACTTTGATGGTCCTACAATATTAATGGGAGGCTACCTTTACTTGACCCCTTGGACCCGGTGCTCTTACCCTTCTGGCCCCTGCTCTGTACAAAATAGATTCTGGTGCCCCAACCCTATGGGCATCACGTGGCTCCTTCCACCCCTGATACCATGCCCCAAGCCTCTCAGTTGTTCCGGACGTTATCTCGTCTATGCCCTTTCCTTAGTTGCCCTCTCCGAGGCCTCTGACTGTATGCTCACCCTCACCGGGTTCCTTATTCCCATACTTGCCCTCCCCCGGCGTCTAGTTGTACACTTGCCCTCACCGAGTTCTCTAATCTTGTACTTGCCCTCACTGGGCAGCTAGCCACACGCTCACCCTCACCGGGCTCCCTAATCTTGTGCTTGCCCTCACAGGGCTCTAGTTGTACACTCGCCCTCACAGGGCTCTCTAATCTTGTACTTGCCCTCACCAGGCCTCTTATTCCTGTACCTGCCCTCACCAGGTGTCTCACTATGCTCACATCAGAGCACCCGCCCCTATCGGGGCCATCCCGCGCTCCCCACGCGCTCACCCCTACAGGGGCCTGTTTCATGTTCCTGGTGCTCGCGTTCCCTGCACTGGGGCTTCGTCTCCCGCGCTTCCCGGGGCCGGGTTGCCCGCACTGAGGCTTCGTCTCCCGCGCTCGCGTCACCCACACTGGAGCCTCGTCTCCCGCGCTTCTCTTGGTCGGGGCTCAAGTGGCCGTAGCCGTGCCTGGCCCCCTGACCCTCCTTATGGGTCTTACGCCCGACTCGGGCTCCTCACAGTCGGGCTCAGGCAGCCTCCGCCTTACTTGGCCCTCCAGACCCCTTTCGTGGGACTGGGGTCAGTGCCCCCTGAACGTTATGCCCTCACTGGGCTTCTTGCTTGCACACCCCTCCCTAGGGGTCTACTTGTGCTCACGCCCACACTGGGGTCTGTCTCACGCTGCACGACTCTGCCCCATTGGGGCCAGGGGTCTGTGCAAACCCCCAAACGCGGCACCCTCTCTGGTGCCAGGAACCCCCACGTTATTGAGGAGTTCCCCTGAGACTTCCTCCAACCCCTACAGCCTCACCCGGTCCTCTGGTGTTACATAAACAACCAACAGAAAATACAAGCCACGAGCCAGCCAGCTGTAACACAAAATAAGCCTCGTGGCTATAACATGAATTCTGCGCCGCCCTGGCTCTCCTTCATACCCCTCTGTCAGGGTTCTCTCCACCCTGCACCATTATGTAGATGCTCAGGCAGTCAGGCTGCTCTGCCCTGCTCTGCTCCACAGCAGAGCTCCCGCTACTCAGGCTGTCAGAGGGGAACTGCATCCTGGCCTCAGCCTGGCTGCTTATAAAGGCCAGGCCCTGCCCCCTTCTGGTCATCTGACCAGGCTGGTTGCCCCAGCAACCCACACCTGTGCTGCCCTGAAGATTGGCTGCTGCCCTTATTACTATTACCAGTAGCAAGCGCCCTAGTGCTCTGCTACACTATGCTTTATACTTACCAACTTTATACACCTAAAGTAGGGTTGTTCAACTGGGCTACTTGAAATCCAGCATCAGTTCTACATCTAGGCCAGCGAAATAACGACCCATTTTCAGAGGCATGCTGCACGCCCACATCTTACATTTATGAATCTTCAACAGAATTTTTTTCAATCCTCGACCTCTGTGAAATCAGACCAGTTATTTCCCTTTTTTTTTTTTTTTTTTTAAATATGGACTTGGGTCTCATTTTAGGCACTGCTGTTGGAAGGCTTAGAAAAAAGGGCCAACATTTGCACCTTTTGAACTACAAAGTGCTCTGGCATTTCAACTTGGACAACCCTTTTGCCTGCATTTGATAGTAAACAGACTTTGGAAGCTCAAATAAGCCTCACGAACTAAAAAACAACCTTATGCAATCTGAGCGCTCTCAAGCAACCAGCAGTCTGTACCCAGGAATCACTGTCAACAGCTTCCTCTGGAAATAATTACTGTAACACTTGCCACAAAAACCAGTATCACGGGCAACATAAGAAAATGCCCCGTGTACTCTGGCCCCAGCCAAGTCACAGCTAGGGAAATCCGAAATGCTTCAGCGCTGACAGAATTTACAAACAGCATAAAACCAAAAATGCACTATTGGGGGGGGGGGGGGGGGCAAACAAACATCTCCCAAACCCAAATTAAAAAAACACTTATA
>NW_017729033.1:3757952-3771712 GCF_001723915.1 Gavialis gangeticus
AACAGCTTCACGCAACGCAATTAGTACACACATCTGTAAGTGATCTGCATTCCTCCCTAACCTTTAAACCATACATCATGAATCACAAAGTACTCACCCATATTAACAAGCATTTCCAAAAGTATTTTCAACCCTTCTCACAGCAAAACACAACAAAAAAGCTGAAACTAAATTGTTGCTTTTATTGCAGCCTGCTATTAAAACACCACACACGCGGTACATACTGCCTGCACACTCTTACACTAGGAATAAGAAGAAATGCTCAGTCCAAAAAGGAAGCTATGGCTGCATTAAAGCTTTATCTTTAAATTCAATGGAAAAAAACAGGTTGTAATAGGCTCCTAAGACAAGCAAAAAAAGCCAAAACAAAACAAAAAAACCCACTCCAAAACCCCCACTCACTTCCAACGCGGATCCTGTCTTCACTACACAAATCTAACATGTTTAAGTACAATACCCGAGTCAAGTCATACTCTAAACCAGTGGCTGCAAGCCCTTTTTGTACCAGGACCTGTTCACAAACATCAATGGCCAGTCCCAACCCGGTGCCCCTCACTCCCGACCCGCTGCCCCCTGCCCCCAAGTGTGTGGGGTATGGGGGACCCCAAGCAGCCCCTTGCAGGCTGAAACTCTGCCAGCCTGAAAGGGAAAAGCAACAGTTTCCCACCTTTTCCTTCTTTAAAGGAGAATCCATTTTTTAAAAAAGTTGGTTGACCCATTTTTCAAGTTTGTTCACAACCCTTTCATATATTCTTGGGACCCACTTTTGGGCCACAACCTGCGGGTTGAGAAAGCTGCTCTAAACCAGGATTTATTCAGTTCTGTCTGTTTAAACAGGATCAATATGTGAATATGTGCTAAGTTTGGTAAGGAACTGTGCAGCACGCCAGCCAAGAAGGACTTGGGTAGAGAGAGTTTCATATGATATACAGTGGCATCCAGATGGCTGCACACGGGCACCGGACAAAACGCTACTTGAATCATTATTACCCAAGATCTCTTCACCAACGTGGTATGAGGTGCAAAGTTCAGCAGGATCCTACACTACCATCTGTCAATACCTCTCATACTGTCCCGCCCACTGATATTGGTATTTTGTGTAGCCCCCATTTTCTTACCTACTAGTTAATTGTGCTGAGTCCACTGCTTAGAATGGTTTCAGGTCTGATCATTTCATCCTAAATGAGCAGAGCTCTACAGCAAGTACTATTAGTTTTTTTAGGCTTTAACCCAAAGAAGTTGCTTTTAGCTTCTATATTGACCAAGGCAACCAGTTTCCAAGCTGTAAGGATCACAGGTAACCAAGGGAAGAGGAGTACACAAGATGTAGGTGAGAGGAGATGCCCAACACCTACAGAGCTTCAAAATGGTTTTGAAAAGTGTCCAGGATGGAAAAATTCTGTAAGCATTCCCTCCGGCTTTAAAAAGCAAACACCTAAGAAATCTAAGCAACTGGTTCAAGCACTACCAGATGGCAAAATTTTAATAGTACTGGTGCAAAATTTTCAAAAGCAGCTAAAGGACTTGGAAGCCTAAGTGCAATCGACTTTTAATTGGACTTCAACACTTAAGAATCTAATTGTTTTTTTAATGCAAGGTGGGTGATAAACGTTTTTAAAACAACAGAACTGCTTCTTTTGTATACATCTGAAAAGCTGGATATCTTTGTATATATACACACAAGATGAGGTTGATGTCATTTATCTGGTCTTCAAGAAGGCCTTTGACTTGGTCTCCTATGATGTGCCCAGGACCAAGCTGGGGAACTGCAGTCTCAACCATCTCACGGTCTGATGGCTGGGGAACTGGCTCCAGGGTCGGACCCAAAGTGTACTAGTTGATGGGAACAAATCAACGTGGCACAGAGTTACCAGTGGAGTCCCTCAGGGCTCAGTACTTGGGCCAATACTCTTCAATATCTTCATTAATGACCTGGATTTTGGCATCAGGTGCGGCGTGACAAAGTTCGCAGACAACACTAAGCTATGGGGGAAGGCAGTCACACTAGAGGACAGGCTGGGGATACAGGCCAACCTGGACACGCCTGCAAAGTGGGCAGACCAAAACCTGATGGCATTCAACATAGATAAGTGCAGGGTACCGCACCTTGGGAGAAAAAACAAGCATCATACTTATAGGCTCGGCGGTGCTAAGCTTGATACCACCGCAACCTAAAAGGACTTGGGGGCGGGGTCTTGATTGACCACAGGATGAACATGAGCCCCCAATGTGATGCCATGGCCGACAGAGCAAATCAAACTCTGGCATGCACCTACTGACGGATCTCGAGTAAAACCAGGGACGTCATCCTCCCCACTCTACTCAGCCTTAGTGAGGCCGCAGCTGGAGTACTGAGTCCAGTTTTGGGCCCCCCACTTCAGGAGGGATGTGGATAAGCCCAAGAGAGTCTGGAGGAGAGCCACCCGCATGATCAAAGGCCAAGAGAGCAAGACATAGGAGAAGTGGCTGAGGGACATGGGATTCTTCAGCCTGGAGAAGAGAAGGCTCAGGGGGGAGTTGGTTGCTGCCTATAAGTATATAAAGGAGGGTGCATCAGGATCTGGGAGAACAGCTACTCACCAGGGCTCCCCAAAGGATAACTAGGTCTAATGGCCACAAATTTCTAGAAGGCTGATTCAGACTCAATATAAGGAAAAACTTCTTTACCATCCAAGAGTCCAAGGTCTGGAACAGACTCGCTCCAGAGGTGTGCCAGCACCTATTCTGGACTCATTTAAAAGGCGTTTGGATGCTTATCTTGCTGGGATCATCTAATCCCTGCAGACTTTCCTGCTTCTGGCAGGTGGGCTGGACTCGACCTCAAGAGGTCCTTTCCAACCTCTAATGTCTATGAACTCTATATCTGAAAAGGAGTCGAGCTCTAAACACTGTGCACTTCAATGTTTGACAACTGAAAGGCAAGGTGAGATATTGCAAAGAAGCAACAGGCCAACAGATCTTGCGGAAAAATTATGCTAAAAACTTAAAATAAGAAGTGTTTTCATTTAATTTTTTCTGTATTTAGATAGTCCCAACTGGTTCCAGCAACCCAAACAAAGAGCAATGGTTAACAACAACAAAAATCTCACTGAACTGACCAATCAAATCAATTGGGCAAAACTGAATGAAAAGCATAAAGCAAAAACCAAGACATCTTGGATCCAACACTATTAATACAAGAAGGGTATGTTTCGGAAACACAGATTAACGTATTGATGGAATTCCTCGAGTAACACAGACAGCAGCCAGACTAATACTACATGAAAAGATTTCAACACAATTATTTCAAGTCTCAAGTAGCTCTCACTAACAATGCATGCAAGGCAGAAAGCCAACAGATTAAACTGACATTATGACAATAGAATTACCACGTAATTTGATGCATCTGTTTCCGAAGCACAGCAGTGTTTCAAGTAAACTAGATATCAGTGACAAGCCACAGAAAATACTTGCCTTCTATCTACAGAAGTGGCACTGGAGAAACGATGCAAATCTCCACCTTTCCTTCGTTTTACTCACGATCAAAGGCAGCATAAGAACATAAGAAGGACCATACTGGTCAGATGAACGGCCCATCTACCCCAGCATCCCTTGACGGTCAAGTTTTTAAACCTCTGACCTGTATTTCTCTTCCTGTTTCATTGCCCTTCGATCCAAGAATTTAGTTTTATATTTAGTGCCCCACTCTAACCATTGGGTGAAGAGGGGTGCAGTTCTTGAGCCCACCGTCACCATGTAACAAATATGCCCATCTCCAAAGAGGGCAAGCAGTAGATGCTTTACAGAATAAAAGCCTAGATAAAGCTAGGATATATACTTCTATCTCTATGGTCCTTTCAGTCCTCGGCCTCCCTAAGATGCAGTCAACAGGGAGGCCGGTTCTGATGTGGGTGCCTATCTACCAGGACTGAAATGAGACGCATCCATCCCATAAAAGCCATTTAATACCCATCATTTTAGTTGAATTTGAACTGGTGACCTAACGCTGAAAGACTTTGCATCTCACCACCAGTCCGAATGGCATAGCCTAACAGTGCATCACAGGGGTATCAAACTCATCTAGCCCTGCAGGCCAGATGACTGGCCCAGGACCAGTCCAGGGGCCGGATGAATGGGGCCTTATAATGAGGTTGCATGGGTCGTATCTGACACCCCGGGCATATAGCTTTGCTTACTTTCCCCACAGAGCATACCCATGGTTGAAGTTAAAGACAACACATATTTACAGTAGCACTTAAGCAGGCCCTTTATTTAAAACCGCAGACAAAAAGCTGTTGCCAAAAATAAGACAGGAAGAAAGAGGTAAGGATGCAGTCATGAAACTACGTCTTTGCATACATTTGCATGGGTAACAATAACATTTTCTGGGTTATAAAGCAACCTCCTGAATCTTTCCAGAGCTTCCAGCAAAACTCAGGATTGTCCATGTTACCACAGCTGCAAACAGCACCTGGAATCTCAGCTTTAATGCTTCCCAACCTCCCTCACTTAAAGTTCAAGAGAGGTCACTGAAAGACTTGTGTGGTTGTCTCCTAAAGCCATTTGGGCCCTCTAGCCTGCTCCACCCGGTTCACGAGGATAAAGGGGCCAAAGCGAGGTTGAGTATCTTGTTCTGTATTTAGCATTTCTCATTTTTATGTTGTTTTTTCCTTTGATGCACTTTGGCAGTGACAAAGACCAATTCTGTTTCACAAAAATCAAGTGACTGACACAGTTAATTTGACACTAGAAATGTGGCTTCTTCAAAGCAAAGAGCAGCCCTACCCTCAAGCAGGAAATATATACAAAATAGGGAAAGTAACTTCCCGGCTAACATTCGTGGACAAAGACAGAGATGCAAGACGGAGTGGACAGCTAGAGAAAGCACATAAGCAAAAGAAACATGACTACAGCCTCTCATATATAAATCATGGTAGCAAGAGATGGCCTTAGTATTTCCAAGCTTTCTTCAACCCCTCTTTTTCCCCGAAAAGCTCAAAAGGGTCTGTGTTATACCAAAGACCGGATTAGATGATTTAATGGCCTCTTCTGCCCTGAGCTTATGAACAAACAATTTAAAACAAAGCTTCCTTCCAAACCGGCCACCGGTCCTGTCCCAGGATCTCGCTCCTCAACAACCCATCACACCTACCCTCCACCAAAGCAGTTCATCAAGGTCACCCTCTTCTTTCTGACCAAAACTAAGAGCAGGTACCTCAATCCACATCCTCCTTGGCCTATCAACACTTGCAAGCTACTCTGCTCTTCTCCTCCCTTGGCTTTTGCCAACTAAAGCACTCTTAATCTGGGGGTACCAAACTCATTTTGTTCCCCAGGCCGGATTCAGCCCATGGGCCGGATCCAGATCTGCCTCTGTTGGGGAAGTGAAAGGTAGCAACATTAACTGCAATGGGTGCCCAAATTGCTCAGGGACCTGTGTGGATTAACACAGCCATAGCTCACCCTGCTGCCTGCTATACAAATCCCCACCACGATATACTAGATGACATGCGTCTTTGACATCCATGCCTTAAAACTCTCACTAGATCATACCAGCATCCTCCTAGTCACTCCAAATCCCAGCTTCAACTCAGCCCTCTCTAAAACACAAAGATCCAAGTAACAACTAAAGTGCACTACACCTTGGAGGCCTAGGCTCTCCTTTCTGCCCACTCAACTAAAGCCATCACCCAGCTCACATGTTCCTAACAGCAACCTCCCTTCCTTCTACACTTGATGGATCCCATCTTTCTGCCCTAAAACTAGTTCAGAACACTGCTGGGGGGAAAAAAGGCCTCATATTTGGCCATTTCAACCAGATTAGATCACTTCTGCAGCTCTGCAATCCCTTCTCCCAGAGCTGTGCACCATGTTCAAGTCATGGTTTCACCAACACGGTATCTGAATGTAAAAAGTAACTCAGAGCTCATACTCACTACTTTTTACACTTCCAAATGTCACACTTGCCTTTTTTGTCACCACAGTGCACTCAAAGCTCATGACGAAGCGCTGCTCCACTAAGACACCAAAATATTTTTCAGAGTCACTCTCCCCTAAATACAGGCCCCTACTCTAGGCCTGCAGCATTCTTTGTTGCTAGATGCATGGTGTTGCTTTTGGCTGTATAAAGAAAAAAGGTTTATTTGAACAGGTCCAGCCTATCAAGCAATCAAGATTGCACCATTTGACTGCACTCAGCATGATTATCCATTCCATCAATTTGTATCTCGTCCAGAAGTTTTATTGGCAGCGATTTTGTTTTTCTATTAGATTATTGATGAAAATATTAAACAACATTAGGCCTAAGACCAACCCCTGTGGAATCGCACTAGTGATCCTCCACTTATACACGCTTTAACTGGTACCTGGAGTCACCTATAAAAGTGAACATAAAGTGAGTCAGCCAAAGATTGAATTAGTTCAAACAAGAAGGTTTCTTCATACAACACAAAGACTGTATGAAGACTAGGACTGGTAAAAACAAGGGAAGGACACCGGATATTAATGAGCAAAAAAGGGTAGGACAGCAGGTCTAGCTTTAATTATGGGATGAGATATCCAACCCATCGGGCTTTTCTGGAGTCCCTAAAAGGTTGTATGAACTAGGAAGCCCTAGCAGACTCCTTCAGAGAAAGGCTGGCAGGCCTTTGCTCCACAGCCCTTTATGACAAGTATGATTCCCTAGGACATCCCAAGATATTTAAGAAAACGCTCCATCATTACCAGTGAACCAGCGAGGACCTCAAAACAGGATATTGCTTTGTTTGGCCTTCATCCTGTGTTCCTATTCCCCCTGTCCCCAACCATTTTCCTCCAGCTGTGCGCTTTCCACACTCATTTTTATTAAACTAGTTTGAAGTCATATGTTTAAACCAGGGCAACACTTCATTTTGATCAGACTACAGCCCTGCAGCTGCTAAGATTTTCAAGCCCCAAATAGATCAGGCAGTGATAGACACATTATGTTAAAGACCTGCTTTCGATGGCTTCATCATAATGTTTGCCACCCGTGAATCTCCCAGTCTCAATCAGTGAGTCTGGCAGTCACTTCCCTCTTGCTCATTATTTCTGCCTCCATTCTGCTTGAGAGTTAATTGTAATTCAGACTCTGTTGCAAACAGCAAGCAAGGTTTGCCTACTGATATTTCAGCAGTTTCCCAAAATTAGAAGCATACAATTATCCAAAAATGTATCTTAAATACATGCAAAAGCGCTTAAATTACAGTATACTGCACCTGTGTACCTTGTAAATATGGCATCATAATTATAATTTCTAAAGCCACATGTTCAGAATTTATAGTCGCATCAATAGTCTCCCCCAGCTCAACAGAACTGCTTGAGTTATTCTTTTTAAATTAAAGGCAGATAATATGACTGGTCTGGTCACCTAACTGTGTATCTGCACTGTGTGATAGATGGGGGTCCAATTTCCCAATATATACTCAACGTGGCAGGATGGGAGAAACCAGAAGTACTTTGGAAGCTTATGAGCAGCCCCTGGGAGCAAAGAAGCACCCGAACCTGCTCCAAGGCCATGCATACATTCAATTAAGACAACAATTTGCAGCAATGAATGAATAAGGCACTCAGCCATCCAACTCCCCAGTGCACATCAAGCTCCTCTTGGTGATCCCCCTCCTTCCCAAGACTATGGAAATGAACCTCAACATTGCAATATGGGCCCCTGGAAAGTAATTGCTAGGCCAGGGGTGTCAAGCGCATCCAGCACTGAATGAGGGTCCCTGGACAGGACCAATCCAGCCCATGTGAAACACCCAGGGCCCCAGGGCTTACTGTGTGCACAGCATGAGGAGCCAGCATGGGGCAAGCGCTGCCCATGGTGTGCGGGCTGGACCCAGTGCTGCAGGCAGCACCAGGGATTAGTCCAGGATGCCACAAGCAGTCAACACAGTGTGCTATGTGGGATTAGTCCAGGATGCCACATCCAGCCAGGATGCACATAGCACAGTGTGCTATGTGGCTCCTTCACCCTGGCATGACCCAATCTGGACAGGCCCCAAAGCCAGTGCATATAGCTGGTCCAGCAGGGTGCCATGTGCAGCGCATGCCCCATGCCAGCCCCGTGCTGCATGCAGGGTGCATGGCACGTAACCCAGCATGCGGGTCACGTGCAACGTGCAACACCAGGGTTGACACATGAGGTCAATCCAGTGACCCACAAGCCTGGCTTAGGCAAAACCAACCTGAATCACAAGTAGCAACCCCCTCCTCTCCCAGCCCCATTTTGTTCTAGCTTCAAGCTGGGAGCTGATTCCCAGTCCCAAGATCAAGGACAGCAACTGGTAGCTGGGAAGTAAATCCTGTGGAAAAGTTCAGGCCAGAAATCCATCAGGTTTTAATTCAGGTCAGGCGACCTATGGAGTGAAGGCTTGCCAAGGCAGTCATCCCCAACAACAGACTTGTTCCCCTTTCCCCCCTACACTGTAATCCATCCCCAAGTCTAAGGGTCCCATAGCTTAGGAATCAAAAGCCCCTAGGTGTGAAGGTTTCACCTCACCTGGAAGAGGATCAGTTTTACACCTTGAGTGCACAGCATTAAAAGTAACAAGCTAACCTGGGATTTTCCACATTCAGATGGGACCAAAGATAAAAGCTTTAGTCCTCACCAGATTACGATGACACGGCGATAAACCAGAGATTCCCAGAAAAATCGAGTCGCTATCTCCAGACCAATTTCAATGGACATCTCAGGATGTGAACCAAAGTAACAACTGAAAACTTTCCAAGGGAAATACCCTTGGAAATGTTGCATGGAAAAAACATTTCAACAGGGGACACACCTCCCACTGTGCCAGTTCCTGGCTGGAACATTTCAGAGGGCTGCAGCCTTCTCCAATGCCAGCCTCCCTCCTCTCCCCGTCCCTTACAGGGATGGAGGCCAGGTTGGTGAGGTGAGGTGGGGCTGGGGGAGGGAGTGGGGACTCCCAAACCCCCTAGGAAGGAAGAGAGTTAATGCCCAGCATTGTCCCAGGACTCAGACCTCATGGCTGGGCAGGGAGGAGCACTGGAACAGCATTTCATATACAAGAGGTACCACTTTGGAGTGTTTCACCTCCTTTTACAACATTTCTAGGGGCTTCTGCATGTCTCCACCTGGCCTTTTGAAACTCTTCAAAGGCAACTGAAACACTTACATTTGTGCGTGTGTTCATATAATCAGGCAAGCTGCCCCACTCCTCTTTCTTTATATTGATTTGATGCAACAGCTGAATCCCTTAGGAGTATTTGCAAAAGCTCTCTGATCCACAGAAAGTAAAGCTTATAGTTTCATAGTTTCTAGGGTCGGAAGGGACCTGAGCAGATCATCCAGTCCGACCCCCTGCCATGGCAGGAAGAGCGATGCTACCCAAAGCCTTCCTTCCCACTCTGACACAAGACTACCAGCGTAGCCTTTGAAAATTAAGCGTCAGCAAAGTCTGAAGAAACTCTGAGATTACATTTAATTATAAAACAGCATCAAGACAAAAATACTAGCTGGTTAATATCTTCTTTGGCAGATGCACTCGCACCCTAACTCACGCTAAGCTCTCAAGAGGCTAGGAGCACTAAAAATTACTGCAATTTCTCCACGAGAGGCAGCATGGTTACTCCTCACCAGTATGGCTTTGCACCTGAAAAAGCCAACAAAGAAAACCACACTCCTCCAGCAGCTCGACAACTATGCTTTAAATTCATACAACCATGCTTGCACCAATAGCCTCCCATTCTTCAGGAGTCCTAAAAGCAAAGAACAAATGATGCATGTGAACTATTTGGCTCTAAAATGGGAGGGAGAGATAAAATGAATACTGAGCATATACAGTGCTACTCATTAGAATGGGATCAGGATCATTTAACGTGGAATCTCTTTGTGACTGTTTTGTATGGTGCTTTGATTTGAAAGCGTGGCATGCTAAGTCTCGCTGTACAGCCTGGCATTGAGCTGCATGGCGAGGCATTTAAGTTGCCAGGGCACGGGGAATTAATGAGCTCCCACAACTTTTAAACCTCACCATGAAGCCCTGCAGAGGGCTGTGTGGCAGGGCTTTCAACTTGCTAGCACAGGTGGAGCCCAGAATCGCAACCCCAGGGTCCCCACGGTGCAGGATCAAAGCCCGCTGTGCAGCATATCACAACTTGAAAGGTTCTTGCATGTGCGATGGGATTTGAGAAATTTTATCCCACAGCTCAAAAATCACGTGTTCACCCATACATGTCCGGCATGGCAGGTCACAATTTTTGGGATCCAGGATAAAATTTATCAGATCCTAATCATGCAACTAAATGAGCGCCTGCCAGCAGCTTAATACAGCCCTTTGCAGCATTTTCCCTTTACTATTTTCCAGCTCAGTTGAACAGAGTACAATTTGTTGCAAAACAGATAGGGACAGTTCAAGTTAATATGCAATTCATCCAAAGGTTAAAATTCAACTGCCCAGCAGCAACAGCATTTCTGTTCAGGCAATGCTGAGGGAGTCTATTAACTTAATGCCTCATTATAATCTACCCAATTTCTAGCAACTGCTCTTCACTCCACTGGTGTTAACAACCTTGTCTCCTTTTTAATGGTCTTGAAGTTCCACTAATCAAGCTGTCCTTTCTTCAGCAATTCTGCTGTCTCTTCTGGCACATCCTAGTCTCTCTTCTCCTTTTTCACAATCCTGCAGACTATTTATAGCTCTTTAAAATCCTAGATTCATCCGCAAAGTCGAGTCTTCAGCAGCTATAATTTCAGCTTTTGGCTGAGCAGTCAAGGGCTGATAACAATTTAGTTGCTTTTGTGCAAGCCAGAAAGGGAGGGTGAATGAGCTGAAGACTAGGCTCTGTCCCAGCTCCATGAGGCCATAACTTGCCAGGGGGGGAATATTCATTCTGCCTTTCCAAAAGCAAGGCACGTGCTATGCCAAAAAATACAGTACGTATATGGAGTATACTGCGGTCAATCCTATCCCAGTTTCCAGATGGTTTTCTAGTCATCCAGGATCTTCCAACACCTACAGATGCTGCTGGAGATAAGGTAACATCTCCATGACGTACATTTAACTGTGGATTGGCAAGGGGCCAAACAAGGAGAGGAAACTGGGAACCAAGACTTACCTACTTGAATTTCAGATTGCACTCAGCTGTAAGAAGCCCGTTTATTTGTACACTTATGCTTTACCCAGCACTGTGTTCACTGAGTAGTGAAGCATCACGGATCTCAGCCTTGGTTTTGTTTAATCAATATTTCTCAAATCAATATTTCTTCAAATCAGCCGTTTTTCCTCCCCCACCACCTGCTCTGATAAATTCCTGATAACCCACACTACAATGGCAAGAACAGAGAATGATTTCTGGCCTTCCATTAAAAACCAGGATTTTCCTCAACTAACCAGCTTTAGCATAAATATTATTTCAGACAAATTAAGCAGAAATAATGGGAGCTACATATTATATACTCCTTCATATCTGGCAAGACTCACTGGTCAGGCCAAATGTATGTATTAAGCACCCCTGAGGAACCTAATGCCTTCCTTGTTAAACAAAGCCCAACATTAAATAGACAGTAGATATTATCCGAATTTAAACATGACTACATTTACATTCAGCACTTGCATTCTTATGGTTAAGACTTCTTATTAGTCTTTTTTATTTTTGGTGCTACCAATATATCAATAATTTTAATAATGCACTAGCTATATCTGTCATACTAATTATTCAGTATTATATATGTCAGTATTAAAAAACCCTGTTAGTTTAGGGTCAGATGCACAAATACTTCTTTAAACACCTAATCTGCAATTGCTTTCCCATTTAAAACTATAGGAGTTTAGGTATTTAGATACTTCTGTGGGACTACGCTCTGGTTGGCTTATTCTTATTTTCTAAAAATAATGAAAACACAAAATGCACAGATATTAGTTAAGGTAGCATTCAGGCCTAATGCACTAAGCTTCTTCAAACATTAACTTACCACCAGCATGGGACTCAAACCAAGTACACCTCATGCTAACACCTGCTTTCAGTTCAGTACTATAAACCCCAGCGTACGTATGCCAGAGACCTGAAAAAAGTCACTGCAACACAAGGTTGGCTCCTATGTCTTAAATGCAGTTAATGATATGAACACAGAATCACGTGTACACGAACATTTCATTCAACACAAGATTTTGTTCACTACTGGAATTTTTTTTAACATCAAAATTCTTCTGAAAAAAAATGACAGACTGGAGAATTTGAGCACTGAATAAGTGTTGCCTTCCCAAATGCATTTTGTCAACTGCTGACAGCGTTGCTTAATCTTATTAGCGGTTACAAGGAAATGCATTTGTTGGCTTACAAGACTGAGCAATCTTGTATCAGAGGAAGTTTCCTGGGATTTTGCTTCCCATCCATTTAAATGTGGAAGTTGCAAACTAGGCATCTGGGTCCTAAATCCAGAGGCAACAAGGGGCAGGATCAAGAAGTTCAGGATCAGGAAGTTAGTCTCCAAACAGAGCCAGACAGATAAGCTTATCTCCCCGCTTTGAAATACTTTGTACACCTGGCACAGAAAGTTTAAACAATAGTGCAGCTTCAACAGCCTGCCATTCAAAGTTTCTCCAAGGCTTTTTGTAGGATAATATAAATCTAAGACTTGCCAAGCTCTCAAGATGGAAAAACAGCAATGGACTCTGGGGTACATTAATTCAACCAAGTGATCAGGGAAAGGGGACAGCAAACTTGGAAGTCTTAGGACCAACACCGAGAATATGCCCCCTGCGAATATACGCTCCGCTTACAGCAAGGGACTTCAGCTGAAATGCCCTAACAGCAATATGGCTTAAGGAAAGAGACTCTTCTGCACAATAAATATAAATAATCCATCCGCTTTTGGCAAATTCATGGGCACCTTTGTTTTCACCGAACACAACTCAGGACTTTGCTAGGAGGATTCCAAGCAAGGGGCAGACTCTCTTGAAAAGAGAGCGATTTTTAAAGGCCTGTAATGCAAACAAATTGTACATTTTACATGCAAAAACTTCAGGCAATTTATTCTACCCTCGGAGCAACTGCTGCAAATCTGAGGGGGAAACACCCTTTATTTATACATAAAAGCAGAGAGGGAGTTGCTGTCAGTGCAACTTTAAGGATGCACAGCTACCATACCACCCTCGGCATACAAAAATGCATTCATGGGGAGGGGTTAACTTTTTAAGCAGCTTGTAGTGTTTGTGAAATAGCTCAGGCTATGCAGTGAAGGTCATGGCCCATAGGCTACAGGTCTGCCTGCAGTGGAGAAGTACATGCACACAAGTTTGATTTCCTTCCTTCAACAAGAAAGCAAAGAAACCCCTGCAAAGAAAAAAAAAAAAAAATTTAAGGAACTTGTAAAAATGAACCTGGCACGCAAAATAAATCCAACCGACAGTGCCCCCTGAAGTGCGACATGCCAGCGAGGCGCACAAAGACTTTTGCAGAACCAGCCTTTGCTCAGATAGCGAAGAACAAGGGGAGACTTGGCTGCAATATTACTGCTCCCCGTACTCAATGTGCCACAAGGACTTCCCCCCCCATCTCCAAGAGGACTTTAAAGCAGCTCTTCTTGCCATAATTGTGAGAACATAAAAGTTACGCACATTCCTAATTAATTTACAGAGGGGAGATAAAACGTTCCATAACTTTTACACATCAGACCCCTGCAAGACAAACCACTACTTTCAACGGTAGGTTGTGTACGACTTTCTGGGCCCACCATTTTCAGTTTGACCCGGCACAAAGACTTTCTTTTTTTTTTTTTTTTTTTTTTTTTTTTTTTAAAT
>NW_017729033.1:3776712-3784175 GCF_001723915.1 Gavialis gangeticus
TTTTTTTTTTTTTTTTTTTTTTTCTCTTTTAAAGTATCAAGAGCATATGAAATTCTGACTGGCAAACAGCTCATCCAGATGGCATGAAGACAAACGGATTTTACTGACAATACGAATTAAGACCACCACTGCGGCAGTGCACTGGTTGTGCCTGCCACTGAGATCAGCCGGGGAGAAAGGCCTGGCTGGACGTGTCGGCAGGCACATGGCCAGGAAGGTTTTCTCCATCTCGACTGGCACAAGCTGGGGCCAGGACCCGGGAGCGGGGCCAGGCCTTGATGGGCAAACATCCCTTGGGTGAGGGTCCACCAACAAGACGTGGAAGTCGGGGCCATCTGAGCCCATATGAAGGAGGTCAGTAGGACCACCTGAAGGTGGAGATCTAGGGAGCCAGGCATATAGCAGAATAAGGGGCAGAGTTGGTGGAAGGACCCCGGATAAGAGGAGGGGCACTCTGAAGGAGAAGATGGGAGGAGGGCAAGACAGGAGGGTATGCATGGCCCTGGGTCAGATGTAAAACTGCACCTTGCTGGGGTTGGATGGGGTGGTAAGGCTGCCCCTACGAAATACCACACCTGCGCCTCCACCATGAAAGGTGAGGATGGGGCACCGGAAAGCCTCAGCCCTCGCTGCCTTGTGGGTGACCTCGTGGAGAGGAAAAGCTATGGGAGCACACCCTGACAGAAAAGCACCAGGCCGGAGGAGAGGCCCAGGGAGAAGCCGAGGTCCACTGAGAGGGGCCTGAGGTCTGGGAGTGGGACCAGAGAGGAGCCAGGGTGAAGGTCCACTGAATGGGGCCTGAGGCCTAATGCACAAGTGAGACCTAAAATGAAAGTGTGAGACTAAGTCAGGGGTCAAAGGGTGCATATGATAGACCCAGCAAGGGGTCAGTGTGCAAGTGTGACAGGCCAAGTACAACCCAGTAAGGGGTCGGGGGAGTAGTAGAATTGGATGCCATCTGCAAGGCTTGGGACACGGTGTAGGGATGGTGCGGAGCCGTGCATTTAGCCACAAGGCATCAGGGCCACGAAATGGGCCAGCCTCCCGCTTCGCATCTATTTATTTCACATCAAAGATATGGCAGGCAAGAGCAGGGCAGACTGTCCAAACCAGGGTGGAAGCACTGATCTCTTCAGGTGCCCATTTCCTCCCCCCACACCACCTCATACACTTCAAGTATTTTTTCAAAGGTGGGGGAAGAGGATCTAAGAGACCTCTCCTGATACTATTCCTGTCAATTTTTATCGGTTTCTTGCAGCTCAATCAATTATTGCTGCAGACACTGCAATACAGCATTTCAAATCATCAAGTGGGGTAAAGTAAAATAAAGCTAGCAACTCACTGCACCCTACAGTGAGGGCCTCTGGAAGCTCAATAATCAAACACATTACCAATGCTTTATGGTTGTTCAAAATTAAAATTATATAAAATTTAAAAAAAACAACAACTCATCTTATTTCTTTCTCTGTCAGAAGATCCTTGGGGAAACTTATGTGAAGTGTTTAAGAGCAGAAAGCAGCAACTGGCTTCATCAGCACAGTGCCTCACTACAAGTATATTCAGACAGTGCTTCATTGTCTGCGCTGCCTGCGGGTTTGAGTGCAGTTTAAAATGATCCAAAGAGCTCGACATGGAAGAGGATCTTCCTGACTCATTACCTGGGACATGCCAGCCATGTTGCGGCATGACCCCCCGGGGTACCTTTCCCAGCACAGTCTACCCAAGCATTCCCACCAGACCGAGTCAGTGGGACGGCTCTGCGATCCATGCCAGCAGCCACTCCAGAACACAACAGATGCAGCAGTCTCAAGAGCGGTCATGGAGGGACCCCCCAGCGCAGCCTCTGCTGGCATACATCCAGGGCCAGAGTTTGCAAGCAAGAGCGAGCAAGCAGGCCGTACTCGGGAACATGCCAGTCGTGACGTACAGCATGGATCTGCGATTCTCAACCAGGGTGCCTTGAGATCCCTTCAAGGGTGCCATACAACATTAGCACTGTCAGGTGTGCAAGCACAATCTGCAAGATCAACCCAAGAGATTTCAAACAGGAATCCAGTGCTGAAAACATTTCAACCCCCTTATGATCTTTGAGTTTTTGGCAGCAAAAAAAATTGTTGTAGTAGTTTTATGTAGTCCAAAAAACCAAGGAGTGAACACTAAATTCTGGCATTTCCCAAGGGGTGCTTTGAGTCTAAAAAGGCTGGGAACCTTAGCATCACCAAGGCAATCAACATAGGCTTGGATATAAGAAGCCAAGGCAGTGTTCCTCTGACAATGTCACTCTGAAGCCCTAATAGCTGTATCTGCTGACTTTCAAAGGAATGCACAAGGCACTTAAGTAATATTAAGGGTGTTGCTTTTTATTTTTTTTAAAGACATATTTTGTGTGCTGCATAGTTATTCATGACCTTACACAGAAAACCATAGATTATTACAAGGAAGGAAAAGAAGCCCGAGTACTTACAAAACACCAAAGCTGAGGAGCTAGAACAGCAGTGTCATCAGGACAACTTCTTTATTGCATTTTAAATCACCTGCCAGAGACATCTAGCATCTGCACACAACCCCTTATTGATTGCTGTTGTTTTATAAGCCCAAAGAGCAAAGGCAATAAAAACAAATTCCATCTTTGACACATGTATTGCATAAATCAGAATTAAAAGCGTTAGCAACCCTGTATAGGTTTCTACTGGCAGGTATCCACATATCGCTGAAATAAATTAGCATCCACTTGAGTTGGTGCTTTTTCCAATTTCAACATAAATCAGATCAGCCTCACAGCATAAGACACCTGGAATCACACTGTATAAGTAATGGGCTAGTTTTTCCATCTCCCAACTTTATAAGCCTTACATGACCTGCTCTCTTGCAAGGAGAGAGCTTTAGAGAGCCGTCAAACCAAAGACCTTCAGACCACTTCCCAAGGGAGATAACACTGCTATTTTACAGAAGTAAAAATGAAAGTATGGTCCAGCCCTCCTTTCTACATCTCACCCCACCCCCCACCTTCCTCGCAAGAAAAAACAACAAAAAGCAAAACCAACAAGTTTTCATTTTCTTAATTATGCTGCTAAAAGGTGGATGTCCGGAGGTTACTGGGACATGTGCTGTGACTGTTAGGGGTTTAAGGCTCTTTAAATTTGGGAGATGTAACTGCAGATCTTAGGGCTAATCATGTGACAGACTGAAAAACTAGGTAGGAGGCAGGAACCTCTCTGGAGGGGCAGCAAATGAACAAACTCTGGGTCAAGAAAGGATCTGAACAAAGGCTCTCCATAGGAGGTAGGAAAGAGAGCTCAGAGGGAGGCTAGAAGTCAGACGTGTTCCTACCTCTTCTAGAAAACAGGAAAATCATTGTGCTAAACATCCTGTATTATTTTGATTGTTTGCTTATTGAATAAGATCTGCCTCCAAGAAACAGGCATGGAACTAGACTCAAGCATTTGGGCTTTGTTTAGATGGCCCCAGGCTGGCAACGGCGGCCTACTGACCTCTAGTCAAAACTTTCTCCTACTATGACTCCTACTTCAGATGGCAACACAAAGCTGCACGCCAGGTTCTCCAAATGCCTAGCATCAAAGGTATGGCTTCAGAAACCAGACTGAACGTACACTTCCATTACTAGAAGGCTTGGGGTATCCAACCGCAAAAAGCATCCGTCGTGAAACAACAGCATCAAAACGCCAGCTAAGAAATTAAGCCAAGTTAACCACCTAACTTACACTAGTTGAATGTTACAGGTGGAAAAAACTCACCCCACCCCCTCGCCCTGCAAAAAAAAGCAAATAAACCACTAGCTGTACCAGGTACACAGTACATCCCAATGTTGCACCGGTTTCAAAAGATCATTAATGGATAACACAATGAGTGCCCCGAGGACCAGAAGCAACATTATGCAATTTAAAGCAAATGTCATCACCAGCCTCATTACATAACAAATTACACAACAAAAACCTTGCTAGAAGGGCAAAAAGGGCAGGCAATTCAAAAGACAGGAAACGCCAGACCTGACTGTTAATGGAAGGGAGCAGGCACTCAGCCCTCTTGAAAATTGGGTCATTTATTAAATATCCTTTCTTTAGGCACCTGCTTCTAATGACGCTGAATGCTTCCCATAAAACGCCCAAAGTACTTATGAACCTCACGCACACGAGATCCCCGAAACAGGATCCGCTGTTTGGTGGAGGGCAGCCACTTTTACAGTGCAGTGGTGGGACAAGAAGTTTTGGCAAAGCACCTCTGGACAAACCCAGAGCTTGCAAATAAAAAAGTAAGCTTGCAAATCTAAAAAAAAAAATTTCAATTATTTAGTTGGTCGGATAAAAGATATCGCCTCTACCAAGAGCTCCAACTACTCTGGACAAACTCTTCCTCTTTACATCTGCAAGGAACGGACCAGTCACCTGTACATCAAGATCTCACCAATTTGAGAAAGATAACTCCCTATTTCTTCTGAAGCCAGAGCCCAAAGGAGTCTAGTTACTGTCTGGATTAACAACTGTAATACCTAGATCAGACAGACTACACCATGTGTTAATGCTGGCTGGCATTAAAATCATTAAAGCAATTCACGGGGATGGAGGTTGACAAATGCCATAGCTAATTCATTTGCTGCTTTGTGGGTTAGTTTCAGGGCCATCCATACTACTACAGCTCATGAATTGTGCGTGCTGCGCATGCGTGTGCTTCCCTTAAAGGTCCCTACTGAGAGGGTGCTATATTTCAGTTTTGCATAACTGCTACAAGCAAAACAACATTTAAAATTAAGGCCAATCGTGTAAGTTAAACTTTGCTCATGTGAACAGTGACTAGCCGCGTGTTAAAGTTAAGGAAGCATGCATAAATATCTGTAGCCTCAAAGACTAAACCTCTGGGTGACAGGAGATCCAGTAAATATTCCACTAAGAAGTTTTTATTCGACCTGTGTGCTGCCCTGCCCAAAGGCTCAGGGCAGCTTACAGCAAGAGAAACAGAACAACTGGAATTAAAAAGAAGCAAGCAGAGGCCCATTAAACATCTCAGCCTAGCCTAGCTCCGGTTGCTGAACGCCTGCCCAAATAGAAAGCATCTTGCAGCGATTCCAGATGATGTCCAGGCTCCAGCTCTGGTGGGCCTCAAGAGACAGGGAGTTTCACAGTTGAGGAACGACGACCGAGAACAACCTCCAATGCATCTTTGCCAAGCAGGTCTGGCATATGGATGGTACTTGCAGGAGGTTTCTCTCAGCTGACCTTGGGGATCATGATGGGGCATAACAGGGAAGGCAGTCCAATAGGTATGTAGGTCCCAGGCTGTTTAGAGCTTTATAGGTCAAAACTAACAACTTGAATTAAGCCCAGCTAGCTTAAAGGACAGGAATTATGTAGTGCCCACAATCTAACCTTCTAACCTATGTGCATTGGCTTTATACCCCAACCAGAATACGCAAGCCGCTGAGCCTAGAGGGAGTCTCATAAGCCAAGCTGCAGGGTGAGACTTTTCTAACACACCAAGGTGACTCAGACTTCAAAAGCCTACTGGCTTCAAATATACATGAAAGCGTAGAGTCAAGTCAAAGCAACTTAATGAACTTCAACATATCAAATGAGTGTTAATTGCAAATAAATACACATACTGTTTATCCATTTTGTGTTCCAAGTTTGTGTTTCCTAACACAAAGGATGTAAGTCAAACCCTGGACCTGTGTCTGTTAAAACGCTTATTGCTGTTGAAAGTATAAGGAACAAAAGAAAAAAAACTAAGCAAAATCTGAAATTCTACTAACCACCAACAAGTAATGTCTAGTTTAGATACAGTTATATTTTTTAAACTATTTACAGTTAAAAATAATGCATTTTTATTCATGGAGTTTATCCATCCTGAAGGAGAACTAGAATAGAAATCAAATGAGAAAAGGCCCATACACTCTGCAATTTCACTACGTAATATATGTAATAAGGTCCTGATGTCAGTAACTTTTACATGCATGTTAATTGAAACACAAGGTGGTTAAGTGACTGGATGTTGCACTGAATCGCTGGCTCATCCAAATTACAACCTAGAGCTACATGGGTGTCAAAATGAATAGCTCTTCCAATTCTTTAAATCACAAGACCATCATTAATTACATGGCTTGACAAAATACACCCTCATTCTGAAAACCGGTTAATATTTAGCACTAATGCAACACAATAATAATACGTCAGCAAAAGAAAGGAGCTATAAGAAACAGCCACTGACATGAAACGTGGCTAGTCAACATACACAGCATCAATCACAATAGCTATGATAATAAGTCCACAGATGAATAAGTCCCCCAGTGCACATTATGTTTCTGGCACAATTAAGTTGTCAATCATGCCAGAACTAGCAACTGGCCACGTATTCAGAGAATCATAGAAAATAAGGGTTGAGGGAAGCTCAGGAGGTCACACCTAGTCCAACCCTCTGCTCCAAGCAGGACCAGCCCCAACTACATCATCCCAGGCGAAGTCTATCTAGGTCTTAAACACCTCCAAGGATGGAGATGCCACACATCTTTGGGTAGCCTGTTCCCAGTGCTTTACTACACCCCTAGTGAGCAAATTTTTCCTAATATCTAACCTCAATTTCCCTTGCTACACCATAGAATTTATGGCCCCATAAAAATCACAAAGATATTACTAAAGAAAAAGAAAAAGGGAAATATCTTTGTGGCTCATTGGTATGACCATTTCTTTTCAGCTTGTGACAGCTTTCGTCTCACAGTTGACACTAAGGCAACAGAAGTGATGCACCAGCCATGCAAGGAAAGGCTGAGAGATACGAGAATGTTCGGCCAAAAAAAGAGAAGACTTTGGGGGGGATCTGGTGGGAGCTTACAAATGTATCAGAGGACAGCATCAGGGGCTAGGCAAACAAGTATTCACACATGTGCCCCAGGAGATAACTAGGTGCAACAGTCAAACTCCTAGAAGAGGTTTCCAACAGGATATAAGGAAAAACTTCTTCACGGTTCGTGTGCCCAGACTCTGGAATAGACTCCCAGCAGGGGTGGTGCAGGTACCTACCCTGGGGATCTTCAAAATCAAACTGGACACACACCTTGCTATGGTGATTTGACCCCCGCAGTCTTTCCTGTCCAGAGCAGAGGGGCTGGACCCACTGATCTCAGGAGGCCCCTTGCAGCCCTAAACATCCATGAATCTTTGACACAAATTAAGAAACCTAAAATGGTAAACACAAAGAAGCTTCCATACCAACAGACTAGTGCTGCTCAACTTTTTTTTTTGGCTAGCAGGCCAAATGAGCAGTGCCTGGTCCATCTGCAGGCCAGATCCATCCAGTGGTCCTGATCTAGCACCCTGGACAATTGTGGCAGGATCCCTCCAGTTGGGTGGGAAGCAGAAGGGAGGGGGACCAGCTTCAACCCAGCCCAGCAGGGGTGTATAGCCCAGATCAGATCCAGCTGTGCGTGTCGGGGGGGGGGGGGGGGGGGGGGGGGG
>NW_017729033.1:3784373-3810083 GCF_001723915.1 Gavialis gangeticus
CCCCCCCCGCCCCGCCCGGCGGGGGGGGACGGCCCGGAGCGGCTTGGGGGGGGGGGGGGGGGGGGGGGGGGGGGGGGCATGGCCTAGCCCTGATCCAGCTGCAGGAACAGGAGGAAGACACGGCCTACTCCTGATTCAGCTGCAGAGGGGAAGGAGCATTGTCAGGCTTCCACCTACTATAGGGGGCTTAGGGTTTGGGAATTTGGAGGGTGGCTGTATTAATTGCGACCGCTCCCCTGCTGCCAAATTTCCCAATCCGTGGGGAGCCCAGTGGGCTGGGTACCATGGCTCCATAAGTCGCACTGGGCCTTTGGGCCAGAGGTTGAGCACCCCTGCAATAGAACAAAGTTTTTCTTTCAAGTGCAAAGTAGTTTATAATGGATCAAGTTTCCTCTAACTTTGCTCCTTTCTTTACCTGGAAGGAAATTATGGATTATAAAATCTATAGTTATCAAGTCTGAATCTGGGCTGGCCTTTCCTGCAAAAGCATAAGTGCACTCGGTGCTGGTGAAGTTATTAGTGTTCTGCTGCTCTAGCTAGAGACATTTCATTCCTCAAATCCAAATGGCTAATTTCCCAAAAGCTTCGATTCAGCGTTTAATATTAAGCTACCAGTTAGTCTTAGCATGTAACTACAACTTCCGATGCTCTGATCCATTACAGCTTCAAGATATTCTCAGGAAAAACCTGAAAACGCTCTCTGTCAGCTTCCCACCAGAACGTCAACTACAGATGGATTTCTTTGTTAAATGTTTTGCACCTACTCAGACAAGGTTCTTTGGGTAAATCCAATATCTTTTATTAGACCAACTGAAATAATTGGAAAAATTCTTCTTTGCAAGCTCTCGGGTACAAACACCCTTTGTCGGGCTGAGGAAGCGTCACTCCTAACAGACAACCAATCGAAACAGAAACAGGGGAGTCAAAGGGACTCTTGGGCCATCAACTGGGCACCAAAGACCTTCAGTTCAATTATTATGGCCAAGCAACCATACCATAAAGTCCGTTCATAGGAATTATGGGAAAGTAGGGCTGGAAAGAACCTCTCAGGGTTATCCAGTTCAACCCCCCAGCTCAAGGCAAAATCATCCATAACTAAACCATCCCAGCCACCTGCATTTGAACGTTTCCAAAGATCAAAGTCATCCTGCAACTAATCCGACCAGGTCTTCCTCCTCTGCCATTTCCAACTGATGAACCCTCCACTGAGAGTAGCACCTTGTTATTGACCCTTGAGAGCACAGACTTGGCACCTGAATTTCTTCCCATTATAGTTCTTTAGTTCATGGATCAGCAGCCTGGATCTGGTGCACCAAACAATTCCACCTGGTCTGCAAAGCCACTGCTGGCAAGTGCAGTTGTGACCACCGAGTCCCAAGCAGCAGTCTGCCGCTGGAGCCAGCTGTGCTAAATTTGGCCCTTTGCTCCTAAAAGGTTGCTGACCGCTGCTCTAGGTCATCTGATCCTTACTACACAATATTCTGATCTTTCTCTGGATTGACAATTCCCAACTTAAGTATCACCAGCAAAATTCATTAGCTGACACCTATGCTCCAGGTCAATACTTCCCCTTTCAACATAACTCAATCTACCATCACTAATTCCTTACCATAGAACATCTAATTAACTACTGTCCTCTAATATCCTTATCTAGAAAATTGCCTGGACTCATTCCGTGTTAATGTGATAATGCACGCCAAAGCAGATGACAAAATTTGGACGTCAACTGTTAACTTTGCTTTTTATGTTATCGTAAGAAAGAAGTTCCTTACTCACTTCAAAGTTCCTATACTAATCCCCAAATCCTCCAGCTTCACTGGTAATTCCCTTTGTAGCACCCTAAATGCTTTACTGAAGTCCACGGAGATTAAATACATTTTCCTTACCTATAAAAGAAAAACCTCACTCATTAGATGAGAGAAAGATATTAAGTTAGTCTGACCAGATCCAGCATTATTAAATCCACATGGCATTTAATCCCATTTACTTCTATACTTTTAATTCTCCTTTGCTTTAATTTTTCTTCATATCATTTGCTTACTACTAAGGCCAGATGAATGGGAGCAGTCGCTGTCTAATCTTCTCTCCACGTGTTCTTCTGTAATGGATACTGTATTAGTTAATCACCACCCCTAAACGTAAAATGAGTTGTTGGTTGTAGCTGTGCTGGTCTAAGGACATAGGCAGGCAAGGATCTTTGAGTAGATGCAATCTCTTTTATTAGACCAACTGAGACGTTGGAAAAAAGTTCTTGGCAAGCTTTTGGGTGCAGTCACCCTTCTTCAGACAAACCCTAATGTAATAGGCTTACTAAAATATCCTCACTCCCAGATACGAGATTTCAAAAGCCACTATTTAAGAATTCTGGGAGGGAAATTTCCCAAACTTGAGCAGATTGAGCTCTTTGACTTTTGTTTCCAGCACAGATGTGGCTCTTTCCATACCTTCACACTGATGGCCACCTGCCTTTGCCCCCTTGTTCATCCTCCTTACTGAAAATTGAAAGCAAGGCACAGCATACTCCACTTCTCTGCATACCCTTAAGTGCATAACTGCTTTTGCACGTTGCCAGTCCCGATTTGTTCCTTATTGCTTACAGCCACCAGTCCTATGCATTTAACCAACAGGCAGAAATAGCCGAAGCACATAGCATCTTGCAGCTCCGCTATCGACTCTTTAACTTAACTGTACTTTGGTTAACTGCATAACAACTCTGCAATTAAATTAACTGAACTCCCCTTCTCTGGGCCACAAACAGTGAAATGAAAGCAGCTGTCAAAGGACTACTATTAGAAACCTGGAAAGTGACAGGAGCTAGTCACAGTTTCAGGCTTGGGCTCTCCCCCTCATATTCAGGGTTTTAATAGCAGTCTCAAAGCCAGCTATTAGGATCCTTGAAAATAAGAGGAGGTAATCAGCTGGGCGGCTGCTAATGCAACACTTGTCAGTGCTGGCTAAATACGCAGCACTGTAAGACTGGGAAAAGCCTTTCTGTTATAACAGGGAGACAGTGGAAACAGCTGCCCAGAGATGCGGGGGAATATCCTTCACCGGAGATTTCCAAGAGGAGGCTGGGAAATACTGGTCAGGGAGGACTTGAGGGTATGGCTCCCGCATTCATGCAGGGGGTTGCACTGGATGACAAAAGCCTGGTGGGTGTTTCTACTGTAGCTAGGCTTTGAAGTGCAAAAACATGATTAAAGTAGCAGAAAATATAATGAAGCAGGGCAAGCATGTACTGATCCCTTTGACTGGAAAATATGCACATTTCTGCTCAATATCTAGCGCTTCTAAAAGTTGGCAGTCAGTGTAAAAACAATCCTGGTAAATTTTATGACAGGGACTCTTGAACTTTATTGACAAGGTGCAATACAAGGAAATGGCAAGCTTATAAATATGTTCTCCTTTCCCGTCTTTATGATCGGCATCAACAGTCTAACAAGCAGCTTAGCAAAGCAAACCCCACGCCAAGAGACCGTGCAACGGAACAGAGTTTGTTACTGCTGGATTTAGAAGTAGCATATGAGATCCACCAATCAGCTGTAGAAATCAGTCATGTAACACTCCAGAATCAATCCACAGAGGCTGCAATATATCTACCTGCTGTACTGGATCAACTGGAGATTAGTCCAATTCAGAAACCAGCCATGAAAAACTCTTCTTTCTTGAATTTAAATCATTTTGAAGAAGAATTGTGCCACGTTCTTCCCTGCTACCTGACTTATTCTTTTAGGACAGGAGTGCTCAGCTCCTAAACCCTGGACTATATTGGGGTGGGCAATTATTTTGGCTGGAGGGCCACTTTAGGAATTACTTTGAGCTGTTGTGGGCCAGGGGGAAGGGGATGCAACTGATCTCATCTAGCTCAGGCCCGTCCACCCTGCAACCAGTATCAGGGATTGCCGGACTGAGCAGGCAGAGTCTCCACTCAGCCCAGCTGGGACCCCCATGGGCAGGGCATCCTCAGCTGGATGGATGGGATGGGGCTACAAATGGGTGGGGAGCAGCATCCAGGAGTGGGGTGGGCAGGTGGGGCCAGGATCATGGGGCAGTGATAGTGCAGGGCTGGGCCTGGGGCGCAGACATGATCCACTCCTCGCACATCCCTGCGACAAGAACCAATTTTGCGAGCAGGGGCAGGTGGGGAACAGATCGCAGCTGAGCCCCAGGCTCTGACCCCACACTGTCACCACGCTGCAATCTGGGACCCAGCCCTGGCACCACCCACCTGCCCTGCTCCCGGATGCTCCCTGCCCACTGACGGCCCCATCCCATCCACCCAGTCGAGTGTGCCCTGCCATTCTCCACAGAGACTCTAACAGCCTACCCACTTGCTCCATCCAGCCCCCACAGTGGCAGGTGCAGGGCAGATGGGCCAGGGTGCCTGGGCAGCGGGGCCAGATCTGGTGGCGGCAGAAACTCTAGTGGTGGCAGCTGGAAGGAGCCACCGCTGTGGGGGCTACCAGGAAACAGAGTCTAGCCGCCACGCCACCTCCACCCCGCTGCACACACGGGGTGGGCAGGACACATGCCACAGCCCAAGCTGCCCCCCATGCCTAGGCCAGGTGGTGGCCAAGGGATCTGCTGCAGGCCAGACACAATCCTCTGGCAGGCTGGACTCAGCCCATGGGCTGGATTTTGCCTACCCCTGGGCCAGATCTAGCTCCCGACACCAAGTTATCCAGCCTGCAGGGCTCCGCTCCTCTGCTGCTGAATTTCCAGGCCTGTGGGGAGTCCTGCAGGCCGGATAGCATAGCCCTACACACTAGATCAGGCAGCCCAGGACTCCAAGGCCCAATCCCAGCATGCAGGGGGGATACAATCCAGGTGTTCAAGGCCAACTGTGGGGTCCAATCTGGCCTGAGGACCAACCCTGTGCCATTCATCTGGCCCACAGATCTGGAAAACTGATCACCACTGTTTTAAGATGCTTCAGTAAAAGTAAGCAAGGAAACAAATGCCTGCTCCCTAAGCGTCTGTCTTACCTATGCCCAATTATCCATTAAATTTACTGGCACAGGCCTGCTACCATTACTGCTGGTGAGCTAGACTCCTGCAGCATACGTTATTACCTGGCCTTACCTACAGACTTTAAGCTCCAGAAGAGAGATTTTTAATGGTAATGTAGACTACAAGAATACACAGTTCCATTTTCAGATCCATGGCTGATCTTTAGGATGGGCTGTTACACTCATATTGCTTTGCTTGTCAGCTGGACAAACACAATTCAAAATAATTTAAAAAAATAAAATAAAACATGGAGGTTTGATAATTTTTAGAGAGTCTTTTTTCCACTGGGTGCAGTTTAATATTGATACAGAGCAGCAGGCATACTGTGCATTGTCTTAATATGTGGAATATGGGCACTTACAGGCAATGAGATAGTTAGCAGTGTTAGTCTGAAATCAGGCAGAATGCAAACTAGATTTGCACTTCATAGCTGAGTTAGTCTATAAGGTGCAAATCTACCCTGCTTTCTGACTTACTAGCAATACCAGTTCACTAGAAATCTGTGGTAGTGGTTTTACTACATGTCAGGCAACAACTCTTAGGATGTTATATATCGCTACAGAACAGAAACTTGAATTTTGCACTAAGCAGCTGAATTAGTTAGATACTAGAATTACCTTTATTTAATTAATCTCCTGCTGGTCTGCTAAACCAAAACTGCATTAACATAATTCACTAGTTACTGAGCCAGTTCCGCTGCTATCAAAGTACCATCTTACAGTTAAAGCAAGGTTGCTTGGACATCAAGATGAGTTACAGTCTCAGCTTTCCAGTAACCAAAGCTGGACATTTAGCATCTGTCCCTAATCTGTTCCTCTCCCTGCAATCATCAAGGCCAAGCCCTAAAATGGGTGAAATAATACATTACAACAATGTTAAATTCCATCAGCAAGTTATTGTTATTGTAAAGAAGCATTATTTAAGCAATGTTACTCAGGCTACAACTATTTTAAATTAAGTTCAGGGAGAGACTTATTATTAGTAGACATTTCCAAGACCCATACATAACACAGCTGCATCACCAACACTCAATCTGCCTTCTTCCACAGACATTACAGTGATGAGAGATTATTCAGGACCAGAAATGTTATTTTTTAGGAGTTCAATACAAGGCACTTGATCTGTATAGTCGAGAATTAGGAAAAATTCTGAAGAAGTCCTACTTCCATTAACCTCAAAGGAGCCACAGGAAAGGAGACAGAGATGCAGATCACAACATCTGCAGATAGAGAAAGAAGAGGGAGAGAGACTAGAGAGGGGTGGAAGCAATATTTGCAAGTATAACAAAAGATGTATTGTATCGTGCTGTTTCTATTTGTCTTGGAAGTCACCGAAATAACCTTAAATTTTTGCTTCAGTAACTAATGCCTACTGGGGGAAGCGCTACATGAAGTTAAATAAACCTACAAAGCAAGGAAAACACCATTACATTTTGCTCCCTTCTAAGGCAGGAGAAGCAAACCAATATAAAACCAACTTAATCCTCTCTTCTCACCCAATGCCAAATATTAACAACATACAACCCTAGCAGTGCTACCCTACACGTGCAAAATTTTTACTACGTATTGCAGATATATTCCTATGCTGTCAAGGTGACAGCTCACTTTCAGATTTGAGGCAGCCTGTCCCTCAACAGCACAGTAATACTTCCATTAGTTTGGCATTTGCAGTTTCTCTTGAAATTCAGCCTGTGTCTCATACAACTTTTAATAACCCAATCTGGACCAGTTCTGAGAAGGTTTTTCTCCAAAACACAGCATCTTAGAGAATCAGACTAGCAGGGCCCTTGGGAAGTCGCAACTAGTCCAACCTCCTGCTCAAGGTAGTTTCATCCCTCTCCAAGCCCTTCTAGACAAGTGTTTGTCCAACTTCCACATAAAAATCTTCCAATAACAGAGACTATCTAATCTCTGTGCCAGTGCTGCTTAACCACACTTGGAGTTAGGAAATTTTTCTTAACATGTAATCTGAATCTGCTGCAATTTAAGCCCTTTACTTTTCTTCTTGGCCCCTGCCGAGAGCTAATCGCCATCCTCTCTTGCAACTACCTGTTTAGCCTACAGAAGAGGAGGATGAAGGATGATTTGGTAAAAGGCATCAAATACAAGTTCCTCCAACCTTTTGTGTCACATCTTCTAGACCTCTACTCATTTTATTGTCCTCCTCTGGACTTCCTAGCTTGTCCATATCTTTTGTGCAGGCCGGTGTTCAAATTGGGGGACAGTACTCCAGCTGAGGCTAAGTGGAAGAACCATTTTCTGCCACTCCAATGCAATACTTCTGTTAAGACTTCCCACTATCATTTTACAGCAGTAAAAACTCATGACTCAGATTCACTTCATGATCTACTATAACCCCGTGATCCTTTTTCGCAGAACTGCTGCTTTGCCAGCTGCAGAGTTGATTGTTCCTCTTAAGCACCGTACTTTGGACCTACCTTGCTCTAGTTGAATTTGGACCATATACCATTAACTTGCATATGAGTGTTGTGCGAGACTTTTACAAAAGCCTTACTAAGTTAAGATGCACCATATTCATTAGTAACCCCTCTCTCCTTACGCATAGGGCTGCACTCAAAGAACAGTTAATTAATCACTCACTCTCTAAACTTGGAAGGCTGCTGTAATAGGGTAGTTTGGCCCTTTAAAGAGGGAGCAGGAAGTCTTGTTGAAGAAACCCAGCTGTGGACATCAATGCAATGCAGGTCTGAGTATCCCACTGGTAGTTTAAAACCCCAGAGAGCAGAAGGCAGCAAACTGGGAGAAGAAGCAGTTGGCAGGCAGGAGATTAAAGTTGAGATAAAAATCTTTTTCCTTTTGGACTAGACATAAGGAAAAACTTCTTCACCATCCGAGTATCCAGAGTCTGGAATAGACTCCCCTCGCAAGCACCTACTCTGGATTCGTTCAAGAAACACCGGAAAGCCCAACTTGCTGCAGTCATCTGACCCCAGCTGACTTTCCTGTCCTTTGGGCAGGGGGCGGGACCCAATGATTTCAGGAGGTCCCTTCCAGCCCTAATGTCTATACATCTCATAGATTTCATTGGTACCTAAAAATCTTGCTACCAGGAAGAAACCCTGGGCCAGAACCAACGGTCCCTACTACTACTGGAAGAAGAGCTGCTGTATTGTTTGCTTGGTACAAAGATTGTTTCTGTATGTAAAGGACTGCCCAAAGAGCTCTTTAGGGAGCAAAGCCGGCAGCACAGCAGGCTCACCAGCTGCTTACAACAGTCACAAGCGTGGTTTAGCAAGGGTCTGACTCAGGTCACTATTCAGTATCTTCATTAACCACTGGGATGATGGCAGAGAGCACAGTTTTAAATCTGCAGACGGTACCAAGCTGGGAGAGGTGGCAAGCGCTTTGGAGAACGGGTTCGAATGCTAAACGACCTCGATAAATTGGAGAAAGGATCCGAAAACAACAGAATGAAACTCAGCAAGTGCAAATTACTATGCTCAGGAATAAATTAACTGCACAAATACCAAAATGGGGAACAAGTGGTGAGATAGCCACGCTGCAGAAAAACCACCCAGGGGTCATCACAAAACCTCCATGAGTCAGTAATTTCATACTGACGCTCAAAAAAACCCCGTAGTCGTCATACCATATTGGGATGTATACACAAAGGTATTGTACATAAGGGTACAGAAGGGTGCCTACGGGAACTGCTTCAACCCCCAGGCTAATGTAAAGAGCTTCAGTGCTCTACCAGCACGCAAATTCCTCCAGCTAAACTGCTTAATAACAAACTGCCGCACGCTGCAGCTATGGGACTGGCGAGCAGGCCTGCCAGCATGCCTCCCAGCCATGGTCACCCCAACATGTCACCCCCCCAAGCCAAGTGTTAACAGCACAGCCTTATGAGTATCTGACTTACACTTGATGCTTCATGCCACTGCTAGTTTCACATGCATCACCACTGCAGCAAAACAGTCCTCCAACTGCCTCCTTGCCCTGCAAACACAGCAATGCTGCAATGTGCTGACTCTGCTCTCCCGTTCACAGCAGTCTTGCCTACTTGGCCATGTCCTGCTTCCTTTTCTAGCTAATGGGTTGCAGCAAGGCAGCTGGAAGCATGATGACCATGACGACTTGAAACACCTCCTCCAGCTGTGACGTGCTCTGCACATCCAGGAGGAGGGGGAAAAAAAGAACCAAGGGACACTGCAAAAGAGAGTCTTCCCTGGAGCCATCCTTTCTGGGGCAGATACATTAGCAGCAACTGGTGGCAGCAGATAGTCCCAAGCACATGGGAGGACAAGCAGTGGCAGCAGAATAAGCAGGCCCACCTGCATCAAGCTGGCCCTGTCACTTTAGAGGCAAGCCATCAACAAGGAAGTGCCCATGACTGAAAAAGCAAGGGGCAATTGCCATCTGGTAGTCAGCGACCCCCAAAAACCTCTAGGCTATCCCTAGCCATCCAAGCAGGACAAGTCCACAGTTGATCAGGTGTCCAGGAAGTGCACTACGCGCTCCCAATAGCGCTGGATTTGTTTGCATCGGGTATTCAACCAGAATTGGGGCCATCAATGGCACCTACATTCCCACACCAACTTAGTGCACTGTGGCTCAGAGTACAACTGCAAGGCACACTCCCATCATATTAGGGTGTCATGGACCACCTGAGATGGTCTGTCAACATGAAGGTTCTCCAGTGGCATATCCATGAGACTATTTTGCCTCTCCATGCAGTGACCTCAACACTGGTCTGTGCCTGATAGGCAATTAAGGACCTGGCCTGGGAGATCCCTCTCCTCAAAAGGTCCTTGTGTGCTGCTCCTCTTTTCTCTAAGGAGGCCACTAGATCCAAAACCACTTCCTCTGTGTTCTTCTTCCTCCTCAGGCTTGATGCGATTTGAGCAGCTACCGTAACCTGTATCCCTGAGCCCTCAACAGCAGCACCGGTGAAAAAGCCATGTCTGTTGGTGCTGACCCTGGACTGACAAAGACATGGAACCACCGTCAAAGTTGCTTGACTTGGTGATAACTGATGAACTTCCAAAAAAGGTGTTGTATTGTGTCTTGGGAGCCTCTCTGAAGGGTGGCTCCAAAGGGGATGTAGCTGAACTGATCTCAGTGGGGGCAGATGACAGAACAAGGAGCAATGGGCTCAAGTTGCAGCAAGGGAAGTTTGTGTTAGGCATTTGGAAAAGCTGTCTCACCAGGAGGGTAGTGAAACCCTGGAACAGGCTCCCCAGAGAGGCTGTGGACTCTCCATCTTTGGAGGTTTTTAAGACCCAGCTAGACAACACTTTGGCTGGGATGATGTAGTTGGGGCTGGTCCTGCTTTAAGCCTCCTGAGGTCCCTTCCAACCTTCGTTTTCTATGATTCTGAGATTCATACTTGCTGCAGGCTCTTAAGATGCTAAACTACAATAGATTCTTGGGCTCCTATTTGGGAACTTCAATCCATTTGTCACCCCAGGCATAGAGGGTGACCCTGATGTACACAGCTGACAAAGGAAAAGTTGTGGGCCCAAGAGATGGGTGGGTCCATGGTCAGCCACTGCACCCTGATGCTCCCAACAGTCTCCCTAATTTTACAGGCCAACTTCATCTCCAAAGCTGTAACCCTCATCTGTCTCCTAAGTGCCATGTAGGACCTGTTATATGCAGTGTCTGCTGAACATCCTATTACTTTTCTGTCCTGCTGCTTCAGGAAACAGTGATGCCTCGCCTCCTGGAAGGACAGCCTGAGCTACAGGGTTCACCAGAGTAAAAAGATGAAATTGCAATTTAAGGTCAGGGCAAAGGTATGATTTGGCTTCTCAAAGAACCTCGGTGCATCTACTGCAAAAAGGCAGGCAAGGTTCTTTGGGTAGATGTGATATCTTTTATTAGGCCAACTGAGTAGTTGGGAAAGAGTTCGTTGCAAGGTTTTGGGAGCAATCACCCTTCTTCAGACATAAGAAGACACCCTTCTTCTGCTGTTTTGAGAGTCCAGGGAATGAGATGCTAGAAGTGTGACAGGATGTCAGTGAGATTGTAAACAGGTGGAAGTTAGGAAAACCAAAAGGTAGAGGAGGGAAGGGAGGGGGGAAACAAGGGGTGGAGGGAGGCCGAAGGTAAGTAAGGGAGATTCTACTGTAGTAGTTTGCCAAGGCAGAAAAGATGCCATCTGTGAAAAAGTATATAGCCTACACACTTCCCTTGCAACATCTGAAAGCGCAGCAGCAAGGGCTCGGTGACTGAAGGGACTGACCACTGGCCTGAGGCCTGTGCTATAAAACAAAGCTGTGCTCTGCTCCACTCCCCACGCCCCCCACCCTGAGTGCTATGGCAGTCAGACAAAGGGATCAGGAGGGGAGAGAGCTGTTCCTCCTCTTGGGTTGCTTGTGATTTATGCTACAGGTAACACTTCAGGAAAAGGAGAAGCTGCAAGGAAAGCACAATGCCAGAGGGAGGGAGGCGGGGAAATCCACAAGCTCGTTCTCCGGCTTATCAGAAAGCACTTTCCCTTCGTTCAAAGGATCTGCTTTGCTTCCACTTATCTGCACTGGTAAATACAGAACATACTTTGGCCCAAAGGCCCATGCCCCATGCTCCGACGGCTTTTCGGAGGGAGGACAAAGGGGTCCTCAAGCTACAATCGGGGCGGGGGTGGGGGGGGGAATCTCCTAGAGGTGAGACACATGAACTGTTTGGCAGGAACCAGGAGACCAAAAGGTGCAGAGGGCTGGGATGGCTCAGTAACACTTCCATAGGTCAAGAAAGGGGCATGGCACTTTCGTTAACACATTCAGGTATGCGAATGGCACCGGGGACACCAGGCAGGTGCCCTGGGGTAGGAAAAAGTAGAGAAGTGCAGGCAGGACCTTTCTACACCGTGCTCAGGCTGTCGGGGAGGAAGCAAAGGGAATGCTGGAGAAGGGCAGGCAGGGACTTGGGCACCGTGGGGGAAGGGACAAGCAGCACTGCCCGAGATGGAAATGGATAGTGCCAGCCAGGGCTGGCGCCAGCTTCTGTAGACACTGCAGACACGTGGCTGTCTCAGCTTGGCAACAGGGGAGGGGGACAGCTTGCATGGATCCTTGCACGGAGCATAACGTAATTATAATCACAAACCCCTAGACAATGGTTTCCAGGGTGTTCTCCCTGGTTCACCTCTCCCCTCCCACCCCCAAAAAAGACACCTTCCCCTCTTTCAGCCCCCAGTGCACATGAAGAGGCTGGATGGAAAAGGTGCACCCAGTTGGCTTGAATGCCAGAGCCAGGACCCATCCCTCATGCTACAGGAAACAACAATAGGGTTAGGTCCCCAAAGATGGTCACACCTCACACCCAAAGTGCCTGGATGCCTTGCAGTCTGCTTATGTCTCCCCAGTCCCAGAGGAAAGAGCCAGGCCTCCCTTTCCTGAAAGGAATCTCTGATACCAGAGATCTGCCAGTAGACACTTGAGGGTCCAGTCATACCCTGGGCCTTGCTCAAAGCAAACCTCAGGGTCAACTCTAGCCATTTTGAGTGTGCAACACAAATAAAGCTGCCATCATGCAAGTTCCCCATTACTCGTCCGTGGAGTCAGCCTCTAGCCATGCAAGCATTTCCTCCAGGCAGCTGGTACCCAGCGCAGGCCACATCTGAGCAGAGAGGATGACGGCAGGGTGGTTAGGAGAGTACGCTGCAGGCTGTCCTTATGGGATGACAACAGAGTGGCATATGGGGACTATGGCTGGCTGGAAGGACAGGAAGATTGGTGCTAATTTGAGCCATCTGGGTCCTATGGCTGGTACATCCCCTGCTCACAGGTGCCACATAGGAAACGGATCCTTAGGGGTTCTCCTTGCTGCAGAGGCAGAGACAGTCCAGGACCTCTGATCAGCTCCAGCTGGTTAAACCACTCCACACATGCAGACCTTTTTCCAGGACAAGTGGTATGGCATGATGCTTGAGCGGGTGCTCAAGTCTGCTGCATGAAAGCCAAGTTCCTAGGGTGATGGTCCAGAAAATAGCTGTCTGCCTCCACACCTAGCTTTACAACAGCAAAGACACCTATAGGGAAGGGCCCGAGACCCCAGGACATGAGAGTTGGGAGCAAGTCAGAGAGGCCTCCTCAGCTGGACAGGGTAGGCGGCGTTGAAGAAAAAGGCAAAAACTATGGGGCACCAGCAAACCAAACAATGCCCTATCACACTGTTGAACCTACTTTAAGTGCTCAAAGCAGTTCCTGCTTCATCCAAGGTTTTGGGGTTTTTTATACAGTTTAAACTCATTTGTAATGTTTCATCACTATGTACTGTCTGTCTCCTTATTTATTAAGTGCTTTAAAGGCACTTGGAGCATGGCAAATGCTTATCTGTCCATACCTTACGATCTAAGGAAACACTCCACACAAGTCAACAATCCCAAGACCCTAGCTGGAGCGTTGCGCCAGCTTTGGACACCATCCTTTGATAGGCATCATTTGGAGAAATGCCACAGAACCAGAAAAACTTAAGATCTACAAAACGCTGCCTATTAAAAAAAAGGTGGAAAGGACTAGGGTTTCGTCTATAAAAAGAGAAGACCGAAGGGAAATGCAAGAAGTGTCAAAATGTGTTAGAAGAAAAATAAAGTTATGTTGCAAAGGGAAAGGTTTTAAGCTGTTCTCCTTGTCCTCAAGGGATAGAACAAGTAATATAGTACTTAAATTACAGTAAGGAGATGAGATCTGAAGGGAAAAAAATCCTGTTAGAAAAGATAAGGACTTCAAGAGAGTCTCCAGGAGTCTCCATGATCGGAGGTTTTCAGAGCAGGTTAGACAAAACTGTCAGGTTAGGCAGAGCTAATTCTGCCTTTGGACCAGAGGATATACACTAAATGGCTTGTTAAAGCCCTGTCCATCCACACTTCCTAGGTACCCTACAAAAATGGTTTCTATTCCACCATTTCATTAACAGGTAAGACAGACCTTCAAGTTACATATTTCCATACCAAAATCAGAGCTTCATGTTTTCATGACCCCTTCTAAATTTGCAAACGTGGTCCCCAATTTTTTGAGAGCAGGACTTGGCTACTTACTGAGCCTTTACTGAGAAAAGCAGTTGGAAGTCACCCAATTTGCAACCCAGCTACACGGTTACAATACCAGCCTACTTCACAGGCTCTTGAGGGTCTTCATGACTAAGTTTATGGACAGCTTTGTAAACTTAAGACAAATTAAAGTATTTTTGTGGTCAACTACTACACTACTACATTGGTTTCTACTAATTTCCTTATTAACCTCCAGTTTCATGCAAAGGAGAAAAGAACTTGTTCAAAATAAAATAAAAATTCACCAAAAAGGAGTATCATGCCATTGCCACATCAAGAGGTTTCAGAACTGAAGCAAGAGGTTTAAGCAACTGCTTAATACGCTCTGGATACCACAATCTTCCCCCGGTGATATTTTGGTTCATGTACACTGAAAATGTTCCTAATCGATTTTGGTACTTTCCTCAAGTCAAGTTCAAAAATGCAATAAAAACCCCCTTAAAATTTATTAAAGGTTGGAAAAAAAAAAAAAGGAGTGGGTTAGTTAGCAAGACGTTGCCTTAGAAACATAACAATCTCACTCCACAAATACTAGCAAACAGATGGAGAAATCAATGGGCATTCAGCTTAAACCAACATTAGAGACCACACCAATAATTAGAATTCGCCCTTAGTTAAAAAGGCCTTGCATAGTACCCATGAAGTAGCAACTGGATCCATTCATTTTCTTGTGCTTTTACTGTATTAAATAGTAACGTTCCTACAGCGGCCATTAACTTTGGGGGACTAGCTGCAATACAAAATAGGCACCTTGTGGTTTTTAACCTTCCAGCTGCTACACAAATATCACAGCAGAGCTTTTCAGTATTACAAATTATTCTAAGTGTGGAAATCTACATCATGGAAATGTGACAGCATGCCCAAACAGTGTTTCTCTCTCATCTTTACAATCAGATGCATGTGTTTCCTTTCTTCAGGCATGTCTATTAGGGGTAGCCAGCCTAACAAACCAGCACACAATCAATCTAAAGGACAAGATAACCTTGCATATCATTTTTAATCTTTACAAATGTGAGCACAACTAAAGAGAAGTGAAAAATGCATCAATGAACTAACTAGGACATCATCTCTCCTTTCTATTAGGAGGGATCCCTCATATTTAAAAGGGGCACAAAATGTTTAGAGCTTTAATAGTAAGATATTACCCAAGGCAAAGCATACCACCTTCCACTTCCAGCATACACCACTTTATTACTTGTCCCCAATTAGAATTAAGCAAGAATGAACCACACATTTCTCTTCATCCAAATAAATTATTGCCACTTACTGAATTTCAAAGCACTGCAAAAAACTCCAAACTTTCCAAAATGCGGCCACCTCCACCACACTCCCCAAAAAAGACCATTATAAGGATACCATCCCCACACTTCCCAACATCTAATGAAAGTTCAAGACTTGGGCCCTTATTTTAAAAGATAGGGTTGCGTCTAGTTAGCTGACAAAATTGATTTTCTCAACCAAGACAGACATTACATCTCCCATCATGCCAGACATGCATGGCATGATGTTTGAGATGGAGCATAAACTCTTCCCATCCCAGTCATACCACTGTGGAGCTGCCCTCAACCCAGTCCTGTGGCTGCAACAGGGGCTGGCTCTGTCCCAGACACAGAGCTTACCCCTCTGCCCCAATCTGATCCCAGGGACCAGGACGGGGGTAGCTTGGGGATGCAGGCCTGTCCCCTGACAGTGCTAACGATCAGCAGATGTGCAACTCTGGGACAACAGCAAAACATGCACAAGAGCCAACCTACTGCAGGTTTCTACTTAATTTTAAAAAGGCATATACTTTATATTCTCCATAGCAAATTAACCTTGATCCCCTTCTTAGTGTCTTCCAGTTCGAAGGCTAAAAACATTTTAGAAGCATCATTTTTACACTTTAAAATATCACGCAAAGTTACAACTATAAACACATAGAGCATGGGACTATAACAAGATGTGCCCTCTTCTGTCATAACTTAATTCCATAACTATTAATAACTGAGACTGCACAGATACAAATTTGAAGTTTAAATGCATGTAAATGAGTTATATCTGGGGTGTAATCTGAGCCAACATACTATTGGTCTTTCAAAGGTTCTTAAAGTTTAGCTTAATAAGATTAATGACATACCACGAGCAACTTCATTTTCAGTATTTTGTTCTTCCATAACTCAGAAGTTTTATGGAACTGTTTTACAAGAATTTACAGCATGAACTCAATGAAAACATTTCAATAAATGCCGTGGAAGTAAGGACTGCCAATTAGATTTCAAAGATTTTTTTCACCCACTCCTGTACAGTACTGGCTTTGTAAAAATTTGGTTACTTTGAACCATTTGTATGCCTCTTCAAAACAATATGCATCAAAACAACAAAAATCAGGGCATACTTAAGGACTATTTCTGTGCCCAAAATGAAGAATAGCGACTTCAAAAATTGCTGCAACCTGAACTTCGGAGAAGCAAACAATGACTGTTCCAAATTTAAAGATCTCCTTCTGCTATGAGACATGTATTTGAATGCAGTGAATCAATCAGTTAACAAAAATGCACTCAAAGGCCATCAGGAAGCAAAAAACAGCTAAAAATAAATATGGTTAAAAACTGCAGAACATTTCCAATGCCATAAAACACTTTGTCATGTTTTAAGAATTTAAAAAATTACTGACTATAAAATATGTTGGCCCCTTGTCCCAACATGATCCCCTGCAGGGTTTTTAACCAAGAGCAGCATTAAGACTAATTCTTTCTTCACATACCATTTAAAAATTCAGGACTTTCCAGCCACTGGACCAACTTTAATATCCGTCCACACTTTCACCACTGTGAAAATAAAAAACTGAAGTCTTTGACAGCAAAGCATCTAGCACCTTTACCTTAACATTTTCTTGCATTATTAATATAGAAAGTCAATGCAGAAGATATTAAATTATTTCCATCTTGCTTAAGAAAAAGGCCCCTGGACAGGTATTAAAACAATAGTGTGGCTGGGGATCAGACAAATTTTATGCCCTATCCCAGACACTGTATCTCCTGTCATGCCAGACATGCGTGGCAGGATGCACAACATTTGGGATGGAGCATAAACTCCTCCGATCCCACTCATGCCACTGCGGAGCTGCCCTCACCCCCGTCCTGCTTCTCCAACAGGGGCTGGCTCTGTCCCGGGCACAGATCTACCCACATCTCCGATCCCAGGGACCAGGATGGGGGTAGCTTGGGGACCCAGGCCTGTCCCTTGATCAGCTGATTTGTTGGCACTGTCATCAGCACTGGCCCTGGACAGGTCTGGGTCCAGTTCCAGACATAAGGGAAGACACAAATAGACAGGTCATTGTCAGCACCAGACCGCCATCAAGCTCTGGGTGGTTCCAGACCTGGCAATGCCTGGGGGCAACCATAGGCATTTTGATGTGCCAGGTCCCAACAAACCCCTGCACCTTGCTAGGACCCGACAGATTTGCTGCTTTGCCCTGAAGGGACTGTAGGGCAAAGCAGTAAACCTGCCAGAACCCAGAAAGCCCAGGAGGTTCACAGGGAGGGTTCACCACCAGACGCGTGACAGGACAAGGCAGCAAACCTGCCAGGTCCCAACGAGACATAACCCAATGCTGAAAAATCAGTGGCTGTCAACATCAAGGCCAAGGCAGCCCCCAGCCAGGTCCCAGACTGGGCCCAAACCAGCCAATCAACTGCCTGTTGGTATCAGGATAAAAAGAAACGCCCCACCTTTGGTTGTGATGCCATACAACACAGTTACAAAGATGCCCCGTGTATTTTGTGGAATACCTTTGTGGTTGAGTTGCCATTTTATGGTGCCATAAACTTAATGACCATGTGGCACATAGCTATTTATAGCGCACCCAACATGCTCAATTGCACCATGAACGCAACGTGTGCCGGGGCAGGCAAGCTTTTGCAGCTGTGGGTGCAGAATGACCTCTCCCAGGTCAGAGGTAGCCAGGTAGCTGGCACAACCTGCCCGCAGGTGGCACTAGGAAAGCACCCGCAGTCATACGCTACTAAAGCCCGAGTTTGTGAGCCAGATCCAATGAGCCGCAGGTTGCCGACCCCTGGCCCAAGTGAGTGAAAGGCATTTCATAGTGCACACAAAATCATAGTGCACAAGGTCAAGGTAAACATTTAATATGCTGAGTCCTTGAAGACAGATCTGGTAGAGAGTTAACCATAAAATGAATGCGGCATTCTCAACATAACTGGGAATACAAAGCAATCACGGCATAGGCAGGACCAGAGCCTTGACAGGGAGCCATCGTGGAAAGCTTGCTTCATCCATGAGTCTCACATGCATGGCTCTACCCAAACATGCTATGGCTTCACCTCCATAAACACTGAAGTCACAAAGAGTTTTTATACAATGAAAAACTTATTTCAGAACCCCTCATACAGCAATATGCATGATATGGCACTGAACAAAACTGCTTAAATACTAATAGTCACTCAATGAAAGGCCACTGGAAGTAAAGCAGCATGCAAGCAAACCGACTGAAAAAATAAGAACCATTCAACAGATGTGGTCAGCTTAATTTATAGACTAGACAGCACTAATAACCAAAAACCACCACGCAATTTTTCATAACAGTAACCAATTATAAGCCAGAAGAGGTATGGCAACTACCAGAATGCTTAAATGGTCTTAAAAGCATGATTACTGAAGCAAGCCACCAGCATGGTTTCATTGTGAGATCTGAAACTTAATTTATTCTTGTGGGCAAATAATTGCACAGCAATATGAAAACCTTGGCAAAGGAGAACTCATTTGATGTATAAGTTTTAAAAAACATAATTTACCAAAAAAAACCCACTCGTTTTATTCCCCCCCATTTAAGTGCACTTAAAGATAAATGACTCTCTGCACTAAACTCTGTTTCAAGTTCTGACATCAAGCAATATCCATCAGCAAAACACTTCCTTCAGGTGTTCAGCTTTCTTAGTATCACCTTGCTCCCTTTCAAGATGGGGGAAGTTAGTTACCAAAAACAGAAGCTGCTACCAACAGGAAACAGACTTGAGCAAAACAAACCCCTGGAAAAAAATAAACAAGCCAGAAAACATATAGTTTAGAGACATACCTCCCTCCATACAGCTTCAAACAGATCTATGGGGATGGGTGCCCGTTGCCAACCCTGCCACAGTTTTCCCCAAACCAACCATCTCAAATCACAAATCCTGTTTGTACAATAATGATGCATCAAGCATGCGTGTCTCAGAGGCATCTGTCACACACAATTCAATCCACCGTTAGCTTCTCTCCCTCCGCTCACCCCCGCTGCTATATGCCATTCACTGAGACAGCATTTAAAACAAACAGGTAATTTGGTAACAGTATAATCTTAGAAACTGTAAGAAAATGAGGGTTGGAAGGGACCTCAGGAGGTCACAACTAGTCCAATGTCCCGCTCCAAACAGGACCAGCTCGTGCTGCATCATCCCAGCCAAGGCTTTGTCTAGCTGGGTCTTCAAAACCTCCAAGGATGCAGACGTTAATTAAAATGTCCTTTTATTTTTATTGCAGACTAACTTAGGTCCTCAATTAGCATGCTCATTTTCAAACAAACCCAACTAGGCATATGGACTTTAAAGCCCTAATTGGAATAATCACAGATCATTTGGGAAATGTAGTGATATTTAGGGAACCACTGACCCCCCAATTTACAGAACAAACCCTATCCCAGGGCTTCAAGTGAGGCAGAAATTTCAAGCCAACCTCACTGCCAAGGAGTTTTGCAGGCAAAAAAAAAAGGCAACCAGTTTGTATTTTTCATGTCACCTATCCTACAAGCCATCTCCAATTTAATTAGACCTGTGCATTGCATCTGCTTTCTCTAAAAATACCAAGTGCTCCAAGATTCTGTGTTGTATCCAATTTTCATAATGAGACTGCTCAATCTGCAAGGTTTTCTTTTAACTTTATAACCAGCCCTGCACAATTAGCCACATCCACTGGTGAGCTGGATACTTTCCATCTCAAGTAGCACCACCATTTTCTGCAAGTCAATTTTTGCCCTCAGCTGCAGAGACAACTAAACCGTCTCCAGACATCTAGGCAGACACCTGTGCAAACTCCCATCATAACCAGGACTGTGACAGCATTTTCATGACATGAAATAGAAGAAAAAAGTCCTGATTGGCTTCTATAGTCTAGATCATGCAGGACTTTTCTTTGTTCTTAACGGTGGTGTCAAACAGCTGGGCAGGGTTTGTCCATGGACCTACTTGAGCTGCTGCATCAGTGCAGCTTTGAATCTCAGGGGGTTAATGCTACTGCCACTTATCCCCCACCCCCTTTACCCATGGCTGCATTCAGGGTTTTTAAGTCCCTGTTGATAACTAAGATCTGCAGCACAGAAAATGACTGGGAGGGGGGCAGAAAACAAGTGGTAGCCACATAACCAACTGGGATCCAGACCTGTGTCAATAAAGTAGCTTCAGCACCCATAGGGATTAATGCTGCTGCCAACCCCTTGAGCATTGTCCAGCCTGTAAAAAACCCCATAGTCTGGACCAGCCCACAGAGCCAAATGAGTTTGACACCCCTGGACTACCACATCACTAGAAGATACAAGACCTTTCTTATGACAATCAATGAGACAATAATTACAAAACTTTATTGTGCCACATTTAGGGTGTCACTTTTACAAGCAATGTGCTTACAATCAGAGAGCCATCAGCTTGAAAGGGACTGCAAGGGTCATCTAGTCCAACTGCCTAACGTAATTTAACAAAATTAATGTTAATGGAGCACTGGAAATTTCTATATAGAGCATAAGAGTGGAAACTACAGAGTTATAAAAAAAGTTAGAGATTTCTAATTCGACAGGTACAAACTAAAAACATTGAATTAAAAAATAAAGACACTTTCCAGGTGTCGAAGTATCAATATCTTTGCAACCAACAGTATGCTTCACACTACAAAAACACAAAGCTTAGAGAGAGGCTGCCCTAAGAAACTTAAACAGTAAGTGATTTTTTTATTTTTTAGAAATAAAAGGACACACTGGCAAAGCCACACTAGGAAGTAACAAACTTGGAGGGTTTTGTGCATGGGGAAGGACCCCAAACTCACCTTGTGGATGCCAAAGGACTGAGATGCCAAAGACAGATGTACACAAGTAAAAAGAAACATACTTTTTCAAGCAAAAAGATGGGGAGACATTTGGATGAGGAAATGGCAGTGGACATTTTTAACATATTGTAAGACAATTAAATGCAGGTTAGCCTGGAAGAAAAGGTAAGGAGAAAGGAGCAGGAAATGGAAACAAAGCATCACTGATAGTCATACAGTCACTCAAATAGCTAATATAATTTAATTCAATTTAAAGTTCCTGTCTGGAGAAGCAGTATAGCTTTCAGTGACTGCGAGTCATCAAATCCTCCTGTCCTGCTATATGAGAACAATGTACAGTTCAAGTCAATTCATTCCTTCCTCTCGGACTGAATTTGCGATGATTTGTTCCTCCACCCCCAGACTAAACGCTTATAGAGTTTCACAAGTGCAGGCTATTATAAGAAAGGAAAGTTAAACAGCACTGCCTTAGCTTGAACGTTACTTGTCATTGTCCAAGTATACAATATTTCAGAGCAATTATCCATAGACAAGTGTGTCGTGTACAGTAAGCTCATCGTTTTTCCCTTCACTTCTCATCATTTGTAAAGCTTAGGAGGATAAGCAAAGAGTGATTCCCACCCCCCCCCCATGTGCATTCCCTGTGTTATTTAACTTCAGGAGGAGGCAGAAAAGGAGCACCATTGATCATGTTCTTCTTGAACTCAAATGAAGGCAGCATTTACTTTAGCAGTTTGGGGATATTTCTGTGGAGGTCATTTAGGCCAACAGTAAGCTACCCAAAACAGTTAAGGACTCCCACCTAGACCGAGGCTCATTTAGCTTCACAAAATGAGGCAACTGGGGTATGGACGGATCCAGACTAAGGGCAAGCAGTGCCTCCAGACTCACTCAGGAGGTAGTTTCATGCTATAAGTAGCCTTTTGTAAATGAGGCAGAAAACACTGAAGCAACTTTAAGCCCCTAAGAGATGTGAAAAACTCTTCTGAACAGCCTGGTAGGCAGCAGCATCGTCTCCAACTTGGCAGAAACACAGGAACCATCTTCCACCTGTGCCGTTTGTGCAAGAAAACAACGAGCAAGTAGAAAGCTGTTGGGGGCAGTCAGTATTCGGCAGAGTCAACCAGCATTCGATAACTCAGGTAATGAACAGTTCAAAAGTTGGACAGAAGAGAAGAAGTGAAATCCATATTTAGTTGCACTGTCTTCACACTTTTCAGCCATTGCCTATTTGTCATAAGATAGCCAGTTTAAGAAGAGGGGAAAGGGAGATTTAATGCAACCTTTAAAAAACAAGCCAAATAAACTAAGGCTGTCAATTAATTGCAGTTAACTTGCATGATTCATGCAAAAACAAATTAACACTTTTTTTTTAAATCACGTTAATCATGCACATCATTCTGACCAGCTGGGCAGACCAGCTGGAACCCGTGCACACATCTGCGACCCCAGCTTGTCCCAGGCCTGCTCCAGACACACCTGCCCACGCTAAGCAGTGGCAGAGGCCAAGTAGAAGCTGCTACTCGGCATGGGGGAAAGGCAGCCTCTCCCCCTCACCACTGCTGGAGTCTTCTTGCTGCAGCTGCCTAGAGCCCGCAGCCGGGCTGCCCTGTGGCTCCTCTCCGCTGCTGTCACCACCACCTCCAGGCCTCCCAGCAGGGCAGTGGTAGCAGTGCAAATTAGTTGCAGAGCAGCCTGGGTGCTTTTGCTCTGCACTGAGCAACAGCTTTTGCCTAGCCGCTGCTTAGCATGGGCAGGCAAATCTGGAGCAGGTGCAGGGCAGACCAAGGTCAGGGCTGTCCAAACGGGTTCCAACTGATCTGCTGGGGCTGGGGCGAGTCCGAACCAGGCGCAGGGCAGACCAGGGTTGGGCCTGGGGCTGTGTGCAGTTGGTGGTGGTGGGAAGGACCTGCAGGGCGCACAGGGTCCAGGCTGCTGGGTGGGGAGTGCTGACAACTGTTTAACTGTGCAATTAAAATTGCAATTAATTGTGATTATTTTTCTTCAATCTCGCAATTAATTGTAATTCATTTTTTTTACTAGTTTGTCAGCCCTACACAAATAACCCGCGCTGGTCATTCAGTATAAGCTAGAAGGCTAGCGAGAAAGCAAGCCATAACCTAGAAACAGCCTGAGTAAAACTCAGAGGCAACCTAGGGACAGATAAATGCAGAAAAGGCTGAAGTGCACAATGCCTTTTTCACCTCTGTCTTCACAGGCAAGGACAGCTCCCAAACTAATGCAACTGTCAGCACAATTTGAGGAGGAAGTGAGCTACTAACAGTAGCAAAAGAACAGGTATGGGACTATTTAGAAAAGCTGGATGTGTACAAGTCTATGGGGCCAGATGCAATGCATCCAAGGGTGTTGAGGGAGTTAGCTGATGCAATTGCAGATCCATTGGCCATCATCTGTGAAAACTCATAGCAATCAGGAGCGGTCCCAGATGGTTGGAAAAGGGCAAATATATGCCCATCTTTACGAAAAAGGAGGGTCCAGGGAACTGCAGACCAGTCAGCCTCACCTCAGTCCCAGGAAAAATCATGGAGCAGGTCCTTAAGGAATCCATTTCTAAGCACTTGGAGGAGAAGAAGGTGATTAGGAACAGTCAGCATGGACTCACCAAGGGCAAGACATGCCTGACCAACTTGATTGCCTTCTATGACAAAATGACTGGCTCTGTGGATGCAGAGAAACAAGTGAATGTGATGTACCTTGGCTTTAGCAAGGCTTTTATAATGGTCTCCCACAACATTCTCGCAGGCAGGCAAAGGAAGTACAGGCTGGGTGAATGGACTGGGAGGTGAATAGAAAACTGGCTGAAGCATCAGGCTCAGAGGGTAGTAATCAATGGCTTGAAGTCTAGTTGGCATCCGGTATCAAATGGAGTGCCCCAGGGGTCAGTCCTGGAGCCGATTTAGTTCAACATCTTCATCAGCGACCTCGAAGATGGCATAAAGCGCCCCCTCAGCAGGTCTGCATGACACCAAGCTTGGGGGGGGGGGAAGTAGTTGATACACGGGAGGGTAGGACTACAATCCAGAGAGACCACAGCAAACTGAAGGATTCAGTCAAAGGGAATCTCATGAGATTCAACAAGGACAAGTGCAAAGTCCTGCACTTAGGATGGAAAGATCCCATGCACTGGGACAGGCTGGGGGGGGTGGGGGCGGGGGGCTAGCTGGGCAGCAGCTCTGCAGAAGAGGACATACAGGTTACAGTGGACAATAAGCTTATTTTGTCTGGAGGAGAGAAGACAGAGGGGGGATTTAATAAGAGCCTTCAGCTCCCTGAAGGGGGGTTGCAAAGGGGACGGAGCTGGACTGTACTCAGTGGGGGCAGATGCCAGGACAAGGAGCAATGGGCTCAGGTTGCAAGAAGGGAAATTGAGGTTAGATATTAGGAAAACCTTTTTTAACAGTAGGAGGGTGTTCGGCAGCAGCGGTCCCTTGAAGTTGAAGATGACATCCAGGCTTGATGGGTCCCTGGGTGACTGAGGAGCCCGATTCTGGATGCACATGTTCTTCGGCAGTGGGGGCATGTTGCTGTGTTATGGCAAAGTAAGGGTGACTTAAATATGTATCTTAAAACTGTGGTATATAAACTATTGCCATTTTGTGCCACAACTTATAAGTACCAGTTAGGTGGGCAATATAATGGTTGGGGAGGCCACAGCAGAAGAGATTACCATTGTTAAGATGGGTTATGAGGGTCCAACAAAGATTTTAGTAACAGCGATAGAGACAAAAGGACACTTGAATACTGAGGAGGAAGAAGCTGCAAGATTTTGATACAGTTTTTGTGGGGTGGGCATCACAGTGAATTTGAGCCTCATTCCCAATTTTGTCCCTGGTCAACCCAGATGTAAATGTGTATCTGGTCACTAGGACAGGGGAGCAGGAAGCAGACAGTTGTAGTGATAGTACACAGGGGAGCTGTGTGGTTGTAGAAACTGGTGTGTCTTAGCCATATGAGCCTGATGGGCCACCTGGCTCAAGTGAACCTTTTGTTGAGCTTTTGTTGGGAATGATGGGAATGAAAGTGTTAAAGATGGATACCTGCAGTAGTGAGCAGTGATGAATGGGGGTGGGCGACAGAACAGCAACAGAAAATGGGGAGGAGTGAATGAAGATTTGGAAGGAAAAAGAGCCCAGTGTGGGTCTTGGTGACTAGTGGTGAGGCAGTGCAAAACAGAGACCCACAAGATAAGCTTAGAGGTGGGACAAGAGGGAGCAAGTCAAGAAAAATGAAATAGATTTCTGATCTCTTCATTCATAATTGGGAGCTGAAGCCAGGTAAGGAATGGAGAATTGGAGAACTAGAAGAAGAGTAGACTTAAGTTCTTCCATCCAAGTAGCAGGAAAAGTACTCACCAAAAATATGCTGAAGGGATGGCCAACACAACAGGGGAAGAAACAGTCGTGGAAAAAATGGGCGTGATGTTGAAAAAGCTTGTGATGACAATATCAAAAACTGTAGAGAGGTCAAGAAGATGAGGATATCTGGATCTGGGTGGAAAGAATTTGTTGAACTTTGAGAGGTCTTTCAAAGCAGGGAATGGGACCTAAAGCCAATTTGGATGGGTTCAAAGACAGAGACGGAAGAGGAAAACTT
>NW_017729033.1:3815083-3820320 GCF_001723915.1 Gavialis gangeticus
TGCTGTACTGGGGGAGTGGGATTCGCAGCCCTGGGTTGGCCTCCTTCTCCTTCCTCCACCATTCCACCTCAGTATCAAGTCGTTGGGCCTCCAAGGGTGATGAAGCACTGGAACAGGTTACCCAGAGAGGTTGTGGAGTCTCCATCTTTGGAGGTTTTTAAGGCTCGGCTGCACAAAGCCTCAGCTGGGATGATCTACTCAGGGCTGCTCCTGCTTTGACCATGGGCTGGACTAGATGTGAGCTCCCTTCCAGCCCTCAATTTCTATGATTCTATGAAAACTCAAGAATTCCAATGTGTCGCTGATCAGCCCTGCATATAATATCTGATCCAAGTAAAATCATAGAATGGTAAGGGCAGTCTCCCAGAACATGGATGAAGATGATACATGAATTAAGGAAGAAGTGGCAGCTAGGACTTTCTATTCAAGAGAAAGGCAGACAAAGGAGGAGGGGGGAAAAAAAACAAACTCTTGGAAAATCTAGCACATTCTCTAGTTGAAAGCAATGTCTGTAATGTCCATTAGAGGGGAAAATGTTTAATTTACTAATTTTACTTCATGCAATTACAGTGAAGCCTGTCTCAGAAGGAAACATGTCAAAGCCAGAACTTTTTCCCATCCTCATGCAATTCTCTCTCAGTCAGGTCTCACTGCACTAGTATTTAATATATGCCTAGTTTCAGTTTTTCCCTCTCATTGTTTATGCTTTGTTTAATTGTTCTGGTGAGTCCTTCCTGTAGAACTAGGAGAAAAAGATTTTTAGAGCATTAAATATGATTATACAAACAAGAAACTACATGGAGACTAAGCTGAACCTGTTTTCAACTTGAAATCTAGTGAACCCCTTTAAGTTGCCAAAAGTTTTTTGGTTTTTTTATGCCCAACAACATATTTTAGTTACTTAATGTATTTGCTTGTTTCAGGTTTTCCAAAATTTCCAATTTACTTTAAGAATGAAAATGATGATACTAGGTTGCTAGCTAAAACCTTGTTCCTCTGTTGATTTACTTACATTCTCCAAGCAGATAGAACCTAGCTTTGTGCATACAATTCCTTGGCTAAGTACATTATATTACTCTATATATTCCTTAATAAAATTCAGCTAGTAGTGCATAACCACTTCAATTAGGTTAATAAAAATACACTGTAATCTTAATTTTCTTTCAACAATCATATTGTGCTGCCAAGCACTGTTAAAAGTTTCAACCTTCCACCTCTGAAATGAATGTTTCAGTGACTGATGAAGCAATGCCTATACATGCCATGCAGTTTTCAAGCAATGTTCAGTGTTTAATTGCAGATGAAAAAATACAGTTCTACATCCACATGCATACACAAAGATCTAACTTGAATTTAACTAAAGTTTCAGAAGTCAGGCCCAGACTTTATGAATCCAAAACACATTCACATTGCAAAAGAACTACAAACAAACACTGCTGTCTCTATTTAGCTAGAAGACACCAGCCCATCCGGGAAGATGCTGACCTGGCTTTAGCTTACACTCTTTTGTCCCATCCAGTCTAGACTACAACAATGCAGTATAGCTGGGCACTAAGCCACCGATCCTTAGGAAACTGGTTATGGCTTTCTGTGCTAGTTGGAGTTTCCTGAGCAATAAAACGATCCCGAGCACATCAAATTTGGCCTCTGCTCTTGCTGCACATGCCAGGCCAGAAGCAGCATACAGCACTGCACCAATAGGCCTATCTGGTCTAATTAGGTCTCAAAAAACAACTAGGCTGGGGTGGGCAGCTTTTTGGGCTGGAAGGCCACTTTAGGAGTTTTAGAGAGCTGCTGCAAGTGGGGGCAGAGGCGGGAATTGATCCTGTCCAGCCCCAGCTTTTCAGCCCTGCACCCACCACCAGAGGGAACAGGTGGGCAGGGTCTCCGTGGAGTCCTGCCTAGGACTCTGCAGGCAGAGTGCACTCAGCGGGGTGGGTGAGGAGCAGCAGTCGCAGGCAGGAGTGTGCAGAGAGCAGATCACAGCTGTACCCCAAGCCCCGGTGCTGTGCTGGCACCGTCTCGCAACCCCAGCCCTGGTGCTGCCCCCGTCCCGCTCCTCAATGCCACTCGGCCCCATCCCATCCGTCTGGCCAAGCATGCCCTGCCCATGAGGGGCCCAGACCAGTATCCATGGGGATCCCAGCTGCCTGACCGGTCTGGGCAGTGCCCCCAGTGGTGGGTGCGGGGCAGGCGGATGGGCTGGGGTGACCAGACAGAAGGACAGAGCCAGCAGTGGTGGAGACACTGGCAGCAGCAGCTGGGCAAAGTGCGTCACCTCCGTGGGGGCTGCCAGGAAGTTGAGTCCAGACACCGTGTGCCACCCCTGCCCCACCATGTACCCAGGGACAGCAGGACCAGCCCCTGCACCTGGGCCAGGCACGTACCAAGGGACCTGCCACAGGCCAGACAAAATCCCTTGGCAAGCCAGATATGGCCCATGGACCGTATTTTGCCCATCCCCAAGCTAGGCTGCAATCCCTTCAGGAACTAGCCTGCACAGCACTTATTTGCTTCTCTCTTCATGGTGTGTCCTTGCACTACGTATGCCAGTGGTTCTCAACCAGGGTGCCACAGACGCTGAGGTCCTTTGAGATGGTTCTCAACCAGGGAGCTGCATTAGCACTGTCAGGTGTACAAACGTGATTCACAAGATAAACCCAGAGACTTCAAGAAGGAATTCACACTGTTAAAAATGTTCTGCCCTGTTGTGGTCTTTGCAACAGAAAAACTGTTTTATGATTTTTCACCATTCAAAAGAATGAGCGAAAACTAAGAGCTGGCATTTTCCAAGGGATGCCTTTAGCGCAACGAGGGAGGCCTTGAATCTAACGAGCTTGAGAACCACTGGCAGAGACAAATCCTAGGAATCATCTCAGACCTAGCAACATGCAAGATGTTCCTTTCCAGCCTCACCCTGCCTAGCCAAAATGGAGCAGAAAATACATTTCAAAATACTAAAATAAGGCGCTATTCAGCACAATGTTCTCCAAAACAGGGAGAGAGAGAGAAGGGGGGTGGGGGGGAGGAAAAAAAAAAATCACACAACAGTTGTTAGCCACATTGCTTCAAGCACCACAGAAGGGTGCTCAGATGTGACAGTGATGAAGACTAAGGACTTGAACAGGATAGAATTATCTCAGATGCTTACAACTTAAAACCAAGACATCCCAATCTTCAATACAGCAGCACATAACAAATGCACTGCACAACATAATAAGATCCATTAGAGAGTTTAGTAGGTCAGCGAACCATAACTTTTATTAGGTGGCAAGCCAGGTGATGCACACAAACATAAAGGAGTCATGGCTACATAGAGCATATCTGCACTGAGACAGGGAGTACTGCTCCCTGCCCACAAACACCAAGTCCTACAAATGGGGCTATTGGGTGCTCAGTGCATGCCCAGAGCTATACAGACTCTCTGCCTCAGGCATGCATTCAGGGCCCCCAGTGCAATTATGCTGCCTACTTTCCAGGGTCTGATGTCCACAAAGCAAGCAAACAAGCAGACTGTGAGCCTCAGCAGTGCTCCTGAGCCCACAAGAGTGCACATACACTATTCATGGCAACTAGCTAGAAAAAAAGAGCATTTAACACAGTAAAATATCCTCAGAGAATCACAGGTACAAGCAGAGGTAGAAACAGAATACGCTGCATGGTTATAAAAGCATCTCCTTCTCAGTTACCTTCATCCTCCCCATCTTAGCCGATCAAGCTTAATGCTATTACACCAAAACACTCAGAGCTCTGGACAAGGAAAGAAAAAAGCTCCAGTAACATTCAGGACAGGAGGCCAGACTTAAATTAAGCAGTACCCAAGTCATGACAAAGCTTCATGAAATCACCAAAAACACTATTTGCACTTTTCTCCTAGAGCTCAGAGTTTGTGGAATTTACCAGAACTTTCACTTAAAAAAAATAAAAATAATAAAACTGCTGTTTTGCTACCAAGCCAAAACCTGTGCATTATACTTTCAATCAAATTTTTCAACTGAGTTTAACAGTAGAATTATATGTGGAGGAAAAAAACACAAGCAGCATTATCAAAACAGTCCCAAGTGGAGAGAACAGATAAGGCAGTTAGAAGCATGTATATGCCATTTCTTTTGTTATTCATCTATATTAGTCGTGAAACACAAAGGAGCCTCTGCCTTCATTCAAAGCTATTCCTTTTCAGTTGAAACAACCTGATATGCTAAAGCAGTGCACATACAAACAACCAACCTCACAGGCAAGGGACTATTTCAGGAGGAGATGGGACTCTCATCATCTAGAGGATACGAAACAACATCAAATTTGCGATACAGACTGAATAACAAGTACAAGAAGCGAGTGCCTGACTTCAAGAGCTGGGATGGCCCAGAGCCGCGTGCCTGGCCACCACTGGGAGCTCCCACGTACCATGGGCTTCCTAGACAACAGGCAGATTCCTCTGGCCACCAGAGCAGTGGGAGCTGCTCCTACATCTACACGTGTCTACAACTTTCTCTCCACCCCAGAGGCAGGGGCAGGGGCCACTTTGCAGGACAGGCTCACAAGCAGGGAAAGCATCATCTCAGAAACATCAGTCGATGCGTTCACACCTCCCTTTCCCAAGGAGGAGCGCTGAACCAATTCCTGGACTGACCTATACCCTTCCAGGCTGGCCCCCTCGCTCCAGGAGATGGCAACAAACCAAAACCACATCTCACGCCACCCTTTGGCCGTTCTGCCAGAGATACCAGCTTCCAGGGCAGCCCTGCCTAGATCAAAGCCCCTTAACGCACACACCCACAGGCCACTGCTCGGCCTGGTCCCCCAGCCCACACCTCTCCAAACTACTGCCCATGTCCCCAGTGTCCTGCCCACCCAAGCCACTACCTGCACCCACCAGAGTTACACCCCACGACCATCATGCACCCAGCCCTGCAGTCCCTCTAAAGACCTGTTCCCCAGCACTACACCCCACCAAGCCTAGCCCTACAGTCCCCATACAGCTGTTCCCACAGCCCTACGATGCCTCCAGAAACCTGTTCCCCAGCTCCTGCACCCACCAGAGCCCTGTCCCCACAGTCCTACACTGCCTCCAGGGCCTGGGACAAGGCCCTGTTCTCACAGCCCTACAAAGACCTGCTCCCCAGCCCCATGCCCCTGAGCCCCCAGCCCTACAGCACTTCCAGAGCCCTCTCCCCCACCACCCCACACCCCCAACCCTAACCCCCAAGCCCCATCATCCCACCAGAGGCCTGTCCCAG
>NW_017729033.1:3820822-3821087 GCF_001723915.1 Gavialis gangeticus
CCCCCCAACCCCACTCCCCCCACAATCCTGCCCCCAGCTCCCACCCCCATCCAGCCCATTGTCAACACCCCTCACAGCCCTGCTCCACCACCCTGGAGGCCATCCATTGCTTGGTCTCCACAGCCCCTCCAAAGCCCCATACCCCCAGCCCTGCACCCCCAAAGCACTGCCCCTAGGCCTTGAGCCCCTCCAGAGCCCTGTCCCCACCCTGCTCCCCCCAAAGCCTTATCCCCAACCTTACAGTCCCCCAGCCCCACTTCCTACA
>NW_017729033.1:3821098-3822759 GCF_001723915.1 Gavialis gangeticus
CAGAAGGGCAGGGAGCGCGGCCCGTCCTGCTGCGGGAGGAGCATAGAGAGGAGGGGCGGGAGGACTCCGCCCCTGCTGGCGCGGGGGTGTCAGCGCAGCTGGGCAGGGCAGGGCAGGGCAGGGCAGGCACCTGCTGTACTGCAGGCTCTCGTCGGTCACGTCCACCAAGCTTTTGCAATGCAATGGGTCCACCACCTTTATTCGGTCTAATAGAAAATACTTCATCTGCCAAAGAGCCTTGCCTTCCTAGACCCAAGGGTTTAGTCCGTGCATGAATCAAGCAGCTGCCGTGGGGGCTCAGCCCAGCGGCTTCCCTGCTCAGCAGTTATGGGAGAAGGCCCCTGAGAGAGCAGAGAAGAGGGCGCTTTGAATGCCCGTCACTTGTCAGTTATGTGTTTCTGTTGCATTCTTGCTGAAGAAGAGAATCCCGTTGCAGCAGGCACGGCAGACATATAACCAAGATATTCCCGCAAGCTCGCAGACCAGCATTCGGAGCAGCCCCGAGCGAACTTTTAGTATCGGGCCCCCCTTCGCCAGAGAAAGTCAAGCGAGATCCAGATTGCAGGGGGCACGGTGGGAATGATAGCCTTCCCACGGTGGATGCTGAGCAGGTGCAATACCAGCTAGAAAAGCTAGACATTTATAAGTCAGTGTGACCAGATGAGCTTCCTAAGAGTGCTGAAGGAGCTGGCTGAGGTCATTGCGGAGCCCCTGGCAAAACTCTTTCAGAAATTGAGGCGCACAGGGGAGATCCCTGAGGATTGGAAGAGGGCCAATGTTGCTCGCATCTTCAAGAAGGGGAAAAGAGAGGGCCCGGGCAACCTGGGGCAGGGGGCTGGACTCGATGATCCTCCGGGGTCCCTTCCAGCCCAAATGTCTATGAAATCTATGAAACCACATCAGCCTAACCTCCATCCCAGGGAAAATCCTGGAAAAGCTCACTTGAGAATCTATGTGCAATACGCTCATTGAGGGGAAGATGCTGAACAACAGCCAGCATGGCTTTGTCATGGGTAGGAATTGTCTTACCAATCTCATCTCCTTCTACAAACAGGTCTCTTGCCACCTGGACGTGAGAGATGAAGTCGACGTTATATATGTCATATACTAGACGTATATATACGTTATATACTAGATCAAGGTCTTTGATCTAGTATCCCACCATATTTGTGTGGGAAAACTGAAAGATTGTGGGCTTAACTGCTCAACAGTTCAGTGGGTGGGAAACGGGCTGCATGGTAGGACCCAGAGAGTCCTCATGAACACATCTGTGTCATCCTGGCAAAAAGTGGACAGTGGTGTCTCTCAGGGGTCTGTGCTTGAACCAGTGCTTTTTAACATCTTTATCAATGATTTAGATGTGGGAGTGAAAAGCTCACTGGCCAAGTTCATGGCCGACACCAAGTTATGGGACAGTGTGGTCATGTCAGAAGATCGGTTGCAGATAGAGGTGGACCTGGACAGGCTGGAGAGTTGGGTGGACCAGAACCAGATGAAGTTCAACGCTCAGAAGTGTAAGGTGCTCCATGTGGGGGCAAACAGCCCTCAACATACCTACAGGCTCAGTGCAAAAATTTCACTTGCACCACGGCCAAAAGAGGCCTAGGGGTAGTGATTGACCATCGTGTGAACAGGAGCCAGCAATGCAAGGTGATGGTCAG
>NW_017729033.1:3827759-3855570 GCF_001723915.1 Gavialis gangeticus
GCACCACGGCCAAAAGAGGCCTAGGGGTAGTGATTGACCATCGTGTGAACAGGAGCCAGCAATGCAAGGTGATGGTCAGCAGGGCAAACAACACGCTGGCGTGCATCAACCGATGCATCTCATGTAAAACTAAGGACGTGATACTCCCGCTGTACTCAGCACTAGTAAGAGCGCGGCTGGGGTAGTGCATCCAGTTCTGGGCACCGCACTTCAATAAGGGCGTGGAAAAACTTGAGAGAGTCCAAAGAAGAGCCACCCGTATGATCCGGGATTGCAAGGCAAGCCTTACGAGGAAAGGCTGAGGGACTTGGCATCTTTAGCCTAAAGAAGAGCAGGCTGCAAGAGGACTTGATAGCAGCTTACTGCTATGTCAGGGGAATACATCAAGAACTTGGTGAACAGCTGTTCACCAGGGCACCTCTGGGGAAGACCAGGACCAATGGATACAAACTCCTGGAAGGCCGCTTCAGGCTTAATACCAGGAAAAGCTCCTTCACAGTCGGGGTGTCCAGACTGTGGAATAAGCTCCCCCCAGTGCTGGTGCAGTCACCTACCCTGGAAAGCTCCAAAAGAAGACTGGACAGTCACCTCGCTGGGGTCACTTGATCCCAGCTGTTTTTTCCTGCCTAGTGCAGGGGGACGGGACCTGATGATCTACTAGTCCCTTCCAGCCCCTAACATCTATGAATAATGATAATAATAATAAAATTACCATTTTGGGGCTCCCTTTCTGTCCAGGCCCCGGGCAGCTGCCCGATTTTCCCATGCCTGTGTCTGTCCTTGATTCGGAGACAGGTAAATAAGGAGTCAACAGGGTGCGGAAGAAAATGCAAGATAGAAGAAATGTGCATTCATACCAATAGTTAAACTCATCACCTCTTTTGACTAAGGGGCAAAGCAAAGTGTTAGATCAGCACTGGCAATGTGAAACTTTGGAGCTCTGTCTCTGTGAATACAGCGTGCAAGATCACAGTATTCTGAGACTTCCAAAAAATCTGTTTGTGGGATGGGAATTTGAATTATTTTGCCTGCCCATGTGAGCAGGACTCAAACCAAGAGGTGCATTTGGTATTTGTGAACCCCATTGCAAATGAGATGCTTCATCACTGTTCATGGCCAGAACAGCATAGGACAAAGAGAAAAACAAGCATAGCAGCACTTTTTACTAGTATCTCCCAAGTTGTGATCAATCTGAGTTAACTGAGAGTGGCAACAAACCCTTTTCTAGCAGGTTGTTACTGCAACAGGGAGAACAGAGCTGAAATAAGCATTTTTGTGTGTTAGAAGTAAGGAAAACCTTAATTTGGGGGTCTGAAGAGGCATGTGAAGCACTTAAATTGCTAAACTTCACAGAACTTACTAGGTCAGATTTGCTCCCTCTGGATCTATGTCCGTGTGTCTGGGAGCAGAGGCTTTACACTCGGGGTCAATTATTATTTTAAAATATGGAAAGCTACAGTTTGCAAAGATGAGGATTAAATGAGTATATTGTTATCTGTCTGTCTGTTGTTTGTTCTATTTTACACTTTATAAAAAGCCTTTTGGCAAGATTTTAAAAATGAGTGAAGTGCAGTGGTGCAGAGATTGCTATGACAACTGTGACAGGACCAGGTCCCAGGGGCAGCTGTGATGTCCCCTGGTAGCCACGCAGCTCGTGCTCTCCTTGGGTACCCTCCCTTTTCTCTCACCTGCCAGACCTTGATGGAGTTATTTTATTGTAAAAAGGGAGGCAGCCCCAGGGTCCCAAAGTGAGCCCTGGTCTGTTCTTCAGCCAGCAAGTCCCTCCTGTACCCAACTGATCCCAGTCCTGCCCCTCAAGCACTAAGTGGGGTCCTCCTGTCCCCGTCCAACCCCCAGGACAGTCATTGCCTGAGCAGCTATTTATGGCCTCCTTCCTCACCCCAGGGCACTTGTTGCCTTAATGGCAATTCGTGGCCTCCTTCCACCCCTACAGCATGCCCATGTCTTGCAGATGTTATTCAAGAATCATGCACCAGCTTGTACAGGCTTCATTCCCCCTTGGCTTTAGTTGACTGGTTACTCTTTGCTGTAGACTGCCAGCCTAGACCCACTTCCTCTGGCCCAGCCTCTGAGTCTCAGGCTTGTCTGGCCCTTGGCCAATCTGACTCTGTTGGCCTCAGGCCCTGGTCCTCTCAGCTGCAGCCTGCCCCTGATAGGGCTGAAAATGTGGAGCAGCTCCAAACACCCCTGCATGATCTCCTGTCCTCCCCTACAGCCACTGTTCAGTCCTCCAGTATTTAATCAATCCATAATTACAAGCCTACAAACTGGGTACCAAAAATTCCCTGTACTGAGACAATAACTTCCCTGCAAGCTATAAGCCCCCCTTAGCTCTATACCTGCATCTCGGGGCCCACCGGGGTGATGGTCAGCCCCTTTTTGCAGCTGTCCTGCTCCCCAGCTCCTCTCCCTGCTGCCTGTAGGGCCAGATTGCTTGACTGTCCTTAGGCACTGGCCTTATATGACTCCCAAGCCCTGCTCCTTCCTGCCAGGTGGCTTTCCAGCCACCTACAAGAGTTTGCATTTTGTCCTGATGGCTAGCCTGCCCTTCTCTTCCATGGCTTTGCCAAGCTGCTTGCAGTTCTTTGCTCCTGGGCAGCCTAGATAACTGCCCCCTGTGCAGCTAATTGCTTGCAGCTAGCTCCTGGGGTAGTAGCCACCCCCCTCCCCCCAGCGTAGTTCCTGTCCTGTTGTTATGGGCCTGTCTACTTTTTGGTAGCTAGCCTTCTGACAGTTAGCCTGCTTCCTCGCTGCTAGCCACTACACAGCCAGTTTAGCCTGCTGTAGCATCCTCTTAAAGCAACAGGAGCCCTCTGGTTCCCTGCTACAAGAAAAAGAAAATAGTCAACCCATTGCAATATTTAATTCAAATAGATCATTTTTATTTAGAGCTAAAAAAAAAAAAGGATCTTTCTCATTTAAGCTGAGTCAGGTCCCTTCTTGTGGCTCCTCACTCAGGTACTGAAGATAATGAAAACTATTTCTATGAAAAAAGAAGCCCAGAAAATATGTGTTAACATATGTAACTAAGTAGAAATCTGGTCATTCAAAACATGCATCTTACAAAATCATGGCTATTAACTAACTGGCTTTCCATGTTTAAGACCTGAAGAGAGTTATAGACCTTATCATCAGAGTGAAATTTGGGACTAACTAAAAGCGCTGTGTTCAGCTGTCCTGGTATTGAAAGGGAAAACAATTAGAGACCTCACACAGTTAAAACTTCTTCACTAACCTTTCTAAATTTTGTAAGAGAGGAGATATGGAATGATGTTTCCGTGCCCATGGGCAGATCCAGGGTTTTGTATAGGGGAGTACAGGAACAGTGACTGGTGCTGCAGGAATGGCTGCTCCCAGCTTCCACCTCAGCCCACCAGGGTGGGCAAACCCCGCTGCAAGAGCAGCACCCAGGCATTTTTAAAGTCCCAAAATCAGGTGAGAATCCCCATCCATCTGTCTTAGCACCCTCTCCCTTCCTCTCTTTGTTCAGTGGCATCTCCCCTCCCATTCCCATTCCCATTCCCCAAGTCCCATACTGCCCTTTCATTGCTCCAACCAGGCTGCACAGGGAGCTGGGCTCTGCCAGGGACAGCGGCACCAGAGACACTAGTGGTGTTCAGGTTCCTCTTCCCTAAACTTTTCCTGGTCTGAAGCGGAACACCCTAGAGGACCAGGCAAGGAGAGGGAACCTGTCCACCACTGCAGCCACTGAGCCTGGCCCCCACAGAACTTGGCTAGAATAGGACGAGAGGGGCTTTTGGGCTGAGAGGTCAGCCAGGAAGAGTAGGGATAGCAACAGCAGTGGAAGAGATGTACCAGAGGACACTAAAAAGTCCAAATCTGCTGCTCCTGCAGCATGGTTAGAAAGAGGGGTTCAAATGCGTCACTGCACCTCCGTTCTGGATCGACCTCTGCCTATTGCTCCTATTCCTAGACACACAGGCCGCTGTCAATGTGCCGTCTGTCTGGCTGTTTTAGTTCTCTACATTTCCTACCTTCAGCATTCATGTTGCTGCAAGCAAAAGCTGCTCTGACTCAGACTTCTCTGTGTGTCCCCAGGAGAGTCTGCCAATGCATGATGTTTTTACTTGGGTTATGCTCTGAATAACTGACCCAGAGGCTGCCAGGATCTGCTGGTAGAAATTCCTCCCAGTAGGAATTTCTCCAGCTCAGCGTCTGTTCTGCAAATCTCAGAGAGATATTGCCAGCTCTGGCTTGGGGTTAGCATCTGCTGTAGTTATCCTGTTTTCATACTCTGCTCTGGCTTTCCAAGTCTGTTTGGGTTTGCCTCCAATCATTCTAGTTAGCAGTACTATTATTTCTGCCACACCTGCCCCCTCACTCCTGCCAAAATGCATGGATGTTGTGAAAGAGAATACAAAGTAAATGCAATAGAAGAATGGGAAAAAATACAAACATCACAACTAAGGAAATAGGTGTGAAGTCCAAAAAGAGCCAAAAGAAATGTCATGAAGTTCATTAAATCCTGCACTTAGGACGTAACAATCCTATGGACTGGTACACACTGGGGACCGACTGGGTGGTCAGCAGCTCTGCAGAAAAGGACCTGGGGGTGACAGTGAACAATAAGCTGAATATAAGCCAGCAGTATGCCCTCGTTGCCAGGAAAACTAATGGCATCCTGGGCTGCATTGGTAGAAGCGTTGCCAGCAGATGGAGAGCAGTGATTCTTCCCCTCAGTTTGCCACATCTGGAGTCCTGTGTCCAGTTGTGGGCCCCCCTCTACAGAAAGGATGTGGACACATTGGAGAGAGTCCAGTGGAAGGCAATGAAAATTACTAGAGCTGGGGCACATGACTGGTGAGGAGAGGCTGGGGGCACTGAGCTGATTTAGTCTGCAGAAGAGAAGACTGAGGGGGGTTGAATAGCAGCCTTCATCTTCCTGCAGGGGGGCTACAAAGAGGATGGAGCTGGGCTGTTCTCAGTGGGGGCAGATGGCAGGACAAGCAGCAATGGGCTCAAGCTGCAACAAGGGAAGTTGAGGTTGGATATTACGGAAAACTTTCTCACGAGGAGGGTAGTAAAGCACTGGAACAGGTTACCCAGAGGTTGTAGACTCACCATCTTTGGAGGTTTTTAAGACCTGGCTCAACAAAGCCTTGGCTGGGATGATCTAGTTGCAGCTGGTCCTACTTTGAGCAGGCAGGTGGACTAGATGTGACCTCCTGAGATCCCTTCCAATCCTCATTTTCTATGACTCTAAGTCTTCATCCCCACTCCTCCTAAAACACTGCTCAATTTATCACCACAGTGTTTTGCTTACAATGAAAATCATCCTTATACGCAAGGAGAAAGGAGTGTGTAAAAACAAGTAACAGGAATGGTTAAATCTTCACTTGCAAGAATAAAATAGGCTGTTGTATTTTTTTTAATCAATAAAATTTTTAAAGTCTTAAGTTGAACAGTAAGAGTAAAGAAGGCTTAGTTCTGCCCTACAGTTTCACTTCCTGTTCGGAAATAGGAAAAAAGGAGTTGCCGTAGCAAGGCAAACCAGCAATCCATCAAATACAGTAACCTTTGTGGGTCAGCGACTTATCACAGATGTTTCAGAGAGGTTTGTAACATCCATGAAAGCCCTCTACCTGCAAAGTAAGGTACCATAAGAAGCAATTCCTTCCTGGCTGCAGTTGGTGATCCAGTTCTGCACCAGAGCTGCTAGCGTTTTTTATATACAATCTCATCAGGGAGGACTTTTTTTTTTTTACTGCCATTTGTTTGATTTAACAGATTGGTCTATTTAATTTCTATATGGAAGGAATGTCCAATAAAATGAAAGCCTGTAGTTTCAGACAGGTGTCAGCAAACAGTTTACTTACACCCATCGATAGCATGGAGTGCAAGGGATTAGCAAAAGACTAGAGGCTTTTTACTGATCAATTTTTATCCTGAAAGGGAGAAAAATTTAATAATAGACATGTCTGAGTGTTTAAAACTCACTTTCTCAGCAGCAGATGCAGTAGGAAAATGGTGCTTTTAAAAACCACACGCAATTGAGCATTACATTTGGGAAGGAGGAAGCCCACGATATCAGGACACACAACCTGCATTAGAGCAGTACGATAGTTATCCTTGGGTATCTTTATATAGTCCTTTAAATCAGTAACTACTTATGAAACAGGCATTTCCCCAACGCTGGAGTAAAATGAGACCCTGCAATGAACAAGTATTGCCAGTGATAAACCTACCGTAATGAGGAACCGCACTGACTTTCACACCCTTATTGTAAAGCCCTCCTGAACCAATATGTTGTCCCTAGATATGCAATTAAATGTCACCTGTTTTTTTTCAAGGTGCCTGGAAATTAGCTGTCCTCTGCAGATGCACAACATCAAGATAGCTAGAGATTGTCATTAAGGAATAGACTTTGGGATGAAATTCTAGTCCCATTAACTTGGCTCCCATTGGTATTAATAGGGCTATGATTTCACTTCTCATGGCAAAGTCGTGATGGATATCAAGAAGAAGAGCAGACACTGGAGATGCTTAGTGAAGCTGGCTCCTGGTCTGCGGGTGCATCTACACAAGATGCTTAATGCGCAGTAGCCGAATAACACTGCGCAGTTGTGTGCCAGGTAAAAACTGTGCTAATACTCTACTGCACAGGAGTATTAAGCTACTTCACAGTAAGCATCACAAAAAAACTATGCACTGGTGCTACTGTGCAGTAACTGTAGTTACTATGTATTTAATTATTACTTCATTAAGCAAGTACTAAACTAAATGTGCAGTAACTACTGCGCATTAATGAACGTGTAGCAAAATGCCATCTTAGTCTCCTCCGGTTTTTCTTTGCCATTGTTTTATCACCTGTCTGTCAATTGGTTGCCATGGTCACTGTGGTGGGTGGTCAGAGAGCCCTGAGTTTCATGTAACCCTGAGTTGTAACTTGAGTTGGAGACATTCCCGAGGAAGGGGGAACCTGCTCCCTTTGTCTCAAGTTTCCTGCTCTTGCAGGTCAAATGACTAGCTCTCTCACCTGGTCAGTCTTAGGTCATCTGAAAGCACTGGTCAGAAGCCCACGGGGCTGCTCCTGGTGGGAACTTATTGATGAGGTCGCAACAGGTTTTTAAGAGCCCCTTCTTCCTGGAAGGGGGAGAGCCATATTGGGGAGCATGTGAGTAACTGACCAGGCAGAGAGGTGGGGATCTCTCTTGAAACTCATGGACACACCATGGACTGCCAACCCCCAGAGGAAAGCTCAGTCAGCCTCTGGATGATACTTGTGAGTAAACTTCTGGGAACCTATCTAGATATATAGCTTGTAGTAAAGAAGATGCGTGATCAAAGGCTACCTAGCCACACTGTTTGCTCTATGGTTATTTTTTGATACTTCTCTATCCTGCAGCCTTCCCCAAGTGAACCCTCTGTAGCAATAAAGGTTTCCACCGTACGTAGTGTGGTGTACTTGATGGGAGAAGGTTTGGGCATGCCTTTTCTATTCCCTTGGCTTGAATGACCAAGAGAAGCAACTGTTTCTGCTTCAGACTAAAGGAAGCACCCCAAGTTCTTGCAGTGGATTAAATACCCTCAGGGTCTATAAGGCCTGTGCATCCCAGGAGGCACAAGGCCATAGACAGATCAAGACTCCTGGGTGGTGGCCACGGTACCCCCAGGCTCGTGGGTGTGCTCCAGGAAGGGGGTCGGCCAGACGTGAGGTGCCCCAGGGAGACACTTGGAGCCTGGTAGGTGGTCGGGTGCAGTGAGGTAGGTGGCTTAGCACAGGAGCGCCCCCTATTGGCCCACCACAGACACACCCTGTTTGTCGGTCTGATTAATGCTTTGTTCAAGATCACAAAAAGCATAGCCCATTCACCACTATATAAATGTATCCATTCTCTTCTTGAAGATGAATTATTTGGCAATGATTCTTTGCATAGAAAGAAACCCCAAAACACAACTTCCCCCCTGACATTACTGAACACCAGGATCAACCACTACTGACAAATCTGTAGCTGAACTTCAGTAGCTTTTCTGCTTCTTCTGACCTACCCTTGAAGCCTGCTTTTCCATTCAGCCACAAGGAGCTTTATCCTCGCTCTCACTCCCAAATGCCTCAGCACATTCCAGCCCCAGAGTCCCACCCTTTTTGTTAAAGAGACCTTCATATTGTCAGAACCAGGAAAAGGATATCCTGCTGTACTAGTTCCTTCAGCTCCCATGTCCTTGGCACAGCTGTAGGAAACCTCCCTGCCTTCACCTCCCTGTCAAGGTCCAGATGACTGTTTTGTGGCCCGGTTATTATCGTATGGCTGAAGGACTGTTCAATCTCTTGCAAGATAGCCTGCTGACTCATCAGCAGAAGTCACAAGTCCAACCCACCCTTTCTAGTCTGGAGCAAAGGGCAGGAACAAGACACGGCTGCCCAAACAGCAGTCTCTGTTAGATCCATCTTGATAGGACAAGTAATGAGGATAGTCAGGGGCTTAACTTAGGGCTTAATTCTGACTCTCTTGTTCACTCTCAGTCAGTGTTTCCCAAACTTCTGGTACCCAGGGCACTCCTCTTCTGGATTAAAATTGGTGGCACACTTCACGCAACAGTCCCAGAGCTGGATCCAGTCCATGTGCCCAATCCTGAGCACAATGTTGGCCCAGCCAGGGTCTGATCCCTTCATGTGATGCTGTTGCAGCCAGAGCCCCATCCAGCCCATTTTGGGGGGCACACTTCCAGCACTCACATGGCACATCCTTTGGGAATCACTGCTTTAACATGTCTCATTGGGTTCATACTCACATCGGGAGGCACTTTCGCACATAAGGTTAGTAAAATCCCACCTTTAAACTTTAAGCACATTGGGCCTGGGACACTGTTTCCTCAGCCCTCGTGGATTCCAGGTCCTCTTCAGTGCTAGGACACTGTTAACAATATTCTCGCACCCTTCTCACAAACAAAAAATCAGGACTTTTATGGAGATGGATCTAAATCAATAAAACCAAGATCCCAGTCACCTCTCCCCCACCAGCCCCTGCCACAAACTTTGGGGGATTTTGCACTTGAATGGGACTTCTGCAGTTTCAGGCTCAGCCTAATCCCAAAAGGCTATTTATCTGAATTATTCACATACCACAAATTCATGTATTCCTTTAGTTGAATTATTATGCACCATGTGACCTCCCTACAAAAAATTTTCAGTCATTTGAAAAGACTCTATTTTTCCCCTGAGAATTTCATATTTCCTGCAAAGTGCTCAATATTACTCCACTTCTGGCTCTGTTTCAGTATATAATATCCTGATACTCATTCTGTTCACTTGAATATCAGTCCTCCCGCTAACTTGAAAAAGTCAGGGGTTGGATGTGCCACTGAAGTCAATGGAATTGCTTCAGGGTAAAACAGATAGAAGCAAGCTCAAAATCTCTCTGTTTTCTATATATCTACCGTTGGAATAAAGATGTTTGACAACACACAGGCCTGTTTTAATGGGAAACATATTCATAATCCAAGATGTTGCTACAAGTCTTGGTCAACTTTTTCCTTCCCTTAGCTGCAAGCATAATTGCCAAAAAATCTTAGCTATTATTATCTGTGAGAAATGTACGTGTAAAGAAAAGAAAAAAACTGGTCTGGGGACTCAACGACACCAGACTTTGCAGACAGAGTCATTGTGAAGAGCTGAAAAATAATAAAGCATCTTTTCTTCAGTAGGATGTTCAAACGTCTTGGGTTCACCATTGAAATGTCACTGCCATGCAGGATGAAAGTAATAACAAGAGCTTATCAGAACCACACAAGTGAAGTCAGCAAGTGCAGAATACAACACCTGTTCAAAACTGCAACACAGAGTTTGTAGGGAGGCAGAATATTATAACCCCAAATTAGATTTTCATGACACAGACCTATTCCTATATCAAAAATGAGAGGCTTTTAAATAATTAATTGGTAGGACCTTGGTTTATATCTTATTCAGAAGTGTTTTCCTCAGAAATGGCTCTAAGCAGCATGCTGGTCCAATGGATCAATTCTAACTCAGCATGCCAGGAACTGAGTCACCCACATGACTTCCTCTATCACCTACATTTTTCTTATAGGCTTGCCATCTAAGTATGCACCCAGCCTATCTCTACTTACTTGGCAGGATACAAAGTCTGGAGAAATTCATTAACACAAACACTGACAGCATACAGCTGGCTTGAGTTCCAGATTGAGGAGGTTGATGTCAAATGCCTAACTTTTGCAAAGTGTCTACTAGCTCTGAAGGCCTGTGAGTGCCCATCTTGAGCCACCCAGAGCCAGATTTGCAGAGGTGTGAAGCCCAGACATCTTCATTTCACTCCAGGAGGGAGCTGAAGTCCTTTGAGGATCATCCCTAACAGACACAAGTTGGGTTCCTAAGAAAAACTGAAATAGTTCAAAATTAGCAAACATGTTTAAAAAAAATGTCAACTTGTATTCCAGACTTGACACAGTAGCTCAGGGGCAGAGATGTGAATGGAAGCCTGAAGTCATGGCAGTCCTGTGCTCCAACCATTACCTGCTACTTTCACCTACTGAAGCAGCCTTGCTTCTGAATTTAAATGTCTTATGGGTGTTAAGGCACATGCAGGAAGTAGCTTGCACTCCTCAGTAATTAGCAATATCTCTGTGAGCTGAGACTGATGAATGTTTTCTGAGCGTTACCACAGATTGAACAGGAAGCATTTATAAAGCTAAGGTTCCAAAAAAAAAAAAAGACCGTCTCTGAGCAGCACTTCCTTATATACTCGTTGTCAATTTTAGTATATCTTTCTGGCAAGCACACAGTTTCTAAACCATATCCTTTTTTACAAGAACAATCCAGAATCACAACTACAGTAAATAAGTGGGAGGTTATCAGCAGGGATCCTGAGTTTCTCTGATAAGCCAACAATTGGGGACTAAAAAAAAACAAAAAACTCCCAATCTACATTTTTCTGTGATCAAAATGAAACACCGCTATCTATATCTATGTCTATGTCTATATCTATAGATATAGACATAGACATAGATATAGACAAAGATATAGATATAGACATAGATATATATGTATGTGTGTATGTATTAGTGGTGTTTCATTTTAATCCTGGAAAAATGTGGATTTCGGGTTACTTTTTTTAACCCAGAAATTGGGGATTTTTTTGTTGATCAGAGAAAACCAGGATCCCTGATTATCAACCAAAAATAATGTTAATTCCAAGGTTAGTTTTAAGGCCCAGCTCGACAAAGCCTTGGCTGGGATGATGGAGTTGGGGCTGGTCCTGCTTGGAGCAGGGGTTGGACTAGCTGTGACCTCCTGAGGTCTCTTCCCACCCTCATTTTCTATGATCCTATGACCTAAGGTTGTATAGAAACACCCTGCCCTTCACCACCTCCCCCCACACAAAAGAAATTGGTAGAAGGATAATGACAGCCATTCAGCTATATTGACTGGACCCATTGCAATCTGGGTGATTATGTCTCATTTTCAGTCTAGTAAAGGGGAATACTATTATGTTTATGCTTGGCATTCCCTGAAAGAAGAAAAGGAATCAGGATAATCTTGCAGGAATTGTTTTTAAAGCAGGCTTGCATATTGCTAGCAAGACTTTCCTAAGGCCTTGGCAGAGGAAACGGCATAAAACATCTCTGTTACTTGACGAGGGACTTTCAGGAGAGTCCAAATTCATCAGTGGTTTTACTGCATTCTGTCTATGCTGCAAATAGGAGCTGTGACTTCCTCACATGGAGACAAACCAAAACTAGCTTTCATCCAGGTAGCTTGGGTTAAAATAAGGTGAGACACTCCATTCGTAGCATGGGCTCAGGCTTGAGCGTCCAGGGATATGTCTGTACAACATCCTCAGGGCTTTTAATAGAGAACAAAGCCAGTTGTGCTGGACATGACCTGTAGGTGGTTACCGTACCCACATGGTCCCACCAGTGGACCTCGGTTCTGTTTTGCGGAGGCTCATTTGTGAGCCGAATCGGTAACTTATGCATCCTGCACATTCAGCCTCTCTCCTACTGTTCCTGGTGAGGAGGCTTGCTGGTGAAAACCTTGAAGAAGAGAGAGACTTGCTGAGGACCCAGCCTATCCTAAACCCTTCCCACAAGGAACACCTTGTGTTGTCCATGGGCTGTAGTCTCACAACTCCCACTCCATTTGCTTCTTGCCGGTTGACCTCCATATTTCCATACAGACAGTGCTGTGTGATGATTCAAATGGCAGTCTTCCCAAGCTGTAACCTAGTGAAACAATTAAGGATTCGTGTTCCCTTTAGCATTCCCCTTAGTTATATACATGGTTTCTTTGGAATGAAAATTAATTATTGTATTAATAGTTCTGCACCTTAAGTCCCCCCCATACCCCTTTGGTCTCTCAGGCACAGGTCAGCAAGAGTTTGACATGGCTAAACAAGTGCTCTCTATTCATATCTATGTAGAGACTTAATAGATAAGATGCTGGTAAAAGACACGCAAGAATAAGTAGTATAATTCCTTCCTGGGATTAATAACACTAGCTGTGCACTGTCATGGCTTCTTGGGTGTCACTCTCTCTGAACACCTGTTGATATTAAATACCAGGTAAGGCTTCATGTACTTGAGAGCAATAGGTCACAGCTCTTTGAAATGATTTTTAGGGACGACCACACACTCCGGTTTTCCAGGCTAGGGACAGAAGTTACACATAAACTGGTTTAAGTAATCAGGGACTGGTTTTGAGCTGTAACAGAAGTTCAGTGCACATAAACCAGGTTCAAAATGGCTGAAACTGGTTTAAGTTAAACCTGGTTGAATGTAGTATCAGACCTAACTGATTTCAGTCAAACAGGTGGATGAAACTTCTGCCCCAAATCTCTGTGGACTAACACCATTAGGTAGAGTAACACTACTACTTTTTTGAACAAAACTGGTACAGTGAAGAGGACTGTGGCTGTCAGTGATTGATAGCAACAGGACCAGTTGATTTTTTTTTCCCCTGGATGGAACTGTATTGTTTTCAATCAAATTAATAATGGACCTATACTGAATTATGTTATTCATTTGATTTAAACCAAATCCTCTGTCTACAGCATGCAGAACCGATTTAAAGGATGATTTTAAAACACTTCAGGCTAAGTTGGTCTAAACAAATTCTATAGAAGTACTTGCTGCAGATGAGTAAACATGTTGACTTTAATGCTTAATGTGCTGAAAGCCAAGCTTATAACTTTTCAAAATGGGAGCTTCGGCAGGGGTGGGGACCATCGGGTGTTGAAATGTGAAGTGTGGGAGAGTCTCCTTTCTAAACTCTGTCAATCAGTTTTGGTCCCACCCAGTATGACTGGCAAAACCAGTTAGCAGAATTGGATTTTAAAACCGCATTGGAAACTAGTTCAGCAAACACAGCTCGAGCCCAGTCAGCACAAATAAAATGCACACAGGAAATCATTTTGTAAAATGTAATATTATGTATCAGAAAAGCCAAGATAATTATAGTAGTGTAATAGCTATTTTATTAGAGCTTGGCTGAACTCCCCTGGAAATTATGAAATGCTCGAGCGGCTATTACACAGAGAGCAAACAAAGCGTATACTTTCTTTTGCAAACAGGTCAGCCGTATAGCTATTGACAACATTATCTGGGGGAGAAAGGTTGAAAAGAAAAAGGGAAGGCAATATTTCTGATCCAAAATACAGTGTTTATAGGTGACTGTGATCGAACTCCAGCATAGCATCAGATGCAGAGACATTATGATCCTTAATGACCAGGTAGTGAAAGATTATCTCCATTTTACAGGGTGGAGGAGCAGCAGGAAAGACCAGACAAGCCAGCATAACTCCATAGCCGTCCACCTACCAGTTCACATCAATTCGTTATCAGGCCCTATACAGTGTAAGTGCCATGGAGGCAGAGTTACAGTCAGGAGTTTCTTCTTCGCAGGCCTGTGCTGTGTTGCACTGCTCCTTGCCCCAGATGTAGATTAGCCATTGCTCATGGAATTGATCTAATTACTGCTGGAAAGTCCCTTGTTTCATACACAGCTTTGGTCCTTTCTCTAGGACAGGCCCCGATTTGGAAAGCAGCTCGCAGTCCAATGGGGCAGGCCATTCAATCAGCTGATAGACACAGGCTTGAGGAATGATGTTCCTGACCCAGCATTATCTCAGCAGCAATTACAAGGTACATGGTGGGGAAATGGAAGCAGCTGTGACCCTAGTGCTCTGCCTTTGTGTGAGATGAGCCTAGATAGATCGTGTTTAAAAGCCAGAAGGAACCATTAGACCATCCAGTCTGACTTCCTTGATATCACCAACTATCACGTTTCACACATTTGCTCCCATACAGTGCCTCTAGGCATGTTCTCTACCCACCAAACACCACCATGCCCTTCGCCTGCAGGGCCACATGCACCCATGCAGGCATGTGCAGTTTGTGGTGCCACAAACTGCACACCTTGTACATTAAACCGTGCGCTGTGCTGCAAATTTGCACCATTAGCAAAAAGAAAGCCCAGTAAAAAACACACACAAAGGTAGTGTGTGCCTGGACAAACGTGGAGACAAGGGAGCAGGCAGCCATGTCTCTGCATGCTGTGGAGCCCCCGCACTGACGCACCCCACACTGAGGCCCCCGTGCTGAGATGGGGGAGCAGCCAGCCCAGGGCTGCCCGTTCCCCTGTTCCCATGTACCACTCCCCAGCTGGCTGGGGTATGGGGTGCCTCAGCACGGGGGCTGCCTTCCAGCTAGCCCTGCACTGAAGCACCCTGTGTCTCAGCCAGCTCCCCACCTCCCGCGGTACATGGAGCCTGGGAGGAACTGGTCACAGGCAATTTGCCTGCAGTGGGACAATTTGTTCCTCAACAAAGCGCATGTGCAGGGGCATGCACAGTGGTGCAAAGTAGTGACACAAATTTGTGCCGCTACTATTTGCATGGCTGCAAGCACGTACCCCTGCTCATCTGGACGCAACCCCTGCGCTCCAAAGTGTTGCTGCAAGAGCACCACTCTGGTATGCTCCGGGTGGCTTTTCCACTGCAATTTGAGCTTTGTGCAGCTGCTCAGAGAGGCATAGGACTTGGCTCCAAAAGCATACTGCTACATAACCACTTAGGTCTCCCTGAGGAAATATTGTCTCATTATCATCTAAAGAAGAACTTTGCAATATTAAAGCATATAATCTGTTGTACCTTTTTTTCAAGGAGCGCAGAAAGGGTTTCTGTTTCACTCCTTTGCTTTGAACGTCTCTTTGCTGGAGTTTCTATACGAGGGGCTGGTTAGATTGAAAGCAGCATGAGATGAACCACGGGGGGTGGATCCAAACGTGGTTGCAGTCAAAGGAAAAGTGTGGGCTCTGCTCCAAAAGGTGCATTTGTAATGTTTGCAGAGGAGGTAGGGGAGTCCTACAGGGACTTGAGCATGTCAGGGAGTGAGCTGTGATAATGTGGGGCTTGGGAGTGAAATACGATGGTAAATATTTTAGTAGCAGTTGAGCTGGTGAATCATGGGAAGTGTCGTTCCCGAAGAACTTGCTGTTTTGAAGACAGCAGGGACCCATCGATGCTGAGCCGTTCCAGATGGTTTACAAAAAATACCTCCTCTGTGGCCACAGTGTCAGCAGTTTTGCCACCCCAGCTCTGCTGTTGGAAAACAGAGATCTCCAGCGAGGGCATGTTCCCTTGAGGTGGCTTCGTGGCACAGTGCTGAGTGCTTTATAAACAACACCAGGTAGAGGCAACTTCTTAGAGTCCGTGAACAAGCTCCTGGTTGGTATTTTTAGATCTCTCTGGTAATGGAGTGCTAAGAATTGCGACCCGCCACCAGCATTAGGAAAACAGCTCAAATTCAACGACAGCAGACCCATTGAGTATATATTTTTTTAGCGGCATGCAACTATCTGGAGCGAGAGGCTGTTCGGGTTTGGTGCTGGTAAAATTCATTTCTCAGCAGAACTGGAATCTCACCCGCACCCTTCTAACAAACGCAAGACCGCTGCCCTAACTCCTTCCTCTCCTGTGTCTACATCAAACCAGGCACCAGTAACACAAATTCTAGATGCTTGGGCCAGAACTCAGAGTATCTTAGTATGTGCTCCAACTGAAGCACTGCCCTGCTTTTATAGAGCTTGCTCAAGGAGGACAATTCAAAGCGACCTGTTGAGCACGTGGGATCTGTAGGCAGTCACCAGAGAGACTTCAGAGACGGGTGGATCCAAGGCGGGCTGCAGTGGTGCAGTTGCCTTTGATTCCTGACCCACCCAAAGTTTGAAATCAACTGCCTGGCAGTGGCAGGAGCATTTCTATTCAGGCAGTGGTAAGGAAGCCCCTTGATGTTGCGGCTCATTATAATCTACCTGATTCCTTCTAAACTGTTCACTCCAAAGGTGTTAACAGCCCTCTTTCCTTTTTTTGACAGTCTTGATGAGCATCAACTCAGGTGTGGAAAAACCTTCCCAGAAGCACTGGATGCACTAAACTGCTCAAGAAGCTCAGATTTTGTTTTATGTATCTGAAATAGATGTACCTTTAATTCTAACAACAACTGGACAAAAGAAACAACATTTTTGGATTATTTTTTTGCCTAGCTTCCTGTAGTAGTAGGCAAGCGTTGATCCCCTGGATCATGGCATACTCATAAGAGGTCTAGTCAGGTACCTGATGAATCCACTTGTACGGGGTCCTGCAGCCATCACACCAAGACCTTCAACACATACACGTAGGCATGAATATGGAGGAGTGGAAGCTGCCGTAGACCTACCATCCCCCCTTTAAATCACTGACACAGAATCCAAAGGCCCAACTGAGACCGAGTTCAGGTGTTCACTGCCTCAGTGGTTGTAGCTTCTGCCAGAGAACAACGGATAAAACGTGTGTGCCGTTATACATAATATATGATATAGCAAATGAATGCACATTCCAATGAAGTTATATTTATTTTTGCTTTGATCTTGAACTGAATAGTATATCCCTAGGGCCCTAGCATATTAGTAAAGTTTATAGCATCTCTTTACTGTATCTGGAGAAAAATTCATGTAGTGTTATATATGATGTGGATGCAGCACGCTATCTGCATCCCCCTTTACAAAATCCTCAGTCTGCTAATGTTCAGAGACACCTAAGTATGATTCAGGTTTGGGTGCCCAGGTGCTCTGCAGAGCAAATGGGAAGTTGGAAGGGTCTTCAAAGGGTAACTCAGAAAGCCCAGAGGTGCATGCAGGTAACCAATGTGAAATACCGAAGCGCCAGGGTGTTCCTGGACTCCTGCCCCTCTCAGGCTGCCCAGTAGGTATCTCAGTTCACAATGTTGAGTTCCACTTCTTGGGGTATCTTCAAGCCCCTGTTTCAGAGTTAAGTTATTCACAGTGTCTGGGGGGGTCCCAACCGTCTTTTGCCCAATGCTATTACAGTTAGGGCAGTCACATGCACGTGGGAGACAGGGATTCTCTGTCCTACTGAGCCTCAGAGGACTTGAATCCACCCTTCCCAGTAGAGTGTCCTAACCACCAGCCTACAGAATTGAGTAGGTAAGGTGACTGGCTCTGTTGTAGCTGAGCTAGTAGACAGCCAAGAAGGCAAGCATTATGGGGCCAGAAGGAGAACAAGCGAGAGGCACCCTGACTCTGTAGCCTAGTGATTATGGTGCTCCCCTGGGAAAGGAGAGCCCTGGCTTTTGGTCCCTTCCCCCATCCTTGTTTATGCCTGTCCCTTTAGAAAGTCATGATGTAGCAGGATGCTGGATGCCCCTGTAGCACCCATCCCTAATTGTGCAAGAATGTCCCACAATAGGAACCTCAAGCCCCAGTCCTGGGCTGCATGACTCATTTGTCCCAGATTCACAGCATCATGTAGGGATCGGGAAATGGTGGGTTTCCCCTTGCAGGCAGGCAGTGTTCCAGCCTGCAAGGGGCTTCCAGAAGTGGGACGCAGGGGGTGCCACATGCATATGCACACCTGCACACATGCACGTGGCTGGGGATACAGCCAGGCACGATGGAGAGAGCTCCCTGCAGGTATATCTATGAGAGGGATGGGGCATTTGTGGGGGTGGGAGGGGGCAAATCAAGGCCCCCATGGTGAGGGAGGAAGTGTGGCAGGGGCTGAGAGCACTGCCCAGCCAGGGTGCTGCCTGGGGCTGGGGCGGGGAGTGGGACAGAGCCGTGAGCAGCTCATCCAGGGGCTGGGGCGAGGGTACATGCCTCCTCCAAGATTAGTGTGCAGGGGTGGGGGCAGATGCAGGTTGCCTGCTGCAGGCTCAAGACTCCCCAACCTGTTGCCCTGCCGCTGGGGCCCCTGTGCTGGCTGTGCCACCATGGCAAGGCACCCCTTCCCACTCAGCAGCAACGGAGGCAGCAGTGGTGTGGAGTTGTGCCCCCTGCCACTGCAGGACCTAAAGGGCTGGCTTATCAGGACAGAAGCCCAAAGCTGGAGCTGGACAGGCAATCTAGTCCTGAGAGCCATGAGAGAGGAGCTCCTGGGCAGCAGGGCTCCTGGCTAACATCTGAGCTGGGGTAAGCAGCCCTGGCGGTTTGTGGAAGGGACTAGGGGAAGGAAGCAGAGGGCTGGAGGGTCCAGGGAGCAGGTAGGACCAGGGTGCCCGTAGGTCTCCAGGGTTCAGGAAGGGCTGAAGGACAAGATGAGCCACAGCCAGAGACTGGTGGGGCTGGAGAGACCAGGGGTCTCAACTGGCCCAGGAGCAGGGCCAGGGTCTAAGGAGAAGGACCAAAGACCAGGACAGCCATGACTGGAGACCGAGGGGGCTGGAGTGCCCATAGCCCAGAGAGGGGCTGTTGTAAGGAGAGACAGAGCCAGGAGCGTCTAGGTTATGATCTGATTGGTATGTGTGACACCTGTGGGGCAGGGACATGGGTACTGGGGAGGATAATTAGCCTTTAAGGCAATGAGCACGGACACCTGTGTTCAAAGTGTGAGACCAGGCTTGGGGAGCCCTGGGGCAGCCTCCCTTTTCTTAAAGTGATCATTACATCAAGGCATGGCAGGCGCATGGGAAGGGGAGATTGCCCAAAGAGAACAAAGTTGGATGAGGCTTCATGGCCACCCCCGGAGCGGGACCCTGTTACACATGGGTGCAAAAAAAGCACAAATAAGCCTGGCAGCAAGGTCTGGAGCCCAGGATACCTCCCTAGTGAGGCAAGGTCATTACCTGTCCATAGGGAATTGGCTTTGGCCTGCAGGACTTTGAGGATGTGGGATAGGAGGCAGGTGCCACCTGCAAATAAAAAAGGTCCTCTAATGTGGGTGTCCACTCCGTCACCCTGAATTGTCCTTTGGCAATTCTCATTATCCCAAGCCATTACTTGTAATGAAGCCAGACCAGAACAGTGGAGTGCAGAACCAGTCGGGAGATCAGGGCAAGTCATCCCCTGAACAAGCACCAGGGCAGAGCCGTACCGTGGTCCTAGCAGCAAGGCAATCCGGGCAGCTGGTCCCCTGAAGCCACAGGCAATTGGCCCTACCCACTCCCACTCTTAAAAGCTAGCCCACGGTATCCTTATCTGGACCAAGGTGAAAGTTTTTGCTCTTGACTTTCCATGCGCTTCCTTGCTGATCTGGCTCTGAGTCCAGCTTCCCATTCTGGTAGGAGCCTTGGCTTTCCCCGGTTCCAGTTCTTGGCTCTTGATGCTGGTTCCATCTCTGGCTCCTGATCCGGGTTGATCCTCAGTCTACCCTGTCTCTAGCTATGTCTTCTGACCCCAGCCTGATTTTGACTTCAGCTATGGCCCCCAAATCCAGTTCTAGTGCCAGACATCTCTGCTCCCCAGCTTCCTGGGGAACCAAACTGGGCTGCACCTTTGGGTGTCTAACCTTTAGGTGAGACCACCCATATCCCAGGTCCCTAACATTACCTGGAGGAAGATAAACCCTTGCTTAACGCCTACGGCTCCATGACTTGGTTTAGTCGGTTTGCTCTCATACGGTATTTAACATATCAGATTTGGGCAGGAGCTCTGAAGGAGGCACACACGTTTCTGAGAGATCCCGTATTGGCGCAGAGCTGCTGAAAGACTCTTATTCCACATCAAAGCCTTTTTTGGCAGCCCATGAAATTTGTTTCGAGTGGCAGTTTAGTTGACTCCACTATGATGGGGTTGCTATTTAATTGATACTTGGTAATTGTTCCAATGCCTTTGCTTTTAATTTTGCCTTTATTATCCTGGATTGGTCCACTAGTATTTGGGTTTTTTCCTGTTTAATGATGTTCTATGCCTTTTGTATTGTTTCAAACTGTGGTCTTCTGGGCAGCTCTTGCCTTTTGGGCTATAAAACCTCATTTGTCTTTCCTGACATGCTTTATAAGCTCTTTATTCTCTGCCATCTATTCCTCCTGAAGTTACTGCTTCTGTATGCCTTTTCTGGCTTGATTAGGTATCGGTTTGATTTTTCCATTTTTCTTCCTTTCTCTGCCATGTTTCTTTAGACAGCCATTCTTTATGGTGTTTCTGAATTCCTGCGCTTATTCTCATATTTCAGAGGATTTGTCTGCTCTTGTTCCATCTTTTTCATCTGCAAATACCTGATACCTGTTATCATTCACTTTTGGGCAGAAACAGAATCTGTAAAATTAACTTGAAAGGTAGCGTTGGGATGATGTTGCCTAAAGAAATTGTGGGATCTCCATCCCTGGAAACAACTGTCAAGAGCAGGTTGGACAGACACATGGCTGGGACTGTTTAGTCAGGGATGATCCTGCCTTGAGCAGGAGGCTGGTCTTGACCTTTGGAGGTTCATTCCAGTCCTGCTGTCCTGCGCTCCTAGGATCCTTCCTCAGGTCTGTGAGAAAAAAGCCGGCATATCTTGAGCTACGTAGCCACTAGAACAAAGGCCGGTGTAAAACTCCACACCTAAATGAAAACGGGACGTAAGAGATGTCATCAGGTAGCTAACAAGCAAGAGAAATGCAGTAGGATGGGATACATGGAAGAGCAAGATCATTCAAGAGGGTTATTGTCACCCGAAGAGGGCAGAGAGACTACTGGGACTATACTGAACTCATGTCTGCCGAGTGCTTGGTTCTTCGCATCCAGTAAGCGGCTCGATTTTTGTTCCCAGGGCCATATTTTAAAGTTGTTTTTTAATTTGCCTTGAGCATGAGGATGTTGAGGTCACAAAGGGCATATTTTTTTTTTTTTTACAGAAAAATATTCTCACCTGCATTCTCATCTCACTGTTTAATTAGGTATTTATTCTGGTGCTGGGCTTTTGTCTAGTGTCGCCCACATTGTTTCACGAGGGAATTTAACGCTCTGGCTGAGATCCCCAGAATTTGGTATTAGATGTATAGGATCCATGGACTCTGCTGCTTTGATTATGGGGGATGTTGACTGCAGTGGACGGAAAGATGAGCTGCCGGGTTTTACATTCACCGTTAAGGCAGGGTGGTGTTCCCTTGGGTGCCTGTTGGTCAACAGGGAGTTTGCTTCTGATGAGTGGAGCGAGGTTAAGGGGTTGTCTGAAAACCAGGAGCAAGCAGGGGAGAGAAAGAGCTGAGAATATTTCTCTCGAGGTCTGGCCCTTTGCAAAGATGTCTGTAATTGTCTGATGATCCTTCCTATCAGTTGAAGTGTGGGATGGTGACAACCAAGGGTGTGCGGTCAGTGGGGGCTTTCTTCTTATACTGTAGTAGATTACTACAGGTATTTGGGTGGCTGTTTGAAAAATAAGGTCATTTTTTCTCCTGGACTATTCTTGCTGGGTGAAGGTGGTTCTTAATTTGGTGAGGTGGAGCAGATGCAGTGCTATTTGAGGGCCTGACTATAGACGACAGCGTTTTAGAGAAGATTATTAGCTTAGTGGATACAAGAGCGGGGGTCCATGGGGTTCTGTCTATAGCGATTCACAGGGTGCCATCCTGGATGGAGATCGTAGAAAGTTGATATAGCGTAGAAATATCCCAGAGAGGATTTGATGGAAAGGTGGGAGTTGTTGAACATCTGCTAGAAGTCAACAAATGAGTCCAGGTGTTCAGTCCAGATGATTAAAAAAATCATCTCTGTAACACAGGTATAGGGCAAGTTTGATGATGCAGTTTTCTAAAAATCCCTCCTCCAAGTGGCTGATGAAAAGCTTAAAAGGTGACAGTTTGAGAGAGATGAATGAGAGGCAACAGGGTTTAAGAGCAGGCACCATTATGCCATCCTCATTTCAGTGGCTTCCAACAAGCCCCCTGTGCCAATGAAGTAGTGAAAAATAACAACCTGCCATTAAATGACCATCTTATAGTCTCACCAGTGATCATAAAGCAGTCTCAATAACGGCCTCAAAGCAGGATATTCACTGTGGGATTAATGAGCAGTTGAAACAAGAAGGCTTCCCCACCAGAAGGTTATCTCCAGGAAATGCCTTGGAGCTTTATTGTTATTACTTAAACAAACAGCAAATGACGTTGCTTCATGTGAATACCTAGAACAGTGTCAGAGTAGGGGGAGAACACATATAGATATATATCTATATAGATATATATCTATATCTATCTATCTATATATATATGTCAAGTTTTTGTATCGTTCGGCTGTTGCTTTATTTGATAACCCATAGGCTTTATCTTGTAAAATTTGGGCAGACTCCTTTTCTGATGAGCTGAAACGGTTGCTCTCCAGTTAGCAGACTCCACGCTGCAGAGCAAGCAGAGCAGAGAGGAATTACAGCTGAGGCTGGTTTATTTGTTCCTGGCTATGCTTTTTTTTTATTGTAATATGCCATCACACCCCTTCAAAGTATGTTTTCCTGTTCCCTCAGCACACGCACAAGGAGCATGGAAAGCATTGCAGAGTTTGTCAGCAAACTATGATGGCTAAAATGGTTGGGACAATTTGGGTTACATCTAACAAGCAATCAAAGCCACCTAAGCAACGCTTCCTGGGTCTCAAGGAATTGGGGCTAAGGAGAAACAGGAGATTTGACTGGTGAGGAGAGGCGGAGGGAACTGGGTTGATTGAGTCTGCAGAAGAGAAGACCGAGGGGGATTGAATAGCAGCCGTCACCTCCCTGCAGGGGGGCTGCAAAGAGGATGGAGCTGGGCTGGTCTCAGTGGGGGCAGATGACAGGACAAGGAGCAATGGACTCAGGCTGCAGCAAGGGAAGTTGAGGTTGGATATTAGGAAGAACTTTCTCCCAAGGAGGGTGGTGAAGCACTGGAGCAGGTTACCCGGAGAGGTGGTGGACTCTCCATCCTTGGAGGAGTTTAAGACCCAGCTAGACAAAGCCCAGGCTGGGATGATGTAGTTGGGGCTGGTCCTGCTTAGAGCAGGGGGTTGCACTAGATGTGACCTCCTGAGGTCCCCTCCACCCTCCTCATCTGTGATTCTGTAGCCCATGCTCAGGTGAACATCCTACCTGAGACACCGATCAAATACTCTGCTGACTCTTTTGGAGGATTCACCTGGCTTGAGGTAAGACTGTTACAACCACTTGTTTGCCCCAAGGGATCGCTGGATGCACCTGCCAACATGAAAGCTAAGCTAATGCCCAAGCACATTGTATTGCCAAAACGCATTGCTGATCACTTCAACACCTGCAGCTTGTTTCCATTGGATGATGCCCACGGCCCCCCCGTCTTCACCGCCCTCCCTGCAGGCAGAGCCTTCAAACGTGTGAGCGGTACACCGGGTTGAAACTCTGGGATGAAACAATGTGCTGGTGCATTGAGCCTGAAACATTTTGTTAGTGAATCCGAGGTCAGGCTCTGAGAAAATGATGCCTAGTAGGTCTTTTAGGGGGCTTGGGATGCTGCTGGTCCCGTGCTGTGGTCCGGCCTAATGGGTGAGTCATCTCTAGGGTAAGGATAGCAGAAGGATGCTGCGGGGTCCCGAGACCGGGGCAGACGCCTCTGATGCATCTATTCCAGGGCTGACAAAGTCCCTGTGCTATTAGCCACAACGCCGAAAGGAACAGTGAGGTTCGGGGGACCCTGCATTTTGGAAATCTTGGAAAATGTTGGCTTCAGCCTGGAAGCAAATTGACATAGAGCAAATTGGATGAAAACCAAGGTTTTTTTCTTTATCCCTGCCAGCTGCAGCAGAGGAGAACTGGCCACAGCTGCTATCAGCACATCTGAAAGCAACAAGGAAGCCCCCAAACCCGTGCTTCCTACTGGAAAATGGCAGTGCTATCTGCCTAGCAGAAAATGCAAGCACGATCCTGCTGTGGCAGCTACAGGGCTGCTGCATCGCTGTCCCCTTTGCGGGTCTCTCTTTGCCTGCACCTGCTCTATGGGCTTCTTGCTTCTAATTTACTTGGGGAGGGGGGTTTCTGTGGCACTCACAGCATTAGGTGACACTTGGCACTACACAACCTTGTGTATCGGCTGCTTTTACCCTGAATCTCTGACTGAGGTTTGGGCCTCTGGGAGTCTGATTAGCAGAACACAATGGTGAGACAGAACAAGCCAAACCAGATGAGGATCTTTTGTTTTAGCAATAGGCATGACTCATTGGAGAGAGGATTTTAAAATAACAACCGAGTGCACCTGTCTATCTTAGAGCCCTGCTATGTGTCAGTGGGGGATGCCTTCCCTTCCCAAACGCCCCCTGCCGTGGTCTCTTGTGTTGTAAGATCTTACCTCTCTCCAGTTCTCTTAACCAGGGTTTCCCTATAGGCCTAAAGGTCAGGATGTCCATCCTCATTTAGACTGTGGTAAGGTCTTTCCTTCTTTTGTGGTTTGAGTCCTTGGCTGTTTCTCGTCAAACCGGTTTTGCAGACTACAGCCAGGCTTCCCAGGACTATGAGCTTTGACAAAGTTACCGAACAGCAATTTACCACCTTTAATTGTCCCTGAGCCTGAGGAAGGGCGCGTGTGTGACCGAAAACTTGCAGAAAAAGATACCTTTTTTTTTTTGCGGTTTCTTACTTGGTCTAATAAAAGGTATCATCTCTGAACCAAGAGCTCTAGAGTTTTGCATTTCTTAACAGCAATTAAGAGCTTGTCTATGTGGGACCATATTATCCATTGGATATTGATACCTGGGCAGAGCTCTTTTTTGTTAAATGTGTCTATTCAGACAGAAATGCAAAACTCTACAACTCTTGGTTCAGAACAACGACAAAACTGCAAAAAATGATCTTTCTTTGCAAGCTTTCAGGCACACACACCGTTCTTCAGGCTGAGGGAAAATTAAAGATGGTAAAAGCCCCCTTAGGTAGAAAATAAACTTCATTTTGCACAGAGGAAGCTGTAGGTGGATGTCTGTTCCTCTGGGTTCATGAGTTCCTCTGTGTGACTTGCTTTTTGCAGATAGGGCAGGATTTCTTCCCTGGTGGTGTCAGATAGCTGAAAGGCAGGGAGGTACAGAAATCTTTCTTTGTTGTTTAGCAATGAAGTGTATCATTCCAAAATTGGCTAAAATTCAGCATCTTCCTTGTTTCAGGGATGTATCTGGAAGCCGTGTTGGTCAGAAACAAAAAGAAATGCAAAACTCTTGGTTCAGAGATGATACCTTTTATTAGATCAACTAAGAAATCGCAAAAAAAATTATCTTTCTTTGCAAACTTTCGGGCGCACACGCCCTTCTTCAGGCAGCAAGCGCTCTATTCAGACCGTGAACACGGTCTCACCGATTCTAGGGCACAAAGCAGCACCCTGCCCCTCTCGAGGAGTATCCTCTTCCGCCATCCTCACCCTCTCTTTGTCCTCCCCATCAAATAGCCGTGTGAGCGTTAACAGCTCTTCACCTGGTGTGGATCCAGCACATCAGTTTCTGTACCATGAGCACCCAAAGGAGGAACGTGACAATGAGGTGGAATAAAGTACATGAGTGGGAAATACTTCCTATGATCTTCTATTTGCCACTTTTCAACCACAAGTCCTTGTCTCTATTCTCAACAGTTCCTTGGGTTCTCATGTGTTTTCCCCTCCAAGCTTGCAAACTCAGTTGAGATCAAGCATATCTTCAGACCAGCAGGACCACACTGCTTAGACCACCACAACCTTATCAAATACCTAGGATCCCTTAACTGGGTGGATGATGCCTTTTCAAAATCAGACATCTGGTTTTCGCCATAGAGGTGTGGGCAGGGAGGAGCTGCAGAGGTGATGCTTGGCGGATACATGTGCACGCTCTCACCTGTACACACGCACACACGTACACCACCTGCGTCTTCATCCTGTTTTCATTCTAGCCACTTAACGCGAGCAAGAGCGGCCTGAGATCTTCTCCAGCTTGGGCTGACCGTCACTAGCCCTCTGGGCTGTTACTGCGGTTGGGGGATTACCAAAGCATGGGTATACTGCAGCCTGAACAGCAAGGCATTGCCTATCCAGCCAAGCTCAGTGCTGCCCACAGCCCAGCCTCCATCCTAGTTCATCCTGCAACTAACTTTCCCCAGATTGATGCCAGTCCAAGCTGTTTCACTTTGCATTGGCTAGATGCAGGGGGATTTACATGTAGCACTCATAAATCAAACACATGAATGACTGGGAACAATGGGTTTGCAGTTGCAAACACCCTACAGAAGGCAATCGCTCCCGCTCCCTCCCCTCCTCAGCATCTGGGAAAACTTTTTTGCCCATGAAGTGAAGCCCTGTTCAGCTTTACCTGCAGCTATGCATGGCCTACACTGTATTGTTTTTCCGTCAGTAGGTCGAGGCAGGACCACCCAGGGGAGAGAGAAAGCATGCACAGCTGGGCAACTGCTGCTGCTTCACGTGGTCTGTGCACTGACTTCCACCCTCCCTGGCCGACCTGTCATCGGCAACTAGTCTAGCCTGGGCTTCGCGGACTGAACGTTGCTGCATCACATCTAAACAGCACCAAGGAAATGAGCAAGGCATTTCAAGGCCTTAAATCTGATTTTGAAATTTTGTTCCCCTCCTCGCCAGCTGGATCTATTTTCGGCACCGTGGCTCTTCCTGCACTGCGAAATTCTCTCTCTGTCTGCCGGTTATGTCAAGGCTGCACAACAGATCTGAATTGGTCTCTGCTTTAAAAGCTAATCAGCTGTGAAAATAGCCCCTCCTTGCTGGCCTGGAAGAATGGGTTGTACCGACCAGAGACTTTCCCTTTTGTGGATGGTCAAAACAGGGAGGGGGTCCTCCAGGAGATGCAAACTCCTCTGCTCCTTGGAGTGACCAAAGGGTGCATGTGGCACAAGGCTTTCTGTTAGCCCTTTCCTTCCCTAGGCAGAGCAGAATTGCCAGCTCTTTGAAATCTCATTAATATTTGATTAATCTTAATCCCATCTGTCCCGTTGTGTCCTACCCCAGCCTGAACCCTACCTATAACTCTCATGGGACGGAGTCTGCTGTGTCAAGAGTCAACGCTGGTTATGCCACTGATTTCCACGACCGCGAAATCAGGCTCACTAACCTCCATAGAAGCTAAAACGACTCACTGCTTCTCCAGATTTGGGGTTTGCTCATGTAAATGTAACCCGGGGGGGGGTACACAATGTTGTACTCCCCTCTCCAAATGAAGGGACTGTTAGAAGGGCAGGTGCGCTGCGGGGTGAAACTGCCACTGGCACGCTGTTTCCCCCTATAGTGCAAGGCCGGGACACGTGTTATATACAGATTTCATAAGATTTAAAAGTTATAGTGTGAGCATATTTACACATAAGATATAGGAGTTCTTGGAGAGAGTCCAGGACCTTCATCTAACCCAGGAGGTGCACAGCCCCACCAGGGGGGATGCCTTGTTGGACTTGGTGTTGGCCACAGGCGACGACCTGGTGAGGGGGCTGCGGGTGCTTGACCCCCTGGGCAACAGTGACCACTGCCTGCTAGAATTCACCATTCAGCGCAAGGTGGCAAAGGCAAGCAGTCAGGTGGTGGCCCTAGATTTTAGGAGGGCGAACTTCAACGAGCTAAGGAGGATAGTTGGAGAAGCGCTGAAGACTCAGAGGGG
>NW_017729033.1:3856454-3861808 GCF_001723915.1 Gavialis gangeticus
TTCCGACCCTAGAAACTATGAAACTATGAAACTATGGAGTTAAACAGCTTATGTCTGGGGCAATACAAACTTTCTATATACAGGTGAGAAATCAAAAGAGGTCAAAGTAAGAGTCTCATTAAAAAGTCATTCAACCGTATACTCTAATGAGGTGTAAAGTTTACAAAGCATGGGATGCAGAGCTCACAAAATATGAGGCGCAGGGTTCACAAAATACGAGGTGCAGATGCATCAGATGAGAAAGCTAGATCTCTAAAAGGAACAAAAGAAGAGCCCTTGTTGTCCTGGGGCAGTGGCAATGCCCCAAAGATAAGGAGAAGGAAAAGATCCCCAGGGCCCTTCAGGCTCCCCACTACTCTGCTTGGATAGCCCACAAAGGGGAGCCCTCAAGACCCCCGGGAGCCCTTTCCCTTTGGGGCTTTCCCTCCAGCGCTACCCCCAGCTGATGGGGGAATCCCCCTTTCCAGGGCAACTCACAACTTTCTGGGCCAATGAAGCTGAGCTGGTTCCCCTGGGTGAGGCATTTCCTCCCCCAGCTGCTCATGGCTCTCTCTCTGGCCAGGGCCCTCTCTAGGCCCTGCACACCGTCCTGTGCACCGATGGCCCTTCGATGCCACTGTCCAGCCTTGTGCCAGGGGTTGGAGACCTGAGCTGCCTTGTGTGGTGCCAGGGTCTCGGTCTGCTCCCAGACCCTCTGTGCACTGCCTGCCTGGCCTCGTGCCCGGGGTTGGAGACCCGAGCCGCATTGCGCAGCTCCCAGGGTCTCGGTCCCTCTCGGACCCTTCGTGCACCGACCCGTGCACCTCTCGCCGTGATCCCTCGCAGCAGGGCTGGGGTACGTGGCTGCTTCGCTGCTCCCTTCCTGACGAGGAGTCTTTAGGCTCTTCTGGGGCTCTGCCCCAGATTGAAAATGGACCAATCAAAAGAGAAGGGGGTTAGTTCCCACTCAGGTCTGGCTTTTCAACTCGCCCTTGGGACAGTATTGTAGGATCTTTCACATGGATCACTGGGAACTGGTGGGATCTCATGCACTTTCTATGCAGTGGCCCTATTGGAGATAGTGGCTACTTCCCCATCTGATTGTGCCGTGGTGGTGGAGCTTTCTGTCTGCGATCTGGGAGTGGGACAGAGACTGTGTTGCGTTTGCCGGTGTTGGTCAATGCCTATTTTATATAGGCAGGAATTATCCTACTGGCTCAACTGTACAGGATCTTATTCCTTTGTAGGTTACTCTAGGTCCCCTGGCACCGATGAAGGGGTATGTCGCAGAGCACTTAGGTGCCCTGCGCCTGAGAACAGGGATGGCTCCAGAGAGCCCCCTAGTGGTGAGAAGGGGGAGGAGCAGCCGCCAGTCACCAAGGCAGCACAGGTGCTGGTTGCCGGGGCAACCGGCAAAACCCCCTGACAGGAAGGGGCAGGGCTTAGCCCTTCTTAAAACCCAGGCAGGAGGCTAGGGTGGCAGTTCCTCCTCTGGTAGCCAAGGAGTGAAGAGCTCAGCCAGTGCGGAGAGGAGGCCAAGGTTTGGCTGCATAGGTATCCACAGGTTGCTGATTGTTGCCTGGTAGGGATTAACTGTTGTACCAGATGGTTTAACTTTATGTTATAGCCCGGGGGCTTTGTGTTTTGTGTTTATTGTTAAAGCCGGAGGACCGACTGAGGCTATTTGGGGTGGAGGAGGCCTCATAGGGACGCCACGGTAGCGTGGGGTTTCCTGGCGCCAGAGAGGGCGCAGCATTGTTTGGGGGTGCATTGGCCTCAGCCTGGGAGCCCCGGAGCTAGGGAGGAGCAGGGAGCCCTGGAGCGAGAGGGGGCAGTGCAAAGCCCCGGAGCAAGAGGGGACAGTAGGTAGCCCTGGAGCAAGAGGGGGCGGTGAGGAGCTCTGAGAGTGCAAAGGGACCCCGAGAGTGGCAGAGGGGTGGCGAGCAGCCCTGAGAGTGCAGAGGGGCGGCAAGGAGCCCCGAGAGTGCAGAGGGACCCCGAGAGTGCAGAGGGGCGGCGAGGAGCCCCGAGGACAAAAAGAGGGCCAAGACATAACAGGGCCAGTCAGATCACACCAGCACCATCTGTGAGGCTTAGGCTGCGGTGTAGGGGAGAAAAAGGAGCCACAGATAGCGCCCCCCTGTCATTGGGGCACGTAGAAATGGGCAGCCTCCTGCTAATTACAACAATCTATTAATTAAATAAGATCAAGGCGTGGCAGGAGAGTAAGCAGGCAGTTAGCCCATTACAGGAGGGCGGAGCCATACTCGGAGAGGCTCCAATAGCAGCACTCTTGTCACAGGGTATTATAGCTTCTCCGTCCAGGTAGTCCATGTGGTTCCAGCATAGTACACCCAAGAAAGCTGCAAGGTATTGCCAGCGCCAAAGGGTACTACTGAGCCTCTGTGGTGGATGTCCAGATGGGAAATGGTGTGGTTTGCCCGCCCTGAAGTTGCAGTGGGTTTGCTTTCTGGCCCTTCCCTCCTTGTGACAGTGAATCTCCTTGTTATTACCAAAAACCCTGGTACCGTTCGGTCTTCTGAGAGACAAGACTACAGCCCATCTATAATCAGGACTTCTTTGCAACTGAGGCACGGGATTCAGTGCCAGTTGTCTTAGTAGCTGCCTTTTTTGTACATTAAATCCAAATACAATAATATTTCACAATAATCCTTTATTCTCTCTTAGCAGTTAATGTATTACTACCACCCAAGTCAGAAAAAAGGACAAGAAACAGATCTATAATACAGCCTTCTTATTGATTACACACCGAAGCATACGAAGAACCACTTGTCTATATGCCTTATCTAGCTACCTGTGGCATGCAGGTTGGCAGCAGGCTATCTTAAGAGCATAAGAAGTCCTATTTACTGGGTCAGACCCTAGGTCCCTATTGCCCAGTCTCCTGTGTCACACAGGGGCAGAGATGGATGCTGAAGGGAGAGTGAACTGGGAAGGACCAGAGCTTCCCCCCCCCCCAACTCTTCCTCTCTCACTTGCAACCTCCAGAATTAAGGTCTAGGAAGCTCTGATTCAGAGGCTGTGTCCCTAACTCCCCTGCTCAATAGCTACTGATGCTCCTTTCCTCCAAGAATCTGTTCAATTCCTTGCAAACAAAGACATATTTTTGCAAATATCTTGTTGTCCTAATAAAAGATATCACCTCTGCCATGAGTTCTGCTTCCTTTTGCCTGTAGACCAATATGGCTATGAACTGTACCCCTCCGATCCCTTCTCAAATCAGGCTAAACTGTTGGCTGCCCCCACGTCTGGCGGCAGCAATTTCCACAATGAAGTACAGGCTGTGTGATAAAAGTTCCTGTTAATTTGAGGTCTTGAACTTGTTTTCAGTCTTCCCCAGAATCCCCCCTGCTTACACCCAGTATGGATATGTGGTTTATGTAAATAAATATGCTGATAGGAGCTGTTCAGATATCCTTGTTACACTGAAACTTTGGGAGCTGGATGGAACCAGTTTTTTTCTGTTGACTTGGAAGATGCCCATTAGCTGGGGTTTATGTCCCTGTGAAAAGTACAATTCTGGAACAGAGCTTCTTATCTCTTTCCCTCAACATCTTGGAACACTCTTTACCACGTGCTGTTTCTTTTATTTTGTCGACTAGGCCAGCTGTAACATCTGCAAAAGTTCACTCTTTGCAGTCTGCTTTAGCTACACTTTCTGCAACTTAGCATACGTCCCTTGAAAGTAGCTGAGGCTGACAACAGGTTAATAAAGACACATTATGATTCTTGTTATTATTATTATAAAAAAAGATGCATTCTCATTACTTCCCCAGGTTACTGCTTATGATCTAAATGCAAGCTTATTGATTATTGATTGTGTACCAGTTTACTCAAAGAATTTCCGTAACTCAGGCTTTTGCTAGATTCATAATCTGTAGGGCTGTGAGAAATGGCAGCATTTCATTTCAACCAGTGTTTCAATGTTTCAACAGAACAGTGTGTCATTTTGACTTCTGTTTTGAGTGGAAACAGATGTTCCATTTTGTTCCGTTGAAACGTTTTCCCGTTTCAATCCTGTTTCGATGTTTCGCCCATAGGATATAATGGGGAAGGTCAAAACAGGCTATAACTTTATTATTTATGGCCAGATTTGGATGTAACTTGCAGAAAATGGTAGCCCCTTCTGAGGGCATGACGTGTACCAAGTTTCAAGAAGATAGGTGCAGGAGGTCAGAGACACTGCACCCCAAACTCTTGAGAGAAACTCATGTCACGTATATATGTTAAGAGACAGTGGAGTCAAAACTGCACGGATAGTGGATCCTGCTAAGGCCATGAAGCCTGCCAAGTTTCAAGGAGATAGGTGCAGGGGGTTCGGAGAAACTGCACCCCAAACTCCTGAAAGCAAAACCTGTGTCACGTGTATGTGTTAAGACACAGTGGGGTCAAAAGTGCAGGGTTGGTAGCCCCTGGTGAGGCCACAAAGCCTACCAAATTTCAAGGTGACAGGTGCAGGGGTTTGGGGGGAACTGCACCTCAAGCTTCTGACAGGCAAAACTTGTGACATAGATGACCCTGCATGTGTTAAGGCACAGCAGGGTGAAAATTGCAGGGGTAGTAGCCCCTGCTGAGGCCACGAAGCCTGCCAAGTTTCAAGGAGATAAATGCAGGGTTTTAGGGGAAACTGCACCTCAAGCTGCAGACAAGCAAAACTCGTGACATGGGTGCTTGTGCAATTGTGTCTGTCTTGGGGCACTGGGGGGGGAGGGGGGGTGCATGGACTACTGCAGGCCTGGCTGCTAAGCCACTGTGTTACCAGTTACCAATTAATCACGATTCACTCAGGGACCAGGTCAATACACAGGACCTAGCTACTACGTAACGACTTAATGAGCAAGAATTAACACCTACAAAACCACAGACTAAGGAGAGGAAATAATTAATACAGGCAATCAACTCCCCCAAGACAGAGACAGTCAGTCCCACAAGCACCCATGGCACGAGTTTTGTCTGTCAGCAGCTAGCAGTGCAGGGCTCCAGAACCCTCCCACACCGATCTCCTTGACAGCTGGCAGGCGTCGTGGCCTTAGCAGGGGCCACCACCCCTGCTGCTGTCACCCTGCTGCGCCTTAACACAAACAGTGTCATCTATGTCATGAGTTTTGCTTGTCTGCAGCTTGAGGTGCAGGTTCCCCCAAACCCCTGCACCTATCTCCTTGAAACTTGGCAGGCTTTGTGGCCTCAGCAGGGGCTAGCAAGCTTGCAGTTTTGACCCCACTGTGTCTTAACACATACACATGACACTAATTTTGCTTTCAAGATTTTGGGATGCAGTTTCTCCAAGCCCCCTACACCTATCTTCTTGAACCTTGGCAGGCTTTGTGGCCTCCACAGGGGCTAGCAAATCTGAA
>NW_017729033.1:3866808-3892960 GCF_001723915.1 Gavialis gangeticus
CAGCTGTGGCTTAATACATATACACGACACAAGTTTGGCTCTCCAGAATTGAGGTGCAGTTTCACCAAACTCCATGCACCTATCTTCTTGAAACTTGGTGCACTTTATGCCCTCAGAAGGGGCTACCATTTCTGCAAGTTTTATCCAAATCTGGCCAGAAATGGCAAATTTATAGTCTGTTTTGACCTTCCCCATTATAGCTTATGGGCAAAATGTCGAAACAGCGTCAAAACGGCAAAACGTTTCAGCTTGCCTTGTTTCATTTAAAGGCTGTTTCAACCATATCTGTTTCATTTCAATTTTGCTGTTTCAACCTCAAAACAGGTCAAAACAGTATCAAAACAAAATTGGTGGCGAAATTTTGCACAGCCCTAATAATCTGCCCTGGTCAGTATGGTCCGTCAGTCACTGACCACATCTACAGCCTATACCATGGGTGGGCAAAATACGGCCCATGGGCCAGATCCTGCCACCAAGGGAGACCGTCCAGCCCTGCTGGGCATGCAGGGGGCAGCCAGGGCCATGGTGCGTGCAGCCAGTCCTGCCACCCTCAGCAGGGTGTGCAGTGGGACAGGAATGGCATGGCAGGTGTACTCAGCTTCTTGGCAGCACCTGTGGAAGTGGTGGCTCACTCTTCCCAGCTGCTGCTGCCAGTCCACCCTGCACCCACTGCTGGGGGTGCTGGACAGAGTGTGTGGGTGGGGTCTCAATGGAGATCAGCTGGGACCAGCTCTACCCAGACCCTGAGGAGGAGCTGCTGGCTTCATGCTAGTCCCTTGGCACTGCAGTGCAGTCTTCCTTCTCTCTTGCATGAGTTCCCTCTCTTGGTCTCAGTGTTGCTGCTTCCAGCCTTACAGCCCCTGGCCTGTTCTCTAAAAATGAATACCATAAACAACCCAGGTGGGAGCTGAACATACAATCTCCAGAGGCTGATGCCTTATCCAGTAGGCCACTGGGCCTATGGTAAAAGTAGTAAGCTTTGCACAGTTCTTTCAAAGAATGGCTGTAGACACCTACCCTCAGAAATAGACTGGTCCTGACTGGACAAGGCATCTCCATGCTGGGCCATAAGATGTAGGAGGAGTTCATTGCAGTGACTATTTTGTAGGTTCACAGAAACATAAGAAACTAGGAAGGGACCTCAGGAGGTCACATCTAGTCCAACCCTCTGCTCCAAGCAGAACCAGCTCGACCTATAACTTCACAGTCAAGGCTTTGTCTAGCCAGGTCTTAAAAACCTCCAACAATGGAAAGTCCACAACCTCTCTGGGTTCCAGTGTCTTACTACCCTCCTTATGAGAGAGTTTGTCCTAATATCCAACCTCCCTTGCTGCAGCTTGAGCCCATTGCTCCTTGTTCTGTCATTTGCCGCCACTGAGATCAGTCCAGCTCCATCCTCTTTGCAACCCCCCTGCAGGGAGTTGAAGGCTGTTATTAAATCCTCACTCAATCTTCTCTTCTCTCATCTCTTAAAACAGCTCAGAGCTGCAGTAACAGGGCTCCAAAGGGGTATTTAGCATGAAAATGAGGTTAGTCCATTGAAAGGTAACAGGCCTGGCAGATGAATAGCTTCATTTATCCACAGACCAGGACCCTTTTTAAAGTAGTTTACATCATACAGGGACAGATGTAGTGAGGGAAGGCAGTGGTGTGGCCATACCCAACTCTAAAACCAAGCCATGGGAGCAGCAGCCAGGGACTTGTTTTAAGTCCCTAAATCAGGCACAGATTCTTCCTCATCCCTTCCCATCCATGCTTACATCCCTTCCTTCCTGCCCAGTGCCCATTCCCCACCAGCCCAAGAGCAGGGTCAGGGAGGAGACACCCACTCGCCACTGCTGCTGCTGTCCCCAGGTGAGCCCATCTCGCCATACAGCTGAGTTGGAGCAGGGCAGGAGCAGCTCCAGAGCTCCCCTGCCCTTGGGGAGCTGGATGGAGCAAGGACAGTGGCAGTGGATGGTGAAGGAGGGCATGAATAGGAGGGAAAGAAACATTGAGAGTAAGGGAGAGGGCGCTGGGGTGGGGTGCTATTCAGGATCTTACCTAATTCAGGGGCTTAAAAGGGTCTGCCCTTCCCACCCCTGGGAGCAGGAGTGCAGCCACTGCTGCAGTACTGGTCACTGCTCCCACACCCCTCTACGAAATCCTGGATCTGCCCATGACCCCACGCACTGCTCCTGCAGTGTGCATTTACACTGAGCTGTCGGGGTGGAAAGGGAATGCAGTCTCCTCCTTCCCATTCAGTCTTTAGATGACCTGGCCAAAGCAGCCAGGAAATTAATGTGGCTTTTCTCACTTGGATACTTGTCCCTTAAGCAAGCAGACTGAGACCACTGAACTCATAACACATGGCGCACAGCAGACTGTAATGCCTCATGGTCAGGTCATCACCTATCTGCAGTGTGTTCTGAGGGCATAGGCAAAGGTAGTTGTGTCACAAGGGGAAGCAGCCACTTTGTCCAGGGTCAGGAGGGATTTGACTTGCTCCGATCACAACGGGCTCCGGCACACGTAACACTGACAGCCTAGCTGCGAGTTCCTGAGTAACAGCAATTTCGCCTGCACGCCTTTGGAAGCTGCTACAAATGCATGATTATCTTTCCCCTGATGGTGACCGAGAGGTGAAAGGCTGCCTAGTTGTTATAGCAAAGAACATGCATGATTGGTCCATAGCACGACTGTCAAACTTACCCAGTAGCATCCTCCCCACCCCTGAGCAGCAATGGAGCTGCTAACACAGGTTTCACCTCCCATCTCCCTCCTCGTCTGGTGTCAACAATGCAGCTCTATAGCTGGGAATTTGGCAGCAAGCCTCCGCTCTCCAGGAGCTCCCCGGGCCACATCCAGCCTGTGGGCCATATCTTTGACACCCCTGGTCTACAGTAACTTCATGTGTCAAGCTTATGGAGGGCTTGGGAATGGAAGGGAAGTCCTTTATCCCCAGGCCTGATCTTTAGCACAAGACTTTCCTTTATGCCTTCTTGCAACAGCAGCATCGTGGTATCCTGTTTTTCATAGTGTGTCACTGCACTGCTTATCACACAGTGAATCATCTGGTTTTGTTTACTGTTCAGGAGGAGGAGTATGGGAAAGCATGTGCTCAGCCATTTAGGCTAATAAATAAATGACAGGTCTCTAGAGGGGACAGGCCAGCGGGGAAAACCACACTGGATTTGGAAGCAGCAGTCAGATGTGCTTTGAAGAAACATGCACTTACGAATTTTTACTGCCTGACATCCTCCCTGCCTGCAGAGTCATGTCCCAAGTATGCAAGTTTTTTGTCAGTTCAACCAAGGAACAAAAGCTTGTGCTGATTTCAAATCCCCCATGTAGTTTGACATGATTTGAATGAGCAACACACCCGCAGCACTGTCGAGGCTCTGGAAGTATGGACAGCTGCAAAGCTTCCTTTTCCAAGTGGTCCCTTTCATGTGTGAGTGTCCCTGCTAGCAAATTTATCTTAAGGCACAAGCAGTAGTTCCACTAAGCACTCGACTTCAGCAAGGCCAAGAGTGCGCTCCACATAACTGATCCATTGAGATCAGACAAGATTAACCCAACTTCCTGCCCACCCACAAACCCAGCATTGCCCAAACTGTGACTGAATTGCACAGTATTTTCCTCTTGAGCATCAGATGCGAACTGAAGGCTGTATAGCTAGCAGATGGGGAAACCATTTGATAGAAATGTCCTATGTACTCTCACAGAACCTTATTTCTTTTCTATGGGTTTTCTGAACTGTTCAACATTTAATATGAAAAGCAAGGACGGTTGTGGATGATCTTTTGTATTGGAACAATTGCAAGGACCTGTCATGAGATTCAGTAAGTTAGGAAGGAGCAATCCCATGCAGGGGGACAGGCTGGGGGCTGACTGGCTGGGCAGCAGCTCTGCAGAAAAGGACCTGGGGGTGGCAGGAGCCAGAAGCTGGACAGGAGCCAGCAGTGTGTCCTTTGTGCCAAGAAGGCTACCGGCATCCTGGGCTGCATCAGTAGAAGTGTTGCCAGCAAATGGAGGACAGTGATTCTTCCCCTCTATTCAGCACAGGGGAGGCCACATCTGGAAACCAGTTGTGGGCCCCCCACTGCAGAAAGGATGTGGACACATTGGAGACAGTCTAGCAAAGGGCAGTGAAAATGGTTGTGGGCTGGGGGACAGGACTGGTGAGGAGAGGCTGAGGGGAATGGGCTGATTTAGTCTGGAGAAGAGAAGAGTGAGGGGGATTGAATAGCAGCCTTCAACTCCCTGCAGGGGGGCTGCAAAGAGGATGGAGCTGGGCTGTTCTCAGTGGGGGCAGATGGCAGGACAAGGAGCAATGGGCTCAAGTTGCAGCGAGGGAAGTTGAGGTTGGATATTAGAACAGACTTTATCATATGGAGGGTAGTAAAACACTGGAACAGGCTCCCCAAAGAGGCTGTGAAATCTCCATCCTCAGAGGTTTTTAAGACCCAGTTACACAAAGCCTTGGCTGGGACGATGTAGTTGGGGCTGGTCCTGCTTAGAGCAGGGGGTTGGAGTAGATGTGACCTCCTGAGCTCCCTTCCCACCCCCCCATTTTCTATGATCCTGTGATTGAGCAGGACATAAATGAACTTGTGGGTGCCATGGTACCCTTCCTCAGGACCCAGAAGCTCATCTTTGTCCCTCCCAACAATGAAATTAGCCTAATAAAGAGATCACTCACAAAAACCTTTGCTTTTTGTATCTTTCCTGGACTATCACAACTACAACATCACCTTAGCATTACCTTAATGCCTAATAAAGATTTTATATTCCAACTATTCAATGATTCAAGAAAACCACAGAGACCCACAGAGAAGACCAGATTGTGCACAAACTGTTCTTTCTTTGGCCCTTGTTTCTTTTTGTCTCTTTATGATTGCAAGAGGAGTTCAATGCCAGGCTGAACCTTTGGGCGACAGCGAGAAACTGGCCTGGCTTGGAGCACAGACTTCTGGCCCAGTGTCTGGGTCATTTACGGAGGTGTAAATGAAAAATAACTCCATGTTCTGCAGCAGCAGAACAGCTACTGTGCAATATAAAGTTGGCTTTCCTTCAGAGCGTCCTTGTACTATAAATAAAAGCAAAGGGAGAGTTGGGATCTTGCTAAAGAATACTAGCGTTTATAAAATGGTGCATTTGTCAAAGTTTTCTGTGAAGGCATCGGTGACTTGAAAGAAGAGCTCCCTGGTGAACGACCTTTTGTTGCGGTGTTATTAGATCATTCCCTGCCAACCTGGAGTTGTTCCCTATGGTATATTTTCATGTTGTCTCTAGTTCTTTATAACCCATTTTAATGACCCTGTGCCAGAGGTTCCCTTGGGAGCCTATATCACGGTGTAAATGATCCTATTCAAACACATAATACTAAAATTAGGAAACTAATCAAGTCACTTCTGAGCACTGGTGCTTTAGATGAAGAGAGATGTCCAGAGACGGTGAATGCTGCTTCACCCTCTGACAGACCACTCCTTGCACTCTCTCTTTCTGCAGTCCTCCAGCTTGAGACCTTCATAACCTCCTTCCACTTTCTCTCAGCTCCTAGCCTCCATGATGCTCCCGCTCTGTAACTAACAACTGCATGTCTTTTTTGCAATCCAAGAAGCCCACAGACTTGGGACCCTGCAGGTACCACCTTGGCGCTGGTTCTGGGAGTCTTGATGGCACAGGGACGGTTCTCAATAGAAATAGCCTCTCATGGGCATCACTGGAAGAAGTCATAGATACAAAGAAAATGAGGGTGGAAGGGAGCTCAGGAGGTCACATCTAGTCCAACCCCCTGCTCCAAGCAGGACCAACTCCAACAGCATCCCAGCCAAGGCTTTATCTACCTGGGTCTTCAACACCTCCAAGGATGGAGACTGCAGCACCTCTCTGAGTAACCTGTTCCAGTGTTTTACTACCCTCCTAGTGAGAATTTTTTTTCCCAATATCCAGCCTCGACTTCCCTCGCTGCAACTTGAGCCCATTGCTCCTTGCTCTGCCATCTGCCCCCACTGAGAACACAAAGAGCCACTAGGTCCTTAATAGTGAGATTCATTCTAGCGTGTGCAGCCTCCCAGGCACCTTTCACACCTGGGAAGTCTCACTGCAGGGCTCCCAATAAACCCCCTGGCTCCCTGACCCACCCTTGTGGTCCCCCAACACCAACCTTTCTATACTGCAGGGACCCAGCATGATCTATGTGTAGCTTGTTGCATGAGTTGGTATCAGCAAGGGCTACTTTAACATGACGTTTGATACCGGAGACCACTGACCGGATGGTGCCAATTGTTCCTCCTGGCCCATACGTCGTCCCGGGCCATCCAAAATCTGGCAGCAAGGCCTTGACTGACGACATTGCTGAACGGAGCTGGCTTCCCCAGAGCCCCATTGTCACGGCCAGGATGACAGGAGAAAGATCCCTGTATGCCTCAGTCACCAGCTGTCACTCGGAGACATGCAAGGAGCCTATCTGCTGAGAAAGCAGGGACCCTTTTCACACAGTCACGCTTGTGACCACAGCCATGCTATGAACAGAGGCTCATTATTGTTTGCATAGACGCCTTGGCTCCCTGGGCACGCTGGCTGGAGGCAAAGCAAGAAGAGCTTTGTGAACCCATATAAAAAGGTCCTTATGAGCTGTAGTTGAATGGGTGGGATGTGTTTGGTGCAGTCGTCGCTGAAGGGAGCACGATGCAGTAGGAGGCACTCTTCCCTCGGAGTCAGCAGCACTCAATTCCCTTGCACGACGGACTGGAGGAGGCGACCCTTGTTTAGAGACCATGTAAAACAGCAGCTTGCCCATGGGTACGATAATCGTTCCAGAGGCAAGAGGGTGATTTTTTGCCTAATTCCTCTGTAAAATATCCAGGCATCCTCATAGGCACAGAGCGGGGCTTGAAATGTAAATGATAAATGCAACGAGCAGCGCTTGAGCACCAAAAGGGCTTGCTCTGAGCTTCCTCTTGGCTGGAAGAAGCTGCCCGAGAGTTGCGAGAACTGGGTCTAAACACCAGCCTAGCACACGAACCCGTCATGGACAGCTGTTTTCTGAAGTCATAGTTGAATTTCAGAGCCAGGTTTAATGTCCATCAAGGCCAAAACCCCAGATTCAAGGAGCTGCGAGCTGTCTGAGGTGTGCGCGGCTTGGAGCTGGATGAACCGTTCTTCTCTCTCCACTAAAAGGTTTTTCTTCATGTCTAAATCTCCCTTGTTGCAAGTATAGCTCCTTGCCCATGAGAACAACTCACCATCCTCTTTACAGCCACCTCCTTTGTATTAGAGACTATTAACCGATTCCTCATCTTGGACTAAAAAAAAATCTCCATTCTTCTAAACTGTCCTGAGCGGTCCCATTTTCTAGGCTTCCAGTCCATTTTTTTGTTGCTCTGCTCTGGCCTCTTCCCAATTTCCTCACACCTTTGTTAAAGTGAAGTGCCCAGAACTGTTTTCAGGATATTTTCATGCCAGGGTCTATACTCCAGATACAAGAAAGCTGCCAAGCGAAGTCCTCGAAAGTCAGAGAACTCCAGCTTTGCCTTTGTGCCTTGTGTGGATGCATTACGATGCTGTCGTTAATCACTTGCTGTCTTTAATCAGATGCGGTTTAACCCCCGTAGGACCTGACCTCATTAGCATGCTGCTCTCGCTATGTGTGCTGCCTACACTTGAGGGAAATTGTTGTTATGCTTAGTAATTCCCTACCCCAGATCCATGCCTGCGCTTTGGGAGTGCCTGTCTTCAGGAGCACCTGCACTTCCCGTCTCAAGATACAATGCACAAGGCTACCTGCCTTTCTCCAGCTACCTGCTCCGCTTGGGTTCCCCCTTCTCCTGCAGCTGGAGAGCTGTTCCCCACGGCTGACGCTTGTTCCCCTGAAACTCACTGCTGACTTGCACTTTCTCTGTCTGCCCCCACCTCTCTTCTCATTCCTTCTGTTTTAATACAGAGATATACTGCTGGTGTTGGGCTGTTGGTGCTTCAGATGCTCCTGCCATGATAGATCAAGGGGGATGCTGCAGCCAGGCATGGATACAACCAACCTTTTCAGCTTGTAGCTTGGAGCAGATGAACAAAAAGTATTAAAGCAGCACAGTAGAGTTGGTGAGCCAAAGTCCTGCTATTCTTCTCCCCCATCCCCTGTCCTCCCCGCTTCATGCTTTGGGAGTTTGATGCGGATTTGAATAAACAGATGCACCTACCAATCAATAGGGAAGCTATTTGCGGAGATGAATCAATGCTGTGCAGCCTGTCTGCAAAACATCCTTTAAATCCACACAAGCGTAATTTTGGAAACCATCGAAATGGAAAGGGCAGAGGCTTGATTTCTAGGCTGTTGCTCCCTAGAGCAACTCAACACAGAGGTGGATGTCGTCAGGGCTTTGAACAGGAGCTAACTTACTCGTTGCTGTGCTAGGGATGGGGATCAAGAGTGGCTGCTGGACCCCATGGAAACCCATGTTTGTCAATAATGGGGATTATCCTGTGTGGTCTGCACCCATAGTGAGGGGCTGTGATCCCTTAATGAAGTTTGCTCTTTGTAAGTGGGTAAGTGCTACCAGTCAGCAAATGTTAATATCCTTGTGAGGCAAGTCATTGTCTTATAGGCTGGGAAACTAGAGCACAGAAATTTGGGTCCAGGTCTGTAAAAGTGGCAGCAGTCACTTAGGGCCCTATTTCTTTTTTTAGAGCTACTTCCCCTGAGGCTGTTGAGACCCAAGTGAAAGCCCTGGATACAAGGCCTATGTGAAGCAGCGAGTATTTGATTCAGATTCAGCTGATTTGGAGGGACAGTGATTTGATTCAGTGATTTGAGTCACTGTCCTGATTCGATTGAGCCAAATCAGATCTGATGATATGGTGCCAATTCGGAGATTCAGCCATAGACTAAACAGGCAGCAGTCCTTGAGGATGCTGGACACAGCTGCCTCCAGCTAGTAAGTCTGTTATGGTGGGCGGAGGGGGGAGGGAAGGGGCATGGAGTGGTGGGCACAGATCTGGGGGCACACACACACTCCCATGCCCTTCTGGACCGGTGACACCCAGCGATCTGCAGTGGTGGGAGCCCCTCTCCCTGAGTCCCAAGCCCTCACATCCCAGCTGGGTAGCTTGTCCCAGCCCCAATCCCTCCCTGGCTGTGGAGGCATTGATCTGCCCCCCACCTCACGCCCCTTTCCTCCCCGCTCCATCCACCACAACAGACTTACCAGCCGGAGGCAGCTATGTCCAGTGTGGTTGTTAGTACACGGCAAGATTTTAAATCATGTGCAGCCGCACAGTTTAGGGGGAACCTTGCTGTCGAGCACTTGAATGGCAGAGCCCAACTCCGGGGCAAGAAGTCCTTTGCATATGGCAACATGGTCGTTCCACTGAGGACCATAACACAGGAACTAAAACCAACCCCCATTGATAGACACTAATGTTAGCAAACTTTAAATGGATGAAAAAGCTGCAAATGGACCCTTGGGTCATTCCAACCAATGTGTGGGATGTATTGATTCATTGACAATACAAGATTAGTAGCAAAGCATAATCTTATGGGACAGGCTTTGTCTGCTGCGAAAGAAAGCTGGCTAGGCTTGCAGTCTCCGTCAGCAGAGGTTCTCCAGCTGGTTCAGCGGGTATCGCATAGAGATCTGAGGTTGGGACCCAATCCTATGGTTTTTATACCTTTTCCTTGGTCACATTTTCTCCGCATGCTTCAGCTGTGCCCCAAACTCAACCAATCAGATGTCAGAAACCGTTATCTTAATCCTTATGCAAATGCCAAATTATTATCCCATCCCTCGGCTCTTCTTTGCTATCTGTGGAGATGCTGATTCATGTTTGCTCAAGTCTTATTCAGGCCCGCGCAGCTGATTAGGGGCAGTTGGTTAATAGACCAAATATGCTGAAGATCCCAATGTCTGGCCACCGATACTGGTGTCAGCTGCCCCTTATCACATAGGCTGGTGCCAGCGAAATTTTGCTGATTTTATCCTTACATGAAGAGTCGATGGACTGGCCCTGATCTGGGTACTTCACTTCAATTACTTGGCAGCAAGGCCTGAGAAACCTTTAGTAGGGAAGCAAACAAGTCTTTTGAGGTGAGAGAGCAGGCAGTGCTGTGACGGGACCTGGTGGAGAACCCAGCCAACTTAGCAGCCGCCACGGCCACTGTAGGGTAGACATCTCCAGAGACAAAACCATTGTATTACCCCTGAATTCACACCCACCACTGCAGAAGATCTGCTAGTGAAGGTGTTGCAATTAAGCATCCAGCCTAGACATGCAGAAGACCTTTTTTCTACCATCAATAGTGTACTCACCCCACTATTGAGGCCGCCATCAAAAATCCTCCGTTCACTGTGGGCTCTAGCACCAACGATCTTCTGTTCTCCCCATCCTGTGTTGCATGAGAGACCTACACTGCAAATATGTGGTGCATCCTGGTAGCAGAGATGATTTTAGCTCTGAAGAGTCATTCCAATCACACGCAAGATCTCCTCTGTCGTGTTTTCTCCCTTACCAGCTGCCTGCTGCTTTGGCCTTTTCCTTCACTACAAGGAAGAGAGTAACTGTCACTATTTATGTTACTTGTAAAGAATAAATGTTGTGGAAGGTGATGGTTTAGCCAAATCTAGAAGGGACCGGACAAATGTTTGGAGGAAAGGAGTGGAGGGCATGGCTTTGAAGCAGAACTTCCTGGTCCTTCAAAGCTGGAGGCTGCAAGTGCAAGAAGAACTGTGGAAAAAACCCTGGTGAAATCCTGCCTTTCAGCATCCACTCTGTGCACCTCAGTGACACAGGAGACAGGGCAAGAGGGACCTAGGGTCTGGCTCAGTAAATGGCACTTCTTATGTTCTCAGATGTACTTATGTAGGTTTTTCAGGCCTCAGTGCCAAATAATTGAGCGGTTGTTCCTCTGACCGGGGCTGTTCCATCTCCTCCCAGTGCCTATCAGTGGTGGCTGGTCTTAGTTCATGTGTTATGCCAGAAATTAACTGAATTCATTCTCTCTCTCCCCGTGGCACAGAAATGCATCACCCAAATATTCAAGGTTTTTTAACAGTATCTGTCATTAGAGCATTTAAGTGCTTTCCAGGGCTAGGGACATGGTGGATTTCAATGCATCCTTTCAGCCTTCTCCATCTCCTAGTTGTAGAAAGCTCTGTTTGAGATAGACTTGCTTTTTCTTACCCCTCTCCCATATTGTTATGGTGAAAAATCTTAGCTTGGGAGGAAGGTCTTGAATTGTGCCCTCAAAATATTCAGAGTCTGGGGACATCCAGCACCCGGATGCTACTTCCACAGCCCAATTCTCTTAATTAGAGCTGGGAGAATTTTTTTATTTTTTTTGGCAAGTAGTAAATTTATTGCTGACCTTCTGAACGTGATGTTTATAGGTGAGGGGATGATCTAACGTGACTCCTAGGTAAGTTGGGGTATGCTTATGGGGAAGGATGCAATTACCTACTCCGATATTCGGGATGCTCATGATTCGATGATTGTCCAGGCAGAAGAGTGGGGATGCTGATTTATTGATGCACAATTTTAAGTGCCTCTTGCGGAGATAGTTGGCAATGAGCTTCGTGTCAGCACTCGGCATCCTTTCCAGTACTGTCATGTCTGTCCCTTGGGCTATGTGGGAAGTCTGAGGTATGTGCATTGATGAGTATCGATGACCCTTGGGGGACTCCATGCTTCGGGGTTCATACTCGACTTCTTTCTTCTTGGCTACTAGTGAGTTTGAACGGTCTACTGGAGATCATGTTCATGATGAAAGCACGTAGCTTGTGGTCAGGCCTCACCCAGTGCAGTTTTTATTTGAGGTCCTGCTGCCATGCAATATCATAGGTGGCTGTGAGGCCAATCAAGACCACACCTGTTTTCTGCCTCATTTCAAATCCGTTTCCTGTGTTGGATGTAAATAATGTAACCGGCCAGTGGTACACCCTTTTTCCCCCCAAAAGCCAGCTTGTTCTTTTGGGTGGTGCATTATTAACTGCTGTATAGGCAAAGGCACCAAAAAATGACACTGCCCCATGTCAGCAAACTCCACCACGAAAATACTGTGCAATAACAGCAAGCACAGTAAGCCAGGCAAGCAACACACAGACATGATTCAACACCTGACTCACGATCAACTTATATCACCCAATGTCAACCTTAATTTAACCGCCCCCATCTCTGACAATGAGTTCATCATAGCTATTAAAGCAACTAAGACTGGCGAGGACCAGATAGGACATTCCCAACTCAGAACCGCCGTGGCTTCAGGAATCCAGGTATAAATGTCTAGAAAGTAACAGACTTCCAAAAACTTGGAGAAAAGCTGACGTCATTGCTAGTCTGAAACCTAATAAACCACCCGAGGATCCAAAGAGCTCCTGACCCATCTCACCGCCTTGCGCTGCATACAGACTCATGGGGCACATCATCTTGAACAGAATAGAGATCGTTGCTCCCCGAAAAACAAGCTGGCTTTCAGAAAAAGGCAGTGTACCAGGAGTTGCTCACCACACTGCTCCCCTAGGACACCAAATATTTAATTGGTCATGCAAAGCGGAGAGCAAACTATCCCAGAGATGCTTCTAGCTTGGTAGGTTGGGGGCTCCCCAGGGAAGTGAGAGATATAGATTTAAAGTCCCCTGGGATAGTGATACCGAGTGTCCTGTTTCCCAGGGTGGGGACACACAAAACACTACGCTGTTGTGTAAAAGGCAGACCCCACTGTCAATCTGGCTCTTTATTTCCTTTTCTTTTTGAAAAAGTGCCCCAAATATGGTTCCAGTCAGATGGAAACGTTCGCGTTGAACTGAGCAGAATGTTTGTGTCTTTCATTCGGATGAGAGAGAGAGAGAAAAAACCCCAGAAAATCTTAAATTCAGTTTGATTGGAGCTGATTTGCTTTCTCCCTTGGTTTGGTAACTGAAAAATGTATCAAAGATATAAACGCTAAAGAGAAGAAAGATTGCAGGACCTGCGTGGGAGGGAAGGGTAAGGCTAGGAGTCTGGTGATAAAAAACTTGCTAGTCTGAGGGGCAAGAAATGTTTCCTGCCAGATGCACAGGGCAGTGGTGCAGTTTGCCTTGGAAGGAGATGAAGCCCTGTTACCTGGAGCTGGGCGATCCCCTGAAAACACAACCCCTCGTGGGGACGACCCCATGTTCACAGGCAGAAAGACCGGCTGATCTCACTCTATTGTTGTTGTTTTTTTCCATCTGTAAAATCTATGATTTTCACACATCCTCAAAAGTTGTAAGACCGGCTCTGAAAGCAAGGAGAAGTTGTTAGATTAATTGCTTTGAAAGCACAAAAGGAACAGAAAATGCCTGCAGGCACCAGGACTAATAATGTGTTATATTCATAAAGAGTTTATAATTTATTACCAGCAGATGTATGAAGCTATTCTCTCTTCTTCTATAGCTCCTCTTCAAGGACGAGGAAGGCAGTTAAATTCCTACTCAAGGCGTGCAGATCAAAGGAATATGTGAAATCCTTCAGGTGGGGTCGTCTCTTGTTGAGAAGAGTAACAAGTTTCCCATTAAGAAAGGCAACGCATTTTTATTGAGTTTAGAGCTTTATGAAAGTGTTCACATTAATAACCTTGGAAAGCGAAGAATGTATTAGCTCCAGCCCTGATTTCTGAGAACATCCTCGTTCAGGAGGGCGTTCGAGCCTCTGCTTAAATCTGTGGTTAAAGCTTTCCCTGACCCGGGGCTGTCAGAGTGGCGGAAACAGCAATAATGCAGATTCATCTTGTACTGCAGGCACTGACCTATTTCCATGCTAAGAAGGACCATTATTTTCTTAGTCGCGTCTGACCTGAGTCAAAATGCAAGGCCTAGTAGGTCATTCAAGTTAGGAGGGGGAATTGGTGGTGGAGTCTGTTTTCTTTGATGAGCTTTTATTTCCAAGGAGATACACATTCCCGCTGCTGTAAAATATGGAGGACTCGAGCAACCCAAAACAGTTGTCCTACTCACTGAACTAAGCTTGCCCTTCTCCCTTGGTTGGTTCAAGATTTTCTCTCAGTCTGATGCTCTACCGAAACTTCCCTTCCTCGGCACCACCCGATCCCTGCCCAAAAAAGACCCAGCCAAAGCCCCTCCAGCCAGGGTATTCAAATCCCTAAGCAGCCTTGCAACAGCCTCTATTTTTGGCAGAAACGTGTGTTTCACTGGCTCTTTGATCGTTTTTGACTGAAGGGTCGTGGTTACCTCTACCAGTCTCAACAAAGTTTAATCCATCCTATAACATTTGGATTTGTAAGAGGGTGCGCATGGGCAGTTACTGTGGAGCGGCCCCTCTGCGGTCGAGTCCTACCCCATTTTACCCCCACCCCTGCAACAAGTTAGTAGAACTATCTTCTGAGTAGGCCAAGTTGAGACCAATTCAGTGTCAATGGCCTATTCAGTCCTTAGCTTCTCTTGCCTCGTTAACTGGGAATAATTCATGGCTTAACTCATTCCTTCCTTGAGCTCTGCATGCGTGGAGCATGGAGAGTTTTTAAGGCAATAAATTAAAACCCCAACAACAGCCCAGCGTTGTCAACTGACCCACAGCCAGTTCGAATGCAGGGCCCGAGTCACACCTCTTGTAAATCAACTTTGTTTCATTCAGAACTGGAATAATTGACCAGAAGTGACAGTAGATGCTCCATCCCTAGAGATTTTGGCATGTTTTTCTAGCACATGTGCCCATGGAGCAGGCACAGACACTGGGGTGTCGCAGGGCACATGGTCGGTAGGAGGTCAGACTGGATGATCACAGTTGTCCCATCTGCTCTTAAAATGCATCATCAATGCCAACAGCATCGCGCCCATGTATATCAGCCAAGGAACTGACACACAGGCAACAATAAATACTTGAGATTGAGACAGTTCCAGCTCAGAGAAGCCAGAAATGATAGGTATAATGGAAAAAGCCAGACAGGACACATAGGAAATAACTGATTTTTTTTCCTTTCCTCTCCCCTCCCACCCTTGATCCTATTCTTCTTGGTGGGAAGTAGAGGATAAGGCTTTTATAAGAAATGACAGAAAAGTGTGACGAGCAGCTATGATGAGCCAAAGCCCTCAGTGCAGTAGCAACAGTGATCAGTTTGCCATCATTAATTGCTCACTGCCACCCCAAGGACGACAAATGCAGTTTTCCAAGTTCATTCTCAGTCCTAAAAGACTTAGGGACTTGTTCAATTTGAGGAGAAAATCAGCCACACTAATTAATCTTGTTGTGTGGTGGTCTCAGCGGGCTTTCTTTCCCAAGCAAGACTCTGTGGGAACGACAACCTTTTGGTCTTATGCCTGTGTCAAAAAGCAGCTTGATAGTCATGATCTGCAGGATCCACATGCTGCTCAGCTGTCCATAGAGTCCAGAGATGGAGAAAAGGGCCAGGGCTCCATCTCCTTTACCATTTCCTTCAATCTAGTTAAGCTCCTTGTCTAGCCCGAAGAGAAAGTAGTTCTTTCTGGGACCCCTCTTATTGTCATAAGCTGGCAAGAAGTCGTGTTCATCTCACTGAAGGTTTGGAAACGCACCACATTCACACTGGTGTGATTTACGCCAGTTTGGTGCACCCCTGCAAATGACAGAAGGACCTAGAGCCGACCAAAGGCCGCTGTCCCTGTGCTTCACAGTTGGGTGGAAGGGGAAGACAGTAATAGCCTGTTTGCATTGAGGCTACCCTGGAGCAAGCTGCCAACGTGACGTCTACACAGGTATAACTTACATGTTCATAGATTAACCCCTTTCAGGGATAATTCTGCACCAGATTGGGCAGAGCCACACTGATGTAGGGGTTTACATTGTCTGCTTCTTGATCACACTGCTGGGACAGTCAGATATACATGTACTATGTGTCCAGGCCCTGAGACTACTTTCACAAAGGAGGACATGAGCAGAGGCTTGCAGTACCATGACCGCATGCTTTTTCCAAGGAGCTGCATGTTCCAAATTACAGGTGATAATGGATTAACCGTTCAAGAACACCTTAGGAATTAGTCCTAAAGGCTAGGGACAGAAGTGGCACATAAACCAGTTTAAGTGATCAAAAACTTGTTTAAATCTGTAACAGAACAAAAGCTCAGTGCATATAAACTGGTTTTAAAATGGCTGAAACTGGTTTAAGATAAACCTGGCTGAATGTAGTATCAGACTTAACCGATTTGTGTTAAACCATTTATGAAACTTCTGTCCCTTTCCTGGTTCAAGTTAAATCACAGCCCCCCAGCATCCCAGCATGCTTTCCAGCCCTGGGCTGGGCTGTGCTGTCTGCTCCAGCAGAGAAGGGTTGAGGGTGGAGGGGAAGAGGCAGGGGCTGTCTCCCCCGCCCCCAGGCAAATGCTGTCTGGGGCCAGGGAGGGGGTTAAACCCCCTGAGTACAGAGCTGTCCTGCCCTGCTAAACTTACTGAAAGTTACTGCTGGCTGCAACTGTGGACTCCAAATCCCAGAGGCACCTCCTAGCAGGAAGAGGAAGTGATGAGCACCCCTGCAGAGTCCTGTGGCTGTGATGCTGGACTGCACATCCCAGAGACCTTGGGGACAGCAGGAAGAGGAAGTGCTGAAAGCTGTGCTCTAGTGCCTCCCAGCTTCTGGCCTGGGCCACTGCAGGCTGCGTTTCCTGAATCAAGAGTAAATATGTGTCCAGCTATTTCTCAGTTTAAACTTTGCAGCTTAGACTAACCTGCAAAGAATGAGTCGATTCAGCCTTGGGCTTTTTGACTGTCTGTACTTAGCCAAAGAGGTTAGGTTTATGCAGCAGAAGATCTTTATGAACCACCAGAAGGAAAGAGGAATGCATCCCCCTACACTCAGTTTATTGCCATCTCTCCCTCTTGGGCAAATATTTTACCGCTGAAGGTAGAAGGGCTAGGAGGACAGGCCATACCCTCAGCTGGTATAAAGCAATGTAGTTCATTGACTTCAGTGGACTTTCCCCAGTGTAGCCCAAGTTGAGGATTCGATCCTATATGTTCTGAGTATCACTGCTTTTGCTCCATCACACCAAGACTGGTGTTCCTGAGCTGGAATACAGCCATGAAGCAGTTTATCCTTCAAGATAACACGTAGTAAAGCCCTTGTTGCTGCCGATCCCTCTTGGCTTCTCTAGAGGCAGCTCTTTGACCTCCCGAGGCAGTTTTCTTCTCTACAGCCAGTATCTTTCAACACCTCCTCGTCTCACAGTGTGAGCAAATCATCAAACAAAGAAAAGACCATGGCCTTAAATATTACATGTCTGGGCAGTGCAAACAAAATGAACAGGGGATGTTAATGGTAAATGTCCTCTTTGTGAGCAGGGATAAACTAACTAATATATGATACGTGGCACTGCTTGTTACTGTGAGGATGTTTTGCTTGCCTGCATTCAGATGCTTGATAATGGTCTAAATTAAACCCTGAAGAAAGAACCTTTGGTCTCCCAAAGGGCTTGTGCATTATAGAACTGATGGGTCAAACAAAGTTGTCCTGTTACACTTATCTTGGGCTTTCCTGATGAAGACTGAACATGAGATCTTGCTGAGTGAGTTGAGGCAACTCTGCCATCTTACTAGGAAAAAGGCATAACCTAGTGTTTTGATTGAAGTCATCCAATTCTCCACCACTCTGCATGTCCAATCCATCCCTATTTCCCTATCAAGTCACAGACATTTCCTTTATTAAATAACCTTCTTCTCCTGAGCTAATGTCTGGTCTTCATCATGTATGTCCTGGTGATTTGCAAAGGATACTGTGTAATGTTAATTTGCTGGGGGCACCTGAGGATAAATTTTCCTCTACCACCAGTACAACCTGAGAGCAAATGTTTCTGAAATCAATGGAGGCGTAAAGCTTCAGAGCCCTGGCTTATTGCTAGGGCTGTGATCTTAGGCCTCAGTCCAGCAATTGTGCTATCAAGCACCTTGCTGAAATGAAGCATGTGTTTGCTGACCAGGGATGGACAGATGAATGGGAATCACAAAGTGTTTTGGTGGCCAGGAGGTGGAAAAGCTTGCACAATTGCAGCCAAAGTTATTACTCATTGGGGGATGCAAAGACGAGTTCCAACAGAGAGGCCAACCCCAGCGCCTTTTGCTAAATTAGAAAAAGCATTGGCATGGAAATAAGCTGCATTTTGCTGGGCAGTGGGTGGGAGAGAGCTGGGCTTTTCCCAATAATTTGTCTAGTTGGGAGGGAGAGATACTCTAGCACTGGAGAAATGGCAGTGGGTGGGTCTGGTTGGCTCTGGTTACAGCTGCATCTAGAGAGAAACAATCTTGCTGGTGATGCGTGGGGTGGCTCTCATTGTGAACAGCTGCCTACTTGGCTTTTAAATAATATAAACAAGGCTTCGGTGACAGATACCATCATTAGCAATCCACCCAGACTGCAAAATCATGCTGCAAAGCAGGCATGCTGGTGCTGCTCGAGCTGGGCTGGCATCTGCCTTCGAGCTTCCATTCCAGGCAGCTGTAGGCAGCCAAATGCAGAAGACAGCTTTTAAAACTCATCAATTAGATCATCAATCGAAGCCTGTTTGCACTAAGCCTTTCCATGCCAGGTAGATGATGACAATCCCTCTCAGTGCTTCCATGTTCCTGGTAGGACAAGCACAAATCTGTTATTAATATTAGGGGCCAGTTGTTAATAGATTAGGGACCCAGTGTGCTGGGTGTTGGGTAAAACACATAACAAAAGACAGACCAGGCCCCAAAGATCTTAAAAATAAAGGGCAGGTGAAAGGGAGCACAGTTATGTCCATTTTCCAGGTGGAGATCCAAACCATGGCCTCAACCAGGCTGAGAACGCTGTCAAGTAAAGCAAAGGAAAAACAGATGAGAAAACCCCATGTCTCAGTGTGACAGGATGCTTGTCGCGCCTGTCACTTTAAGAGGAGAGAAGGGGTGGGGCTTGAGATGTATATAAGCCCAAGGCCAAGGTAGGGAGGCAGTCTTATCCAGGCAGCTGACAGGGAAGGAGCTCCTGAGCAGGCTGCTGCGAGAGCGATTCTGACTCTCACCAAGTATGCCTTAGGACTGGGAGCGCAGTCTTAGAGCTGGCAGAGCAGCCAGCATGCAGCCTCAGGGCTGGTGGTTTGTGGAAGGGGCTAAGGGGGGGTAAGGAAGTTCAGGGAGGCCCAGAGAGAGAGGGACCAGAGGATTCAGAAAAAAAACCAAGGGCCAGAGGGCCTGGGGAGTAGGTAAGGTCAGGTTGTCTATAGGGCCAGGAAAGGTCAAAGGCCAAGAAGGGGAACAGCTGGAGACTGGTGGGGCTGGAAAGCCCAGGGCTCTCAACTGGCCCAGGAGCAGGGCCAGGGTCTAAGGAGAAGGCCAAGAGGGCCACAGCTGGAGTTCATGGGGGCCAGAGTGTCCATAGCCCAGAGAGGGACTGGTGTAAGGATGAACAGAGCCAGGGCCCTGCAGCCCGGAGGGGTGGTTACAATTTGATTAGTATGTGTGACATCTGTGAGGCATAGGCATGGGGAGGACAGATCCCAAATCATTCACCCTTAAGGCAATGAGCACAGACACTAGGGCTGTGCGAAATTTCGCTGGCCATTTCATTCCGACACTGTTTCGACCAATTTTGAGGTCAAAACAGCAAAATCAGAATGAAACAAATGCTGTCAAAATAGCCTTGAAACAAAACGAGGCTGGTCGAAATGTTTCGAAAGTCAATACATTTCGACCATAGGCTGGGTATGGGAAGTCAGTCCAGCTGGGCTGACTTCCCATCCCCAGCACAAGATCCGGCAGGGTGTGGGAGGCAGCCCAGGTGGGCTGCTTTCCAGTGCCCCATGTTAGATTGTGCCGGGGCAGGAGGCAGCCCAGATGGGAGGCAGCCCACGATTTAGCGTGGGGCACCGGGAAGCAGCCCAGCTGGGCTGCCTCTGCCCCAGCTCAATGTAGCACTGGGGATGGGAAGTCAACCCAGCTGGGCTGACTCTATCCCCAGCAAAACTTGAAACAGTGTCAAACCAGCCCTTCTGTTTCGAGGGAACAGCTATTTTGACTCAAAATGAAATTCAAGACAAAACACTGTTCCCTCAAACTGTTGAAACTCAAGGCGAAATGGAACGGTGCTGTTTCACACAGCCCTAATGGATATTTGTGTTCATGAGTGTGAGACCAGGCTTGGGGAAGCCTGGGGCAGCCTCCCCTTTTTTCTAAAAGATCAAGGCTGGCAGGCGAGTGGAAGGGGGATTGTTCAAACAGAGCAAAGTTGGATGAGGGCTCAGGGGGCTCCAGGGGCATCACAGCCATGCCTGAGGCTGGACTCCATTACACTCACACACATGCTGCCTCTCCCTCTTCCTGTGACATCTTTCACCTCATTATTGCTGCCGTGGGTTCAAAAAGCTCTTTGTCCAATGGAAAATACCATATTTTCTCACATACAATATGTTCTGGAATGAAGAAAAAAATCTTTCCTGTAGTAAGTAATTGAGTTGCAGCAGCAGGGCACCACATGCTCTGCCAGCACTGGTGGGGCCAGTCTCCATGGAAACCCTAGTCCTGCGCTGTCACTGTGCCACTGCTACTGGGTTCTCCATGGAAACCAGCCACAGTGACATGGGAAGGGGCTGGGAAATGGAGTCCACTGTGGGCCTGATCTGGCCCATGGGCTTGATCTGGCCTGCAGGCCAAACTTTGCCTGCCCCTGCCCTAGAAGTATGGCTGACATTTTTGGGAAATGTTCCACACAGCTCATTCCTTTGGTACGATACCTGCTGTAAGGGTGCACCACAGGGAGCAGAGAGCTGTTTAAAAATTCAGGGGAGTCCATGGATATTTTTAGTTGAGTTCACCCTGTGCCCCCCTGTGCAAAACATGAGCTGTGATTCCTCTCTTTCCTACTCGTCTCCCTAGGCTGTAGTTCTTACCCACACTCTGTTTGTACAACGCCTGGCACAATGAGTCAATAACAGGGCAGCCTGTCTCCTTAAGAGGGGGCAGCCAGCCCTGTTGAGTAGGTGTAGGTATGGGGAGGCTGTTTATCGGGGAGTGGCTCACAAGGATCTTAAAAACCCCAGAGAGGAGACCAGGAGTTGGGGGAAAATGGAGGGAGTAGTTGCGAGCCAGAGGCAGGTGGTGAGCTGAACCGCTGGCTGAGCAAGGACCACAGCCCCAGGGGACCCCCTCCTGGTGTCTGGGACAGAACAAGAGGGTTTTGTTTGCTTGTTTCATAGTTTCATAGTTTCTAGGGTCGGAAGGGACCTGAGAAGATCATCTAGTCCGATGTTAGCTTTCTTTAAAACGTTTTTATTGGTGCAGATGGCTGAGAAGCTCATCAGGGATCAAGAGCCTACCTGGAGAAGCCCACAGGCAAGGCAACCTGCTTTCAGGGTCTCACATCCTAAACAGGGCTTCAGAGGGCTTCATCAATAGACCTTTTTCATCATCACTGCCAATCTAGCGAGGAGGTAGTTGCAACATAGCTAAGGCATCTTCCAAAGGCTCTAAGGGCATGAGTGGGAGATCTGTTTGAGAATCATGCTATGGGATGACCCCAGTTGACCTAGTTATGCTAGGATACCTGGTCATTCAGGTGGGGGAGTCAAAGGCGGGTGGACGTGATGCTGAACCCATTGTTGTTTGTGTGCTGTCGGCTCCAAGAACTGATGTGCCTTCACCACATTAGCCCACAGTGCTCTAAGTACAGCCCACAGCCTGGATCTGGCCTGTGGAGCTCAGTCATCCAGCCAGTGTGGCTCCCCACAAATCTGGGAATTTGGCAGTGGGGAAGCAGTAGCAGCATTCATTGCCACAGTTTTGGGAGCCCTGTAGCTCTTCTAGTTCTTTCAGCTTTTCCTCATAAGCCATATCTCCCAGGCCTCTGATCATTTTTGTTGTCCTGCACTGGATTCTATCCAATCTGCCCACGTCCTTGAAGTCTGGGACCAAAAACTGGCAACAGAAATCCAAGGTGAGGCTTCACCAGTGCTGAATAGAGTGGAAGAATCACTTCCCTTGATTAGCAAGTGACACTCCTGTTAATACAGCCCAGTACATTGGTGGCTGTATTTATTTTTTATTGTTGCAACAAAAGCATGCTGTTGGCTCATATTCAGCTTCCTATCCACCATAAAGCCCAGGGTTTTTTCTGCAGTACCGTAGGCTAGTTAATCATTCCCCAGTTTGTATTTTGTTGACATCTAAGCTATTAGAAATCACTGTCTGTCTTTGGATACTTACATTCCTCAATTAAAAGTGGCCAGCACAGCAAAGGAATGAAACCTGGACCCATATGGCCACCACAGCAGAGCCAGCAGCACTGGGATATGGCTTGGGAGATGGCCTTTGCAACAAACCCAATACACATCCCATTGCTCCCTCAGCATGCATCATATGAGGTAGGTGTCCCCCACTACCTGGGAAAGGGCAAAGACAGGCTTGGCCAGTTTCTTCTTAATGGACCTTTGGGCATCAATAGCCAAAGACTCAGTGCTCTGGTCCCTTGGGAAATGGGGGTTGTTTGAATGGTGCATAATAGGATTCATGTTTTTGACCTGCTTGAAAAAAATCTAGGTGACTACATAAGAAAATAGAGTAAGAGAAATGTGTTTAAGTTGCGAAGTGAAGTGCTTGCACCACAGATCAGTCTCTTTCTAAAGTTCAACCTTGGTTTTACAGTGTCTGTGCATGTTGAGCCATACCTGAATTTTATGAATCACCCGTAGAATTGAAGCAAAAACAAATACACCTTCATTGGAAGGAGTTAAAAACAGTTTGCAGAGTTGTGAAACAGGAGCTTTGTTACCAGGAGCAGCTAACAGGCAACAGAATTGCAGGAAAGAGGGTAGCTTAACTGGTGGAATCTCAAAACCATTAAAAAAGAGGAGAGGGTCATTAACACCTGTGGGATGAATAATGATGAATAATAATGAACCATAAGTCAACTGACTTCCTCAGCACTGCCTGACTAGAAATGCTGCTACCACTGCCAGGCAATTGGTTGCAAACTTTGGGGGCAGCAGGCATTACAAGGAAGCATGACTATAGCACTGCACTCCCCCTGGATCTGCCCCTGGTCAACCCTGACACAATCACAAGACATAAGACCCGAACCTGGCAGAAGTAAAGCAGGGGGACCATGGTGACCATTGTCAGAGATTTCATAGATTCTTTAGGGTCAGAAGGGACCTCAGTAGGTCCTTCTGCTGGAAACGTTGTTAACATACACTCAAGAGATCCCAGGAAGTAGGTCATATCCCACCCTACAGAGGAAGGCAAAACCCACCATGTTCCATACCAGTTTGGCCATGGGGTAAAATTCCTTCCTGACCCCAAATGTGGTGATTGGTCTGATCCTGAACAGAGGCAAAACCCTCTAGCTAGTAACCTCCAGGTTTTAGAGCCAGCAGGAGCATTGGCACAGCTCAGTCAAAGTCCCCAGCCTCGGCAGCAGCCAACACCAAACTTCTGAAGAAGGCTTCAAAACATCCTGACCCATGTAGCACAAGGGGGGTAAGGGGGCAACAGCAAAGCCCAGAAGATTGGGAAATCCCAATAGTAGAACATAGGCATCACTATGCTGAGACTATCCCTGACCAGTGTCTGTCCAACCTCTTCTCGAACACCTCCAGTGATGGGGAGTCCACAACGTCCCTAGACATCTAGTCCACTGCCTCCCTGCTCTAACACTTTGAACCCAAGGAGACTTTCCACCAGATCCCTGCCTTCTTCAGGGCACAGGTCAAATGCAGGAAGGGATTAGATAATGACTGCACAAATGCCCATACATTTGGGCTTTCCTCACTTCCCATTGCATGAGTTTGCTTGCTTTGGATGTAGTTTCTGCATGCAAAATGCATGAGATGTTGCTTGAACCTTGTTTCTATGGGGCTGATGTGCTCAACGAGCTTTGTGTTGGATGTCTGTTTATTTGAACCCCTAACAGGCCTCCTCTGCACACACACTGTACTCTTTTAGCCATACTAGAGTAGTCAAATCGCTAAAACCACCTCATGTAAAACCTGTCCTACCCACATACATGTGGTTTATATTAGCAATACAGCTGGTTACTGTTTGGAAAGGGAATTACACTATTTTGGCATGAGACACTTGTATACTGGTATAGCTATCAGCTTCCACATCAAGGACCACACTGACATAGCTCCATCTGCACAAAAATAAAACCATATTCCTAGCCTCAATTGTTAAAGTGAAACACATGCTATTTGTAGGCCAAGACTATGTCTGAATACTTTCTACCTGCTTTTCACATCCTCTGTACAAAACAGTTTGGAAAGATAAGGCTGGCATTGCTGGAAACTATTAATCAGAATGAGCTGGGAATGGACCTACCTTGAAATAAAGGCCTCCTTCCATTTTTTTTATGTATCCCAGACCAATTTGACTACGTCTGAGATTAGTGAAGTGATCGGTTCTCCAACTGCACCGTGCAGTATATTCCAAAGAAAACCCCCATTTCATTAAGGCAGTCAGTGATAAGACACTTCTAGTTCAATAATGTATTCACTACACTTTCTTCTTCATGAGAAAATAAAATGAGTGAGGGACAAAGATGGGGGTTGAAGGGGAATGAAGGAATTTCATTCATATGCGCAAAAGAGATGCTGCTTAGTCCATACAGGGAAGGCCTGGGATTTGCTTTCATTTTATTAAGAAAAGAGAGACACTGAAATCAGGCTGTGGGCTGATCTGGTCAGTCTGGGGCTCTGCGAACTCCACATTGTTCTCTCATATGGCCCCGGGTGCCAGATGTGGGGGAGATGAGGCAGGTGGCTGCCGTTTTTAACCCAAGTGCATTGCACAGGCTTGAAAACCAGAATGCAAAGCAAAAGGAAATGGGCAACATCTTTTTCTTTAAGATCTCATGAGCCGGTAGGAAGATAGTCACCAAAGATGCACTACAACTTGAGTGGGAGCCAGTCCTCGTGTGCCCGGCGTGAGCAGGATGGATATTATGTGGGTCGGGGCTCTCTAGAGTATCCTGCTTCGATTTGCAGCTGGCCTAAGCATGTCCATCCCTGACTGCAGACTTGTTTTGGCCAGGATTGCAGTATCACCAGGTTGCACTGTTTCATCTCTTCATTAATGATTCGTGCTGCTCTGCAAAGGTGGATTGCACCGTTTTAGGTTTTATACCCAGGAGGGCATAGACCAGCGGTTCTGAACCTTTTTCTGTCGACGTACCCCTTGGTCTCAGAGTGAGACTTCACGTACCCCCTCTCAAAGGGAAATTAATTGTCAAGACTTTTTTTAGGCCCTTAGAAACTTCCATGCAAAATAAAAAGGGAGAATCTCACATTATTACGTGCTTCCAGAAGCTGGGCTTCAAAAACCACACTGAAGGCCAGATCTATTAGCCAATCATTTGCAAGAGCATTGGGTCCATTTGCAAGGACCAACAGGCTAAGTAGATTAGGAACAAGTAGAACGGGCAAGTGCTTGTGTCCTTTCATTTTCTCACCTGCAGGTAATATGAATGAGCAAAAACAAGCCTCTTGATGACAGAAGGGAAATCTGACTTAGATGATTATGACCAAAATGAATTAGCATGGGAGGCAAGGTGGAAAGGATTTTGACTAGGTCCCTCTCCCTTGAGTCATGGGAAGTGGCCGGTGGTGCGAGCTCTTCATTCAGAATTTGGATACAACGAAGTATTGCTTGTTAGTGCAACAGCTGGTGGGGACAGAGCAATCGAGTGAATGATGAGCGGCCCAAGCTGTCTGTCCTTCAGTGTGGGAGAAGGAATTTGGATTTTTGCACTTTTTCCTATCTCCATCCTGGAGAGGTGGCTTCAGTGGCCAGTGCTGTAAATGAAGGGCCACCTTGCACCAGTAGTTAGCACAGATCTGCCTATGACAGTGGTCCGTTCTCCCAATCCCGTCTTCCCATTTGGGTCTTTTATTCCCAAATAAAGACTGCCCAGCTGTAGAGCAGGCATAAGGCTGCAGGTTATCAGCAAGAGAAACAGAAAGGAAACACGGTCTATATAAAAATGACCACTTCCAAAACCTTTTCCTGGCCTTTCTTGTCACCAGCTGCCTTGAAAACCCATCACACCTCATCACACTGCACTGCACGCTTACACTTCCTGGGTACGCCTTTGTAACAGCGGGCTTACGCGCAATATCCGAGTCTGCTGCTGCATGTCCGTGTGTGCCGCACGGCGCTCTGGACAAGCCGTGGTCCCTGGTGAACAAAGAAACAAAGCTGGGACTGAAATGGCGTGGAAGCTTAT
>NW_017729033.1:3897960-3900554 GCF_001723915.1 Gavialis gangeticus
CTTACGCGCAATATCCGAGTCTGCTGCTGCATGTCCGTGTGTGCCGCACGGCGCTCTGGACAAGCCGTGGTCCCTGGTGAACAAAGAAACAAAGCTGGGACTGAAATTGCGTGGAAGCTTATTCATGAACAGGGTTTTTTTTTTCTTTAATTAGAAATCTCTTGTTTAAGATGGATTGTAAATCCATACATCAGGACACACTTCGGGAGGCTACCTTCCTCAGATCCCTTTTCCATATTTTGTTTTCTTCTTCCATTTCTCTCCTACGGCCCTGCTCTGCTAACCAGCTCACAGAGAGCGCGGACTTTGTGAGCCATTGATAGTTACTGTTTGCTTGTGCTTGCAATCACAGTGTTTTGGGGGAAGGATAAATGGATACCTTTTCTGCTGCTTATGGACCATACTCACTTTCTCGTAGACACGCTCACTCACTTTTGATAATTTTAGTCCAATGTCTTTTTCTGGTTTCTCTGCGCAGCTTCTCCCCCCGAAAAACATCCATGTAGCCATGGGGTTGTTTACATGTTCAGGTTGCTCTTCTGCAGTGCACGTGTAAGGAGGGAGATCAAGAGAACGGCGATTCATTTGCAGAACTGCAGTGCAGGTAGCTCTGTGCATCACTTGGAAAATACTGAGCATGCTGAAATGGCTTTTTCTTTCACCCGCTATCCTACAGAAGCATCTACACATTAATCAGGTGCACAGCATTGTGCGAGGATGGGGAAAACACACCTCCCTGCTATTCCAGGAGTGGGCCTTTTAAGTAAGGCTCTTTAAATGAACATGATATCTTTTATTAGACCAACTAAATGGTTGGAAAAAATGTTCTTTGCAAGCTGTTGTTGCCAAAAAGTGTTGCCAACTTCAGCCCCCCACAAAATGGCTGTAACAGAGCCCTTCGAAGAAAACCTATGTACTTCAGGTCATTCAGCCCAAGGTGCTGAGTTGCTCTCTGCCATGATGCGAGGGGCACTGTCTTGCTGGGAGTTAACTGTCTTTTTGGGTAAGATGTGAAACAGAGGTTACAGTCGCTGGAGAACGTCAAATAACGATCCAAGCACAGGTAAAGTGTGCTTAATTTTTAAGTGATTGTAATGGGGGGCCTGCTTGGGGCTGATCTCCACATGGCCTGCCCACCTGTTCTTGACCTAACCGCCCGCTTTCTAGCCCGCCACGCCTTGATTTTAATAATTAATTAATAGATGTAATTTAAGCTTGAGTCTGCCCATTTTTCTGCCCTGCTGCCAGGGGGCGCTATCTGCAGCTCCATTCCTCCCCTACACCACAGCCCAAGCCTTGCAGATGACATCATGATGTTCTCATACACGCCAGTCCCACACGATGGGCCCCAGAATCTTACTGTAGGACCCCACCTGGGTTCCTTCCTTCAGGCGGACTCTGCTGCCGTCATACCGGGCCACATATCTCCTTGCAACTGGTTCCACTTCGGGTGTGGTCCCCTCACTGGGACCTTTGGCTCCTTTAGCCCTGGCCCACCTCCAGACCCCTGGCTCTTCGGCGTCCCTCTCAGTGGGCCCCCTAGCCCTTCTGACTATCCTGGTCCTGGCCCCTGCCTGGGCCAGTCAGGGGAAGCTCTGGCAGGCCTCAAGGTATGACCCATACTCTTTTCCCGGGATCCCCCTCTCTGGGTCCTCCTTCATGGACGTGGGGAGCTGGGGTACCTCACACCACGACTGGTGCTTCAGGGTCTCACAGGGGACTCTCACTCCCCCCCGGGCAGCAGGTCGTGGTACTCCTATGGATGTTATATTTGACCCAAACTCTGCCTCCCACCATTGGAGGACTTACTAGGGTCAGGACTCAGCTCTCTTGCTCTCTGGCTGAGCCTCCCATTTTTCCTTCATGGGGCTCCACGTCTGTGCCCCTTACACTGGGGCTTCTACTGGGATTTCTAATTGCCGCCCCCTCAGTTCTCACACTGCCCCCCTCACACTGGGGGCCTTCTCACTGCTCACAATGCCCCTTCTACTCAGGGTCTCGGGGCTTCCCTCCTTGGGGGGGGCTCAAGTGGCTGTAGCCATGCCTGGCCCCAACTCTCCAGCTTGGGGTCTCGAACCCCCGCAGGGCTCAGGTAGCCTTGGCCACACCTGGCCTCCAACTCTCCACTCTCCTCCTCGGGGTTTGCACCCCCACAACTACCTCCGATGGAACGTAACCCACCCAAAGGTGAGGGCTAGGGGTTAAAGGCACCCCAACCTGCCTTTCACTGGCGTGATCACTGGCCTGGCATTTCCTGGGGACTCCTGAGCCATTGGGAACCCCACCAAGCCACCCACTCCTGGCAGAGTGCAGTTTTAGGTCGTACCCAGGACCAGGAGCCTCCTACCATCCCCTACAGCTTCTTACTTACCTCCAGACGAAACTCGGCAGCCCTCTGGCCAGGTAGTACTGTTACCTGACCTCCAGCGGCCAAACTGCCTTGTTTATATGGGCAGCCCTGAACCCAACCTGGCTGCCCTCATTAGGCACCTGGAGGCTGCCAACTCCAGGGCCTTAAAGTGACAGGCACACACAGTGCCCTGCCACAGTGATCACCAGGGATCCTGGTTGTCTCTGATAAAAAAAAAAATCCC
>NW_017729033.1:3900678-3904531 GCF_001723915.1 Gavialis gangeticus
CATACATACGTATATATACATATACATACATATACATATATATATGTATGTATATAATATATATATACGTATATATGTATATATGTATACATATATACATATATATATGTATATGTATGTATTAGTGGCATTTCAGTTTAATCACGAAAAAATGTGGATTTTGGGTTACTTTTTTTAACCCCCAAATTGGGGATTTTTTCCCCCAACTGGGCTCTGGGTGGTCATTTAACGAGTTCCTGTAGGCAGGCTGGGGTCACACCAGGTATCTATTGCAGTCCAAGTGGTCAGGCTGAGAGTTGAGGTGGTATCATGGCAGATCAGAGCATTGAGGTCTGAGCAAGGCAGGGGCACGCAGAGATCCAGACACACACACAGGAGCTGGGACTAGTCCCATAGGAAGTAGGAGGAGTTTTATAGTCCCCACCATATCAGGGGCTAGCAGTTCTCATAGGTTCCTCCTGGTCACCTGACTCTGCATCAGTTTCCTCATGGGCGGGGGGGAGGGGCCTGGGGGGGGCTGCTATAACCACCCCAAATTCACCTTAGCATCCCCCCCTCATAGCCACCCCTCCCAGCACTGCCGCTGTCCAGGCCCCACACCTCCTTCCTGGGCCACCACTGCCCATCCCATGCATCTGACCCGCCCCACTCCTGCCCTTGACCCACAAAGATGCAACGCTCCTGGCCTGGCCACGGGGCCCGTGTTCTGCCTTTCTCTGTGCAGCCCCCACAATTTTCTGTCTAGTCCACCTCAGCCCCACCACAGGGAAGAGGCTGGCACTGCCCCTGCTCATGGGAGGGACCAGGATGGACTGGGGCGCATGTTTGACCAATTGCCTTTTGGTACCATGGACTTTACCCGAGTTGTTAAAAAGCTGCTGTATTTTGTCCTAGCAGGGGGGAGGGACTGTATTTCAGTGGTAAGTGCCAAAAGCCTTTGGGGAGAAATCCACCATATAAATCAAGATATAATAACTAGGCCTCCCCAGAAATAGGGATTTTTAATTTGTGGCAGCTCCGCAATTTTTTGAATTTGTTTTCATTCCAAAATTCATCACAATTTCAAAATTTCCCATGAGTCTTTAAAAAAAGTTTTGAAATTTCATTTTGATTTTGACTCTGACTTTTTCCCCGAGAGAAAATATTGAAATGAAAAGCCCATGTTTCTGTTAAAAAAAAAGTTTTAAAACATTCTGCTTGGACATTATCAAAATGCTTTGTTTCAATTTTTTTTTTTTAAGAACGGATTTATATCAGTATCGACAGTTGTGCCGAAAGTAGTTTAAATGTTGGTTTTCTACCGGCAAATGTCTGACCAGCTACAATTATTACCAACTGGCAGAAAATATGTTTGTGAGTTTTTCTTGTGACTTGACAGAACAAAAGGCATCACTGTCCCTCTAGTCAAATTTCTATTTCAGCTGCTGAGATTGTTTAAAATGCTCAAATTCCCCTTTTAAATTGCAGTTCCCCCTGGATAACTGAAGCAGGATTTACCTAATGTTTAGGCTTTGAATGGGAATGAATCTCATTCCAACTGCATAGCTAAGGATCACCTCCTAATAATAGTTGCAGGTGACGTATTAAGCAATGAAAATAACCAAAGTGCCCCTGGTATTTCTCTGCATATCTTCTGTTTCTTCCAAGGAATCACATGATACCATTTCTAGCAGCAAAACAGGGGGGGGAAATTGCTTATTCAGTGAAAAAAATTCCCCAGAAAAAATCTGCCTAATTTGGTGAGAATTTGCCCTGAGATGCACTCTTGCAGCTTATATGTCATTCAGTTCAAGTGAAATGATCTTTTTAAGTGGCTAGGGGAATCCAATTTGGCATTCATCCATACACCAGCCCGCCAGGGTGAGCGACTATTGCCTTCGTAAGACTGGTGATGAAGATCACAGGCTCTGAGCCTCACCTTACGATGGTGGAGACAAGAATTTCCTGTCTTCTACATCTTGGCCTCTTTGGCTTCCCAACTCTGTTGTTTTTTCTCTTGCTTGTACCATTTATCATCCATATTTATGATGCTTGCTCATTGGTTGCTGTGGTTGCTGGGCTGTGAGTCAGACCCACTGCTAGAACAACATCAGCCAACAACATTATCCAGTACCCAGGCAGCAAGTTTGAAGGGCAGAAAGGGAGAATTTGGGTGTCCCAGGAGCTGTCTGATATCTCTCCTGAATCTCTTGAATTTGGTTACTTCAGTGCAACTAGGATTTCATACCAGAGTCTTATTTGGGATCAAAGCCTGAATCTAAGCAATGGAGTAAATACATGTAGAAGGCTCCACGTGGTAGGCATTTAAACTCTCCAGTATTCAAGTAAGGTTTGCTGCCCTAAGTGAATTTACCTTGTATAAATCTGATACCTTTTATTGGACCAACTCAAATAGTTGGAAAAATTCTTCTTTGCAAGCTTTCGGGTATAAATCCCCTTTGTCAGGCTGAGGAAGCATCTGCAGTTCAGCCTGATGAAGGATATTTATACCCAAAAAGCTTGCAAAGAAGAATTTTTCCAATTATTTGAGTTGGTCTAATAAAAGATGTCGAATTTACCCAAAGAACCTTGTCTGCCTATGTCCTTAGACCAACACAGCTATGACCTAGACCCCTTTACCTTGTATAGCATTTACCAGCCAGTCACTACATAAATAACAATTGTTATGATTTGTTTAGGAATGAGGCCTGACACGGCATCCAGCTATAGGCTGGAATAAGCTGCCCGACATTCAGATATTGATCTCTTGGAGCCAAGCAAATATGTTGAGTTGACATCAAAGGAAATTATGAAGCAGAGCTGATTATTTGTTCTTTTCCAGGGGCATTATTGCATCTTGGAGAAAGTCCAAGGAACTTCTATCCTAAACTGCCTAGAGCAATCCATTATGTGCAAGGACATGGCAAGTTATTGGGCTGGTTGGTTGTATAAGGAGTGTATGATGAGAGTATAATACCACTGGAATGTTAAAGCACAGCATCCAGGTATTTGCATTGCTTTTGTCACCCAGGTCATCTAGCATCAGACCATGGCTTTGAACTTGAGGTCACAGTCTGCCAGGTGCAGCTACTTATTCCAAGCTGCCACCTCCTCAGTTGAGCATTTGGGTAGCCACCGGTGGTCAGTACCCAATATCTGGGCTCAGCGACCCACCCACTCCCTGCAACTGGAGTGGCCAGCCAGGGTCAGCTGACCCTTTACCCCTTCCTATAAAAACCCCAACCCAGAAGGTGACATGTCTGGGTAACAGGGTTCAATCTTGTGTCTAGGTTGTTTCACTCTTGGCTGGTGTCCCTGCTGGCTCTCTGATGGATTCTCTGGCTACCTGACCCAGCTTGCCCATGGACTCTGAGTTTGGCCTGGCCCTTTTGCTCCCTGAGTTGACTCTGGTTTGATCTCCCCAGTACCTGACCCTGGGCTCTGCCCAACCCTCTGGATCTCTGACTTGGTTTCCCAGATGGATCTGCTGGCTTCCCTACCCTCAGACTCTGCACACTCCCCTTGGGTCTTCATTGCTTCTTTTGACTCTGCAGGAGCCCTAGATCTAGCCACCCATGGCCTGGCATGATATCCAGACCCTTATGCTGAGTATAAAATGGATCAATCATTGGTGTCTGCGAGTAAACTGACCTATCTATGCCATGTTATTGGGTGTTTTGGAATGCTGTACCTTGTAGCTGGGGGTCAGGGTTTACAGTAGTGATTTTGGGGATTTCTTTGCTTAACAACTTCCTACAAACATAAGAGAATAGATTCAGTGGCCCAGGAGCCTTCGTCCCTTCCTGTGCCTCTGTGCTATCGATAAAATGTCCTTGCCTTGTAAGCAAGAGAACTGGAGCTTATAGTAATGGTG
>NW_017729033.1:3909531-3913228 GCF_001723915.1 Gavialis gangeticus
AGTGGCCCAGGAGCCTTCGTCCCTTCCTGTGCCTCTGTGCTATCGATAAAATGTCCTTGCCTTGTAAGCAAGAGAACTGGAGCTTATAGTAATGGTGCAGCTTAGTCCCTGGCTCAGCCTGGGACAGATTCCTGGCCCTGGGTCTGGGCTAAAGGTATCTTGGTTCCCACATGAACCTGATGACAAGCAGGCACAGGGAAACTGGTCAAGCCTACAACATGACCGTGAATGGTCAGACTGGTTGTCTGGGGAGCCTAGAGAAGAGGTTCCTGTAATCTGGACACTGAAGAAGGCAAATGATCTGCACTCATTTCTGTGCAACCAATACCATGGACTTTTCCCACCGAAATCTGCATTCATCTCTGTGCCCTACGGATAGGCTGCAAGAAGCTGAAACCAACCTTGGGATCTTACTTGTTGGTATCATGGCAGAGACGAGAAATCCCACTTGAGGGTCAGGGCACTGTGACGAGGGGCCATATGGATGCATAACAAAGCTGACCGTCCCTATTGCAAAGAGCTCACGAGCTCCAGTTCCTCTCTCACTTGGAGCCTCCAGCATTTAGGGTCTAGGAAGTTCTGATTCATAGGCCGTGCCCCTCACCCCCATACTGAATAGCTACTGATGCCCCTTTCCTCCAGAAATGTGTCCAATCCTTTTTTGAATCTGGCTAAACTGTCAGTAATAAATCTCTATTGACTGTCTCTTCACCAGTTAGTATTTTGTAAACCCTTATCATGCCCTTAACACAGATCTCTGGTGGACCTCACTTTTTACTTCTTTCATTCTAAAAATGGACCATTTATACTTACATTGTGTTTTCGATATTTAAGTCACTTTCTAAGTCACAAATGGACCCTCCCTGTAATCTTGTGACTACGTAAATTCATTTAGAGTCTCTGATGGGGGATCTTGTCAAAGGCTTTTTGAAAGTCCAGATAGCCCTTGTCACTGGGATCACCCTGATCCACTTGCTTGCTGCCACTTTCAAAGAACTCTAGTAGGTTGATGAGGCATGATTTCCAGGTTAATTCTTTCCCAGAAAGTCGTTTTTCATCCATAAGCTGAACCATGCTTTATTATTGCATTTTATGATATGACTAATATCTTTGTGAGTGAGGTGTCACAACAATCTGGAGCCCAAAACTGTTGTCATTCAGCTTCAGACATTTGCTGCCAAAAAAGCATCCTACCTACTCCAGAAGATGAGGTTACAAGACCAAGGTGTGCGGGGTCATTTCCTCAGAAGTTGAAGGTACAGCCAGCTCTGCCTATGTCTACACCAGTAGCTATTAGGGCTGTGCAAAATGGCACCATTCTGTTTTGCCTTGAGTTTTGATGGCTTGACGGAACAGTGTTTCGTATTGAATTCCATTTTGAATGGCAACAGCTGTTCCATTCCGTTGAAACAGAAAGGCTGTTTTGATGCTTTTTCAACGTTTCACTGGGGATGGGAAGTCAGCCCAGCTGGGTTGACTTTCCATCCTCAGCGCTAGAGCACACCGAGCAGGAGGTAGCCCAGCTGGGCTGTTTTCCCATTCCTGCTAGATTGCACCGAGGGCGGGAGGCAACTCAGCTGGGCAGCTTCCCCATCCTCTGTGCTAGACCATGCCTCAGGTGGGAGGCAGCCCCTAATCACAATATGACATGTGAACACATGTACATGGGATTCTCTTCCAACCTGCTCAAGTCCCTGGGGGGTCACTTTTGTGTCAACTTGTGTAGGGTGCCTCTCTCTGAGCCATAAGACTAAGTCATAAAAAAACATCAAGGATGAAGGCCCACCCATCTTGTGTATGAATTGTTAATTGTTTTCCAGGGATTTGAACAGGGATGGAATAAGATCACATGTGGGTGCCTAAGTCTACTTAGATGGAATAGAATCTGGCCTTTAGTCTCATCACAAAAGCCTGCAGATTTGAATCTCCATATGTCAAGACTGGATATGTTGGCACAGTGGTGGCATTTCTTTATTTTCTTGTCAAAGCCTGGGAGGCATCGCAGTGAACAAGCCTTGCCCTGGCTCTCTGAACAAGGGAGAGCTTTTGATTTTTTGAATCTCAGAGCTCTCCACAGCAGGGCTGGCTGGGCCAGTCCCCCACCATCTATAGTTTCATAGTTTCATAGTAGGTAGGGTCAGAAGGGACCTGAGCAGATCATCGAGTCCGACCCCCTGCCATGGCAGGAAAGAGTACTGGGGTCAAATGACCCCAGCAAGGTCATTGTCTAGCCTTGTCTTAAAGACCCCCAAGGTAGGAGCTAGGACCACTTCTCTTGGAAGTCGGTTCCAGATCCTAGCCGCCCTGACAGTGAAGTAGCGCCTCCTGATATCTAGCCTAAATCTACTCTCTGCCAGCTTGTGACCGTTATTTCTAGTCATTCCTGGGAGTGCTTGGGGGAACAGGGACCCCCCCAGTGCCTGCTGGTCCCCTCTGACTAGTTTGTAACAGGCCACTAGATCCCCCCTCAGCATTCTCTTGTGGAGGCTGAATAGGTTCAGGTCCCGTAGCCTATGTTCCAGTTATGTTGGGATGTTTGTGGATATGGAAGCATGATGGACATCTGCATGCTCAGTCTATACAGACATGTTGACTGATCCTTCTGGCTATGTGTAGCACGTTGGGGTCCACCATAGCCTGCCTCTCAGTCTGCTGTCTTCTACTAGCCCAACATCCAGGTCTCTGCTGGATGGAGCAGGTTCCTGGGTTTTTGGTTGGGTTAGTGATGGTTGGGTTAGTGATCCTCAGCTATTTTCCTTCTCCTCTACCTAAGTTTGGGAACTGGCCAAACCCAATGGTTAGAGTTGTCTGAATGTTATTGATATAATTTCTATCCCCATTATCTTGATGCTGTTACAATCAAACTTGCATTTCAGCGAGCTCCTCCATGCTGAATCTCTGTGCACTAGGCCGTAACCAAAGATGGCTTTTGTCCCTCGTATAAATAAAAGATATAACTGGTCTTTCATTTCCTGGTTCTGAAAAACCCTTAGTTTAACTCTCCCCCAAAATATATATGTATAATATATAATATATAATATATATATATATTAAAAAGTTTGAAACTTTCATTTCAATATAGATTTATGCAAACGGTTATTCTACGTTCTGCTCCAAGCATAATGATTTGAAATGCTTCAAGTGGCTGTTGAATCATAAATGATATTTTGGTTCACCAAAAAGAATTGGGTCACAGAGGCATGTCGAAGCCTTTTCTAATTGCCTAAATACATTTATGCAACAAACCGTAACACCTTCAAAGCAGCTCTTCTGGCTTATATATATGTACAGATTAGCTGAACTTCAAGAAGTGAGTGGTTGGGACGGTATTTCTCAGCACTCCGGTGATATTTGATCTATGGTTGTTTTGCAAAAATGAAGCTTTGCATGATTCTCTTGCTATTCTTTAAAAAAGCCACTTCTAACAGAGAGCCCCTACATGTGTCCTGGGATATGCCATGGGTCAGAAGGTTTCTAAACTGCACTTTTGTAATGTGGGATTTTGGCTGTTGCTGTCATCAGTGCTGCTGGGTCCATCTATCTTGGAGAAAAACCAACTGTGGGTTATGAGACAGTGAGCCACCTCCGATGGCAGGCTGTTCCAGACCTTGGGGGCTCGGACAGTAAAGAAATTCTTCCTTATGTCCAGCCTGAAACGGTCTCGCAGGAGTTTATGACCGTTCGACCTCGTCATCCC
>NW_017729033.1:3913700-3920456 GCF_001723915.1 Gavialis gangeticus
GTCTGCCCATTTGCTGAGCCTGTCCAGGTCAGCCTGGTTCACCCGCCTGTCTTCTATTCATTGGCGAACTTGGCCAGTCCGCTCCTGACTCCAATGTCCACATCATTAATGAAGATGTTGAATAATATGGGTCCAAGGACAGAGACTTGGGGGACCCCACTGGTCACAGGGCACCATGATGATTGAAAAAATATTGTCTTTTTACAGATACCAGCCAGTGAAAACACAAAATGAAGGAACTGGAAATTGAAAAATTAAGTGTCTTCATTTATGTAACATTACAACTTGTCTGTGGGATATTTCCCCAACTCATAATTCTACCAATCTAGTCATCTAAAAAACTTGCGGAAGTGTATTTAATCACTAATTATATCTTCCAGATGTTAGGGTGATGGCTGTCGTGATAAATGTCCATAAGATGTGATACATTAGTGTAGAATTCACCAGCGATGAGATTTCCTAGCAATGTCCACAGACCTGTTATTGGGAACTGTACAGCATATGGGTTTATTTTTCTGGAGGATTACTGGGATTATTATGGAATGAGCAGATCGGCAAGGATGTGATTCATCATAAAATACAACGTCACATCTTTGTGCATTCACAAAGAAATCTGATCACTCATTCTCTTTTGTATGACTCAGAGACAACAAGCCTTACTTGGTATCTACTCAAAATGTCCCAGCATTGAGGTCTCTCTCCAACTTCTCGGGAATTCAATGAAGAAATCACCTATTGATTCCTGTCAGGGTGCTTGGGAAGGAGGAGGAAAGAAAAGAAAATATCAAGGCAAAGGAGACATCCCACCATCTTTACTTTTTGAAGAGGTGGCAAATTGACCCAGAGGTAAAAGAACCAGATGTGCTATGTGCCAGGCGTTTCCATTGCCATCCCAAGGGTGGCTGCAAAATTGCAGCCCTGGATGTATCTTTCCTACAGATGTAGCACGGGACTTCTCCGCATTTAGGAGCTATTCATTTGGAAGAGCCATAGTGCTTCCAGGAACACCCCTGCAACCCTTTCCTACTCTTCCCTTGGGTAATTCAGATGCTCAGAAGAAATATTTGGGTGACCTTCTACTGAACAGCCCACACAGCCCTTACATCCTAGCTTCTGTAGTGACATGGAAAGGATGCTCTTACCAGTGTAGGAAGCCCATGAGTCACATTACCCATTTTGAGGATTGTCATGTTGTTCCCAGGTGGGTGAGGGGCTGTTTATGCACTTATTTATTCTGGCATGATTCCTTTTTATGCTTATTTCCAAGCCAAGCACTTTCCTGAGGCTTCAGTTCAATCATGTTTTTTGCTACCAAATGCATTTGGGACCATTTGTGTGTGCAAGATGGAGATGCAGCTTACGTGCCATTATTGGCTGCTTTCAGGGAAGTCCCAGCACGCGCAGGCTGTTATACACTTGTCTCTGCTGAATTGGGGGCCTTTGTCATAGACACTTTGACTTGCAAAATGGAAAGGTATTGCTAGGTAGTCTAGACAAGAGCATGGATTCATGAACGTGTGCTCTTGTCCCTTCTGTCTCATTCCCCTTCCCCCTACCCACACTCCTAGGAAACACTGTTTATATCACATGACTTGCTGCTGTAGGGGTTGTTATTAGATCAGATGGCAACAGCCATATGCCTTTGACACTTGCACAAAACATCTGTTCGCCACTCAATAGGAGCATGAGATGCAAATCCCTCCAGAGCAGGATGGTTTTGCTTGGGTCAAATACTGCTTGCACGTCCTTTTATTCTTTTAAAGGCAAAATTCAATTCACAGCAGAGGAGTGCTACTTACACCCCACATTAAGAGGGGAGGGACCTGATGGGTAGGAAGTCAGGTGCTGTTTCATCACGTAACCCCCACCGGACCCTCAAGGTCTCTGCCAATCCTGCAAAGCTATAATGGTGGCATGATGGAAAATGTGAAGGAGGGATGATTTAGTAGGTAGGGCACTGGCTTAGGAATCATAATGTTAATAGGGGGAGAAGACTGGGGAGTCCAAGCACAGGGTCAGCAATGAGAGGTCATCAAAGATAACATTGTGCAGAGTAACACAAGATGCTCCAAAGACAAATGTTGTGATGTGGGTCTATCCAACACAGGCTGTGATACCCTGGCTTGAATAGACCCACTCCCAGTTGTAGCTCACATCATAACCAGCTGCAAAGCTACTGGCTTCTGAATGGGGAACCTAGGACTGGATCCCTGCTCCTTTGATTCCCAAAAACGTATTATTCATAGAGTGCCACTGCCTGCCTCATATGGCCTCATGCTATTATTCTTCATTTTCACCCCATGTTCCCGCCTATGCTGGTCAGGCTGTCCTTATCCTTGTCAGCTGTATGCTGTCTTTCTCTCTGGATTGCTCTGGAGAAAGCTGGCAGCAAGTCTATTTCTGATATCGTGGTCACTTCTAGATACACCTTGCTTCACTTCATTAGCAATGCTGCTTATAGCTGCACAGGGTTCAGTCCCTCTACAAGTGAATAACACCTTGTCCACTGTTTTCCCCAGGGTAGAGTCTAACACTTTGCAGCCTAGTCCAGGAGCCACTCATAATCCATTTGGTTCTGTTTCTTGAAAACCTTCCCTTCATTCAGGCTCTCTTTTAAATTTGGGCTCCAGTGAGGGCACTGGTCCAGATTTTAAGGCATCATTTTTGTCGCCCCCTTCCCCAGGATTATCACACAGGTTTCAGATAGATGCAACTCCTATTAACTCGGGCAAACTTTGAGAATTCGGGTAGCTGATGAGGCTCACTTACAAGGTAGGAGCCATCACTCGGCCCTCCCCAGTGCCTGTTCTGCATAAGGTTTAACTCTACAATGCATGAGCAACCTCTAGCTTCCACTGGGCACCTTGCTTGAGTCATTACTGCTAATGAATATGATCAATCATGGGTGTGAAATGTCAAAACGTTTTGCAGATCTCATCCACACTCATGGGTTTTTCAGACACTGGCTCAAATCCTCTGTTGCCTGTAGGCCTCTAAATGCCTTTAGTCATTCTCAGGTATCCAGATTATAGCTGTATTGGCCTAGAGGTAAAAGGAATCAAAACTTGTGGAAGAGGTGATAACTTTTATTAAACCAACTAGATATTTGCAAAAAAAAATTTTTTTAATTAATAAAAAAAAAATTTGTTTTCAAATATCTAGTCAGCCCAATAAAAGATATCAGCTCTTTTGCTTAACAGTTCTTGTACATGCCACATTTTTCCATAGAATCATAGAAAGAAGGATGGGAAGGGACCTATAAGATCATCAAGTCTGTAGTAATTGGACTCAAACAAGCTCAACGAGGTATTTGTCCAGCCTCCTCTTGAAGACTGCCAGAGATGGTGACTGCACACCTCCGCTGGAAGTGTGTTCCAGATTCTAGTTACCTGTACAGAAAAGAAGTTTTTCCTTATGTCCAGCCAAACTTTTCCTCGACTTGCTTGTGTCCATTGGTCTGCATCTTTCTGGGGGGAGGGGAGGGAGGGGCTTTTCTGAAAAGTTGTTCACCTAGGTCCTGGTGTTCTCCCTTGACACACTTGTAGATGGCTATCAAGTCACTTCTCAGCCTTCTTTTGCTCAGGCTTTACTGTCCCAAATCCCAAAGTCTGTCCTCATAGGGCCTGTCCCACAGGCCCTTGATCATGCGGGTGGTCCTGCTATGCACCCTTTTGAGCTTGTCCACATCCTTCTTGAAGTGTGGTGCCCAGGAGTGGATGTAGTACTCCAGCTGTGGCCTCACCGATGCCAAATGGAGGGGGAGGAGCACCTCTTTGGATCTGTTGGCAACACATCTGCTGATGCATGCCAGAGTCCTATTTGCTCTGCTGGCGACTTCATCACACTGGTGGCTCATATTCAACTTCTGGTCGATTGTCACCCCTAGGTCCCTTTCAGATGCCGTGCCAGCCAGTGGACCACCACCCATCATATAGATATGGTAAGGGTTCTTTTGCCCTTTCATCCGCTACAACTGCATGTCTGTTTGCACACGTAGGATTTCCAGATACTTTAAAAGTCTTTCTTATGCATTAAAGTAAAAATCCTTGGACGTAGTTTAGTTTGGCTCATCAGGAATTAAAGCATCACATCCATGGATTCATTGTGTGCAAACACAGAGGCGCTCAAAAATGTATAATGAGCCTCTTTGTCTACAGATGGCGTGACTTTTTTGTAGTTCACCCCCTCAAATTGCTTTTGCTTGTGAATTGTTTCCACCTTTTTTTTCCTTGTGCAGTTTTCCAGCTTCCTGCAGCACAGGCATGGGGTACGGGGTGGGGGCCCTAGGCAAGCGGGGCAATGCTGGACTATCCCGCTCTCCTGCAGTGCTGGCTAGAGACTGGGCTTAATTTGTTTGAAAATCGAGTGAATGCAAACACTGATGCAACACTCCAAAATAAACAAGTTTATCTAATTAAATGAGGATTAAAACCTGTGCTGTGTACAGTCGCCCCATGATCTTAAACAGCTAAAGTTGGATTTGTCATAACAGAGGTTTCACTCAGATTCATTATCACTCAGTAACCTCAGTTGTCTTTGGAACTTGTTTTAACTTTAAATTAGTTTCCTCTTCAAATTTCATGCAGAATTAACTTCTCCATTTCCACGCTGCCGCAGGGCTAGAGTTTTGTTGTGGCCATGATGGTAGAGGAAATATGTAAGAAGCAAGGTTTTTGTTTGGTGATACCTTTTATTGGACCAACTGCATACTTCCTTCTGTCTGCCTCTGCTACCTTCCACTGCCTCCTAGCTTTGTGTGAACTCACTCCTTTTCCCTTGGGAAGCCACGAGTCTGTTGTCATGCTGAATGGGGGACAAGAGTCATGCCTTTGAGATCATGCCTATCAAGGTGGCATAGAACTTGCAAGGACCCACCACATGCATTTCAAATGATGCTCTTGACTCCCAAGCTTTAAAGATTATATCTTCCACAACTGGAGCAAAATAATTGCCCATAACAGTTCACACACACCAAACCCAGAGCTGTGACACCACCAGAACAACTCCCTGGGCCATGTCCTCCTGTAGGGAGCTATCAGCATTGCTGAGCAACCTTCTTTTCACCTCATTTCTTCTTTGGGCTCTGGGGGGCATAAGGCAAGCAGTTGACACCTTCAAAAAACGTAGTCCTTTGCTCATTCTTCTGCTTCTTCTCAGCTGAATCCTGTTCACTTAGGTCTTCATTAAAGGTTTCTCACCACAATGTTCTCGGTCTTCCATTGTCTTTTTTTCCCTAATCCAATCCTTGAATTTATGATCCTCAGTTGTTCCATTCTTGCTTTAGGCCCAAACCCTGTTAATCACCTTCTCTGTAATAGTTTACTCACTGGTATCTGTCCTGTTCTTTTATTTCCAGATTTATAAACATTCCATCCAGTGAACTGTTATGGGCACTGTGATCAGACAGTTAAAAGTACACAACCCAAAACTAAAAGAGCTTAATATTCACGAGGGCACCCAACATCTTTAAAGGAAATCTCTGCTGTGTGACTGTCAACCACTGTACACATACATACCAAAGATCTTTGAATATAGGAAGTACTTTTTTAAACAAAATATTCCTTGTAAAAATGGCCAACATCTTAAATTTGAGTGAAAAAAGTAAAAAGCTCTTATATGCACCATGGAAGTTGTATCTTTGTAAGTGTGTCTTTTTCTCTTTCTTTATTTCTAGTGGGAGGTCAGAATATTTGGGCGCATCTTAAATTCAAGGACATCGTATAGTCAAAGGAATGTGGTATGTCAATATAAAATGTATGGGTATAAAACAGACTAGAAAAATAAGTTGGAAGAACATAAAGGTTGAAAAGCCAAGCACCGAGAAGTGAAGACAAGCCAGACTTCAAGTCTCTTGTAGCAACCTTCACACAGCCTCTGTGTGCAGCAGCCAGGAGGAGCAATCGTAGGAAAAGTCCCATTAGTTTCCACTCCAAATGATGCTCCGAAGGGGTGGATCATACACAGTGTATTCAGGTAACCTTAATCCTGGCATTCCCTAACTATTGGCTATATCGCCTGGACCTTCTCTTATATTTCTTTAAAACCATCTTCACTGTTAGAAGAGGGAGGCAGTGGAGTAAAGGTCTAGGGAAGGTGTGGACTCTCCATTGCCGGAGGTGTTCAAGCAAAGGTTGGGTAACCACTGGTTGGGGATGATCTAGGTGTAGCTCTGCTTATGTTTTACTATGGGAATTTCCCATTCTTCTGGGCTTAGCTAGTTGTGCCCGCCTCCCTGCTGTATGTGTCAGGGTGTTTTTCAGTCTTTCCAGAGGCATTAGGCGTTGGCTACAGCTAAGGCTAGGGATTTTGACTGGGCTGTGCCAATGTTCCTGCTGGGAGCAAAGCTGGAAGTTCCTGGCCAGAGGGTCTTGTCCCTCCACTCAGGGTCAGACTGATCGCCAGATTTGGGGTCAGATTGTTATGGACTGTAGGGATTTTTGCCTTCCTCTGCAGCCGGGTGTATGGCTCTCTACCTGGGATCTTTGAACATATATAGACAACATTTTATAGAAGCAGGACATTGGCTGCTGTGATTCTCCTGCTTTATCTCTAGCAGGTTCGGGTGTTAGGTCTCTGTTGTGTCAGGGTTGATGGTCATGTTATGTAGGGTTTAGATTATGGATTGTATGGGATGGTCTGGATAGGGACGATTTTGCCTCAGGCAGGGGATTGGACGGGTTGTGACCTCTGAAGGTCCCTTCCAGTCCTACTTTTCTATCACTCTATCAAATATGTAACGTTCTGTGTTTTTAAACA
>NW_017729033.1:3925456-3926081 GCF_001723915.1 Gavialis gangeticus
CCAGGAACTAGGGCAGGAGAACCTCACCGGAGGAGGGGGCCGCAGGAAGACGAGGAGACACCACCCGAGCAAAACGGGTGACAAATGCAAGGAGTGCCCAGGTACAAAACAGGGGTCCAGACAGTCTCCCAAAATCGGGGGGTGGCACACGCAGCTAGGCAAGGCCTTAAATACCTATATACCAATGCTCGTAGTATGGGGAATAAACAGGAGGAACTCACCCTCGGAATAGCTTGTTCAAACCCAGACATAATAGGGCTTACAGAAACGTGATGGGATTCATCCCATGACTGGGCAGTTAGCATTAGGGGCTATAGGCTTTACAGGTGAGACAGAGAAGGAAGGAAAGGTGGGGGAGTGGTGCTCTATGTCAAGGAGCAATGCACATCATCTGCCAGCAGAATGGGGTCATAGGAGGGGCAAGCTGAAGTGCTCTGGGTCAAGATACAAGGGGGCCATGGGGAGAGGGATTTAACGGTGGGGGTCTACTACAGACCCCCAAACCAAGGGGAGAAGCTAGACCGGGAACTTTCAGGCCAGCTTGCAGAGCTGCTTAAGGCAAGGGATGTAGTTGTCACGGGTGATTTCAATTACCTGGACATCTGCTGGGAGGAACAGTCAGCCA
>NW_017729033.1:3927434-3934793 GCF_001723915.1 Gavialis gangeticus
ATGATCCAGGGACTACAGGGCAGACCCTACAATGAGAGACTGTGAGACCTGAACCTGTTTAGCCTTCACAAGAGAAGGCTGAGGGGGGACCTGGGACCGTCTATAAACTCACTAGGGGGACCAGAAGGGTTTGGGAGAGACCTTGTTTCCCCGGGCGCCCCCCACATAACAAGAAATAACGACCACACGTTGCTGGAGAGGAGGTTTAGATTAGACATCTGTAAGAACTACTTCACGGTTAGGGCAGCTAGGAGCTGGAACCAACTTCCAAGGGAAGTGGTGCTGGCTCCTACCCTGGGGGGCTTTAAGAAGAGGCTTGATGCCTACCTGGCTGGAGTCAGTTGAGCCCAGTCTTTTCTCCTGCCCAGGCAGGGGGTTGGACTTGAAGATCTACAAGGTCCCTTCCGACCCGACTTCTATGATTCTATGAAACCTACCATTTGGAAGAAGACTGAGATAAATCTAGGCCATTCTGCACTAACTTCGGTATGATGGTTAGTTTGATACTGATCTCTGCCATTGTAGAGACTCTGGTAGCAAGATTAGACTGTTATCCTCTAGGGGCACCAGGTAATAGAGGTGGATGAGACCCATGCCTTTTGCAAATGGTCTTCATAGCCACCGGAGGAATCCTGAAGCTCAGGTGTCTTCAGTATAGCCCACATGCTGGGAAGGACTGTGTCTGGTGGTCCTAACTGTTTTCAGACCTTTTGGTCCCTAGGTGTGTATCCTGTCCCCAGCCCCCTCCTCTCTGCTGCTGTAGTCAGGCTGATTCCTTGTTTTCCTCATTTGCTGCTCTCAGTTCTGTTGGATAGCATGTTTGTGCCTCCTGGTGGCCAAGAGGAGCACTTCATATGAAGGGTCCTTTCCTTCTATCTAGGGTAAGTACGGACAGTCAAAAGGCCTGAGGCTGAATCCATTCAATCTTTGCAGGTTAGTCAAAGCTGCATAGATTGAATCAATAAGCAAATGAACAGACATTCACTTTTGATTCTAGAAAAGCAACCACCTGCCTGCAGTGGCCCAGGCCAGAAGCTGGGGGGATGCTAGAGCATGCCTCCCTGCTGGGCTGGAGCAGACAGGTTGGCCAAGGCTAGCCTGTCCAGCCTCGGGGGTGGGGGAAGGGAGGTGTAAAGCATCCTGGGAAGGGAGGTGTAAAGCATCCTGGGATGCTGGGGGACTGTGAGTTAACTTGAATCTGGAGGGGCTCTGGGACAGAAGTTCAATAAACCGATTTAATCTAAATCAGTTAAGTCTGATACTACCTCCATCCAGGTTTATCTTAAACTGGTTTGGGCCATTTTGAAAGCAGTTTATGTACCCTGAGCTTCTCTTGTGGTACAGATTTGAACTGGTTTCCCGATCATTTATACAGGTTTCTGTGTAACTTCTGTCCATTGCTCTACTGAAGGTCTGGCAGCGAGTGCCTGGGGTGGGGTATGCTCAGTCTGACCAATATCAAGCTGGGCGATAAATCCTCATTAAACGCTGCATTCCATTTCTTGCAGCAGTACTGATATCCTATTACCTTGGCTTGACCCCCAGACTTTCTCTCTAGGTGTTTGTGATGGGCAAACCCACCTTTGGAGTTAATTCTTTGCTTTACACTAAAAAACACCGTCAGGGTGTAATAATAAAAACACTTGTCTGTGGTTTCAGGGAGTTTCTTCAGCTGCAATTTGTCACCAAGAGCAGAACTGAATAGGATCATCTGTTCGGACATCGTCAGGTGGGAAATAGGTTCCTACATGCTCATATCATAGGTTGAGTGGCTTCTTTTGAAAAAGCCCAGTGAATGCCATAGATATCAGATGCAGGTGTGGGGAAGAGAGGCACTGCAATAGCCCATGCAGGGATTCCCTGGTATGATACAAGGTCAATAAATCATGTGTAAAGTAAGCAACTTTCAAGGTAGTACAGGGAATGAAGAGAATAGAGGAAAGAGAGAGCTTCCATGTTTTATCACGGATGCTTCGGGCAGGGGGTGGCTTAGCTGGAGAGCGTCCTTACTGGAATACAAAGTGTCCAAGACTTTATTTTCTGACCTAAGAATGGCAATACATTGAAGGTCAAATGATCCCCTGTTAATGACTCTCCAGTAGCTCATTGATCCTCAGCTCAGGGCTTATCATGATAAGCCCTCATTCTCCTGCCAGCCCCTCAGTTGTGAATTACTCATTTGACATTCTCTCAGCATCACTTTTTATGATCGTTCCTGCATATCTAGGGAAGACCCATGTCTGGGGCCATTGTCTTCATGGAGTAGCTTCTGTCGCCAGGACTTCTAGATTTTAAAACTGCTACTGCACTTGAGGAGTGATTGCATGAGGATGGGATTCAAGCTATGGGCAAAGCTTGAGTTGTACCTGGAGTTCATTCTGCACAGTAGCAGCCTTAGGGGAGGGCAAACCGGACAACCTCTCGGAGCCCCATGTTTTATGAAAACAAAAATTAAAGACACTGAATATTTGTATTATCAGTATTGTATTAAGATACTTTCATTGCAGCTTCATGGATAAGGCAAAGTGAAATGGGAATAAAAAATGTCTGACTTGCTTATAGGGCATCAATATTAAGCCTCTAAGGGGCCCCAAATGACTCTCTTGCCCAGGGCCCTAATGACCCTAAGGCCACCATTGTTCTGCATCTATGTCCTGAGGCACCGAAATCCCAAGTAACTCTTGTGAACTTAGTGCTTAAATGGTCTCCGTCACCACAGTGTCCGAACTTTCAAACATGAGAGGATCTCTCCTTTCCTTTCACTTATCTTTTACTTGCAGTAGTATTAACAGTCCGAATCATTTGCACAACACAGAGCATACAATATATCATGTGCATTTCCTATGCATATCTGCTGGCTTTGTATGGTCATCTTGTATTTTTGGACCGCTAAATAGCCCAAACTTCTCACCATTAAAAAAACCCAAACAAGACCTTTTTCCAGGAAAAGGTCTGTATGCATGAAGGAAAGATAAGAGCACCTTGCAATGTGACTGATCCACTCTGGATGCTCCATATTCACAGTCAGTCCTGGGTTTGAGTGACCCCAAGAGCTGGGGAGCAGTCATTGGGCCTTCAGCATGCATTGTCACCCAGGAGGTGGGTAAGATGGTTCTGCACGTCATGCACTGTACAGGTACATCAGCAACGTGCAGGGCTATAGCCATGGTAGGTACCTCTCCCTAGCTCTAACTCACCTTTTGAAAACCACCAACTTGACTTTGCTCTGTGTATAGTCAAGAGCTGACTTTCAACAAGAGAAATCCCTCTCATTCTCCCTCATAAATGCAGCTCTATAATTAAAAAGCCTATTCATTTCCTATAAATTAATCCCTGTATAATACCAACTTAATACCAGCTATGAACTGCCTGCCCAGAGGAGTTTTCCATCTATTGACTCCTCTGTGAAATCCTATCACATATGGACTTGCATTTCTACCCAGGAGAACTTTTACAATCTTTTCTCCAATGCCCGATGAAGGGTGTTTGTGCCTGAAAGCTTTCAATTAAAGACATTTTTTTCTGCAAAAATCTTGTTGGTTTAATAAAAGACATCATCTCTACTATGAGTCCTGATTGTCCTGTATAATATATACCTATCCCTCCCCACCCTGTATTAGTAGCTTGTTTATAGATGAATTGGAAAACCAAGTAGCTTATGTTCATCAAAATTCCCTTCATCGATACATTTAAATACCATATTTTTCATTTTTGTTTAGAAATGTTATACAATGTTCCTATGTGCTACTTAAAAAATGCTTCTATATTAACATACTGGTTGCAGTGATAGAAGTTGTAAATTAGAGATGCTCCCTAACAGGGGACTGAGGAAGATGGGAATTGGGACATGGTCCCTCAGTTAGGAAGCAGCCAGTCCAGCGGTTCTTAGACTTTTTAGACTCAAGGCAGCTCTTGGTATCCCTCAGAAAATGCCAGCTCCTAGTATTCACTCATCTTGGGACTACAGAAAAATACTAGAGCAATTGTATTGCAAAGAACTCGGAAAGACCACTGCAGGTCAGAATATTTTAACACTAAAAATTTCTATTTGAAATCTCTTGTGAGTCATATCTGCACACTTAGTTTCATCGTTTCCTAGTTTCTAGGGTCGGAAGGGACCTGAGCAGATCATCTAGTCCGACCGCCTGCCGTGACAGGAAGAGCACTGGGGTCAAACGACCCCAGTAAGGTGGTCATCCAACCTCCTCTTAAAAACCCCCAGGGTGGGAGCCTGCACCACCTCACTTGGAAGCTGGTTCCAGACTCTAGCCGCCCTGACCGTGAAGTAGCGCCTCCTGATGTCCAACTTAAACCTTCCCTCCGCCAGCTTGTGACCGTTGTTCCTGGTCACTCCTTGCGGCGCTCGGGGGAACAGGGACTCCCCCAGCGCCTGCTGATCCCCCCTAACCAGTTTATAACAGGCCACAAGATTCCCCCCTCAGCCTTCTCTTTCCTGAGTCAGATGCTCTGCCATATAAATTGTCTAACTTCTTAATACGTGCTTTTCACATTAGCTCCTGGGATAGCTACCACTGTCCCAAACAGGCATCCTGGGGCAGACTTAAAAATCATAGAAAAAAATAGGGCAGGAAGAAACGTCAGAAAGTTATCTAGTCCAGCCCCCTGCTCAAGGCAGGATCATCTCTGTCCAAACCATCTCATCCAAGCATTTGCTCCTAAAATTGTTCCTGGGATGGAGACTCCACTGCCGCTCACTTATAAAAAGGGTTGATTATAAAGAGGATGGAGATCAACTGCTCTCCCTGTTCACACGGGACAGGACAAGTAGTAATGCAAGCAGGGAGATGTAGGTTGGCTATTAGGAAGAACTTGGTCACTCTGAGGATGGCTGAGTGATAGACAGGTTAACTAGAGAGGTGGCAGATCCCATCACTGGGGAGGTTACATAGACATTTGTCTGTGGTTGTTCAGGCGGGGTGGTCCTGCCTGGAGCGGAGGTCAGAATCAACCTCCTGAGGGCCTTTCCAGTCCTCTCTTTGTAGGACCCCAGGCTTTTAGCCTCACGTCTTTTTCAGCGCTCTCTCGTTTATTTGACTAAACCCACCCCCCTCCTTATCACGTGCCACCCAGACCTGAGTTTTGCTGGTTCTCCCGATGTGTCTAGACTCGTCGATCCCACACGGTGATGAGAGCTCCTTTTTTTCTGCCAACTCGATGAGCAACAGAAGGCTTTGGCTGGTACCCAGCAGCTGACAGAGGTGGGTGTAGACACAGCAGGACTCTCTGCCAGCTGCCTCCATCCCTTCAACAGTTGGTGCCGCCATGCACAGCCACCAGATGGGTGCGTACATGGTCCAGCAGCTTCCTCTAGTCTAGCCTCTGCTGTCTGCTGGCAGAAGACTTCTCAGGCAGACAGGATCCCTATCTTGACTTGAGAGCCTAATTCCTGAGAATCCTAGGACTCGAGTGCCTAATTCACTGAAGTCCTCTGTGCTCTGGTTTCTTCAACAGCCTAGAGCCAACACATCTCTCTCCTGCAAGGATGTTACAAAGCTAAACCTCCCCGTTGTTTATCAAGCACTCTGAAATTCGTACGGGGTTGGCAATAGTGTGGAGCTGTCGATTCCTGAGTATTCGCCGGAGCTCAGAGACAGGGGACGCATTGCTTCCATTGACAATGGGATTTGTCCGATGGAAGTGACTTTGGATGGGCTGTTGTGTAAGTGGCCTGGTCCACTGGGGTGGCTTAAGTGCTAAGACCAAGAGTCCAGCCAAGAGCTGGGGTCAACCATAATGGGCTGGGACACGGGCAGCCCAAAGCGGAGCCCAGGAGTCAAGCCAAAGAAAGAAAGCCCAAGCAGAAGCCATAGAAAGAGGTACAGGGGCATTTGCTGAGCAAGGACAAGCGTATGCTGACTGGTCTGAATCTCTAGGAGCAACTTTTGAGAGCAGCAAATTGACCTCAGCTGGGACCAGGGCCAAGCACCTGCATCATCACACCTGCCCCTCATCTCTGGCTAATGCAGCTGCCCCAGATCTCTGCAGCTGGATGGGCTGCTGCAAATACCACTCAGCCCTTATAAGCACATTTGCAGCCTTCGTTTCTTCTGGCAAGCTCCATGTTCACTGCTTTCTGGTTCTCCTGGCTCCTGTCTCAGCTTTGGCTTTCTCTGCCCCGATCTTGGATCTCCCTTGACTCTCGGTGCTGCCCCTGCTCTCTGGTTTCCCTGGCATCCTCACACAGGTTGGCGTCCTTGACCCTGACCTCAGATCGTCCTTGGGACTCGGTGCTGGTTCTCTGCCTCCTGGCTCCTGACCTTGCCTTACATCTCTTGGACCTCCCCTCTTGGCTCTGGTAACCTGTGTCCCTGCCCTGCTGACCCCCAGGTCACTCCTTCCGCCCACCATGGGCTCAGCTGCCTACATCTCACCCAAACCCTCACGAGCTGAACCTGAGTTGAAGCCACCCCTGAGATCCTGACATAGACTTGACTTGGCGTAAAGAAGGGTAGGAAAAATATGGACATAGGAACATCCAAGCTGAACAAAACTCCTGGTTTAAGGCTGGTTAAACGTTGGAAGAGGTTACCTGGAGAGGTGGTGAATTCTCCATCCTTGGAAGTGTTTAAGACTAGTTTAGGCTTCAACTTGACTGGGAGGGTTTATGCAGCAGGAAGATGGACTAGATGCGACCTCCCGAGGTCCCTTTGAGCCCTGTTTTTCTAGGAGTCTAGCATCCTTGATTAAAACAGAAGAAAATTGGAAGAAAACACAAACAAAAAAAAGGCCCTGAAAAGCCACAATATTCTGCAGGGGTATGAAACGTGTTAAACGTGTTTTCCCAGAGTCTCTCTTTCTCTCTCTCTCTCTCCATTTATATAAATAAATTAAAAATGTGTGATGACAGGGCAAAAGGTTGTGGTTGTTCCTAGTTTGGAAGGAGCTGCCTAATCCATTCCTTGCATCGGCCTTCGTGGGCAATGCAGTCATCTCAGCTTCATGCCTTGGAGGGAAACCCTCGTCAAACACGAAACAGTGCCTGCGTGTGGATGTCGTTAAAATCCAATTGTGAGCGAGCAATTACTTCAAGCCTCCAGCTACTAAATCCTACTGTGCTGGCCTGTGGGGGGCACAAAGAGCTCTGTTTTTAAGGGCTGATTCATTGCATCAGGAGTTACTGGTGGGTTGCTTTTAATCCTAATGGCTTGTTTTCATAGGTGAAAACGGTTCCAGCCACAGGACTTGTGAGCACACCAGCCGGGTGATGGATAGTGTATTAATCGCTAGCAAGACAGGAATAGGGAAACATGTGGGGGGTCTTACAGGGGTCTGCTACAGTGGCGACCTGAGCCAGCAAGAGGAAGATGCTCTAGGCAGGTTGGTGCCTGAGCACTGCCA
>NW_017729033.1:3934993-3949860 GCF_001723915.1 Gavialis gangeticus
CTGAGCACTGCCAGGGTGTCCCGTAGCGGCTCCCCAATCCTGCAGGGTCTTGCTCCTGCCTTCCAGGGTCTCACCTTGCTGCTACCTTCCTGCTATGCCTCGGTGATGAAAATAATGAGGGGAAGCTGTCCTCAGAGGCAGGCAAGCCTAGGTGCCCTCTCTCCTTCTTTTCCAGTATTCATTTCCTCGGGACCTAGGAGCTTTAAGGGCTAAATTTGTGGCCTCCTCCTACCCCGACAGTCATGCCCCTGCCTCGCAGGTGTTGCTCATCACAATCTGGTTCTCCTGTAGAGGCCTCAGCCCCCGTGGGCTAAAGCCAGATGCAAGCTTCCAGCCTTGGCCCACTGATTTGGACCCAGCTCGCTCAACCTCAGCCCACTCTGGGTATCCCATCTGTCTCGTCTACCCCTCCGTCCTGTCTTGTGCTCTGCCTCAGCCCCCTGGTTTCCCTGCTCTTGGTATCTTTGGCCCCGGGGAAGGTGGTTCCCAGCTCTGCCTCCTTCTCCGCAGCCTACTGGTCCCCGGGCCTGGAAGGGCTGGATGGTGGGTGCCCCTGCAGCACCCCTCCAGACCACTCTTTGCAGCCACATCCGGTCCTCTGGTCATACGACAAACGTGAATAAACCCAACCAAAATGCAAGCATCCTGCATTCACAAAGCTCACTTCCCACACATTGTTAAAACTCCCAGGGCTAAAGCTGTCTCTGGGTAGCCTCGGTTCCCTGGGTGCTGCTTCCCTGCAGTCAGCTTCCCCTTTCCCTGCAGGGGCCTGACTGCCCATCTGGGCTCAAGGACAGTGCTTATGTGCCCAGGAGTCCCACCCCCTCTCAATTCCCCTCCCAGGGTCTTATGAGCTCCCTAAAGCAAAAGGGGCTTTGTTTTGTACAGCGCCTGGGGCAATGGGATCCCCAACCCTGTCTGGAGGCCTTAGATGTTACTGATCAACAGGAAAAATGAAGAACAGACCCTGTTTTTCTACTTTGGGTTGGAGTACTGGGTTGAGATTTTGACCTGAGGGGGTTTTTATCATCCAGGAGCAGCCTGTGAGATTTGCACCTGGTTTGGTCTGCACACCTAAGCTCTGAACCAGAAGCTAAATAATTAGATCGATTTGGGAGCACTGATGGATCCATTTCCTTTCATGTACAGCAACCTCTCAGCGAGGAGCCCCAGGCTCCACGAACGTACTCATAGACTCTCCTAGTTTCAGTCATGGACCCAGGGCTTCATCTCCACTCCAAGCTTTGGAAGGATTTGAAGCCCAAACCTTCAGTCTGAAATCAGCAGCTCAGCTCAGACTTCAGATATGAATTCTCCCAAACTTTCGAGTCCCAAAACGAGATCTGAGTGTCGTGGTTCAGGCCTGTGTCTAGAGTCTGGTACCTCTTTGTAACGCCCACTCACACCTGGGAGTCAGCGCCTCTTTGCAGAAGTGAAGGGCCTGCCATCGAGTGGAAATGAACCTCGGGTGCCCTGACGGGAAGGAGTAACGAGTCTCCTAAGGCAAACTCTGGAGCACAAATGCAAAGCATGCCGTTTTCTTTAGCCCACCTATGCAGTAGGCCCAGTAAATATGTCAATGAAAGAATCTGTGAAAAGGGTGAGACTCTGGCAAACATGGTGAGACCTGCATATCTGGCTACTGTGGAGATCTGAACAACAGAGGAACATGCCAATGTAAGTAAAGGCTTCCATCCGGGTGCATTCAACCCCACGGTGTATTTCTCACAGTGCCTCCATTTGGCGGTGGGGTCCATTTGGGAAGAGGATCAAGTCAACTAAAACAGCACTGTTTCTTTGTTTCAGAGGTAAGAAGAGAACACGAGGGTTTTACCTTAAATTACGCAGACCTGACTTCTGTTCTTGTTTGCAATGAAGGGTAGACATGAGGTCAAGAGGCCAGAGCCTCAGGAAAGGCCAAATGCTGAAAGCTTTATTTAACTTACAGAATCACAGAAAATGAGAGTGGAAGGGAGCTCAGGAGGTCACTTCTAGTCCAACCCCCTGCTCCAAGCAGGACCAGCCCCAACTACATCATCCCAGCCAAGGCTTTGTTGACCTGGGTCTTCAACACCTCCAAGGATGGAGACTCCACGACTTCTCTGGGTAACCTTGTCCAGTACTTCGCTACCTTCCTCCTGAGAATGTTTTCCCTAATATCCAACCTCAACTTCCCTTGCTGCAGCTTGAGCCCATTGCTCCTTGTCCTGTCACCTGCCGTCACGGAGAACAGTCCAGCTCCATCCTCTTTGCAGCCCCCCTGCAGGGAGGTGAAGGCTGCTATTCAATCCCCCTCGGTCTTCTCTTCTGCAGTCTAAATCATCCCAGTTCCTTCAGCTGCTCCTCATTAAGTCATGGGCCACAGCCCCCTAACTATTGTCATTGCTCTCCGCTGGACTCTCTCTATATATTCAGCCCAAACTGACCGTGAGTTCCCAAGTGGGATACCTTAGATATCTTCCCAGGTTATGGGGAACAAAGGCTGCATCCTATCCCATTAGGAGCTGCCAGGATAAGCTGCCAGGTTTACAGATGCTGTACCCAGCCATCAGAGAGCTCAGAGCACAGACTGCATGCCTTTTTTTGGAAGGAAATATCTAGTTGAATGACTCTGAAATGATAACACTGGAACAAATCCAGAGGCCATTAGGTACCTTCCCAGGTCAGTCTGCTGTGCATCCCAGTGGCTCAAAACATCAGGGTAACTGCAGGGGTACAATGTGACTCTGTTTGCTCTAAAAAGCACATTCCCTGCCCTCCCCAGCCCCACTTTTAAGCAAAAGTGTATTCTCTATTAGCAAAGGTTAAGGCCCCTTGCTGTGACTGCACAGGTGTGAGTTTGAGCCCTGCCGTGCTGCCAGATGCCCTCACTTCAGCCACCTGTTCACACAGGCTGTAGAGTCAAAGGTGGCTGGGTGTGTCGTGAGACAAGGCTTCACTGCGTGCTGCTGGCTGTAGGAGCTGGCGTGCCTTACCCCTGCCGACATAATGGGCCGTTTGGCTTGGGTGGACCTGTGACATGGCCCTAGGCACCTCGTGCCCCAGCTGCAGCTGCGCTTCCCTGCAATAGAGACAGATGCATCTGCGTGGCAATGTTAAGTTTGCAAACCTTTCAATCACTGTGCAGCTGGAAGCCAGACTGCCCCAACTCCCAAAAGTCTGGTGAAAGCAGGCTCTCAGCAGAGCACTGCTCCTTAGAGACGGCCACAACCCAGAGGGCTTTTTTCTTTGTTTTGCAGGAATTTGGGGCATTTTTTGAACTTCGGTTTCAGCCTGATTTGGACCCAAAAAAGCTTTTTTTTAATGTCTAATGAAGCAGAATCTCCCTGGGTCCCGCCACTGGTCCGTGAAATGTCAGTTTTAGTGCTAATACCATCGGTGAAACGGATAAGGATTATCAGGCTCATTAAGCAGCCTGGCCCCTTCTTGGGAAGATCTGCTCTGGGTATCTCCCCATGGCCAGAGATTCCTCAGCTTCCAGCCTCCCTGGTTTTTGGGGTAAAATCACCAGGAATCCAGACACTTGGAACCATGCCCTGGTTTTGGTGACGGCTCATTGAACCTGAGATAATCCAAACAAAGGACATTTCAGGCTCAAAGAGCAGGCATTTCAAGACAAAACTTTGCTTCTTAGGAAAATTTCTGACTAGCTGTACCACTTAGTATACTGATAGCTGAGTTTGGGGCTCCAGTTAGCCTTTCTGTTTCCTTGTGTTCAAAGTACAGGGATAAAAGGAATCAAACCCAAAGCAAGACCAAATAAGGATGACTTTGTTCTGGATGTCAAGGACCGGGTCAACATCTGGGTGGTCCTCTCAAAGGAACATGTTACTGTAGGCACGACTGCTTTCCCTCTCCCCTGACATAATAAAGATACCATTTGATATATTAAAACAAACCAGTTAGAGGTATTTTTTTTCTCAGCACAGCCTCTGTTTAGGTTGCAGATGATCCAAGGCATTCATTAAGGGCATGTCTACATGTACATTTATGCGCTTTAGTTAATGTGCATTAAATCTAGTACCTCCATTGTGAGGTACTAGGAATATGTGCATTAGCCTCTCTTAATGCGTATTAACTAAAGAGCATGGGGCCCTGATACATGAGTGTGGAGGCTGCTCGAGATGAATCGAGTCTGCTGGAGCATGGCAAGTACCACACTCCAGCAGCCTCCTTGCATCTCATGTATCAGCGTCCCCACACTTGCTTAAAAATGTCAGTGGGAGCACTTGAACTAAACCTCATTTAATGAGCTTTAGTTCAAGTGCCACCGCCACCATTTTTAAGCACAAGGACACTGCTACATAAGCCGCAGCAGTGCTTTAATTAGAGCAGGTCTACTTAAAGTGCCCGACACCTCCGGATCACATGTAAAAGTGCCCATGGTTTTAAAGTGATGCTTATGCGCATTAGCCTATTTTAATGTGCATTAACTAAAAAGCACTTTTTTTAGTGACACTTTAAGGTTCATTAAATAGGCTAATGTGCATTAAAGTGCACTTGTAGATGCGCCCATAGTTAATGAAATTCATATTATCCTTCATTGACAAGTTAAATTACATAGATGGGATTCTGAAAGAGTTAGCACACTTCTGAGTTGTCTAATGCTGGCTGCAGAAGCCACTGGCTTGACAGACTCCAGGCTACCCTGTGCTGTGTGTGCCACAGAAATTATATAGAGTGAGACGGATAAAGAAGAAATGAAGGGGGAAAGTAAGGATCTAACCAGCCAGACTCTTGATGATGCTACAGGATATCTGGGAGGAGCACAAGAAGAATAGTTCAAGCATTATTTTGAAGTTGGGGCCAAAAATGAAATGCTTCCAACTCCAACATGAGGACTGCTCAGCTGTAGGCAAAAAATAGCCATCACAGGGCACTATCCTACCCCAGCGTTGTTGTTGAGTTCATTCTGTGCGCTGCTGGATAAATAGCCCTCCGGCTATGTCCTGTGAAGAGGCAGCGGGACAAAGGCTTGGGCCCCATGTTCATAGCAGAACTCCCACCGACTTTAATGTGAGGGTGAATGGGCCCATCTTGACCAAGCATCTTAGGTGGAAATTCATTGGAGCCCTCCCAAATGATGTGCCCAGGACTTGCAGTAGGGCAACGTTTGCTGCATGCAGGACGATGAGATCTGACCTGCAAGGATTACCCTTGATCCATGTAGGTCTCCATCTGTGTAGTGCGAAGTCTGCCTCTTGTTCTGAGCAAGCAGTTGGGTACCTGGATTATTCCCTTTTGCATTTACACAAAGCCGTTTTCAAGAAAGTGCTTCAGTATTTAATGCCCAAAATCTGGTCATGTGCAGACACTGGGAATTCAAGTCAGCAGGTATCCAGTATGATCGGGGACAGAAGTTCAATAAATGGATTTAACCTAAGTAAGTTAAGTCTGATACTATATCTATACAGATGTATCTTAAATCAGTTTGAGCCATTTTGAAGGCAGTTCATGTAGCCTGAACTTCTGTTGTGTTACAGATTTGAACCGGTTCTGATTGCTTATACCAGTTCACGTGTAATTTCTGTCCCTAGCCAATGTGAACAGGTAAGTGGGATTTTGCAAAATTTTGCAAAATGTTACATGTGTCAGGATGCTTTTAAGCTTCCCTCCAAGGCATTGGGTGTTAGTTGCAACCAACACTGGGGATTTTGACTGGGTTGTGCTTGTACTTCTGGGACTTAAAATTGGAGGTTCCTGGCTAGAGGGTCTTGTCCCTCCACTCAAAGGCAGACCAACACCATATTTGGGGTCAGGAAGGATTTTTTCCCTGTGGTCACTTTGGTACAGACTGTGGGAGTTTTTTCCTTGCTCTGCAGTGGGGGGCATGGCCCTCTACCTGGGATCTTTTGATCGTATATTAACAACCTTAATGGGGCAAGGTTCAAGTCTCTTATACGAAGCATTGAAGAGATCTAGGGTCACTTGCACATCCTGTGCAGAGTGAGCTGTCATGCAACAATCATCTGAAAACTGAAGGTTGTGGATGTCCTTAGCGGTTTTTGCCTGGAAACTCCCAAGGTTGAAAATCTTCCCAACCACTCGATACTGGATACTGATGCCGGATGGTAGATCATCTTGGGTGAGGTGGATGATGACGGTCAGGTAGATGGTGAACAGGGTGGGGATGATCACACATCCTTGTTTGACCCTGGTCCAGATGCAGAAGGACCAGGGTGGATGGGGCTTAGGGCTGAAGGACTTTGGATGCCCAAAGTCACTACCAAAGGGCGAGTCCTTGTGTTTATAACCTAGATGTCCCCAGTCTGTGTCAGCTCTTTTCTCTCCCTCTGTCAAGATGTCCCTCTTTATTTGTCTCCTGGCCAAGGCCAGACACCTGCAGCTTGTTCCTTGCCAACGGCAGCTCCCCCTTTCCAAGTTTCGGCACCTAGGCTAGGGACAGAAGTTACACATAAACCGGTTTAAGTCACCAGAAACTGGTTTAAACCTGTAACAGAACAAGCACAGTGCACATAATCTGATTTCAAAAAGGCTGAAACTGGTTTAAGATAAACCCGGCTGCACGCAGTATCAGACTTAACTGATTTGGGTCAAACCTGTCTATGAAACTTCTGTCCCAGGCCCTAGAGCTCGCTCCTTGCTGAGCTGAGGCTTTTCTAGCTCACTCTCTACTGAACTGAAGCATCTTCAGCTTCCCCCTGCTGAGTACAGCTCACCTCTTGTTATCTCCACTTTATTAGTGAGGTCTGAATTTTCACTCCCCAGCTTGTTCAGCTGTTGTTTCTTTCTTTGAATTAGCTTTTTCACTTACTCTATCTTTTATCAGGCCACCCAGTGGTCAGTGAAGCCTTTAACTCTCAAGGTCCTTTGCAGTGTACTACATTTTAGCATATCTATGGCCTAGAATAACCAAAACCCCTACGCAGCCTTTGCTCATCTATGCACCAGAAGTGAGATACACCTCCGAGCAGAGGCAGCACAAGGCAGTGGGGACATTTTCGCTACCTCTGGTTCCTCAAACCAGGCTCTCGTAGCTCTCGCCTGGTGTACAGGCGTCATGAGAGCGGTTTGCACAGGGACTGATTTTGCTCCAGCTGCAGCAAATGTCTTTCAATTTTGGATCACGGAAAGAGGGAACCCTTATGCGTGTGGCTTTATCAGGGGAAATAGTGCGGTGAAGGGGGTGAGGAGGGAGAAGTGAATGCCGCTGGAGGCTTCGGCACCAGGACAGCTTGGGGGGCACTGCATTTGCTCCTGCCTCTTCTCCCTTCTGCCTCCCACGTGTCAGCTCTAGGACAGTGTGGATGGGAGCCTGGAGGAAACTGAACCGAAAAGCCAGGAAACAATGATATCATCTCATGGCGTGCCCCTCCGTGGGTGGCTGGCCGGCCCAGCGTCTGCGTCCGGCATGCTACATGGTAGATGAGCAGTGTTTCCTCAATGGCTTTGCACCTTTTCTGTGTATTTGCTGCCTCCTTGTGCCTACAGAATAACAAGATGTCTCAGCATCTTGCCTCTCTCACAGCTCGGTTTCAGCCTCAGCAAATGCAGGAGTGAGATGGGCTCACTCTCACACACAAGATGCCTCCCCCGAGCAAACAGTTTGCCCTCAAACCCCACCTAAAGCCTAACCTGCTTCTACCCCAAAGCCCAGGAGAGTGTCAGCAATGCCTTTTAGTTTTCATCCCATTTCTTTACTCTTACAATGACACTGAATAGCTGCTTAGGTTTCTCCTAGCCCCTCCTGATCCTTTCGTTTCACCTGCTCTTTCTGCCAGGTCTGAAATTAGGTCCCCATCCTGAGCCCAAGCATTCACATCGGTACCTTTATCCACCCAAAAATAGCTACACGTGAGAATGGGGTCTTCCCTTGTAAACTGTCCAGAGCAGGAAGATTGCTCTGTCTCTACCCTGAGATACATCGGCTCTCCCAGACGCTGCGACATCACAACTCGTTGATGATTGTTCAAAGTCCAATCCTGATACTATCGTGGCACGTTTCCTGGTTCAGATCTCCAACTAGTATAAATGAGGGAGCTCCATCCATCCAGGGCACCGCACCCGTTTACATCAGCCGAGGACGTGCCCTTTGTCGCACAGAGAAAGCTTTGTCCCAGCGTGAAGCCGACACAGTCGTTTCCAAATTAGATAGGAACGGAGCAAGGATTTCTTAGGGTGATATTGTTGGGGACCAACTCTGCAGTTGGGGTAGAGTAGGAAAGGAGAAAAGCTTTTCAATGTGATCATTCCTCCCCCAGATCCACTGCGTCGGAGACAGAGGTAGGCCAGAGAACAAAGGCATGTCTCAGATTAGCGGCTGGGTAGCAGCCAGCAGCAAGAGCCAGTCACAAAGCTGGTGTAGCGAGACCGCTATCTGACGGAGAGGAATAGAAATATTAACACGAGCAGAGAAATCTGCATGACTTTGAGGGCTGACAGCCCCTGAATTGTTAGCGTCTTCCTATTTGGTAGCCAAGCAAAGCTAAGAAATGAATGAATGTTTTAATCTGCTAACCTTCCTAGAAATCTGGAGTGGTTTATAACTATACGCATGCATAGATGTAGATCCCAAGTGGCCACATTTTGAATGGCTTGCTTGAGGTAATAAAATCATGCTGCCCGCATGGAAATCTCTTTGCTTTCCTTGTATTCAGAATAGCGTGTTGCTCCCAGCGATATAGCGGGAGACCCAATGTCATATGTGTTTCCAAACGCAGTGGGGTGCCTTAATACTTGTTTGCCCCTTCCTCTTGGAAGGATGCGCAGTCTCGAAACCTGATTTAAACTCCACACCTGACAGTCAAACAGGAAGCTAATAATAGATTTACTTTCAATAGCATTGCCTCTCTGGACACAGCAACCAAGAATGATAACACTTTCAGGCTTGTTTGCATACTGTCTGCAGCTAGATTTAGTGCCATGGGAGACTCATGTAATAGCCAAAGCAAATAAAGAATGAGCAAGGAAATGCTGTGTTTTTTTATGTAGAGAGGGAAATAGTCTTTCCCACCTGCACTGGGGAATGCTTCAGGATCTTCTGGGCAATGCCCTGGGATACAGAGCAAAATATTTTCTATGCATCAGGAAAAACGTTGGTCTTTGGTAGCCACCGTTTCCAAAGACATGTTCTCCACATTGTGTGGTTCAGTTCCCAGAGTCCAGATTTGGTCCTGTCATTTGGTCTTCGGATGACCAGGAAACATCCCCATGGTAGAGACTTAGTGCTTTGTGTGCACAGCTTATCATGGAGCATATCATGTGCGCAGCATTTGTGTGCACAACTTATCATGGAGTATATCATGTGCACAGCATATCATCATCATCATCATCAACATCATCACAAACCTGACCCAGGTCTTGGAATGATTTCAGCCACTCCTTTCCAATCGCTCTGAGATTACAGCCCTCCAGGTATGCCAGCTGCAGATTATTCAAAGCTGGCCCAAATCCAAGCACGTTGGAAAGTGGAGATGAATTACTGGGACACTGAGGTTGAAGACATAATTGGATGGGTCAAGAACTGGGATAATATTAATGAGTAGAAAGAAGATATATGGTGTGCCAGTGACACCCCCCTGGTTCTTTCCCTGTTGTTCTTACATACCATCCTACAACAACACCCCTCCGAGTAACATAGTCCTCTCTTTGCAACCAGGAGAGATTCAGTTCATTCCTCTGGGACCTCCTGTTCCAAATAAAATCTTTAAGGCTAGGCACAGACATTACACATAAACCGGTTTAAGTCATCAGAAACTGGTTTAAACCTGGAACAGAACAGATGTTCAGTGCGCACAAACCAGTTTGAAAATGGCTGAAACTGGTTTGGGACAAACCTGGTTGAATGTCGTATCAGATGACTTAACTGATTTAGGTCAAACCGGTTTATGCACTGTCTGTCCCAGACCTAAAAGCCTTCTCTAAGTTTTTCCCCTTTTTTTGGTTGGGTTTTTTTTGGTTGGTTGTTTTTTTGGAGTGAAAACCAGAATCTGTGAGAGGTCTAGAGGTGATTGACAAGGAATTAATTCAAAAAGGCTTTTGCTTTCCAATAATACAAGATTCAATCCTTGTTTCCCCTAAGTATAACACTGGGCCAATATTATTTCTGCAGAAGGCAGGGTAGAGATAGCGCATTACAGGCCAGCTGAATCCAAGGTGCATCAGCTTGCGTGAGCAGGAGCTCACTTTTTCAGCTAACTTTGCTCATGCAAAGTGATGTACCTCCAATTCTGTTAATTGATACAGTGCATCTCTGCATCTCCACCCTGCCTCCTGCTTGACTTCAGCCTGCCAGGGTTAGCTACTCTGCTCGGTGTTATTCCTGGCTAGGCTTCCCAGGTAAGACATGACTGAGTGCCCATGTATTTCAATCATGGCGTGGTCAGTTGTGCCTGGGTTTTGGGGTGAAACGCTGTGTCCAGTGACCTCGCTTTGATTTCAAGGACCAGATGTCTGTCTCAGGGAGGGGCAGAAACCCAGCTCTTCCCTGTCCTCAAGGGACTGCCTTCACCGCTGGGTACGGAGTCGTACTCCCACTCACTTACTCTCTTTGTGGCCCCTTGGATCTTGCCCTGTTTGCAGCTCTTCGACAGGAAAGGTGGAGAGAAGTCTTCATCCCGGCCTTGCCGTCAGCCTGGGAGTTAGGGGAGTAGATGAGGTGGGCTTTGAGGTCCTTGAGGTGAGGAGGATCTTGAGTCCAGGCAAAGCACCCTAATTACTAACCTGTTCTATAAAAACAGTGCCGTTGCCGCCACCTCCACAGGAGAGGAGTAAGCCACCGCTTGGGGCATTGTGTCACGAATCCCAACCCCATTTAAAGCAGAGGGAACATAAAGTGTGCCTACACTGTGCCCCAATTCTGCAAATGCAACCGTGAAGATCCCCCAGCATTGTCCCTTGCCCCCGTTATCACCACGTGGTACCAGTGACCTCCCCTACCCTTTGCACGGTTGTGACGGGGACGCAGAGTCGGACAACCCTGCCCTTGAGCGTGCCGTTGCCCTACCACAGTTTAATTCCTGCCACAAAAGCTCAGCTCCTGCATCTGTGGCCTTTTAATGAAATCAATGGGAGGGATCCCAGGGCTCTGTTTGATGGGCTGTGCGAGAACGATCTTTCCAGGAAGGGCCGTGCTTGCAAGCAAGATGCTGCCAGGCTGCTATTGTACGTTGTCCCCCCTTTTCGTTTCTGCTCTCGGGGCCAGCTGTAAATCACTGTCTAACCTGACAGCATTGTTCCTGCTGCTCTAAGATCAAGGTCAAGTTCATGGGGAACAGCTCAGGATTCAACGGAGACATGGTAGACATACAGGCCAATTCGAGTTCAAAGAAGACCCCTTCATTGCTGATGCCGTCATGATTTTGTTTGGTGCCTCTTTATCCTGGGGGCGCAGAACTGTTCCCTGGTTTCCTCCTGTCATTTCAAATGACCTCTTAATCAGCCCGGTGGTGGAGGGATGTTCAATATGAATCTATGAACCCCAACACTTGCATTTCCTGAATATTTCCAATTTGGTGAGTCTGAATATTAGCTGAGAAATGCAAGGGGGAGAAAGGGAAATATGGCATTCGCTCCATTGCTGCGGTCTGAGCCCGATTGCCTCATTTGGTTGAACTATTCCTAGTTTTCAGTTAGGGAGATGAACTCCCATTAAACCTAATTCTGTACCACGAGACCTCAGATGTTTTCTGGGTTCGGCTTTATTATTTCTGCTTCATTTTTCACAGCAAAATTTAAACGCGGATCTAGTTGTGCATGAATGTCGAAGAAAGCCCAGAGCCTAGGAACATGAAGGCCTTTGTGAGCATTTCCTCAGTTGTTACCACCCCGATTATCATGGGCAATTTAATTCCTACTCCTTCTTTATTTCTGATCTTATTTTATGCAGTTCCTCCTCTGCATAAATCATTTCCTGATTCATCTGCTCTTCCTGCCGGTCTGAAAATAGTTTCTAATCATTGTCCTTAAACCTTCCACGTGAATCCAGGCTCGCCCTCTGTTGTGATAGATGAACCGTGCCTTATTTCTTCCTCTGGCTACAGTATTGTCCATTAAATGAATACCCGGGTATTTTTAATATAGCAACTTAAGCCAGTTTCCTGGCTCTATGGCAAGAATAGACCCTCTCTCTTTGTCTCCGCTTCCACTTGAAACGTCCTGTTTTTCACAGGAAAACATGAGATTTCCATGCTCTGTATTTACTTATATTTTTAAAGAAAAGCTTTTTTCCCCCCTCCCTTGTCTCCAACAAAGCCGTTGGAGCGCATCTCTGAAATAGTGAGGGTGAAATCCATCCCTAATGCAGGGACGCTGGCATCAGAGGGGTTACACAAGGAGAAATTTGCCCCAAATGTCTAATCATTGTCTGAATTAATGAAAAAAAAAGGGTTTCTTTGGAGTATCCTGAATAGTGCAGCTGCAGCAATTATCTCCTCGCCCATCAGAAAGACAGCAAAATTAGTTCCAGATATAAAAATGAACAATGGAGGCGAGACGTGTCGCCATTATTTATTTTTTCAGCTAATGGCTCCTCATTCATTCTGGAGAATAATCTTCTCCTCCCATGTGCTTTGTGGTGATCAGGCAGCCTTACTTGTGACTCAAAGTGGAGAACTCAGGATTTACATGAGACTGGGCTTGCAAAGAGATGCATTAGCTTCTGCAAAGCTTTTGCTCCCCCCTCCACCCCTGCCAATAATTTGTCATCTAAATGGCTTCATCTAGCTCCAATCAGCTCAGTCTTGTGACTTTTATCCTCAAGAGCAGCCTGATTTAATTCCAATCCAGTTCTCTCTTCTAATCCTGCCTCTGCCCCTGAAATGCCCTGTGGCTTCAGTCAGGCATTTCATCACTTCTTCCCCTTTTGTTTAATCCGTGGTTGTGCACTCTTCGGAGCAATGTCTCTTCCCTGGGTATGGCCTGGCCGCACTGCAGTCAAAGGTCCTGCTGATGTGCATGAGCTGTCTTTAAACCAATAAATATCTGGGCAGCCGGTTTGTGCCAGGCACTGCACTGCTGCGGCAGTGTGGCGTGCAGAAATGACAATAGCTCAGCTCCAAATATGTCTGCTCATGCTTCAAGTCCTGGCTGACCGCAGCATAGACATGCCCTGTATTTCTGTGCAGCGCCTACCTTGGCTGGGGCAGCTCTCACTTCTGGTGCTATAAAATACATATATTAAAGCACTAGTGGATAAAGTGGGCAGTCGTGTATATTGTGCAAATGGCACCAGCCATTTGGCAAATCCTGTTGACTTCCACGCGGCAGGCACTGCATAGACTGATCATAGCGGGTCAGCTAATTTGTGCAGAAGCAGCTTGCCTGCAGCTGGTCACACCTCCTTAAGGCTGATTGCTTTGTTACTCAGAGCATCTTGCCCCCAACAGAGGCCGTGTAATGGACTGGACCTAGTCCACAGGAGGCTAACCTTTTGGGCAGGGGTGCCACCAATTAGCACTGCACCTCCCTGAGAGCTGTTCCAGCTTCTCCTGCTTCTCACTCTATGCTCCTTATCTGATCTGCTGCTCTGCTTTCCGCTTCCTTCCCTGTCTGCTGCTGTGCTTCCCCTCCCCAGCGTGCTGCAGAAACTGCCCATGTTGCTTGTTGCATATGTGCTGCAGTTTGGCTACCTCCGAGCTAGTCAGTGGGTGCAGGCACATAACAATAGGAGCATCGGAAACAGATGGGAAGTGCTGTGGCTCCAATACCGGGGGGGGAATGATTGCTATTTGAAATCTCTGGCTGTGTCCAGACAACAGTGGAGGTTTGATTCCCAGGGGTCGACTAGCAGCGGGACACCTTGTGCCACTGCTGGTTGTCCCTGGGGAACGCCCATGCCACGTGCCCTCTGGTGTGCTGCAGGTTACCCCAGGTGGGGTAGGGGAGGCTGGGGCCAGAAACCATGCTGGCCCCAGCAGCCTTACCTGGGGTCATCACAGCTGCATCACTCCTGCTGCTGGGAGCCTGGCCGACAGCTGGACCATGGCTCTGGTGGGCCAGGCTTCAGTTTTCAGTGGCTCACTCTGGCTTCATGTGCTCCTTCCCATTTTTTTTCTGCACAGGTCTTTTTGACCCCTGGCTCTCCAGGGGTCACCCCCACCTTCATGCTGCAAGATAGCAGTGCAGGGAATGCCTGCATGTGCCGAGCGTGGCACCACAGAGGGGTCTTCCGCACCACATACCGCACGGCCGCACTCATCTGGATGCAGCCTCTGAGCGGATCATGCTCAATACACTTCAACAGCCTGCAAATAACCAAAGTCTACACTAGCTTGACTGACCTGGGGGAGGAGGGAGAGTGCTTGCACCCACACTTTTTAGTTCCCAGGGGGAAGATGAGGGGCTGTGGTTGAGTAGCAAGTGAGGACGCAGCTGGTTTTTCAAAACAAAGCTTTGATTGACCAAGTAGTAAGGAGTTCATTGATAAAAAGTTTCAACAAAAGGGGGGTGTAGCCGTGTCGGTCTAAGGACGTAGGCAGACAAGGTTCTTCGGGTGAATCTGATCTCTTTTATTAGACCAACTTAAGTCGTTGGGAGAGAGTTTTTAAGCAAGCTTTCGGGTTCAAAAACCTTTCGTCAGGCTGAGGAAGTCTCTGCAGTTGGTGTGTGCTCTTCCTGGATGGAGTGAAAAGCAAAGAAGCCAGAGGCTGGGCTGGGCTGCATGCAAGACAGGCAGTCAGTGAAGATGTAGACTGAGGAGTCAACGGGTGAGAGAAAAAAAAAGAGGAGTCAATGGGGGAGAGAACAAAAGGAGGGAAAAGCAGGCAGTAGAGGTCTGGCTGTATACCAGAGTGGCCAGCTGCCACAGTGGGTGGAAGGCAGAAGGAGTGATGCAGCTTGGGATGCCTGGAAGACCAACTAAACCATGGGGCGGGCAATTATTTTGGGCGGAGGGCCGCTTACTGAGT
>NW_017729033.1:3949871-3960113 GCF_001723915.1 Gavialis gangeticus
CTTTCCTATCCTGTCCCTCCTGTACAGCCTATAGCCATCAAGGGCTGCATGACAGGCAGCCAGGGGTAGATAAAAATGAATTTTCTAAATTTTTTAGGGACCCCATGGGCCAGATAAAAAGGCCACATCCAGGCCGTGCGCCTCATTTTGCCCATCCCAGGACTAGACCCATATTGCAGAACCAATTCAAAATAGTACTTGAATTTCCCTGTACTCTTTTGAACTATTCCTGGTGGCTGTAACCTGGTTTAACAGGCTTTTACACCTGTCCATGTCAGGTTTAAATCATCTCAAGTGTTATATGTACCCAAGCACAGTCTCAGGGCTGCTAGTAGCAGAGCCCCAAGAGCCTCTGGAATATGGCAGAAGGAATAACCCCCCACCTCACATAGCAGGTCATTTCCCAACCTCCAAATAAGCCTGCTCTATTCTTCTTCAATTGCAACGGTGAAAACGGGCCATCAGATTCTTTGGGAAACAAAAACTGCGCTTGTTACAAAACAAAACCGAAGATGCCACTTTTCATCCCTGACTCTTTATTGACCTAAATCTCTTCAGCTGTTTTGATAAGCAGTGTCAGGCACATCGATTTCTCCAGTTTCCTTTGTCAACGTTTCTCTTCCTAACAAGCAGTGACTCAGTCAGTCTGCACCGTGCAGTGGGTTACGTGTGCAGACAGCACCGCTGTAGGGGAGAAGGGGTGGGGGCAAGACTCAAAGAAAGCTTATGTCAAGAAGCAATCAGCTAAAATGTATATCATCCTGCTAAATAGTGTGCTAGTCCTCACACCCCTCACTTACCCTCTTTGTCTAGGGGGATTTTCACATACTACACCCTGTGCCTTACCTAGATGCAGGGCTGGACACCAGCACGGGCAAACCAGGAGGCTGCCTGGGGCCCGGACAGAAAGGGGGCCTGAAAATGTCTGGGTTTTTTTCTCCATTGTCCGATTATTATTATATTTATCTCTGGCAAAGCGGGGCCTGATACCAGAAGTGCACCCAGGGCCACCAGGAGTCTAGGTATAGCGCTGCCGAGATGAAAGGTGATTGCAATGGAATTGTCTCCTTTAGTTAGTTTTTTGTATAACACCTAACGCAGTGGTTCTCAACCTTTTTAGACCCAAGGCTCTCCTTGAACAATGCCAGCTCTTCACTTTCACTGAATCATAGAGAAATTGGGCTGGAAGGGACCTCCAGAGGTCACATCTAGCCCAACCCTGTGCCTACGACAGGATCAGCCCTGTGCAAGCCATCCTACACAGATCCGTTGTCTAACCTCTTAGCAAAACTGTTGATGCAGTCACAAGCCTTAACACCTGAACCTGCTGCAGGTAAAGCAGGGGGACCACAGCAGCCAATGTCCTGCTTCTGTTTAGATTTTGAAGATACATTCAAGAGATCCCAGGAAGAGGCCCTTGCCCCCTCCTACCTAGTGGCAACCACCAAAGCCCAGAAACCTGGGAAATCCCTATAGTAAAACATAGGCATTGCTACGCCTAGATCATCCCTGACCAGTGCTTGCCCGGCCTCCAGGGATGGAGAGTACAACTTCAAGCCATTAGTCCACATCCTGCTCTCTGCAGCCAGAGAGAAGCCATGGTTTCCTTCTTCTCTATGGCAGCCCTTCAAGTATTTGCAGACTGCTAGCATGCCCCCTCTTAAGCGCCTTCCGCTCATTTTTTTTTATGAGAGCAACTCTGATTGCCAAGAACTCAAAAAGGCCACAGCACATCAGAAGTTTTTCAGCAGGATGGATTCCTATTTAAATTTCTGGGTTGATCTTGTGAATCATGTGCTGGTGTTTGCACATCTAATACAAGTTTCCCTCACTTTATGTCGTACATGCGTTCCTGGAAAACGGCGCATAACTCAAATTTGCATGAAGGGAACCCACTTCACAATGTAACAAATAGGGATACGTTCCATGACCTCGACTGCTCTGACCCCCAGGCCCATTTCTACCACTTTTTCAAGATATTTTTGGTGCCCATGAACAGCAGACAGTACACACAAGCACAGGGTGGTGGTGAATGGTACCATAGTGGGGATGGCAACTACAGAAATATGTGTTGCAGACAACAAGCAAGTAACACAGATCCACACAGGAGACTATATTTTGGTGTGCATCACTCCCACAATGCACTGCACAAAGCACCTGACTGCGGGCTTCCACCATACTGATTGTATAAGAGTGAATTTACCTTGCATATAACCAATTTTTGGTATAAAAAGGGTCATCGCATAAGAGCGAATTTGCACATACAGAACCCGCATAAGGCGAGGGGAGCCTATAGTGCTAATATTGCATGGCATCCCACAGCACCCTTAAAAGGATCTCATACCATTCCATAGCACCCTTAGAAGGATCTCATAGCACCCCACAGCACCCTTAAAAGGATCTCATAGCACCCCATGGCTAGTCTTAGTCTATTCTGAGCCCCCAAGGCCTGGAATAGACTGCTGCCAGCGGTGGTTCAAGCACCTACCTTGAACACCTTCAAGAGAAATTTGGATGTTTATCTTGCTGGGATCCTATCACCCTAGCTGACTTCCTGCCCTTGGGGCAGGGGGCTGGACTCAATGGTCTTCCAAGGTCCCTTCCAGCCCTAATGTCTATGAAATCTATGGGAGCACCCTTAAAAGGATCTCATAGTACCCCAGAGAATCACAGACCTAACACAACGAGGTTTTGGCTCTTGATTCTGTCTTCTACTGTCATACAAATAACAATAAAAATGGTTTCCATTTATAAAGTGCTGTACCGTGAGCGCGGAGGCTTGTACATCATGTTTTCCTGTTCAGTTGCCTTTCCTGTGCAGATCTAACTAATTAGCAATCATCTCTAAACAGTCTAAGACTCTAGAAACCCTCTAAAGAAATCAGAAGTTTTGCAAACATTCCCCTGTTGCTTATCGGTTATATGGACAACTAGCAGCGGCTGCCTCTAACTAGCGCAAGGAGGGTTGTGATCTGGGTGCTAAAACATGATACCAGTGCTATTGAAGACCTCTTGACTGTTTGAGGTCACTGGCCCTCTGGGGGATTTTAACCTGAGCATGCCGGTGCATACAAATTTCCCTTTGTTTTCACTGGAGTGTAACGTTATTTCATTTTCTGGCCTGTGCGGCTGTTGCAAAACTGTGCTCTCTCAAATAGCGCCATCACTGTATCCATAAGCTTGAGCTGGACTTTAAAATATCCCGAAGAAGAAATTGCCTCAGGAAGAAACTGCTTTTCCAGTTTTGCACTGAGTTAGTTCGGTACGGTTGAATCCTATGCTAGACTTGTTCCATGCAGATCTCATTTTACTTCTTCTGGACTTAGACATTAAGGGAAGGAATATATAGACAAAGCTTGGCGAGATAGATGATGTGCTGTCAGTGCATCGATTTAAGGAGTTTCTATTACCTTGGCACACAACAACATGCTCCAACCAGAGCATTTATATAGTGGGTAAAAACAGACAGTGTTTATTTTGTGTTTTGATTTAATAGGATGCAATGTCCAAGGAAAAAGTTATGATAATAACTATTAATAAATCACTGTGGCCTTCCTTTAAAGGACACTTGTAGGTCACTTCACAGAAAAGACCGTGATTTTAAAACAGGTTTTCTTGCATAGGATGAATACAAAAGACACAGATAGACCTGCCCTTCTATAATTGTTCAGCACCTGGGTTTGTCTGAATTATCCGTGCCACTGTTTAGCAGTTATTTACCAAAGAGTATTTTGCTTATAGTATTTCCAGGAGATGAGGTAAGCTATACAAATGGTGATATTAGGTACCGTGTATGACTTCCAGAAAGCCAGACTAGTGTGTTTCCAGGGGAAAAGCTGACTAAAATGAATCCACTCACTAGGAAATGTTCTCTGGAAAAAAGACGGCACAGCTCACCATGTGCTGGGTTGCCTGAAGGGACTGAAAGAAACCCATGTTAGCACCCGGGCTGCCAGTACAATCTTTCATGCAACAATGAAAAGAAATAGCGCATTTGTGCCTAGCATGGTTTTGTCATCATCCTCCGTGACACGGAGGATGGAGGTCAGAAGGTCGGGGTTTACCATCTGGTGCTAGAGACAAGAATTGCTGGCAGCTGTCTTCCTAGAAAATTCACCTGGCTTAATGACATGCTGCTCCCATCTCTTCCTGAACCAGAGGGAGCTATTCACATTCATGAGCTGTGCTGCTGTCTTAAAAAGGTTAGAAAAGGCTGTAGCCAACTGAAAGAAATCACAGTTAAAGCAAATATGACTTATTTTACTCTGTGTTCATCACAGGCGACTGGCAGAGGGGATATGGTGGGGGGGGGCATGTGCCCCCTCTGAGATGGGCTCCTGACTCAGCACCACTCAGGACGGCAAACTGTGGCTCTGCAGAGCCAGGCGGAGAGGCCGCGGCTACTTCTGTAGTGCCTGCAGCAGGCGCGGTTGAGGTTTGGGCCCAACACCCCCCTGCTGTGGGGTGGAGGCAGCTTTACCTGTGTTCTGGATGGTGGTCCACAGGGTGCCCCCCAGACTCAGGAGGCACCAGTCACCCCAGGTGTTCATACTAGATCTCATCAGCTAAACAGTCAGTTATTACTTAGATCAGGGGTGGGCAATTATTTTGAGTAGAGGGCCACTAACTGGGTTTTGGCAAGCCATCGGGGGCCGCTTGACAGGCAGCCAGGGGCAAATATATATTAATTTTGTAAATTTTTAGGGGCCCCGCGGGCCGGATACAATCGTCTGGCAGGCCGCATCCAGGCCACGGGCTGCTTTTTGCCCACACCGACTTAGATGGAGGGTCTTACAGAAGCATCCCAGGCTTCAGGAAGACACAGTGCCCTTTCATTCAGAGGCAATCTCTCCCCTGAACCATGGGGCACGTTTACATGTGCATTACTATGCTGTTATTACTGCGCATTAAGTTTAGTACCTCTAATAAATAGCGCTACACAGTAGTGCTGGCACACGGTTTCTTCATGCTGCTTAACTGCAGTAGACTAATTCTGTGTGCAGTATTAGCAAGGCTAATTTTGCCATGATGCACTAATGCGCAGTAGAATTAGTCATTAAGCGCACATTAAGTGTCTTGTGTGTAGACATGCTCCCAGTGTCTCTAGCATGGGGATTAGGTGCCATCTCTTTAGCAAAATGTTAATACAACTCTGAATGATGAATAATCCTGAAAAGAGCACGTGGCACTTTTTACCACAGAAGCCGTTAGCCATGCATGGCTTCTCACAACAACAAGGACACAAGGCCAGTGTCCCGAAGTCCAGTCCAAGAAGAATTCAAGCAGTCAAGTAGCACATTGTTCTTAGCAGTATTGTTCAATAATCTGGTTTCTGGCCTTATCATTGTTTTTCCCCATGTTGTTCTCTCATATATCAGGAACTTCTATCTTTCTACAATTGTATATGTTTTTCCTTTTTTTTCTTTCCCTCCACCACCGTTGACTTTAGGGAACACAATTGGTAATGCAAGTCTAATTTAGACTAAGACATTGGTGAATGTACAGCATTATGACTTTCCTCAAGGTATACGAAATAGGCATCTATGTTGCTTTCTAGGCAGCCATGGTCTTTAACAGAGTCACTTTCCATGTGACTATTGGATACCCTTGTCGTGAAACCCAATGCACCACAAACAATTGGTTATGCTTGTACTTATCATACCACAGATCTTCATTGATTGTGTTCAGCAACACTTCTCTTGCATTTTCACTTGGGCATTCTCATCATCAAATGGAAGAGAAAAATCAGCAGTGAGGTGCTTTTCCTCCTCCTTTTTCTAGCCACCATATCTGGTCTTCTAGCAGGATGATTTTCAACCTTTTTTTCACTTGCAGATGCCTAAAACATTTTGAATGGAGGTGCAGACCCCTTTGAATGGTAAGTGTGGGTATTCATATACTTTTGGTTGATCAGAGTCACTTTTTGTGGACCTTTTAGACCTAGTCTGTAGACCCCCAGGGGTTTGCGGACCACAGGTTGAAAACCATTGTTCTACCATTCGCTTCATCAACAAGAATGACTGAAAAGTACCATGTTTTTATACTTTTATTCTCTACAGTAGTGTCTGTCCTATGGTAGAAATAACTTTCCCTCATTTGTAGTCCATACCTCTTACAGAGTGCCCAGTGCACAGTAGTTACAGCTTTGTTATGCTGGCCTCTATGCTCCTCCATTGCCAAGGTATTACACCCATTTCTAACATAATTAAGAGTCTCTGGAGTCTGGCGACACAGCCTACATTTTGGGCTTACATATTTGCTACCATCTATCCTTATTTTAACATGCAACATGACGAAATGGATGCCACCATAAATCTCTCTGTGTCAACCCCAGGGGCAGAGATAGGCCAGAAGAATTGCACAGGGCCATGAGTAAGTCATGACCCTCATTGTATTATGGTCATGCTTTAGAGCGGGTCTCCAGTAGAGAATCGGAGCCTGAATCTTTGCATGGGACCCCAAAAGGTAAACCTCACTGCTGATTAGCCATCTCATAAGGCAGTTGTTTTTCCTGGGTTCCCTAGACAACACATGAGGAAGTGAATAGTGCGACTTACATGGGAAGTTATGTATATCCTTCATTGTTTGGAGGATCAATGCCTTGGATTTTAAGCTCTTTACAGCATGGTCCCATGATTTCCTGATTGTCCTTTATAATGATTAATAATAATTGGTTGGTGGCGTGGCAATAGGCTGTTTCTTTATACAGTTTGCCTGAGCTCTTTACACTTTGGTGTAGATTTTCCACTACAATTAAGCAACATGCGATAAGGTTTCACTCTCCAGGCTTAGCTCTGCTATGAGTTGGGAGAAAAGGTTTTATTAGTGCACCAAGATTTATGGTCAGTTAAGCCTGTGTGTTTTCCCAAGCTGGTGTATTTCACAGAGATAATTGGAAATGAGGAAGCTTTTAGTAGTTTTATTTCCCAAGGCTGGGTTTTAGGGGTTTATTGTTGGTTTTTTAAATGAATGGTTTTGTTTGTCTTGATTTCAAGTACTGAAAACAGCCTTTAAAAAGGGCAGACATTTATACCATATGACATTTCCCCCCTTCCCACCGCCGATCCCTTTAATCATATATTTAATTCATGAAGGATATTTCCTAGTGGCTGAAAAACACACTAAGCAAACTGTAAAATGAACTGTATGCCTCTCATTTTTATTGATCCCAAAATAAAACCAAAGCTGACAACTCCTAAATGAATGCTCACAGAGGTGTCACAATGAATTAGATTCATAGAAAATTAGGGCTGGAAAGGACCTCACCTAGTCCAACCCCCAACCCCGCCTTGCAGGATCATCCCTATCTAAGCTTTCCAGTACAAGTGCCTAGATATAGTATTGGGGAGCTCTCCGCCCCCTGCTATGACTTCGGTCCTTCCCCAGGGACTGCTTAGCTCTGGCCCACCGACTTTTGTTCATTGACTGATGGGTTTAAATAAATCTGTCCCTTGTTCTTGATGTGATGCTCTGCATGGATCCTGACACTCCATAGGGCACCAGTTGATACCAGCTAGCCCCAATTAGCCCATGTGGGACTAAAAAACCTGCAAGTTCCTGGTCACTGGGTCTTGTCCCTGCACTCAGAATTAGACCGAGTGCCACATTTGAGGTCAGGAAGCAATTTGACCCCAGATCAGCCCACACTATAGGGGTTTTGCCTTCCTCTGTAGCCGTGGTCTCTTCCATGGATCTCTCAAGTGCATTTTAACAGCCACATCCTGTCCTTTCACTGGCAGGACCTTGAAAGAGCCCTCGTCCCCCTGCTTTACCTGGGACACATTTGCATCTTGATGTTTGGGGCAGTATGTGTGGTCATCATGGGACTGGGTTGCATGTGGTACAGATGCCCTTGCCATCCCCCTGCTAAAGTATGCACCCCCCAGTAACAGGGAACCAGAGTCTCCCATTACTTTAAGGGAGAAGCCACAGCAGTGATGCCCCCAGATGGGGAAGACGGTGTATTATGGGCTAGCTGCAGGGGAGTAGGCAACTAGGGACCCTAGCCTGCAAGTGTCTACTGCAGGGCTAGCTGCTCAGCAATAGGATGGTAGGGCAGAGCCCTGGTTAGGCAGCAAGGGCATTGCTACAGTAGCCAGACTGGCAGCATTAAGCTGCCCTGGAGGCTGAGGGGGGACACCCATGGCTGCTCAGGGGATCACCTGACAGGAAGGGGAGGAGCTCAGGGTATATAAGCCTGGGCCCCTGAGGCACAGGGGCAGTGCAGCCCTGAACTCAGCAGGGAGAGGAGCTCCTGCCATACTGCTGCATCCTGTTTTCCATTTTCATATTATGGCCCCTTTACAGTGATATAAAGGGTCCTTAATGCACATGAGAATTTGGCTCTTTACTTTTTGTATTATAGCCTTCGTATTGCACCAACACAATCTGTTAAGGGGGAATGGCATCATGCCCTGTATTTAAAAAATAAGTTTAAAAAGATTTAAAGGGGCAAGTCACATGGTTTCTGGGGCAGGTTATTGTCAGAGAAGAGGAAGCTGAATGTGTGACAGATCTCGTTATCAAATCTCGTTATCTTCCATTTTTTGGTAGTGCTGAAGTGCTTCTATTGCCATGATGGTCCAGGAATTTGAAGTCATCTGTTACTTAGCTCTGCTGTGTCTGCTTCTCTCCCAGAGGCTTGAGGAAAGCTATGTCTATCCCAACCATGCAGTTGGTCCATTAAAAGATATCACCCACAATAATTCTTCCCCCCTGAATGGGGGAGAGTCATGAAGGAGGGGCTAGAAAGGAAGGCTAAACTGAAAGTACTTTAGACAGCTAGGAAAGCCAGGAGAAGTTAGGTTGGAGATGGGAATATGAGGGGAGAAAGTGTATAAGAGGAAACAGAATGGAAGCATTGAACTGGGCTGGGAGGAGGAGAGGAAACTGTTGACATTGGAAGAGTTGGATGTGTGATAGTTTTCTGTTTCCCAATATAGTCTTTCCTTGCTACGAAGGACAATATATGGTTGGAAAATTCAACTGAATTAAAATTTAGATGAAAAAAATGCAAAACTTCTGTGTGAATCTTTTTCTATAGTCCAACCAACTCCATAGCCAAGTCCTCAGCATCTCAGAAACAACTTCAAATTGAGGTGGAAGATTTGAGAAACTGTAGACATCGGGACTGAAAAACTCTAGGCATAGATACGTTTCAGTAGTCTTCCAGAAATGGGGATCTGCAAGGAAGATAGGGAAATAATCTGAGTCAAGGCAGATGTGGAAAGAGCAGCAGCAATCTGGGTTCAAAGATGAACAAGAATGTACTCTCTGGGCTGCAATTAAAGCTGGTGTTAATGCCATAAGGGAAGGGATGCAATGGAAGAGTTTGGAAGGTCAAACAAAGAGGTCTTAATCTACACATTCAGCCTTTGAAGAAATCAAGCAGTAGGAAGTTTTTGTCCCTGGTGATTAAGACAGACTGATGGAAAGACTGAGAGAAAGTGTTCGTTACCATCTGTTCAAGTCATAGCTAAGCTAACAACAGACTGTAGCAGAGCACTAGGGTGCCTGCTACTGGCATTAGTTATATGGGCTGAGCTGCCCATCACCGGGGCAGCAGGTGAGACTTGCCATGACAGCTGATTGGGTCAGCTGGCCACCAGGGGCAGGGCCTGGCCTATATAAACAGCCAGGCCAAAGCCTAGCTGGCAGTTACTATCTAGCAGCCCAAGGAATAAGAGCTTTACTGCTGAACCAAGCCTAGTGGAGCAGCCTGACCAGTCAAAGGGCTGCAATATGGCAAGGGGAGAGAGAACCCTGATTGAGAGACTTTACAGGAGAGCCAGGGGGGCCTAGATTCTGTGTTATAGCCAGTACGCTGATTTTGTGTTGTAGCCGGTGGGCTCAGGGCTTTATGTTTATCATTGGGTTTGATGTTACACTGGAGGACCGGGTGAGGCTATTGGGGTGGAGGAGGCCTCATAGGGGCTCCACGATAGCGTGGGATCTCCTGGTGCCATAGAGGGTGCAGCTGTGTTTGGGGGTGCATTGGCCCAGCCCCGGAGAGAGAGGGGGCCGCGAGAAGCCCCGGAGAGAGAGGGGGCAGCAGGGAGCTCCGGAGTGAGACACCGGAGGACCGGGTGAGGCTGTAGGGGTGCGAGGAGGCCTCACGGGAGCTCCCCAGTAGCTTGGGGGGGGGTTCCTGGTGCCCAGTAGGGGCACAACAAGCAGTGCCAGTGAGGGCACAGCAATTGGTGCCACAGGTGGCACGGCGGGACAGCCCCAGAGAGCGCTGTG
>NW_017729033.1:3965113-3966072 GCF_001723915.1 Gavialis gangeticus
CTTGGGGGGGGGGTTCCTGGTGCCCAGTAGGGGCACAACAAGCAGTGCCAGTGAGGGCACAGCAATTGGTGCCACAGGTGGCACGGCGGGACAGCCCCAGAGAGCGCTGTGAGGGGTGTCTTGACCCCAACCCTAGCGGGGTGACTATCGAGATAAGTAGTGCGGTAGAGAGCGCTGTACCACGGGAAGCGCGGGCGACGAAACCCCAGTGAGGGTAACCTACCACGGGAAGCATGGGCGATGAAACCCTGGTGTGGGTGAGAGTGTGTGAAGCGCGGGACGGGCCCCAGAGAGGCCGACAGGCACGAAAAGCATGGGACAAGCCCAGAGAGGGTGAGGAGCACGAGCAATGCCTAGCAGGGTGAAAGCCAAGAGCACGAGGCATAAGCCCAGAGGAGGAAAAGTCCCTTAGGAAGCCCGAGATGGGGCAAGCCTAGGGGGAAGCCCCATAAAGGGGTGAGGGCCGGTGTAAGAGCCCAGAGTAGGGCGAGTGCGCTGGTAGAGGCCCAAGGAGGGCAGGGTGCGCAGTACAGAGCCTGAAGAGGATGATTACATGAGCAGAAGCCGCAAGAAAGGTGGAGGCAGGGCATGCAGGACAGAGCCTGGAGAGGGCAGGGCGCGCGGGATAGAGCCCAGAGGGGGTGCGTGTATTGAAGGGCCGGGGAGGGGGCCACCACACCAACATAAGAACGTCCGGGACAACTGCAAGGCTTGGGGCATGCTAAAGGGGAGGCAGGAGGCATGCGTGGCCCATAAAGCTGGGGTGCACCATATCACTCATTGGTGAACAGGGGCCAGTACAAACATAGCACCGTGCACAAGGGGGGCAGAAGGCAGCCTCTCACTGATACTTGTGAGATCAAAGACGTGGCGGGCGAGACAGAGGGTGCGTTTAGGGCCCAGACTTGGCACGGTAGGGGCGCCAGGGGGATCACGGCCATCCCTGCACCCCGCCCCGT
>NW_017729033.1:3971072-3972118 GCF_001723915.1 Gavialis gangeticus
CATCCCTGCACCCCACCCCATGACACAGATATCTCACACAAAGGGATGTCCCACACAGAAAACCAGGGAAGGGAAGAGCAGCTGGATGGGATGCTTGAGTTACAGAGAAGGAGAGGACTGGGAAAGAAGAAATGCTTTCTCTAGGACTGATGAAGTATGGATAGGCCCCAAAGCAGGACACAGGTTCCTGGCTTGCTTAGAGCACACAGGGTTGAAGGTGAGCAGCAATGCTAAAAAGAGAAGGATCTACACTCAAGACACCACAAAGAAGCTCATTGAGGTGGGCTGCCGTAGTCTGAGATGCATCCAGAGATTTCAGGTGGGAGGTCAAAGCAGGTCCTCAAGCACCTTGAGATGCACAATGCAGTATGGAGCATCTAGGAAAGGTTCTTGGTGCCACCATATGAATGTTCAACGTGTCGCAGCCTGGCTCAGAAGTGATCCCACAGTTGTTCCAGGTCAAATATATCTTGACTTCAAAAAAGCCTTTGATCTGGTATCTCATGATCATCTCTTGGTGAAACTGGCCAGTTGTGGCCTTGGGTCCACCATGATCTGCTGGCTGGAGAACTGGCTCCGTGGTTGGACCCAGAGGGTGGTAATTGATGGCAGTCACTCATCATGGTGCCCTGTGACCAGTGGGGTCCCCCAAGGCTCTGTCCTTGAACCCATATTGTTCAACATCCACATTAACGATGTGGACATTGGAGTCAGAAGTGAACTGGCCAAGTTCGCCAATGACACCAAACTCTGGGGCAAAGCATCCACGCCAGAAGACAGGCGGGCGATCCAGGCTGACCTGGACAGGCTCAGCAAATGGGCGGACGAGAACCTGATGGTGTTTAACACTGAAAAATGCAAGGTTCTCCACCTTGGGAAGAAAAAACATGCAGCATCCTTATAGGCTCGGCAGTGCTATGCTGGCTAGCACTATGGAAGAAAGAGACTTGGGGGTCATCATTGACCACAAGATGAACATGAGGCTGCAATGCGATGCTGCGGCTAGTAAAGCGACCAAAACGCTGGCTTGCATCCATAGATGCTTC
>NW_017729033.1:3977118-3984029 GCF_001723915.1 Gavialis gangeticus
GCAGCCCTAATGTCTATGAAATCTATTAAATGGCAGCAAGCAGAGCAGGTGTCATCTCTGGATGAAGCACAGTGGGGCCTGGAGAGGTTTCAGACCTGAACTCCTTTTTGCACCAGCCCCTTGTGCTCTAGCGATGCCAGAGGAGACAACCCAGCAACCACTTCATGCCATGTCCTTCATCTGGCACAGCCCTGTGCTGGCAAATCTCACAATTGGCATGCTGATTTCCCCAGCCTAACAGAAGGTATTTATACCCGAAAACTTGCAAAGAAGAATTTTTCCAACTATTTGAGTTGGTCTAATAAAAGGTATCAGATATACCCAAAGAACTTCATCTGACTTAAAAAGCAGTAACTTTTCACCTTTTTGGGTTGTGCAGTCAGTAAGCAAATGAAACTTCAGGATGGATTTCATGCCAAGGAATGAGATGAAATAATACGCTGAGACTAGAACTGATTGGGAATTCTCTGACGTGTTTCTCTGTTGGAAAATGCGTCACCAGTGCTGTTTGTGAGAAGGCTGAGGTTTTGACAGATCTCCTGATTTCGTACATTTTTGTACAGAAGGAAGACAAAACCCTGCCCAAACTATAGCAACATGGAGCATACTTTAATTCTGCTCTAAATGCTGAAAGTTTGCAGTAGCCGACAGAACCGCTGCTCCTTGAACTGGTTGGATCACCCCAGAGCTAATACTAATGTTGCAGTGCGACTAATGATGTTTTGCCTGACTCTTACCCTACAGCCGAGCTGCCCTCTTTGGTCCCTGCCACACAGTTCTTGAAAGCAGTAACATTGAAATTTGTCCTCTGAGGAATCAGAGAAATTATGGGAGAAGAGAATAAATCCTAGAATTGCTTTGGAAACATCTATGCAAGCCTTTGGAAGACACTGCTGCATCCTGTTTTCTATTTTCGAAAACGGAGGTCAAGTCTCAGCAGGGCGTTTCTGCTGGAGCGTTGGAAAGTCATTGGCAAGGTTTCCAAGGTGGATGGCTGAGTTCTGGATGTGCCTGGATCTGGCCCCTGGAATAGCCACTTCTGTGCATTGCTCGACACTGAGACTCACTGGATTGTCTCCAGACCCAAGATTAAAAGCCACCACTTCATAAATTCTGAGCGGGGAAGGTGGGCTTGCCCACGTTATGGTGCTAAGTTAGCCCCAACTTTGCAGCAAAGCCCACATTGTTGAGAGCTCTGATCATACTAGAAAAGGCTAAAAATGGCAACAGTGATAACAGTCTTAACTTGTGGAATGGTTATAATTATGATCTCACGCAACAGTTTCAATAAATACTTATTCACATGGGACTTCTATATTCGTTTTATCCAAAACTTTGGATCTGGATCAAGAGTGGGTATGGAAATCAAGTCATTATTTTGGGCAATTAAGTCACTTTTGAGATGGGTTTCCTGCACACACAAACTGTTTGTGCTTTGACTGCAGTGCATTCAGTTCTGCAATGTCAAGCAAGCTGTCCTTGGATGTCAAAGAAATACGGGGTTAGGAGACGTGAGATTATCTATAGATAGTTATCTATAGATAATCTCTCATCTCCTAACCCCGTATTTCTTTGACATCCAAGGACAGCTTGTTTGACATTATCTATAGGTAATCTCTCATCTCCTAACCCCATATTTCTTTGACATCCAAGGACAGCTTGTTTGACATTGCAGAAATGAGTTTGCACCAGTAGATGTGCAGCCACAATATTTACCCAGTTACTTCTGTATTAGGTTTAAGAGAGAACTTCCTTTGTTACTTTCCCTCCCTTTGTGCCTACTCTTTATAGTGGGTATAATAATTTAAGGAGGGTGAGAAGCCATCTAACAACATTGTTCTCAAAACACACTAATTATCATAACGATTAAGGCCCTTTAGTGCTAACAACTTAAACAACCAAAACAGGAGTCCATTTGTTGCCATCATAATTCATTTGTTTAACTTTCTCTCCAGAAGTCAAAAATGGAAATATTTGTTAAATTCTTGCTTTTTTTTTCCCCTTTTGTATTACTTATAATGCCACATTCAGTTTTCCTCAAACTTTCTGTGCAAAAGTCTTTCCATTTGAAACGAACACAGCTGATTCTCCCGAGACGCCATGTGGAACATGGAAAAGCTTTAGAAATGTTATGGGCACACAAGACTCTCATAAATCTGAAGCTGCAGGGAGAGAACCTATTTTTATGCTGGTTAGCTTAGATGTTTCCTTTTTAACAAACAAACCAAAACAGAAATAAAATGGTGCGCTCCACATCAGGGCTAATAAGCGCGTGTGATTTCATTTTAAAATGAGTTGACTTCACAGGAGTTCAGCAGTGCTCTGATAATGTGAAAATGGCTGGTTGTGCTCCAGAAACATAACCAGAATGGAATTTTTAACAATAATTTCTAAAAACAAACCCCCCTCCTACTCTGGGCTCCCAGAGAACTCAAACTTGGCACTCAGATTTGGTTGAATAATACTAGTACTGGAAGTCTAAAACAGAAGCAATGACAGCCATTTTAACGTTTGTGATAATACTATATTATATCCTTTTTAATCTATGCAAAAAACAAAATAATAAATGTGGACCTAGGACAATTTAGGAACAGTAAACTGGTGTGCAGATGAGATGAATTCATCTCATTTTGACATTAGTACTAATGGAAAGCTGGAATTTCCTTTCTTTCACTCTGCTAGCACTTACCTGTCACCTTTACACTCAAACTCCCTTGTGGTCTCTGGAGATTAGCAACCCATCCCTCCAGGCAATTCACCTTCCAAAGCCTTGCATCTTGGTGAACTACTACCGTAATCCTTTCTGAGCTGAGTCCATACTGGGTACATTTGTAATCAAATGCTTAACAATAACATTTTCCTGGTTCAAATAGACATGATTTTTGTGTGTTACTCTTGTGTAGTCGGATCTAGAGTCAGCTGCATTTCAGTGGCGTGTGCCTCTATTGCTCTGCCGTGTAGATGATCTTGTTACAGCATAGGACTGGCTGTTGGGGGTCTTGGGTTCTCTTCCTGACAGACAAAAGTACATTTTAATGCCTTTGAAACACTCAGGCACACTTGCACGGCTAGTGCTATTGAAGAACTTTGTATTGAATACTGCAGGAAAAGGTGCTAAGATGCATAGGTTTCAATGCACCACTTCAGAGCCAAGCATGCAATGATAAGTCCTGACTTTTGCTCATGGCGTACCTAAGTGTTCATTGATCATAACAGTTCTCGGTTTCCCATGTTTCCTTCTGATCCATTCAGTATTGTGGGATGTGTGCATCTATTTTTAATAAAGTGCAGCCTACAGCCCCTTGGCAAGCTGCCGGCCTGGGGTGAAAACTTTAGGTTTTCCCCGAGGGGGAAGAAAATACGGATCTACTTAAGACTCTGGGGAAAGGAGCCTTCTCTTATTTTAGCCCACCTGTCTTTCCAGAAACAAATATTTGAGCTCAAAAACTTTCTGCAGGTGCCATGGGGATTTTTTTTAACAAAACCATTTGCAGCAAAACCAGCTTTTTGCAAAAGGAAAAGCTAAGCAATAGTGGGCTGTGCCAACCACACAACTAACAGCATACTCTGTTAGGTCAGCTGCACAGAGATTTTATACTTAGCCTAGATTTTGTAGATTAACTTTGGATAAGATCTAGGTCAGGAAAACCTGCTGAGTAGCATGTACAGCAAATTCTTTCCTTTCCCAGCTTGTAAACCACCTTTCTTATTTAATGGCCAGGGTGTTTATAAACTGAATTCAGGGGTCACAGCCTGCAGAAGGGCAGGATTGCAAACACACCCAAGGAAAAGAAGGGGCCAAAATATCAGGTTGGCAGTTCTTGTCTTCGGTAGGATAGCTGGGAGTCAGGTCCTGTATCCCTTCCATTTCAGTCCCCTTTCTGTAGGGTAGGCATCTCTTCTGCTATTGGTGGGATTTGGCAAGGCTGAGATGCAACGAAACAACGTTTTTGTGCAAGACACGGATCGCACCAAGTCTTAAAAACAGCAACTCCCGGCCCTGAAACAAACCCTTACGTCATGGCTTGCAAAAAAGCACCGGCTCTACACAGCTGCTGCAGGGGAACTGCAGGGAGTGACTTCCTTGTCCTAGTCTTACTCTTTCTGTTAAAGCAGAAGTGGTCTCCTCCCTCAGTTGGGTTTGCTGGCTTCCTTGAGGAGGTCTCAAAAGGACCATGCAGCGGTGAAGCATGCATGGATTTTCTTGAGAGCGAGCATGTGAGACTTGTGTAGGCGCCAGGGACTTTGAGTGGAGAGAAGTACATGTCTTGGTTCTTCTTTATGTTTCGGATTTGGAGCTGGTTTTTGCTCTTCGTGTTGAGGTGACTTAGTCTCAAAAGGCGGCAGTGGGACTGAACCTCTCTCTTCTCTGTCTCTTCTCTTCTTTAGTATTTTAAGTGGGCCTGGGGTACACTTCCCTCATTTTCTTATAGCAATTGATGTTTGTGCCATCCTAAAAGGGGGAGGGAGGAGGAGAGACAGGACTACAAGTGAGGCAAGATGTTCTGGAAAGGGTTAGCAAAATGATTCTTTGGAAACAATACCAAGGGTCAGATTATATTTCACCTATTAGACCTCTTATCAGACATAGACGCCTAAACACAATTCTATTCCCTGCTGTTTGCGTCCCTGAAAATCCATGAATGCACCTCCTTTTGCGACAAGGTTCTTTGGGTGAATCTGATATCTCTTATTAGACCAACTTCAATAGTTGGAAATTTTTTTACCAAGCTTTTGGGTTTGAAAACCCTTCGACTTTTGCGACATGCTGTCATCTGACCCTTAAGACCGAGGCACAGAAAACAGTGAGAGTGAGGACCCGCACACATTTTGCATTAACAGTGCAGTGATATCACATCGAATGAAAGATATCACATCTACCCAAAGAACCTTACCTGCCAGCGTACTGCCGATGTGCTTTCTTGTAGGATGGAGGGTGGAGAAGAGGGACAATGATCAAAAATGTATCTGGCAGGAGTTCCCATCACCAAGCAGATTGGAGCAGAACTCAGCTGCATGTGTGCGGGTGGTATGGAGGGACAGTTTCCCATCCATGCACCCTACTTTGGAGGGCACAAGGAAAACAGAATGGACTTAGCCCATCTGTTATAGGAATCTGGCCAAGGTTGATCAGAAATCAGTAGGACCGTAGCAGCAGGACATTAGTTGCTGTGATCCCCCTACTTTACCTGTGGTAGATTAGGGTGTCATGGCTTGTTGTTGTGTCGGGTTTGACTGTAGCTTTACTAATAGGTTGGACAATGGATTTGTCTAGAAGGGTTTGGACAGGGTGGTCCTGCCTCAGGCAGGGGTTGAACTAGTTGTGACTTGGAGGTGCCTCCCAGCCCTACTTTTCTATATTTCTATAAGCCAGTGGCAAGGTTAAATTCAGGCACCCTAGCCTATAAAGTCAGTCTTTCTCTGCCCTACTGAATATTTAGTTAGACAAAGTGGAACAGAGTCAAAACAAGAAAATGAACCTGATTGAAATAAGGCAGAAGGAGACCCTGAACATCAGTGAATGCCTTATCGTGCTGTTGGCTTCCCTCAGAGGGCTAGAGGTGTCCTTCTCATGGGTTTTAGGGTCTCTCCTCTCCTGCATCTTAGGGTCCCCTCAATCACGGGTCTTAGGATTTCCCCTCTCCTGAATCTTAGGGTCTCCTCAGTCATGGGTCTTAGGCTCTCCACTCTCCTGGGTCTTAGGGTCTCACCTTCTCCTTGTCTGAGATGCAGGTGATGCCTCACCAGTGGGTTTTAGGACACTTGTAGAGCCCAGAGAAGCATCAGCATCACCTGCTGCTCTCAGTTTGGATCCTCCCCCCTAATGAATCCTCATATCACTGGCTAGGGAAGAGGCAGGGGTCTGGGACTGGAACTTCTTTGGCAGGTTTAACTTGTGTGAGTAGTATCAATGTGGCTTACTAGTTCAAGGGCCAGAAGCACCTAGAGACCCCTGTCAAGAATTGGAGAACTATTACACACCAAATGCAGATGCTTCCTTAGCCTGACGAAGGGTATTTATACCCAAAAGCTTGCAAAGAAGAATCTTTCCAACTTTGAGTCGGTTTAATAAAAGATATCAGATTTACCCAAAGAACCTTTGCCTCCGTGTTCCTGTCTGCTGACAATGGGGTGCTCTCAGGTGACAGCGTAGAGAGGCCCAGGAAGGATGCGAGTCCCCCAACTGCTAGTTCAGACCTAGTTAAGGACTACCTGGAGGGCTTAGATGTATCCAAGTTGGCAGGCCCGGATGACCTTCATCCGTGGGTGCTGAGGGAATTGGCTGGTGTCATTGTGGAGCCATTGGCACGGCTGTTCGAGGACTCCTGGTGCTGGGGCCAAGTCTCTGAGGACTGGAAAAGGGCCAATATGGTCCCTATTTTCAAGAAGGGGAGGAAGGAAGAGCCTGGCAACTACAGGCCAGTCAGCCTCACTTCTATCCTGGGGAAGGTCTTTGAAAAAATGATCAAGGGCCACATTTGTGAGAGCCCTGCAGGGGAAGTGATGTTGAGAGGTAACCAGCATGGGTTCGTGCAAGGCTGATCCTGCCTAACCTGGTCTCTTTCTACAACCAGGTAACAAAGAGCTTATGTGTGAAGGAGGAAGTCGGTGTCATCTTCTTGGACTTCCACAAGGCTTCGACACAGTATCCCACCCAATTCTGGTGGGCAAGCTGAGGGACTGTGTGCATTCGTCAGTGCCAGTCACATGGGTGGCAAACTGGCTCCAGGGCCGCACCCATAGGGTGGTGGTGGACGGGTTGATGTCGACCTGGGAGGGTGTGGGCAGTGGAGTCCCCCAGGGCTCGGTCCTTGGGCCGGTGCTGTTCAACATCTTCATTAGCAACCTGGACAAGGGTGTGGAGAGCACCCTGTTCACGTTCCCTGATGACACCAAGCTGTGGGGTAAAG
>NW_017729033.1:3989029-3991883 GCF_001723915.1 Gavialis gangeticus
GATTGCATGATTCTACGAACCTTGTCTGCCAGAGAACCATTATATCTTTTATTAGACCAACTTATATTGTTGGAAAAAAATAGTTGGAAAATTTTTTTTGGCAAGCTTTGGAGGTATATTCCAACTATTTAAGCTGGTTTAATAAAAGAGATCAGATTCACCCAAAGAACCTTGCCTGCTTATGGCTTTAGACCAGGGGCAGGCAATTATTTTGGGTGGAGGGCCGCTTAGCCAGTTTTGGCAGGCTGTCAAGGGCTGCATGGGTAGCCTTGCCCCTTGACAGGTGCCCCACCCCCTGGTCACTATCTTAGGACCAATGTCCCAGGGCCAGCACTGGTGGGGCCCAAAGCGGGATGCAGGCTGGCAGGGGTCTGTGGAGCCGGGTTGGGCTGCACCAGCAGGAAGAGCGGGGAGCTGGCCTGGCTCCATAGAGCCCCTGACAGCCGGGACCCCGTGCTCCTGCCACCCTGCTCTGGGCCCCGCCAGCACTGGCCCTGGGCTACCGGTGCGGGCCTTGGGTCCCTGCTGGCTCCCGGACCCACTCATGCCCAGTGCCCCCCAGCCCTGCAGTACAGGCAGGGGGCAGTGCACAGCCCTGACCCCCTGCTCGCTGGCAGGGAAGAAGCTGGTGCTGAGTGTGGGTAAAAGCGGCTCCTTATCTCCCCCATGGCCGGCACTCCCTGCTGCAGCCACTCACAGCTGCGGGCTAGATAGAAAGGCCTCGCGGGCTGGATCTGGCCTGCAGGCCGTATTTTGCCCACCCCTGCCTTAGACCAACATGGCTACAACCTACACCCTGGAGAACCATTATGCACGCAAATAAAAACAGCCCGTGTCCAGAAGAGCTTCACCCTTTAGGATTGCAATGAGGCACACAGGTTTTGTCACTTGCAGTCAGGAAAGATGAATTCAACCTGGGATGTATAAAGAAGGCTGCTCGGATGATCAGGGAAGCAGAGGACCTGTCTTATGAAATGAGACGGAGGGAGATGGGCTGCTTTAGAAGCAGCGTAGCAAACCCTTGAGTCCTGCTGGCTGTAACCATGGATTACACAGTGTTGTTCCCCTTCTGTTACACACTCACATACAATCCCAATGCACACAATGCATTACATTGCACAACACACGTTACAGCAGCATCCCTGTATTTGTGGGCAGGTTGGGCCAGAGGAGCTGCCAGGTTCCTCCCAACCCTCCGGTTCCACAAGTCTCTGATTCAAAGGTGCAAAGTTAGAAAAGAAAGGATGGGGGAGAATGAGAGCATGAGGTACCAATAAAAACAGGTAGGCTTTGCAAGAAGCTGATTATTAGAGCATCAAAACTGCCATTTACAGAGCCATGGACACTGAACCTGGCCTCCCAGTGCTTCCAGCTCCCGGGGCTCTTCATCCCCCAGACCACGTAAGGCCACCCGTCCCCCCGGATGGACAAATGACCCCGTCTAGGCCCATGGATCCCCGATGGACCTGTGGTTATAATTAGCACATGTTGGAGCAGACTTAATTGAGTCTGCTGGAGTGTGCTAACTAGTGCCCCAGCAGCCTCCTCATCATGTGTATTCCGCATCCCTGTGTTTCATAATGGCAGAGGGGGGGTTTAATTAAAGCTCATCAAACAACCTTTAGTTAAAGTGTCCCCGCAGCCATTTTGAAGCATGGGGTGCTGAATACACATGATGCTGCAGGTGCTTTAATTAAAGCAGCTCTCAAAGCCACTCTAATTAAAGCACCCCCCTCCCCCGGAGCATGTGTATAGACACCCTTTAATGTCTTCTCATGTGGAAGCCCTTCTATGCAACTAATCATCCTTCTGTTGCCCATCTCTGGACCTTCTTTAGTTCTTCTATATACTTTTTGAGGTGTGAAGGCCAGAACTGGGCATGTTATTCAAGGTGTAGACACACCACAGATTCATAAAGTGGAAGAATGATACTTTCAATTTTGTTTAATTATCCCTAACTGCTCAGGTCTCTACTCATCATCTGCTGTTAGCGCTCTGCAGGCATCAGAGCGAAGGCAAGTCTTTAAAGCATGATTTGAAGGAGAATAAAGTTGTAGTTTTACCATATGTAGCTGGGAGTTTTTCACACCCAAAACTAGGGACGAAGCAGGCTCATGAGCAATGAAGCGGGGTGCAACGCAAATCTTACATTGCAGTGAAGGTTACAGCTGCTTGAGAAGTAGAGGACATAGGTTACTGATGATGCATCTTAAGACAAAGAAAAGAAACTTGTCTTCAATGCAGGGGTGAAGGAATATATCATATTTCTTTGTGCATCCGAACGACACTTTCCCAGGCACCGGGCTGCAAGTCTGTGGCACTTCCATGTGGTTTGGATTCTACTCCCACCTTTGGCAGGACACCTGATTTACTCCCCTGCCATACTCACCTGCTTCCCTGCAACTAGCAATGGAGAACTGGGGCGGGTGTCTTAAGGCAGGAAATGGATTGAGAACAATTTCGTTGAAGGAACTCCCCCCCCCGCTTTTTTTTACCAGTAGCCTCAAGGTTAGGACATTTGCTAAGGACAGCGGTTCTCACCGGCTTTAAACTTGGGGTTCTCCTTGTTGGATGCAAGGCCCTGCTCTACGAACCCCAGCTCTCTGCTTTCACTACAGAAAAATATTAGAGCAATTTATTGCAAAAGCTTTGACATTTTGCAGCCCTGTCCAAAAGGTCGGGGTTACCTTGCACAACCATGTGTGGCCCCTGGGGGTGGGAAGGTGGGGGGGGCTGTACCATGGGGGGAAGTGTGGGATGGACCATAGGGGGAGGTGGGGGGGGCAATGTGGGATGTACCATTGGGGAGATGGGGGGCAGTGTGGGATGTACCATGTTGGGTGATAGAGAGGTG
>NW_017729033.1:3992381-3993113 GCF_001723915.1 Gavialis gangeticus
GTGGTGCGTTCCGCGGCCCCGCCCCCTTCCCAGCCGGACGCTCCCGGGTGAGGCGGCGGCTGCAGAGACGCACCAGGCACCCACCCCGCCCCCGGTATGGCTCTGCCGCTCCCCACCCGCGGGCCTCGACACGGACACCGACACCCACGCGCTGGGCCCGACCCCGTCGTGAGGTACCGCGGGTTAAAGCCCCGGGGGAGGGGGCAGTGTGTGTGTGTGTGTGTGTGTGCGCGCAGTTGTGGCACCTGACGGGGGGTGTCTTTGTGTGTGTGTGTGGTGTCTGTGAAGGGCAGGGGCACGTGTGTGATTGTGCTGCTGGGGGACGTGTCTGGGAAGGTAAGGGGTGTGCGTGTGATTGTGCCCCTGGAGGAGTGGGGGGGTGCGGGGGTGATCGTGTGTGTGAATGTGTGTGCGCGCGATTGTGGTTGGGGCAGGGGGTGTGAGTGCACGTGCATGATTGTGGTTTTTGGGGAGGGTGTGTGTGGTATTAAGGACAGGGGATGTGTGTGACGTGTAGTTCTTGAGCTGTGTGTGTGTGTGTGCGCGCACGTGAGCAATTGTGGCAGGAGGTGCGTGTGCGTGTGACTGGCTCTTTGGGGAAGGGGGTGGTGTCATGCAGCCTTTTAAGGACAGGGCTGTGTGTGTGGTTGCAGTTGTCGAGGAGGAGGCCGTGTGTGTCTCCATGTGTGATTGTGTCGGGGTGGGGGTGGCGTGTGTGCGTGCTGGTCCGGG
>NW_017729033.1:3998113-3998358 GCF_001723915.1 Gavialis gangeticus
CCGTTTGAAATTGAACGGGTCACATGAGCAGGGGGAGGAGGAAGGAGATCCTCCGGCCAGGAAACGGCTGGTCCGATGGTCTTGGACATTGCCCTGGTTTTTCTCCCTGAAGCAGCCTTGCCCTGCGTGGGTTCATAAGTGTGTGTCATCTTGAAATAATGCAGTGCTGGGGTTTTTTGAGGGGGGAGGAGGGGTATTTCTTTCTCTTCTTTTGCTTTTCTTTTTAATATTGTTTTATTTTTAAT
>NW_017729033.1:3998380-3999176 GCF_001723915.1 Gavialis gangeticus
TTTTTTTTTTTTTTTTTTTTTTTTTGTGCCAGGCAGTTTTATTTTTTTGGCTTTGTTTGCTAAGGGAGAAAATGGTTTCCATTAAAGCCTCCCTGCTTGGGAAAGCCAGTGACCTTGGCAGCTCAGATCCTGTTACAGGGCTGCCTGGAGAATTTGGCATCTTTAGAAACATCTGCATGCCCAGTGCTCTCCAAGCAGATCCAGCCTGCATCTGTATTGCCTCCCACTAATGTACCAGATGTCAGTGGCTCATTTTTTTCTGTTCGGTCATCTCATTACATGCATCCTCTGCACAGCTGGTGGGGGGAGGTTTCTGTTTGCACTTAATGTTTTTAGACTGCAGATATCTGCCACGGCGGTTAATGCGTATCACTTTCTTTTTTTCTTTTTAGAAGGGCAGCATCCCCCTTCCTTTCTTCCCTCCCACTCACCCACAGCTGCCAAGAAGAGAGAGAGACAGTTCTGTGGGTAAATGTGATATCTTTTATTAGACCAACTAAATAGTTGGGAAAAAATGTTCTTTGCCAGCTTTTGGGCTTGCAATAAATAAAATTTATAATAAAATAAAAGAGATCACGTTTACCCAAAGAACCTGGTCTGTCTACATGGCTACAACCAGCACCCCCGAAACAAAGAGAGGAAGAGACTACTTAGACTGTAAAAAATGGAGAAACACCCAGAGATAACTATTCTGGATCTTCCATGTACTGCAGGATTTGAGGGCTGCTCTCCGGAGATTTGACATCCCCAAAGTGGGGGAGGGAAGCAAACAAAACACCCCCCCCCCCCCAAAAAA
>NW_017729033.1:3999391-4010719 GCF_001723915.1 Gavialis gangeticus
CCCCCCCCCAAACAAATGGGCACTTTTATCAACAAAAGGGGACACAGGGTCTTAGTTCCTTGAATTCAAAGTTACTGAATCCTTAGCAGCTAAAAAGGTTTTTTAAAAAAACCTCACTATATTGTTCTTTCCCTAATGTGACTCTTTCAAAGAAGACTTTAAGTAGTTTCAGTTAAAAAAACATGTATTTGCAAGCAAAAAAAAAAATTCTGATATTAAAAAAAATGATTGGTTTAAGAATCTTAACAATCCAAGTTAAATTTCTGTTATGGGAAAAGATACAACTAGGTGCCCACTTTTTGTAGAACCCTAACAGAAGTCTTATGAATGGTGGTTTGTAATATAATACAGGTTCACTTTTTGGGGAGGGGTATGAAAGGAAATATGAAGTGACTGCTTAATATAGTATTTTCATTTTGATCTTTACTAAACTCTGTCACTTTGTCCCACTGACCATAACATAAACTTATCTTCAAAAGTGGAGTACAGGCAGTTGTCGCTTAGCGCTCTTAATTGGTTCCTGAAAAAATCAAGCGTTAAGCAAAACTAGCATTAAGCAAAACCGAACATTTTTGATGACCCAAGATGGTGACCTCAAGTGTTTTTAATGACCCAAGATGGTGACCTTGAGCATTATAATGAAACTCACTGAGCGCTAAGTGGAACCAGGTATCAATTTAAAATGAGCGTTATAGTGAAATAGTGCTCAGCAAAACAGCATTAAGTGGGGTTGCCTGTACTTGAACCAAGGGTTAGAGGCTCCATTAAAGCACAAAACCTTTCAAGTAACTCAGATAGGTCTCTTGTATGGGGGGGACCTTGAGCAGGCATTAAATGAAAATCAGCATTCACAATGCCATTTGTAATGCATACCCAGGCGTACCCTATACGTTTTACATTTCCGCATGGTGTGTTTAAATGTTTAGCTACACGTCAGTCATTCTGTTGATTTGTGTAAGACGGAGAGAGATGGTTCGGAGGGTGTTCTTTGGGGCTAGGGTTATAATGTTGTCTTTCAGATGGGAGTATATTCTTACTGAAGAATTACACTGTGCAGTGATATACTTGGATTACCACGTGCTCTGATCCCATTTTGACACATACATGACTTTCTGTTATATAGGCCCCATTTTAACTACAGATCAAAAAGAAGGTGGGTTTCTTTGAAGAGTTTCATAATGGGGTTGTCTCACCAGACTATCTGAAACTTCTATCCTAGGAACAAGAGACATGAATTCAGTGATTAGATTAACTAAAGCTAGTTAAATGTTTGTCTTTTCCTTTCTGGATTAGTTGAGATTGGTGGCTTAACTGCATTTTTTCTTCTGAGAACTGAAGTCTGTTCTGTGTGTAGACTTATATTGGTCCGACTCTTCCAGGAATTTGATACAAGTGAAATAATTACTTCAGCAGAACCCAGAGTTGGGATGAAGTTTTGCTGGTGTGAATGTGTGTTATACTGGTGATTTCCATGCTTTTGGTGAATAACTTGCATTGGTGTAAACCCATCTGTACTGGCATTGGTGTAAACCTATCTATACTAACATAACTGTAAGTAGCTGTGCTACTGTAGCTGTACTGATGTAGCTAAAGCAATACAACACTTGTGTGCACACCCAGCGAAGCATGAAGGAAAGCTTAAAGAAGGCAGGGCAGGGTAGAGATGCATTTTATAGACTAACTGAATTGGAAAATCAGCTCTTGCTCGTGAAAGCTTGTGTCTCTCCATTTTTGGTAGCCTATAAGATGCATCCCTACCCTGACTTCAGACTGCCGTGGCTGTCTCTGCTCTGCCCTGGCTCCAGACAGTGCTGTCGGTGCTGCAGGATCCCAGCCCCGGAGCTGCGTCCTGTCCTGCCAGTACTGCTGGGGCCCGTCTCCATGGAAACCTTGGTCCCATGCTGTCACAGTGCCACTGGTGCTGGGGTCTCCATGGAAATTGGCCTCAGCGATGCAGGCAGAGGCAGCTGGGAAATGGAGTCCACTACAGGTTCAATCTGGCCCGTGGTCCAGACTTTTCCTGCCCTGGTCTAACTCCATCCTCTTTGGAGCCACCCTGCAGGGAGTTGAAAGCTGCTATTCAATCCCCCTGAGTCTTCATAGTTTTTAGGGTCGGAAGGGACCTTAGCAGATCATCTAGTCTGACCCCCTGCCATGGCAGGAAAGAGTACTGGGGTCAAACAACCCCAGCAAGGTATTCATCTAACCTCCTCTTAAAAACCCCCAGGGTAGGAGCTTGCACCACCTCTCTTGGAAGTTGGTTCCAGACCCTAGCCGCCCTGACTGTGAAATAGTGCCTCCTGATGTCTAACCTAAACCTACCCTCTGCCAGCTTGTGACCGTTATTCCTGGTCACTCCTGGCGGTGCCCCATGACTACCACATCCTTGGCCTTCACTACCTCTGTGAGCTGACCCAAGAATTCCTGGTCAAGCTCCTCTCCCTGGTTGGGAGGTCTGTAGTAGATTCTGACCGTTAAGTCTCTTTCCCCTCGACTGCCTTGTACCCTAACCCAAAACACTTCAGAGTGCCCTTCCCCTGACTCCTTACTAATTGACGAGGAGGTGTATTCCTCCTTAATATAGAGTGCCACGCCCCCACCTCTCTTTCCTATCCTGTCCCTCCTGTACAGCCTACAGCCCTTGACATTCACCGCCCAATCATGCATTGAGTCCCACCACGTTTCTGTAATCCCCACTATGTCCGGGCTGGTGTCAGCCAGCAGGAGGGTGAGTTCCTCCTGTTTGTTACCCATACTACGAGCGTTTGTGTAGAGGCATTTTAGGCCTCCTGTAGATGTGTGTACTGATCCCCTAGTCCCAGCGTTACCCTGGCCCCTATCTCTTACCTGTCTATTTGCTACGCTCATGTGTCTGGGCTGGGCTGTAGTTGTGGGTGCTGTTTGGTCCGGCAGGCTGATGTTTTCTCCACCCTCATCTACCCCTTCCCCCGACGAGCCTAGTTTAAAGCCCACCGGAGGAGGTCCGCCAACCTGGAAGAGAACGCATGCTTACCTTTAGGGGAAAGGTGGAGCCCGTCCCATCCCAGCATGTCTCTCGTCGTGATGTGTCGGTCATGGCTCAGGAAGCCAAAGCCCTCCTCGAAGCACCATTCCTGTAGCCGCCATCTTCTCTTCTCCAGACTAAATCAGGCCAGTTCTCCTAGCCTCTCCTCACCAGTCATGTCTCCAGTCCCCCAACCATTTTTGTTGCCCTTTGCCATACTCTCTCCAGTTTGTCCGCATCCTTCCTGTAGTGAGGGAGGGGAGGGGCAAAACTGGACTACAGGACTCTAGGTAAGAGTTAGGTTCAGTTTCCTGCCATGCTAACAACTGTGCATGTATGACCTTGGAGTAAGTCATTTAGTGCATAGACCTGGATTCAATGGACATTAAAATCCTTGCACATGCAGCTTGTGAACTGAGAATGAATGTGTCAGAATATGAGGAACTCAATTTATTAATAGCTCCAGTTACAGCAGCAGTAAGCAAGTGACAGACCGTTCAAAGAAACATTGAGTTTTTGGAAGAGTAAATAAGTGTTGTTGTAAACCTAAAGAACAAAAAGATTACTTGTCCCTGATGCCTTCCTCATTTATCCCCATTTATAAGATTCTAGGAACAGTCTTAAACTGGCCCTTGCAGGTGATTTTGGATTTGTTCTAAACATAGTTTGAACTGTTTCTGGTGGTTTTCCCCACTCTGAATCTGTCAGAGGTGAATTATGTTTAAATGGGGTTACTTGGACCCAGTTTTAAATTAGCCCTGCTCTTGTCTGTGGCTTTAAATGTCAGCAGAAATGAATTGGACATTGTCTGTTAGGCTGACTTTTTATTAATTCCCCATTTATATTCGAGCTAAGGAAAACTAACCAAGCTCTGAGTTAGCTACAAGTTTCCATTAAATTGAAGACTACACACAACAAACGTATTAGACTCTTGAGAGTAAGAGATGAATTGATGACTCTTTCTCAAGGGTTGCTTCCAGTTGGGTGTGAGCAGAATCACTGTGTCCCACATTCATTTTTCCCTTTTGTGAATTAAAAGTGTGACTTATATACTGTGGTTTCTGTGGTTGGGCATTCAGCTTCTTCTCCCTGTAGCTGGCAATCCCGTGATGAAGTGACCTAAACATTATTCAGCTCTGCATCTGCACTCCTGTAAAGTCTTTGTGTTGTACTTCCCATAGGCCAATACTGCTTGTATAAACAGGAAATAGTATGTGAGTAATTGTAGCCTGACATCTGCACAGAGCAACCACTTAGGCCTGTTGGATCACTGAATGCTCAAGCTAACCTTTGCGAAGGGTCAGTCATTCCCTTGAGCGGAGGCCAGTTTCAGGGCCTCTGCTCTGCAAGAGGATGCAAACTCTGGTCAGGTTCTCATTATCGCTGATTAGTCCCAGAGAGAGAAACTTGCATCTAGAGAAATGCAGTGCTGGGAGAAGACCAAGTACACCACAATAATTATAGCTCCAGGGTGGTAAAAATCATTTAGTTATAAATTATACCTACTTCTGGTGCACACAACATTTTGCTAGCCTTTCTCAGTACTCAGATTCCTAACCATCAATCTATTGCGATAGCAAAGCCAGTAGGAAATCGGATGAGTGCCTTTTGATACCAAAGATAGGGAATTGGGCTTCCCCATGAGGCTGACAAATAGAGGACCTGTGTTGAGGATCCTCTGACATGGAAGGTGGTGGAGTTTGGTTTATTAATCTTTGCAAAGATGATCTGTTGGCTGATTCCATAATAACATTCCTGCCTCTTGTGGAAACTGAAAGGGTAGTGCTGCTTCTGCCACTGGAGAGAACATTAAAAAAATCCCTGTTTGTTCATTTAGGACTTGTCTATAGAGAAACAAACTAAACCTTCCTAATAAACTGAACAAAAAGGCACTTTCATTCCAGAAAGATCTGCACCCAAGAAGTTACACTGGTACACTGATAAAACAGGAATATGATTATGCTAGTAAATGTCTCTGTGTAGATAAGTCCTTGTTTGAATTTGGTAGAACAAATAATTAACAATTGAGCAGTTTATTCTGTTGAGCTGTATATAACCGTTCAGTGGTGCAGGCAAGAATAAACAGTGGTGCAGCGAACGTTGAATTGGAAGACTCTTTCGGAGCCATCAAGTTCAGTCCCCTGCTCTGACAGAGGACATAATACAGTCCCCTTTCACAAACCGATCGAGTGCCAGCTCTTTCTTTCTTTAAACCCCCATGTCCCCACTATTCCTGTTGGAAAGCTGCTCAGAAAAAGCTGTCTCTCTTTGGACAAACAGAATTGATGTAGGATGATCTGCAGGTGTCTTCAGTTTTGTCTTATTATAAATAATCAGGTATTTTTTGTATAAATTCTGCTTCTTTTGGCCAAATGAAATATAGTGTTTAAGTATGAATGTATATACTGTCTAGACAGCCTTGGGCTTGATGATGAATGCCAGTCGTGATCCGGTGGGTAGCAGTTGATGGTGGAAGGAGGGTTCATAACTAGGGTCTGCCAGACCTTGGTAACAATTTATAATATGATTCCAAATATTAGGAGTCAGAAAAGGTAGCATGCCATGTTGAAAACTAGCTCCTAGACTCTCGTTTAGAATTGACAGGGCATCCCAATAATACATACCATTCACATGAATACTACAAAACAGATTCTTTTGAAAGTGAAAATGTTTTCATTGTGCTTTTAAAAAGAATTGGAGACAAGTTTCTCTGCTTATATTTTGTCATATCTGAGCATCTTTGATATAATCCCTCAGGAGTACATAAAAGTTACCATCTTCTCTCTTGCATCCTCTGGTGACTTTTGAAGGGGGAACAGGAAAGGACCTGGAAACCTTCTGCTCTCTGCGCAAGATGAAGGAGGAAAAAGACAGCTCCCTGCCTCAGGACCCAGAGGCTGGAGATACAGAACGAAAGGTTCCTTGGATACTAAATGTAGAGGAAAACTAGACTGGAACTTGAAACCTAGGCTTTAATTGTCCATTATATGCTAGCCAGTTTTATAGCTGCATTAGGAAACAAGGACCTGCAACTGGGAATAATCTAATCAACCAGCAGTTTTGTCTGAGTGGTGAGTTTTTTGACACAATTCGCATTGGTTTCTCAATTCTTCTAATAGTCATTGTCCTTCTACAGACGCAGCTTTCTCTTCTTCTCTCCTTACACACATGTTTCACATTCAGCATCTCTTCAGGTATAGCTTTTCTGTTTCAGTCAAATTAAAAAAAAAAAAAACCCCACCAAGTTTTGCTTTCTGTGGAAAAAGTGCACATTCGGGAAGCAATGTATGTAGTTGCTCTTATAGGTGATTGTTTGATATGTATGTTTGGATGGTGGTTTGTGCTTTCAAATCTGTACAAATGCATTCAAATTCTCCCCCCAGCTTCAGCAAGTAGGACCCCCTTGTGCTCTGTTTTGGAATAACAAATGAAACAACACGGTCCAAGAGCCAAGATGGGTCGTCAAGCATGTGTCAGTTCTGTGCCGAGTCTAGTGGCATGGTGCTGGTATGGCCACTGCATGTGGCATGGTGCCAGAGTGGGACCATGTCTCAGGCACTGTCCCTTTCAGCTATTCCAGGGCATGCACTGGATCTGGCTTGTGGACCAGCCCCCCTGCCAGGAGTTTGATACCTCTGTTTTAAGCAATTGTTTGGATTCTGGTTCTGTGCCTCCTCCTTTTCCATCCCTTCCCTCAACCTGATGGGAGAGACCTCTGGTTTTGGGTGGGCTGAAGTCAACCCATACCAGGACTTCTAAAATGTATGTTAACCTAGAGAGAGAGAGAAAGAGAACTCGCTTTCTGCCTGCAGCATCGCTGATTTACGCACAACAATAATGCTGTCTTGTTAAAGGGTGCTATCGCTTGTGAACTTTGCGTGTTCATAGGTCTAGGTCAGAGTCCAAACTGTAGTAGTAACCTCAACTTACTGTGGTTCAAGTAACATCTACACTACCCTTTCAGCCTCCAGAAAGCTGATTCTGCCATTTGACTTCTGTGGACTTGGCAGGTAGACACAGCCAGCTTGTCTCGGTAATCAGTGACTGATTTAATTGCCCAAGGAAACTGGAGAGGCCGGGGTCACTTGGTTGCTTCAGAAACAATCTACTGCTTTTGTTTAGTGTGTAGTATGTGTAAGAGAGAGAATAATACTGTATGCTTTTCAACTTTCCTGGTACAAGCTATTTTAAAAGACATATTTTGTCCAGCCAGTAGAAGCTAATGTTTATAAATTGGTTTCTGTAGTCTCTCAAGGCGAGTATCGAAGTAGAACACACTTTCCAGTTGTGATGCTTGCCAGCATCACTCAGTGTATATGTCTGTCCGTGATCTCTTCACCATCTGTCACTTCTTTGCACCCAAGAAAAGCTTCATTTGGGCTTCATACCTTTCAGTAGAAGTCTGACAGATTTTAATAGTAGGAGAGAGATTAGGTTGGCACCTTAGGCTGCCTGTACATATGCTTGGAGATGGGGGTGGGGGGTGGCTTTTAATTAGAACGGTTTCCAGGCAGCTGCTCTAATTAAAATGCCACAGTGTTACATGTATTCAGCCCCAGCCTGTTTAAAAATGGCCACAGGATACTTTATCTAAACCTTATTCAATGAGGTTTAGTTAAAGCACCCCGTGACCGTGGCCATTTAAAAATGCATGGGGATTTAATGCACACAACACTGCAGCTGTCTAATTCAAACATGGAGCAGACTTGATTTATCAAGCCTGCTCCGACAAGTTCTAATTACAACACCAATGAGCCCATGTATGGGCAGTCTGATGGACTGTCTCCAGGGCTGCCCAACTTCTGTGGGAGGAGAGGGAACACCATGCCAGGGTAGGAGGAGGAAGCTGGAGTAGGGGGGAGCCTGCAGACCTGTGTAGCAGCTGGAGAGCATGGGAGCCACACCAAGGATCCGAGTTCAGGGACCCCAAGTTAACCCCTCAGGGGCTGGATGTGACCTGCAGGATCCCAGTTGGACACCCCTGAACTAACTTCTTCAGAGAGGCATGAGCTTTTGTAGACTACAGCCTAGTATGTCCGTAGCATCTGATGAGAGAGACTGTAGCCTACAAAAGCTCATGCCTCTCTGAACAATTTATTCTGTGAGTTGCTCCCCTGCCCTGCCTTCTGCCTAACTTCAGACTGACATGGCTAGCTACCTTTGACTTCTCAATAGGATCCTGGTGGAACATGCCTATGTGAATCAAATTGCCTGTACCACAGATTTGCTGGACAGCTGGATTTGATAGGTGGCCTCCCTTTATGGAACCGATTTCATAGATTCATAAACATTAGGGGCTGGAAGGGACCTCGTGAGATTGAGTCCAGCTTCAACTGTCATTAGACTGACCAATAGCAGTAACAAGCCTTGCATTCTTCTGATAAGGTTAATTTTAACTATGCCACAGGGCCTACCATTACTTCTATAAGGCTTTGCTAAATTTACTAGGCCTTACTTTATGCAAGGCCTTACTACATCTTAGACTTTAGCAACAACATGTAGCTTAATATCTGAACAAATGACAGAAAAACACTTGGTCTAATCTTCATAGAGCCTTCGGCAAGCACCTTTATCACACAGACATAATTTTCAGCTGTCACACGAGTCTCTTTCAGTCATGGTGCGAGCGAGTGAACAATCAGCACCATACATACAGGCTGGGGAACTCCCCTCTTGTCAGCACGGAGGTGGAAAAGGATCTGGGAGTCATTATTGACTCCAAGATGAACATGAGTCGGCAATGTGGGGAGGCGGTTAGGAAGGCCAACTGCACCTTGTCGTGCATCCACAGATGCATCTCGAGCAGGTCCAAGGAGGTGATCCTCCCCCTCTATGCGGCACTGGTCAGGCCGCAGCTGGAGTACTGCGTCCAGTTCTGGGCGCCGCACTTTAAGAGGGATGTGGACAGCATCGAGAGGGTCCAGAGGAGGGCCACTCGTATGATCAAGGGACAGCAGGGTAGGTCCTATGAGGAAAGGTTGCGGGACCTGAACCTGTTCAGCCTTCAAAAGAGAAGGCTGAGGGGGGATCTTGTGGCCTGTTATAAACTGGTTAGGGGGGATCAGCAGGCGCTGGGGGAGTCCCTGTTCCCCCGAGCGCCGCAAGGAGTGACCAGGAACAATGGTCACAAGCTGGCGGAGGGAAGGTTTAAGTTGGACATCAGGAGGCGCTACTTCACGGTCAGGGCGGCTAGGGTCTGGAACCAGCTTCCAAGTGAGGTGGTGCAGGCTCCCACCCTGGGGGTTTTTAAGAGGAGGCTGGATGACCACCTTACTGGGGTCATTTGACCCCAGTGCTCTTCCTGCCATGGCAGGGGGTCGGACTAGATGATCTGCTCAGGTCCCTTCCGACCCTAGGAACTATGAAACTATGAGTGTAGCACCGCCGAGCCTGTAAGTATGATGCTGGTTTTTCCTCCCGCAGTGGAGTCCACCCTGTACTTCTCTGTGTTAAATGCTGTCAGGTTTTGGTCTGCCCACCTTGCAAGCATGTCCAGGTCAGCCTCTATCCCCAGCCTGTCCTCCAGTATGACCGCCTTCACCCATAGTTCAGCATTGTCCATGAACTTTGCTAGTCCCCATCTGGCACCCGAACCCAGGTCATTAATGAAGGTGTTGAAGAGTACTGGCCTGAGTACAGAGCCCTAAGGGACTCCACTGGTCACCTTGTGCCATGTTGATTTGCTCCCATCCACTGGCTTGCAGCAACTGCAGACTACAGCTGTAATGTTGGAAAGTGAAAGGAGTAACTCTGGCACCTCTCATCACTCAGGTCTGCTGGCAGCCACTGCCTAGGGATGTGCTGGATGGGTCTGGACCAGATGTTGCCTTTTGCCTTGCATTAGGAGGAAAAGCGGCTGGGTCCTTTTTCTGTCTTTCAGTATTGGGTGTCCTTTGATACCAGAGCTGGTAAACACATTTCTGTGGAGGCATTTGTTTTGTCTTCAACTCTCTTTAGGGAATTGTGTGACTGCCAGGCAGATTCTTTGAATCCTTTTTATGATAGGGTGGCACTGTTGGAAATCTTTGTAAAGTCTCTGCTCATGGTGTTGATGCTGTAGCTTTGTACTATACAACAGACTAATTCATCACTAACACAGCTTTATTGATGGTATTAAAGATGGTAACATTTTAATGCAGGCAGGCTCAAAAATACTTTTCCTCAGATTGTACTGGTTTGACTGTTGAAGATGCTCTAGTGTTGCATCTACAATTCAGACATGGTTAGAAACTTATGATACGTGTAATTCATGTCTTTATCCAAACAGTGCTGGTTAGGATGTCTTACTGTTTAAGAATGTAATTAACTTCAGTTTTGTTCCTGTGAATGAGAAGTAGAAAAATACGGTAGGTCAGGATTATTATTTATTTTAAGGTGGGCTGGTTGTCTGGAGCCGGCAGCTATAATGCAAACAAAAGAAGACAATTGAGAAGTGACTTTCTCCTTTGAAAGTTCATGCAAGGTGAACTTTTTGGCCACAGCTTCTTAAAATGGTTATTTTGTAGTTTCTGCATAATCAAACGCTTCACATTCCCAAACATGTTTCCCAAACTGGTCGCAAACGTTTATTTAAAATAAACCCTTGAAGTTGCATCATTCAGTAGCTTGAAGTCAAGTGAAATCAGACCGGAGGCTGCCACGGCTGTTGGGGCACCTCAGATGCTGTAACAATCCTCCTCTGCTGCAGTGAGGTTAGTTGTGTTGCTTTGCACCGTTGGTTATTCTTTGGGCAGAGTGACCTGGTGGCACCCATCTCCTCTCCAGGCATGGAGGGAGCTTATCCACCCCTTGTTTTTAGTCCTGCTGGGTGTCCATGCACCCTCATCACCCAGGCTAGCTCAGGTGTGGGTGCCAATTTAGTCACCGGCAACCTGACCATGGAGCAGCCTCTGCTGGTTTGCATGGTACCAGATAGCCGACCAAGAGAGGCTTGGCCTGACTTGGGAGTAGCTTGAAGGTTTTACAAAATTCTTCAAGTGAGGATATAGCTGAGGTCATCCATGGAATATGTGAACAGCTTGATGTATTTGGTAATATCTTTACTGAATCAACTCTATACAGGGGACAGATTCAGCAACTTTTCAGACTTACAATGCCCTTCATCATATATGTTTCTTCCTTAGGCCTAAGGAAAGGCATTTTGTGTGGGAGCTTGTCTAGCATCACTCTCAACTATAGCATTAGTGCAATGAAAGGTGCCGCCAAACGTGTCTTGTTCTGAGACTATATTACCTTTTCCCCCCCCCGCTTCCCCCAATGCCTTCACTTCTGCATAGGGAAGCCGTGTGTGTGTGTGGAAAAAAAAAAAAAAAAAACCCCAAAAA
>NW_017729033.1:4015719-4019707 GCF_001723915.1 Gavialis gangeticus
GCCAAACGTGTCTTGTTCTGAGACTATATTACCTTTTCCCCCCCCCGCTTCCCCCAATGCCTTCACTTCTGCATAGGGAAGCCGTGTGTGTGTGTGGAAAAAAAAAAAAAAAAACCCCAAAAAACTGCCTAACATTTGATTAAGGAATATAGCGTTTGCCAGTCTAAAACCAAACATATGCAATCCTTCAATATGACGATAGAATTACATTTGCTACATCTACTGGATGATGCAACGAAATCTCTCGATGCAATTGTGCTTATAGCTTGGGCGTATGGCAAACCAGGCTAGAAGGCTCAATAAGGATTCAGTTTGAAAAGTACTTTTTTCTGCCCTTCTCATCAGCAGTGTTGGATGTGAAACAATGGGGGCAGCTTGCATATAGTGCATTTGAATAAATTGGATGTAGGAGTAGGGTGCAGCCAAGAATAACAAGCAGGGTGGCTCTTTTTCCATAACGTGGGAAAAAATGCCCATGAAGGAGTAATGGGATGAAATGATACGATGACATTAATTTTGCAAGCATATTTTTTTCCTTATGTTGGAAAAGGCATACATTCTCTTAAATGAGAAGCCTGCTTTTCTGTGAAGAATATATTAAATATATTAATCATTATTAGTTAATTGGACCTACAGTTCTTTTATATTTGTCTTTATAAGCCAACCTACTGGATTCCCCATCCTCCAGCACAATGCCTATTACTAAGTTGTGATTAGACTAAATCAATCAAACATGTAAACTGTGGCAAGTTGGGGCTGGACAGGTAATTAAATATTCCTAAAGGCTGATAATCCTAAATTTAGTTGCCCATCTGTCTTCTGTTGATTTTAAGCCTAGGTCCAGTAAAGGACTTAGGTGCCTCAGTCCAAAGTTTTAATTAAAAATCTTTGGTTGGTTGTGGCCTAAACTCTGTAGGTTCCTTGCTTTTTTTGACCTCGGAGTTTACCTGCCAGCTGGAGTTGTACCTCTGAGCGTGTCTGTAACAGCCTCAGTCTGCTCTGACCTGTAGCTCCTACCTGAGTCTGGTTAGAATCCAAGACCCAGGTGTTCCTCTGTCTCGGTCCCCTGGATGGTTTGATCAAGACACCGTTTTTGGAGCACACCTCCACATCCTCTCCGAATCCATCTAGATCTTTTCAGAGTACAGCCTTGGAAACTTTCTTCAGCAAGAGGAAGAGAAGGTGTTGCTCGTTGTACTTCAGTAGCCTGCTGCATATAGCAGTTTCTGGGGCAGTAGGAGTCTCTGGCATATTTTCCTTCTTAGCCTGAGTGGGCTCAAACCCATGTTTCTCATCTTTCAGGAGAGTGCCTATTAGGTTATCATACTATTCTGAATTTGGGCCGTCTTCAGCCGTTTTAGGATAGGTATGCCACTGTACAGAAAATAATTCAAAATGAAGTGACCCAGAGCGAGAGGCCTAACTCTAGACTGATGTTGAGGGCTGTTGTATTGGAGTGAAGAGCCCTAATTTGGGGTTCCTAATTCCTGGGCTGTGTACACATCTTCCTTTAGACAGTATTGGATCATGAAAGAAAAGGAAATAATTCTTGGAGCAGAGACTGGAACTCAGACCTCCCCTTCCCCTTCTCCCCTAACCTTTTGATCTCTCCCTTCCCCTCCCCTAACCAAGAGTCATAATCCCTCTTGTGATGGCACCTTCTGGGCCCAAGAATTTTACATTACTTTGTGCATAGTGACCCCAAATAGATGTAAGAGGTGGCCTTCCTGGTAGTCTCCTCATTTGGATACTCTTCCTGGCAAGTGGGAGAGGTTCTCAGAGTCTACGGCTCTTCCGCATGCCATTCTTTAGCCTTTAGGCTATTATATAATAAGAAGGGTGCCACCTCTCCTATTTCTCCCTTAATCTCAATTTTTTAATAACTGAACAAGGCTGTTTCCTTTGAAGGAATAATTGTAGGCACAAAGCCCTCAGGGTCTGGATCCTAAGCGGATGAAGTTAGCTCCATGCCTCTGTGAGTTGGTGTCTAAGCTCTTAAGTGGGGCTGAAGACCAGGCATGCCTGTTTAACATTTTCTGGTGGTGAGCTCACAACAACTTACTGCTTGTATGGAGGTGTTTTGGATTGCCCGGCTGTGATACTTCGCTGTCCACATGCTTTGCATAGGAAGTCTAGGTGTCTAATCTGGTAACGTGAATTTTGGTGGGAGGACAGGTCCCTAACAATTGTGCATTACAGCATATAAATCCTTTATTGGATCTAGGCTAGTCCTAAAAGACCACATCAAAATATAGCCTGTAACTCTTATTTTCCTCCCACCATTCCTGCTTATAACCAATTATTTTGGAAACTTGAAACTGTTTCCTTATCGACAAAATAACCTAGAAAGTGCCTGGGTACTAGGGTAGGCTTGTTGTGTGAAACATGAGCTTTGTAGGTACTTGAAAGACAAGAGGGGGGCTTCCTAGTATTACATACCACTAGTTAATGTATTTAAGAAAAAGGTAAACCAATCCTTGCATCTTCCATTCTTGTATCCTCTTGATTATTGTTTCTAAAGATTTTTTTTTTGTTTTTTCCTGCAGTTGTGGTCGCCTTCGACAGATTCAGAGCATCCTGATGCAAAGCAGCAAATCTCAACCTGATGGAATCCTCTGCATTTTAGGTATTTCTTTAATTATTTAATCAAGTAAGCAACAACGTGAAAAAAATACATGGACTAAAGCAAGGGTGGCCTCTGTGGGCAGGAAGTAGAAGTTGGAGCAGCAGGTTAAGGCAGAGGAAGAAGAGAGCAGTGGCAGTTAGAGAGAGTGCAGAGCTAATTTGTGGCACGCCTGCCAAGATAAGTTGGCCCCCACTGGACTAAACTGTATTTTTAGGTGTCAGAACAGTTGAGGTTAGTAAAGTAACAAGGAAGGATGTAGTCACATGGGGGTCATTAGCTGAAAAATCCACAGTGAGCTACAGCAGAGATAAGAATAATAGTGTCTTCCATATCCCGTATCTACTGATAAAATTTGGCAGGAAGAGCTCTTTCTGACATTGTCCCCATTTCAGCAGTTTTTCTTCTGTTGTTTTCCTTCCATTTTGAGTGTGGGGAAATAATGCAAAGTGCACTTCAGAGGAAAAAAAAAACCCTTTGGAGATGCTCCTGTCTGAAATATAATATTTCGCTCCAGGTACCTGATTTCCAGCAAAATGTTGATGAATTGCAAGGAAGTGATGAGTGACTAGGATAGCAGGGGTTTACTTTATGACACAAGATTGAAAATGAAGCATAATTTGACTCAGCTTTGACAAAGGAGGGACATAATATACAAAGTTTTTTAAGGAGCTAAAGTGCAAAGAAATTAGTGCAACGTAAGAGTAGCTAGGAGTAATGGGCTTGAATTAAAAAATTGCTGCTTAGGAAAAATCACTGACCATATGGCTTGTTGGGCTTAAAATTATCTCCAGGGCCAATGGTTGGAATCCCATTCCTTGGTTGGCACACTGCAAACTAGTATGGATAGATGTGTAATTCAGGGATTTCCTGAATTCTGTTGGAAGAAGTGGAAGCAACTTTCTTTTCCTAGCAGCTTTGTGCTGGTAGGTGGTTGCCAATAATTTTGTTTTTTGGTGATTGCGGTGGGGTGGAGGGAGGAATGTTAGTTGCATTAGAGCCAAAGGTTGCACTAGACCCAAAGATTAAAGAAAGCTGCTAGATGATAAAATGATAAAATACCTGGTAAGGTAATAAAGTATATCATCAAAGAATATATTTGTAAGCACAGGAAAATAATGTAAGAATTGTCCTTTACTGAGAATTACCGTTTACTAGGTCAGACCATTGGTGTGTCTTGCCCAGTATCCCGTCATAAGAAGTGGCCAACTTGGATTTGTCAACAGCAGCTTGTTCTTTACTAGTCTGACTTCTTTTTGTGACACTCTGATGAGCTTTGGGGATAGGGCAGGGGTGGGGTGGATACAATACACTGACTTCAGTAAGGCTTTTCATAGATTTCATAGACATTTGGGCTGGAAGGGA
>NW_017729033.1:4020557-4024978 GCF_001723915.1 Gavialis gangeticus
TCTGACACCAATGTCCACATCATTAATGAAGATGTTAAACAGCATAGGCCCTATGGGACAGGGCCTTGAGGGATCCCACTGGTGACTGCACACCAAGATGATTGGCTTCTGTCGACCACCACCCTCTGGGTCCTACAGCGGAGCCAGTGCCCCAGCCAGCGGATCGTGGTGAGGTCAAGACCGCAGCTAGGCAGTTTTGCCAAGAGGTGATCATGGGATTCCACATCGAAGGCTTTTTTGAAGTCAAGATATATGACGTCAATCTCTTCCCCCTTGTCCAGGTGATAGGTCACCTGGTCGTAGAAGGAAATGAGACTGGTCAAGCAAGACCTACCTGCAACAAACCCATGCTGGGTATCCCTCAGGTTATTGCCGTCAGCCAGTCTGATAAGGATGGCCTCCTTGATAATCTTTTCCAAGACCTTCCCCAGGATAGAGGCCAGGCTGATGGGCCTGTAGTCTGCCGCATTTACTTTCCTCCCTTTCTTGAAGATAGGCACCACATTGGCCTTCTTCCAGTCTTCGGGCACTACACCAGAACGCCAGGAGTTCTCAAAGATCTGTGCTGGGGGCTGGGCTATGATGCTTGGCAGCTCCTTGAGTACCCTGGGGTGTAAACCGTCAGGGCTGGCTGAATTGGAGGTATCCAGCCTGTCAAGGTGTTCCATCACAAGGTCAGCTTCGATGCAGGGCAAAGAGTCTCCCTCACCCGGGCCTCCCTGGCCCACAGTGGGCAGGGGTGTCCGATGGGACTGGTGAAAGACGGCCGCAAAGTACCCATTTAGCAAATTTGCTTTTTCCTAGGCATCGGTTGTCAGTTGTTCCATCTGGTTTAGCCAGGGGTCCAATGTTGCCCTTGCTTTTCCTCCGGCTCCCCACATATCTAAAAAAGGACTTTTTATTGTCCTTGATATTTGTAGCTAGCTGGAGTTCCATTGCAGCCTTGGCTTTCCTGGTTTGCTCTCTGCAGGTCCGGACCAGAGTATTCCTTCTTGGTGGTAGATTCCGTCCTCCATCCTTTGTAGGTCTTCCTTTTTAAGACGTAGGAGGTCTGCTAGTTCCCTGGAGAGCCAGGGGGGCTGCCCCTCTTGCTGCCTTTCTTCTGAGACGGGATGGACTTTGCTTGCGCATCCAGGACCGCTTCCTTGAGGAGCAGCCACTTGTCCTGAGCTCCCCTCCCCTTTGGGTTGTGGTCCTTTAGGGCCGCACTGACAAGCTTCCTGTGCTTGTCAAAGTCAGCTTTCCTGAAGTCAAGGTCACTGTCACCCAGCTTCTCTTCAATCGTTAGGTCACTGATTAGGTCGTCCCGGTTGCCAGTATGAGATTGAGCAGCGTCTTGCCTCTTGTTGGCCCGTAGACTTCCTGTGTTAGATAGAGGTCATCCATGCACGAGAGAAAGTTTTGCAACTGCTCAGATTTGGCTGAGGGCTCCTCCCGCCAGATGTCTGGGAAGTTAGTCTCCCATGACAATTATGTACCAGGGGCGTGTGACCTCAGCTAATTCCCTGGCAAACTCATGGTCAAGGTCTTGACCCTGGGTAGGGGGTCTGTAGTAGACTCCCACCATAGCATCCCCTGTGCCATGTTCCCCACGGCTTTTAACCCAAAGGGTCTCTATTCCCTCCCTGGGCACCAATGTCTGCTTGTAGGCATGCATAGCTTTCCTTGACATAGAGAGCTACACCTCCACCCCTTTTATCCTCTAGATCTCTCCTGTACATATATAGCTGTCTATACCCGTGGTCCAGTCATGGGTGGAGTCCCACCAGGTCTCTGTTATCCCTATGACATCATAGTTATTTGCATTTAGCAGGAGGACAAGTTGCTCCTGTTTATTCCCCAAGCTCTTGGCATTTGTGTATAGGCATGCAAGTGTTCCCTTGGGGGCCCTTGCCTTGCCCACAGATTGTTCCAGGGCTGGGGCAGGGGTGGGATCCCTTAAATGCCTTGACCTGCTGGCATTGCAAGGGTTGCTCAGCAGGCCAGCAGTGGGAGTATTCCCCCCCGTCCTCCAGCAGGCTTAGTTTAAAGCCTGGTGGAGCAGGTCAGCCAGTCTGGCTGAGAAGAGCCTCCTCCCCACACTGTCTCTTACGATACTGTCACCAGCTAAAGCAGAGGCTTCCAACCCTTGGGCCGTGGCTCGGTGTCGGACCGTGAAGGATTGGCTGCCAGTCTGGAGGAGGGTTGGCTGCCAGACTGGAAGCCCAGAAGTGACCAGCATACTGCAGAGTGGCAACCAGCCCTTCTTTATATTGAGTATAAAAAAGGGTTGGCTGCTGTTCCGCAGTATGCTGGTCACTTCCAGACTGCAGTTTGGTGGTCTGCGGTCTGGTTCGTGGTCAGTTCCGGTCTGTGGTTTGCCAGGCCATGATCTAAAAGTGTTGGGAACCCCTGACCTAAGGAAATACAGTCCAAATGACAGTATTGTCAAGTGAGCATCTGCCTAGTTGGGCAGTCCTGCTCACAGTAGTCGAGAGTGTTTCAATGTGAAACAGAAGCAAGAAAAACAGGCTAGGCAGGAAAGCACCTGGGAGTTGTACTGGCTTGCAAGCTGAGTCAACTATGTAACCCTTGTTTGCACCGTTAATAGTACACTAGGACATGTTAACATAAGTCTAGCATGCAAATCGCAGGAAGTGAGTCTTCCACACACTATACAGCATGGCGAGACTTTACCTGGAGTATCATTTTTAGTATTAGGCACCATACTTCAATGAAAGATGTGGACAGCTGGGAAAGAGACCAGAGCAAAGCAGCAAAAGATGGTTAGTGGTCTAGAAAATGTGACATGAGGAATGGTAGGACTGGTGATTATGTAGTGTGGAGAAGGGATGGTGTTAAGTCTTCAGTACAAAAAATGTTATTGTAAAGAAGATGATGATCAGTTGATACCCTGTTCCTTTGGGACAAAGAAAAAACACTGGATTTAAATTTCAAGTCTTGAGGTTTAGCTTGTGTATTGGGACGAACTTTCTAATTATGAACAGATTACCTAGAAAGGTTATGGAATTGCAGTCATTTGGTAATATTTACACACAACTATTTGGGATGGTTTATAGAGAAAGATGAGCAGGGAGTTGGACAAGGTGGTCTCATGAGGTCCCTTCCAGTCTTGTTTTTCTGTTCTTCCTGAACCGGCACAACAACCTTCTGGTGGCATCATAGTGTTCCTTGACATCTGTTGTTTTCACCTCTGACTTCTGCTGCTGTTCTTAATTCTGAAATAGTAATAGGAGGCAAGAAAGAAGTAGCTTTAAGGAGCTACTGCATTTGCTACTAAAAGCACATTGTTTTGTTCTGGCAGAATAACAGTGCTTTCACTGATGAGACTCTGTCAGAACAGGGGAATCCTGATGATTATACCTTGGTATTCTGCAGAGTGTTTGCAACCAACCAAAAAATCATAGCCTATATAACATATAATACGGTCTTTTATATGGGATTTTTCACATTTACCACAGCAGCAACATCATGATTCCACTTTAATTGCTTAGTCTGACCTCCTACATAACACAGGTCAGAGAGAATTTTACTCAGCAATTTCTGAAATGAGTCACTGATTTCTGGCTGAACAGGAATGTCTCTTAGAAAGGTGCAGAATTTACACTTCAGGAAGAAGTCATCCTTCCTGGTTAAAGAAAAAACCTCTGAAGTTCATCATCTGACCTAGACGTTTGTTACGATCTTGCCTTCATTAAAATTAAGAGTCCTGTATTATCATGACATTCTCTCCGTTCGCATACTTTGGTATAAAGTGTCCCGATTGAATTTGGCATCATCTCCCTTCTCAGAAAGAATTAAACACTTGTACTAACATTAAAAATTATTTTGTTAGATCTCAGTAAAAAGGTAGAAGATAGTGGCTGTTGAACTCCTAGAACTTTAGTTCAAAGATGGATTTCTGTTTAGATTTTGACATAGTTGAAAGGTAGAGTTTTGAGGGTTTTTTGCCAGAGATATAATGGTAGAGGTGATTTTCATTTTAAGAGATTTTTAAAGAATAACTACGTTCTAAAATATTTTAATTACTTTTGTTTCTGGCTTCTATGATCTCTGGTAAATTAGGTTGCCTTAACAGATTGGTTGCTGTTGAATGATTTTAAAACCTTAGGACTTAGTAAGTTTGAGGCATTAAGATGATAGTTCCTGAAGAAGAAAGTTGTCTTTTTCTCTTCTATAATCATTTTGTAATATGTCCAGGCTTCTAACCTTGACTGTGTGTAACCTTTCACATTTTAATTGTTATCATTTGTAACTACCTCTCTCTTCTGGGTTTTGGAACAAATGGTGGGTTTTACTTTAAGTAACAAACATTTTGTTAAAAATCACTGGTATTTTATGGTTCTGTAGTGACCTGTGGTATTTTTAGATTAAGAGATGGGGTTTTTTCAAGTTTTCTAAAAAAAAAAAAAAAAAAAAAA
>NW_017729033.1:4025150-4045323 GCF_001723915.1 Gavialis gangeticus
TTTTAGAATACTTGGATTTTGTTGAGATTGGGTTCAAGAGCCCTCAGACTGTCTTAGGATCATCAGTAAGTTATGCTGTCTAGGGGTCACCCTTTTTGGCAGGCGTGCCACAGATTGCACTCTCACCGTCCTGGAGTGCCACTCCAATCCCCTTCTCCTGCCTCATCTGCTGTCCTACCTTCTGCACCCTGCTTTATGCTGCTTTGTTTTCTGCTTCCTGCCCTATCCTCCATTATGCTGCCTGTCTCCTCCCTCATCTGTCACGTGCCACAGAGTCTGCATGTGCCTCTTCTGGCATGCACCACAGGTTGGCCCCCCCTGCTTTAAGACAGTGGACTAATCAAGATAGGTAACGATGACTATATGGGTGAAGACTTTGATAGCAATGTAGCAGAAACGGTGAGGCTTGCTAGGACTGCCATGGTGACGTAGTAGACAGCTCTTAAATCTCTTCCTTTCATTCTCTCCTCCCTTCAAATGGGAGCAAGACTACCCCAAACACTGTATTATTTTCTTTTTACTATTTTTTCCTAAATTTTTCTGCTGTTCAGCCATTCTTTTAGAGCTGTTTATATTGAATCTGCATCCCTTTGCTGTGACGGCACCAAACAGAAGCTGGAAAACTGATGAGCGTGATACAAGCTTGATCAAATTAACTTTGTTGTTGTGGGATACTGTTGTTGTGGATAGGTCGGGTGAGATAATATCAATGATACAGAATACTAATTCTCGCGCTCTGGATTTTGGTATGGAGAGGAAGGAGGAGGAGTGAAAATACATGGCTTTTAGCATCAGGAATTTAGGCTGCTTAATGTTGCAGTGATCCTAGTGTGTTTCCGTAAGGGTGTTGGGGTTCAGTTTCCTTTATAGCTGATCCACTCTGGTTTTGCTTGCTGCAGAAGTTGCATACCTCCGGTGTTTTGTAGCCAGGAAACTTATGTAGAGACACAGTTCAGTCTTTTGAAAACAAAGCATTATTTGTTCATCAACAGGAACCCATCCAGAGAAATATTTTTAAGTAACAAAGAAGGCTGAAGGGCATGGGATTTACAAGTTCCTTTGATTGGAACGTGTCCAAGACCTTGCACCTAGGGCCCCCTCCTGTACATTATGGGTATCATGCTATTAACTGGTTACTTGCTCAGTTATCTTGAGACCAGCTACATGGGCAAAGTAGCTATCACACCATAAAAAGGTCCAACTAGCTATAAAGTTAAACCTTAAAAATGTGTACTCACTTTTGTAGCTGGTTGTTATCAGCTTTAATTTGCATGGGTAACTGGGTCTCCCCCGTGGCTGGGAGTTCTGCTGTCTCACAGGGGTGCAGCCCTTGAGCTCTGGGTAGCACAGCTGCCATGGTCCCCAAGGCTTGGGGGGGTCTGAAACCCCTGGGCCCACATGGACCTCTTGGTCCTGGCTGTGCCTGGGGTGCAGTTGAGACTGAGTGTCTCGTGGCTTACAAGGCTCTGGGTTCTGGCTATGTATAAGGCATAGTTGGGACCCAAAGCCCTGTCAGCTGTGAGACTAAGTCCCAGCTGCTCATGGCCTCTGACTGGGAGCCCCCTCTGCAAAGGGGGCTTCCAGCCTTGGGTGCCTGCTTCTTGTCAGCACAGGGGGAGCCCCTGATTGTGCTCCCTCTCCATCAGTAGTAAGGCAGGATTGGATCCAGTGTGTGATCCCAGAATTGTACTTCCTGCCATGCACGTGTAGAAAGGGCCTAAGTCCACAGCCTCCTCCCCTGAACTGGTAGAGACGGCTTGTACCGGCTTCAGTAGGTATGCTGCTTTCAAAGACTGGCCTCTGCCTATTGCTATCTATGCACTTCACTTCTGCTGTAGTTGACAGTGTTTAATGGGTTAATGTCCCTTTAATTAAAGCTTTGGTTTCTTATTGGGTGGGGGGCAGGGAAGCCTGCTAGCCTGGCTGGAGCCAAACTGGTGGGCATTTCCCACTTAATAATATACCAGTGTTTCACTGAGGATGCTGGAAGTATCTTATCTTTGTCATTGTTTTATTTCCTGTTTGTTTTCTCCTAAGTTTCCTTTGATATAACGCCACATAGTCATTCCGGATAGCATCAAGCAAAACACATTTGTAATTCTGTTCTTAAATGTGCCTGGAGATCTCCTACAGCAGCATTTCTGTAGCAACAGCAGATATTGGTTACATGGAAGTGCCATATTAGGAGAGCGTTCTTCTCGGTGTCTCATGGTAACTGTTCTAGCGCTTAGGTGCCTATTTATTCATTCTTGCTCTGCTGCTTCAGCACTTGGATGTACATGTTGATTGGCATTGCATAAAAACCTGGCTGGAATGGGAGAGACCTGGTTCTGTCCTCATCCTGTTCCCAAGCACTGTGGTTTGTAGACTGCAGTTCAAGAATGTCTTATTTGAGGGAGAGAGTTTATATCAGTCGACAAACTCCAGTTCACTTTTACAAATACTATTTAGTTTGTGTACCTTTGTTGCATTTTAAAATCCACACCCTCTTAGGATTGGAAATCAGCCTGGGAAGACCTATGCTTCTAATGGTGATCGAGAGTTAGCTGTTAAACAACACATTCAAATGGCGTACCCCTAGAACAGTGGGCTGGCCACCTCCCAGCTGCACTGTTTCTCCCAGGTGACCCAGCCAAGTGATGGATCATCCCATGAGCTGCTTGGGGAGGTTTTCCATTAGAGGGGTCTAGCAGGCTGTGGGTGTGGGAAGAGAAGAGACCAGAACCAGAAGAAGGTAAGGCTGGACCACGGAAGTAGGAAAGAAGGGAGTGGGTCCTAGGATCTTGAAAAGGACTAATCAAAATTTAACAGATTGTGTTCAAGGAAGCTTAGGGAGGTATTTTTTACATGCTTCTGTTTTTGCTTTTTCATTTATGTGTGTATCTCTTACACTATGTGTTACATGCATATTTTACTGGCATTGACTGTCATGAAACCCCTAAAAGGGGCAAATGGGATTCCAGAGGATCCACCTTTAAGTAGCGTTTTAGGAACACATGATGGCCACTAGATTAGAAGACTGCAGTGGTTGCTACTGCTAGCAAAACTCTGGTTTTCCCCCTCTATCAAGGGAGATGCTAGGGACACGAGGTCTGTATCTGGGGTTGCTCTTCAGTGGCCTAAGCAGTCGTGCTCAACTTTTTTCCCCATCAGGTCAGATGGGAAATGCCTGGTCTGACCACTGAGTAGAAGATGGTTCTGATCCAGCACCTGGGGCCGGAGTGGTAGCCACCATCCAGCCATGCAGCAGGGGTAGGGGGGCAATGTGGCCTGAACCAGACCCCACAGTAGGGAAAGGGGGCTTCAGTCAACCTTGTGGGGAGACATGGTGGGGGGAGGTGTGACCCGGCCCCGTGGAGGGGCAAGGGCATGTGACTTGACCCCAACACAGTCCTGGGGAAAATGGGGGTGTGCCCCAGCCTCATGGCAGGGGACAGGGTGATTGTGGGCTGGCTCCAGCTGGGCTCATGCAGTTTGGGAACTGGGCAGGGGAAGAATGGCCATATTAATTAATGGCCACGGCTCCTACCACCAAATTTCCAGACCTGTGGGGAGCCCTGTGGGCCAGGTGCGATGGCTCCATGGGCCGCATTTGGCCTGCAGACTGGAGGTAGAGCACCCTGGGCCAAGAGCTAAGCAGTGATGAATGACTCCCTAGATGCAAAGGGGTTTAACAGCGCATGGGATTTAGTAGTTGTATCCAAACACCGTAGCTAGTGAGCAACTACTGGAGGCGTTCAGCCCAAGATTGTAACAGAGGGGCCTTTGTGCTGAGTTTGGGTCTTTTGTACTGTTTCTCTGTTTCTGTTTCTAGTTCATTCTTACATTATTATTCATAACCAGTTTAGATTCTGAGGGAACTCCGAAGGCAGCTTGGATGTCCTAGTTTTCTTGCATGTTGTTATACTATTTTAATTCTTTTAATCTGTTCATTTCCAGCAAATCTGAACTTGTTGGCAGGCACTGAATTGTATTCTAACATAACCCTCTGGGAAAACTTCACAGTCGCATGCGATAACGTATAGTTGCACTGGGACCACATCTGGGGTGTATTAGCACATACAAATGTTAATGTGACCAGCACCTATACATGTGAAGAAAACCATACTTATTAGATGCCAATTAAACAGGCACGGTGTAGTCCTTGTTTTCCAGACAGGAACATTCACCCAGAAAGAATCAGTGGGCTTTTCTCTTGATTTTTCAAGAAGGCTACCAGTCAGATTCCTGGCTAGTTTCAATGTTAATAGTACTGCCTATCTATATTAAAATCCTCCCTCCTCTTTTTCCTCTATCACTTAGGTTAAAATGATTTGAGTATAAACTTGATTGTAACCTAACCTGTTAAAATTTCTAAGATTTGGGAGGTATTTATTAGCTCTTGATGATAAAAACATAGCTGGCAGTGTGAGCTCTTTGAAACCAGCTGTAACTTATTACAGACACTTTTTATGGTAATTTTTTTGCTGCAAATCAAGCTTAAAAATGCAAGACCAAGAGGGGTTTTTGCATGTATATTTTTTTCATTGACTGTCCTGGTGCCCCCAATTTATAATAGAGCTTTGGTATTTTTTAAGGGTTATTAGTGCTGATCTCTTTGCTGATCACTCCTTGGCTTGTCAGTGGCTTCCGTTTTTGTCTGTCTTGATATTTCTTGATAATTTGTTAAATATCTGCAAATACAGCTTTTTCATAACCCAGGGATAGTACTATAAAGCGTATCAACTAATGTGTAATCATGTAATCTAAAATGGATGAACTAGGTCATAGGATTAGCTGGTTAGGAAACTTGAAAATACTAATTAGATTAAATGCGGTAGATTTCTAGCCAGATGTGTAAAGCTGTATTGCTAGGTAAGATGGAAAGCCTTCTGCCGTTCAGTTTTGTATATCAGTTTTGTAGTGTCAATATTGAAACAAAAGGATCCTATAAAAATTCCATCTATTGCCTATGGTGAAACCAGTGCTTGCAGAGGGCATATAAAAATAAATACATATGTTTTATTTCTCCTTACAGTTATCTCTAAGGAAGGAAGTGACAAAATCTTTATATTAAGATGCATCATGCTAGAAACATTTCAACTTCCTGAAAAACAAATGGAATATCAAAATGTTCCCTTGTAATCAGGGGGGAAGGGTTTGGAATGAAGACTTTGTAAGAGGGTTGTCCTTACTGGAAAGCTTATTAATTTCTTGCTATCAGGAGTGAGCTCTCACTATCTAGAGAGCAGGTTAACTTCTCAGGCAGGGAAATCACCCTGAACTTTTAAAAGGGCAACAGATTTTTATTTATTGTTTTTAAACAGTAGGTTTGTAGGTATGTCTTAACATCTACGGTTCAGATGCATAGATGTCGGGGTCGGGACCTCAAAAGATGATCGAGTCTGACCCCCTGCCTGGGCAGGAAAGAGTGCTGGGGTGAGATGACCCCAGCCAGATGCCTATCCAGCCTTCTCTTGAAGACCCCCAAGGTAGGGGAAAGCACCACCTCCCTTGGAAGGCCATTTCAAATTTTGGCCACCCTCACCATGAAGTTTTTCCTGAGGTCCAGCCTAAATCTGCTGTCTGCCAGTTTATGACCATTGCTCCTTGTTACCCCAAGAGGTGCCCTGGTGAACAGAGCATCTACAATCTCTTGCTGCATCCCCCAATGAATTTATCAGTATCCACAAGATCACCTCTTGGCCTTCTCTTGCAGAGGCAGGGTCCAGATCCCTCAGTCTCTGCTTACAGGGCTTGTATGGTTAAGGGTTTACAAGACAAGTAGCCCTCCTCTGGACCCTCTCAAGGTTATCCACATCCTTCTTGAAATGCAGTGCCCAGGACTGGATGCAGTACTCCAGCTGTGGTCTGACCAATGCCTCAGAGAGGGGAAGTATCACCTCCTTGGCTCTATTTGTCATGCATCTGCTGATGCGTGATAAAGTGCGGGTAGCTTTGCTGACTTTCGTTACACTGCTGACTCATGTTCATCTTGGAGTCCACTGTGACTCCGAGATCCCCTTCCACTTCTGTACTTCTGAGAGAGGCACTCCCCAGCCAGTAGGTGTGCTGGATATTTTTACACCCTAGTGCAGCACTCTGCACTTGTCCTTGTTGTATTGCATCCTATTGTGTACTGCCCACTTATCCCACCTGCCCAGGTCTGCCAGATGATCAGCTCTTGTTAACAATAACAATCCTGGTTTTTCTGATGGACTGAAATGAGGCTCATAGGGACCAATTGGAGCAAAAAGACTAATAAACAAGTTATTATATGCGTCGGTAGTGCCCAGAGGCGCAATTCGGCATCAGGACCCCGTTGTGTTAAATGATCTGGTCCCTGCTCCCCAAAATTTGAACTCCGCAGCCCCGGTCTTGCTAAGTGTAAAACTGATGTTCTGTACGAATACATACCCACAAACGCTGCAGAACTGGGGCTTAGGAGAGCAGTGACGTCTAAAGGGTGGGGATGAAGAGGTGTAAGTGGATGTGATTGACGTACGGATCGCTCCCTCCCTCCCCACCCTTCCTGCTAATAGTGTATATATGAAGTGCCAACTTTTAAGGGCCCCTCAAGCTATTATTAATTGGCTTGTTTCTTAACATAAGAGGATAGGTAGTCTCAGGAGGATACAACTTGTGAGTCAGCTCAGAGGCGTGTTGCAGGAGTAGAGGTTGGTTTGGAAGATGGCATTGAGTTGTCTGATCACACTTCACATGCCAAATCTCTTCCTATTTAAAGAGTGTATAGCTCTTCTCTATGTAGTCTGTAACACTGTAGTTTTGAGATGAAGTTCAGTGTAGGTTCTTTCAGCTTCCACTACATTTTTTTTTAAATCATTGTTATATGTTCACTCCAGCCATCTATGGTGATCTATTCTCTTATCCCTCTTCCCCCCTCTTCAATGAAGAGGATTAAATAATATGGAGACAAAATGCCTTCATTAGCTCCAAGAAACCAGCATTTTTGTGGTAATCTAGCCCCAGATAGGAGTCAGTTTGTCATAGGACACAGCATTTCCTGCCAGTTCCCTGGTAGCATTGGAGTAGCTTTGTTTGCTTGTAAAACTGTTTGCAGTTTCACTTGGGGCCAGGTTCAGATTTCTTCACTGGCGCTAAACTAGGATGTAGGCAGGAGTTAGGTGCCAGCCGTAAGGAATGATTACAATTGGCCTGGGGCTAGCACACTAAAAAACTCATTTTGTGCCTAAATCTGGCATGCATCTCCATTGGGGATTGTAAGGGTCCCTAGACTGTCACACTTTGGTTTTGCTGCAAACGCAATCCAGGGCGCACACTCCAGAATAATTTAAGTTGGCCCCGGAAGATGCACAAGTCTTGTGCAAGTCCCCAGTGAGTGCTGTACTGTTCAACAGATAGAAGCCATGACTAATACTCATGGGCAGCACGGGCTTCGGCTCAATTCCAGCGGTGGTAACTATGTCTGCCTTTTTTGCCCAGTAGGCTTGTGGCTAGACGATTAGACCAGGATGTGGATGACCTGGTTTCAAGGCTCCCGCGCTCCCCAAGGGGTTTTAAACCCATATCGCCCACCCACGTGTCCTAACCAGGCCATACAAAAGGTTACACCAGGGCACTCTCCCGTCACTCCAGTTGAAGCTATAGCAATGTGCAGACAAGAATGCAAGAACCATAGAGTCAGATGGAGACTAAGCAAAAAGAGCCTTCCTCTGTAGTCTGGTACTTAGAGCAGGGGGTCAAACATGCCCCACAGCCTAGATCCGACCTGCAGAGTTGAGTTATCTGGCCCGCAGCCTTGATGGGGGACCTTTTCCTGGCAACAGCCAAGTGTCTGGGTGACCCACAGTGCTGGAGCCCCAGCATCACTTTGGCTTGTTCCTGGCAACAGCAGAACAGCTGGGATGCTGGGCTCCTTCCTGTGGTGTTGCTGCATCTCCATGGCACTGCTCTCGCCATGGTGCTTGGCAGCCAAACTGGTGTGAGCTGTGGTGCCAGAGCCCCAGCATCACCATGAGAAGAAGGCCAGCAGCCAAGTGCCAGGCATGCTGGGCTTCTTGCTGCCAGGTCCTGCCAGAGGTGCCGTGTGTGCTTGATCTGGCATGGGATGGGGGGCAAGGGCATGATCTGTCCATGGGACCAGCCCTGTGCCATTCATCAAGCCTGTGGACTGGGCTTGTACCACTCCTTCAGTCTGTGGTTTGAGTGTTCCTGCCGGAGGGGAGTCTTGGGCTCTAGCTTCTGTTGCCAGGGTTATTTATACATTTCACAGTAGACAGTCACTGGTTAATCAAACAGAAGCAGTGCTTGGAGAAGAAGGACAAAACATGTTCCATCTAACAATAAATGTTTACTTTCAGTCCAGCAAAAATCTTGCACATTGTGCTGTTGAGTTTCATTATCACTATCCAGCAGGACCAGTTTGCATTAACTTGATCTTAACGACCAAGCAGCTACATAACAACTTGTTAACCATGTTAAAGTTAAACTTTAATATTCATAGAGAAGGCATATCACTTTGTGAGAACTGTAGCTGAATTGCTAGAAAGCTATATTTTAGGTTGCTTTTATGTTTTCTATTCTAATCCTTTGAATTCACCTACTTTTAAACTAAAGGTTTGGGAAAGTTTTTGTTAAAAACAAATGCGCTGATGAGAAAATGTCATTATGTTTAAGCCCAGATAGTTTTTAAATAAGAAAGTGTGGGGTGGACTACACTTCATGCCATTGTTTCTTCTGTCTGTACATGAGTGAAATAACAGTTGTAGCTATTGATTTATTTAGTCATTCTTGTTCTGTAAATAGTATTCCTGGCACTTTAAAAAATGTCAAACCACAAGGTTATGCATTTTCTATTTGCTATAAATCCATAATTCAGTTGGGAAACCATTTCTACTCTACCCATCCTACACTGTAATTTGGTATGTATCATTAGCTTTACTGTCGATCAGGGCACAGTTGTTCTACTAGAAGATTTACTATTGGGCAGATCATTAGTCAAATAATACATTTTGTGCAAGGTACATAGATTTTATATAATATTGGCCCCTTTACAGATTAATGAAGACATTTGAATCCAAAGCATGCTCAGATACTTAATTTTGTAACACAGTTCAGCTTGGTGTTTTGGACTTCATGCCTTGGATGATCTTTTAAGTCCGTCCCAGCCCTGTTTTCCTATGATCTGAAAAGATAGTTAATTCACCAGTTTTTAATCTTAGGAAAGCACCAATAGAAAAAAATTCTTTGGGTGTTATGGGTACTGTAGACTCTTTCTTGTCTCTCTTGATGCTGCTTTTAATTTGGACTACTTCCAGAGAAGCACAACTTTAAGAAATTAATTGTATTGTTTGGTTATGGCAAGAATATGCAGCTATGTAATCTTTGCTGTTGCAGTCAGGGCTGTTCTCTTCCCTCTCATCTCTCTTGATCTTTAATGGGACAAAACTCATTTATCACTTGGGTCTCTGCCCTCATCTTTTTATTTAGATGGCATGCACAGGCACCATAATGTTCTCTGTACTGTTATCTTTTACAATATTATATGTCTGGTCTGTTCTGTTTCAGGAATTGATAGCCGATACAATGAAGGCTGCAGGGAGCTGGCAAACTATCTTCTTTTTGGATTATATAATCAGAATAATAATGACTTTGAAAGAACTGGGTTTCCTGAAGAAGTTCTTGATGGTGAGTAAGGCTCTAAAATTATGCTCTCTTTTCAGGGTCCTTTTTGGGTGGTGGTTGGAGGGAGAGATCTGATATGTCAAACTGCAGAACTATAAATATTAGAGATCTAGTGGAGTTAAATGGGTTTTAATAGAAAATCTAGTTTGATATCCTGTTAGGACCCAAGGAATCAACAAATGTGGAATCAACTCTATTCTGTGGGCCAAGTCAGTGATGCTTAACCAAGGTGCTGCAGCACCCTGGGGTGCCTTGAGATCCTTTCAAGAGTTCTGTTGGATGCTGTCTAATGTTAGTACTGTTAGGTGTGCAAACATGGTGCACAAGATAAACCCAGAGATTTCATATAGAAATCCATAGCGTTTACAAACATTCTGCCCTGTTGTGGTCTTTCTGAGTTCTTTGCAATGGAACTGCTCCGTTATTTTTTCATAGTCAAAAAACGAGCTGACGTTTTCTGAGGGGGATCCTAGTCCTGGCAAAAGGTGCCTTAGGTCTAGAAAGGTTGAAAACTACTGTGTTAATCCTTTACCAGTATTTACTTAATTTTATTTCATTATGTTTTACATGCAAAGTTTTTAAATCAACCTATTTTACATCCTATTTTCACTTCAAGCGATAACTAACTATATATTTAGAATATCTTTAAGAGTTAACTATATCTTTTATGTTGGAAATGTGCACTGTATCTGCTTTTTTTTCTTTTGGGGGATTATTTTTTTTCCTCCCCCTACCATTGGTAGTGCAGAGCAACCTCTTAATGCCACAGATGAGCAAATGCCATGGACAGTTGTATAATGCTGTGCAAGTACTCATCATTCTGACATTCCTTGGCTTCTCAAAGGCTGTATGATGCAAGCCTCCAGGAAGACATGAAATAAAACTGATTGTGTTGCTGAAAAGAGAAGTACTAGTGCATTTCTTTCTCTCTCTCATTTTTTTTTGTTTAGCAAAAACTGGTCACTTTGTGCAGTGCACCTGAAATGGACCAAAGATTGCTTTCCATGGTGTATTTTTGCTTTGCTGTTTTTTTTAACAGAATACTTTCTAGTTAAAGCATTGTCTGCTTAATTCATTAACATTCGTTGCAGATAAGATTAAGATTCTAAGGTAACTATTCAGAGATTTGATGCTATTCTAGTAAAACCTTTATTTGCCTTTTGTTTACTACAGATGTAATCATATTAGTAAAGCCTGACAGTGTCCATCTATATTGTAATCCTGTGAACTACAGCTATCTTTTGCCATATGTGGCACACTGGAGAAATTTGCATTTTCACTGCTTGACTGAAAATGAGGTGAGTGAAAGCAGAAAAAGTACAAGACTATCATTTCTGTAACACTTCAATAATAAAATGGATCTTGAGGCCTCTTACTATTTTTGTACAAACTTGTCTTGTTGATAAATTGCAGGCTTCCTTTTGATCCTAGTCGGAAGCCAGGCATTTCTTTTTGAAGGTAATGATTTCTCTTTGCAAAGCTGAGAGGAAAAAAAAATTATCCAGTGCTTTGTATTCTGTCAGCCAAATCAGAAATGAGAAATAGCCTCCTCCACCCCACGTCCTTTTCCTTCTCTCCCTTGATTATAGTTGTGGTGAAATCTGGTATTAATTTAATGAGGGGAATATTTGGGCACTAATTAAAAAATAAAGAAGCTGAATTAAATACTGCAGTCAACCTTGAAATCTGTAGTGGTAATTCTGTTCCTAACGTGAAGTTTGTTCTATTTCAAAACTTTGCAATTACTTTCAGAAGAGTAACGAAAACATAAAAAAATGGCATTTGGTAAGATTGGCTAGATTTAAAAAATACATTTTTCAGTTAATGTCTGAAAAGTTTTCCGTCTCCACTGAAGTGAGTGGGAGTGTGGCCATTCATTTCAATAGAAATGAACTGGGCCTTAATTTTTCATCATAGGCTTTATGTACTTTATTTACTCTAATAAATCATTTCCCGTGGCAAAGTCTGGTAGATTTACAGTGACATAAATTTATCTTAAAGCTCTGTCCCCTCACTTTGATCCTTACTGGTTCCAGACGGGGCTGGATCACATGAACTATTGGATAACCTGACACTTAACTGATGAGTCTAATACTGTAACTGACTGTGACCTGCCCACTTGTTTTTTCCTGTGTGCACCATTGTCTGGCTGCATACCATAACCTCTGCGTGGCCACTTGTCATTTTTGAGTAGGCTTTCTGTCCTGGTGATCCAGGGTCAAACAGATCCAATGGAAAAAAAAGGACTTGGCTGAGCCTTGGCCCACAACCTCCTTAATAAACCCATTTAAAGTAAGCTTCACATCATTAAATGTCATCTGTCCTTCTCACTTCAAATTAGCATGGTGCTGAAATCCATGGGGGTGAGAGGGAGCGGGATTGCTGATGCATGACGCTGGCTGCTGACGATGGAAGCATGTAGGAGGAGATGAGTGAAAGGATCTTAAGATCTCAAATCTGTGTTCTTTCCCTTCCATGCATGCCAAGTGTATTGTGGGTGGGAGGTGTAATGCGGGGGCTGCATCTCTCTAGAGATTGCAGGAAAAACCTACAAACAACAGGAACAAGGAATGAGGAATAGGAAACCAAAAGCTACCCTGACAGTGTGGAACAGCCAGACTCACCAGGCATTCACCTTGCTTTCTTTCCCTGCTTGCAACTTTCAGAATTTGTCAGTTAAAAGCCCTAGGATTTTTGTGCAGCCTAGCTGATCTTCTCTAAGAATATCTCATGTGATTACTCACAGCTGTCAACTGTTTTTGTCTTCCAACGCTGTGGCTGGGGAGAGATGGAAAATTTCCTCTGTAATGAAGTTGCAAATTCCTGATCATTTAGGCTGCACTTGGCTCCTACACACTGCCATGACTCCTGTGTAGAGTGATTGACTATGAGGTCCAGGAGAAGGGGATGTGAAAATCTAGTTTGCCAGATGAAAGGCTAGAGTTCATCACAGGGAATTTGGTCTGCTTGTGTTGAGGATATGTAGCAGCTGGATTTGAAGTGTATGGTGTGGATGGATGGATAATTGGGGTTGGGAAGGGACTTTGGTACAGAAAGAACGTTCACTTGTGCTTTCCTTGTCATGTTGAGCAATGAAGGAAGTTCTCAAAATTTACTCTGTAACTTAAAAATGATCGGGAAAAGCAGAGCTATTGTGTGGTTCTTTCTCTGTTTCCTTGAAGCTATAATCTGGAGTTCTTATTGCCTTTTGACAAAAAATTTGGAAAATATAAGCAGTGAAAACTATAAGCAACAGCTTCTGGAAGTTAAATCTAAATGTTGATCCTTAGCAGCTAAAGCCCCAGTGTGTCCTGAAGGTCAGTAGACCAAGGATCTTTTGAAGCATGGGTGGAAGTAGTTTCCAAAAGCCTTTCACCTAATGAGCTAACAGTGCATGTAATTAGAAATCTTTCAATCTGCTTGTTTTTGTTAAAGTGGACTTGAAATTGGCATCCTTACTATTTAGCAATTACATACCATGCCTGTGTGCAGGGGCTCATCTTAATCCTGACCGACATTTCGTAATGTTGATTCACATGGTTGATCTTTTTCAGAAAAATGAGCCCCAATGGAGACGCTGATATTTTTTTGGATAGTGCAGAGTGAGAGAAGTGGAAGTTTTGATGGGGTTTTTTTTTTTTTTTTTTCGTTTTCTGCTTTTGCAAGTATGATGCAGATTCAGAGGATTGCATATAGTATGTCAGCAGCACAACGCTAAAAATGTGGTGTTTTTCTTTCATGTGTAAAAGACTGGCAGTTTCCTTAAATGATTTTGGCATATTGTAGGAGTTTTGAAATCTGGCCCTGTCAGCCTTCAGATGCCATTTTAGATTCATTCTCTCTGAGGAGTAGTTGCTCACGACTGGGAGGTTTTTTGTACAGTATTTACTTGTTCTCCATTTCAGTGGCATATTGATGTTTGGCCTTTTTTTTAGCTCTGCTTTTATAGTACAGTAAAGCTTTAAAAATGATCAAATTGATATGATGCCTAGGATATGAGCAGCTGTTACAGAGAAATTGCAGAATTGAATGTCCTCTTGCCTTTTACCTGAGCCGTAATGTTTAAGTGAATGCTTTGGACAGTGATGGAAAAGAAAAATGTCATTGAACAAGTCTTTTGAACTACTTGTACAGTGTCATAAGCTGCACATTTTCTAAATGCTTGCATAGCATGGTTCAGAGATAGTATAATAGCTTGGGCTGAGCCATCTTTCCGCTTCCCCTTGGAAACCAGGAATGCAATGGAGGCATTTTACAATCTAATTTAAGTAACTGATGCAGTAGTTTGGAGACCAGCTTTGATCCATTTGCTCAGAGAAGGTGAAAGCAAATTGTTTGGAAAGACCTTGGTGCATGATAAATTTTGTGGAAGAAGAGAACTTGGGCTTTTAAAAAACCCAACATTTCTAGTGGAGATGTGTGACACCAGTGGAACAACTAAGCTTGTACTTCTGAGACTTACTGACTGCATTAAAATAGTGTTGGCTGAGGGGGCTGCACCAGCATACATTTTTGTGGACTTGCCAAATTCTTATAGACCCTGGACATTTGTTTGGCCCTAGTTGGAAAAAGGGTGATCCTGGGGGTGTCCAAAAATGAAGGCATACGGCTCCAGATTTTATCAAATCCTGTTGAGCTTGTATTTTTAGATGCAGATCAACAAACATTATTTTCCAGTATTGTATGCAAAATAGTTTTGTTTGGCTTGCCTCTTTATTTAAAAAACATCCATTTTCCTTGTTTCTAGGTAGCTCCGTGTCTTGTTCTGCATTAGTCTGCTGCACCTTTATAGCTCAAGAAGTGTTTCTTAAAATGGAGTGCAGGGTGGAGAGTTTATAAGGGTGCAGGGAGACGAGGAAAAAAGGGAAATATAATTAGTGGAAAGGGAAGAAAAATGAAGATCTCTGTCTCTGGAGTTGTTGAAGAAGTTGCAGTGTGGTTGTAGTGACACAAAATGGCTTCATTCAAACTATAAAAATGACATAGCAACATGCAGCAGGGTAACATAGCCCTGCCTGATCTAGCATCATACCTAGACTTCTGGTGGCCCTGGGCGAACTTTTAGTATCAGGCCCCCCCTTTGCCTGGAATGATGATGATAATAATAAAAATTACCATTTTCAGGCCCCCTTTTTGTCTGGGCCCTGGGCAGCCCCTCAGTTTACCCACGCCAGTGTCCAGCCCTGCTCGGATCTCCACAAATTCCTGAGGACAGCTGAGCATGCAGGAGAGACTGTCTGCCCCATTCCCCTCTTCCCCTGCCCCACAGAGTTGGGAAGCAGAGGACTGGGGGAAGCTGACCTATAAAGACATTTCAGGAAGTGCTTCAAAGATGTTTCTTATTCTTTGAGATTAAAATTTTACCTTTCAGGTAATATTTAACATTTCAGCTGTGCACATGTGTGTCCTGGCTGTTTGGTGCAGCTCAAAGGCACCTGGAGCAATTCAAATATGTCTATCCAGGGCCTAAAACGTAGGTGTTACAGACAGACATCCTTGGAAATTGAAAGTATATGTAGATGCTTCTGCATTTTCTTGTTCAAGTATTCACTTCCATTTTGAGGAATGGCATCTTGTGACTTGAATATATTCCATTCCGTGTTGGATAAACTCTCCAGGCCATACTTTTTGGGGAGCTTTTCTTACTGTGGAACGTCAAAGGTAATGCATAAGCAACTTTGATCTTTGGCAGTTTTTCACCTTTAGTTTTAAAAAAAAATACTTCACCTATAAATATTTTGAGTCTCAATATTAGGTTTAGTAAAACTCATTTTAAATGATTCCTTCCAGTACGAAGATGAAGAAGCTGCAGAAGAATTCAAAATTGCCAGTTTTGTAGATATGGTTCGTGACTGTAGTCGAATTGGTATTCCTTACAGCTCTCAAGGTGAGTTACTGTTTTGATTGCTTTGTGTGCTTGTTGGAAATCATTTGAATGCTTTTGTGTTTTGCAAGGTTAAAATGACACTAACTCAGGCATGGCTACCCCGTGGTACATGTGCTACAAGTGGCATGGGCAGCATGTTTGTGGCACGTGGCAGACGGGGAAGGGGGTAGCCAACATATTGGTGGATAGATCAACGAGCAGAAAGCAGAGTAGCAGATTGGTCAGGAACACAGGGCAGGGATCAGATGGCAGAGTAGCAGCTTGAGCAGGGGAGGGGTTTGGAGTGGCTCTTGAAGAAGGCACATATTTTAATTTGTGGCGTGCTTGCCAAAAAGCTTAGCTCTCACTGATGTAACTAATACCATAAAACAGGAGTCTTCAGAGGTAAGAGAACCTGATGGTATATTAACAGTCTTATTTTAAGAAATTTCTTTACTATAAGATTAGGATTTCTGGTGTCCCAAAAAGTTTAACTGTTGGATTCATCTTAGCATTCATTCTAAATAGTAACAGTAATTTGGTATGCAGGGTTTGGCTAAATACAGAAGCTCTCTGTTTTGATGGGAACTTTGGATAAGTACCCTTTTATGTAAGGACAGAATTAACAATTTTGTTATGCAAGTTTCCTCTTTTTAAAAGAGAGAAGACTGGACTGCACAACTTCCCTTATGATCTGGAGCCAGGCTTGCAAACTGAACATTTTAACTCTGTACTTGTTAAAATGTGTTACTCATGGTGACTGTATACAGTAGGTGATGCAAGATTACTGCAATCCACTTGCTTGGTAAATGCTAATTTTGTGAAAGAATTCAGTAGGTTTTGGCATAGAAATCTGGATGAGGTGTATGCTTCACAGTCAAAACAAGTCATGTGGGGAATTCTAGCACTTGTGTACAGGTAGTCAGCCTAGATCAGAGGTTCCCAACCACTGGGCCACAGCCTGGTACTGGGCTACAAATGGTTGGCTGCTGGGTTGTGGCATGAGTTCCCTGCTCAGACCCCTGTCTGTCTGCCCAGGCAAGCAGCTTCCACTACTGGTAGTCACATGTGGGGTTAAAGCGGGGCAGCCCTGGGAGGGAGACGGCTGGCTCTGTGCCTCCCTCCCTCTCCCCTCTTGGTCCCGCTGCTGTGCTGGTCCGCAGTATAAAAAAGGTTGGGAACCACTGACCTAGATGATCAGTATTCCCTTCTTGGCCTTAAGAGTCTATCATATGAGCACAGAAAGACTTACTATGGGGACATGCCTCTGCTGAACTGGTGTAACTGTTATTTGTCCATCACCAGCTGAAGCTAAACCACAATAACTTACCCAGTTTCATTCAGTGGACAGACATAAGTTACTGTGGTGCAGTTAAATCCAGTTTATGTTGTCTTGCCCCTTCAAAACCCTGTAACTGTTTTTTCTGTTCATGCCTAATCAACTTTTGTAAGTCTGGCATTACACTGGCTGGTAATCATCAAGGTCCTGTGTTCAAACGGTGATCCGCTGTTATTTAGTTAGTTAATTTTGTGTGTGTAAATGCTTGGACTCGGTGGCAGAGAAATTTGTTTGCAAAGTTGCACAAAGTAATTCCAGCCAATGTAATGCTACGTTTCCTATACCTTCTGGTAAGAATGCTTCCACTCTCATAACGTTTCCAGCTTTGCTATTTTAATTGTCTTGAACAATCCTTTCTTAGAAGGATTAGCAGTTGTTTTCAAGGCAGTCATGTTTCTAGAGCTAAGTCTCTTGTTGGGGCAGTGTTGTTGAAGATATGCCTCTTCTTTGAGGAGTTCCCGAACTCTACCGTTACTCCAGTTCAAACAGCTTCCCAGCATCTCTGAAACTTGTCAGCTCAGCCCACTGAACAACTTTCAGTCTTTCCTCCTTTATAAAAGTTCATGGAAGATTTACTCTTTAAAACCAATATTTAGTTTGAGTCTAGATACTCAAGAGGAAACTAAAAAGAAAAACAAACAAAAAGCTTCTTTCCACTGGGATGTGGGGCCTTTTACATATATATTGTGTACTTACATTCATGTTAAATGCTTTGGCATATTACACTTGGTTGGTCCAAATTCTGACATTTCTGCGTGAACAATCCTATGAAGCTGAAAGGGCTGGCTTCTGAATATAAAGTGTGTTCTTAAAAGTTGTTGCAGGATTATGATATTTAATTTTTTTTATTGTAAAATGTAAAACATGGGCAACTCAAACCAGTGTTGCTGGACAATTCTTAAACATTGCCGAAATTCTGTGCTTCTGAATACAGTTCTCAATCTTGCCACTCTATGAATATTACATTTTTGCATGTAATCAATTTTTAGTCCCAAATTATTTCCAAATAAAAATAACTCTTCAATTATTTCCAGAAGCAAATGATATCATGTATAACTAGGTGGCTTTAAACTAATTGTAGGTATATATTGTAGATTTTACAGTTTGTCTTGCATTTTTTCCTTTTATTGAAAATTTATGTTAATTGCTACCAAAAATAGGAGTCCAATGCAACACCAGAGAGAACATCAGTCAATAAAATGTATTTAATTGGAATATTTAAACTCGCTTTTTAAAACTGTTCTGAGACTTGAACACTATGAAGAAAAGAGATCTATTAGTCATTTTAACTTTTGTAAAATATTTGCTTCCATAGGGCATCTCCAGATATTTGATATGTTCATTGTAGAAAAGTGGCCAATAGTACAGGCTTTTGCACTGGAAGGAATTGGTGGCGATGGCTTCTTTACCATGAAGTATGAGGTATGTATTAGTAAGCTTTTAATTTTGTTGATTACACTGAACTTGTTGGAAGCAGAATTCTTCTTCCGTTGTCCTCCTTGCTAAATAAAATCACTGTCACAGTTTAAGGAAAAGCCCATCATTCCTGTTTTGTGGACTGTGGTTCTGGATTCTAACTCTCCAAGAGAATGAGGGTGGCTAACCATTGGTACAGGCTACTCAGGTTATCAGATTTCCATCCTTGCACATTAAGAGCAAGTTAGATGCACACTTTTGGCTTGGAGATGTTTTAGCTGGGATGATGATGCCTTGTTAGGGGATCTGGGCTCACCTGAGGTCTTCTCTCTACCATTCTAGGATGATAGCTGATTTCTCCACTTATTTCTAGTTCTGTTAGAGGGGGAAATACATCAAAAATGATGAGCCATGCTAGATCACTTAAAGATATGAGGCTGATATGAGGCACAATGGAGTGACTGTATCTTCTTATTTTGGGTAACTTGTTGGTTCAGCAGTTGTGCTGTAGGAGTCTCCTAGCATGTGGATTCTTGAGGCTTTGTGGCCTGCTGGATGGATAGGCAACTGGGAATACAAACCACATGTCCCCTGCCTTGTCTGTACCACAAACTTACTGTGCAAGGCTTGGACGTTAGGGCTGTGTGAAACTTCTGCTGTACACTTGGACATTAGGGCTGTGTGAAGCTTCAGTCCCTGATCCAATTCGGCAGAGTTTTGGCCCAATTCGGTGACCGAATCTCCTAATCAAATTAGGAGCACCTTTAATCTCTCTGAATCAAGTTGGAACCCTGCGAATTGATTCAGAGAGATTTGGAAAGATTTGATGATTCGGACATAGATGCAGCTTTAAATGCTTTTCTACGTACCTCGAGGTACCAGGCTGCTTGTGAATGCTGCAGTGCTGGGGAGGATGGAGTATCCCGCAGGAGTGCAGGGGCTCCCCAGCACACTCAGCAGCAGAACCGGAAGTGGACAGGAAGTGGGGGGGTGCACTCCTGTGGGACGCTTCATCCACCCCAGCATCACAGCGCTCACGAGCTGCACCTGGTACCTTGAGGTATGTAGAAAAAACATTTAAAGCCCTGTCTATGGGCAAATCACCGATTTTTTTTTTTTTTTTTTTTTTTTTTTTTCTGAATGAGGTTTGAATCTTTGGATTTGGATTCAGCTGAATTGAATTGGGGACAGTGATCTGAATCAACAAATCGAATCACTGTCCCCGATTCGGGCCAAATCTGAATCTAATATGGCCCATTTCACACACCCCTATTGGACATACTGAGTGACTCCCAGGCCAGAAGTAGCATGGCTGTATTTGCACAACGATGTGGGTGGATTCATTTGCACTATGGAATGAGAAAAAAAGGCTGAAGAGTTTATCCGTGGCCCTGTTCACATGAAGCTGCACTGCTTCCAGTTTGGGAGGTAGTGTGTGAAGGTAGTTAGACTGCTGCATGTTTGGTAGGTAGCATTTACAGAGCAGCATAGTATGCTTGAGTATATTGCTGCCTGGCATAATACCTTTTCAGTATAAAAACCTGTGCTCTTTGACTTTGGGCAGATCTAGTAACCACTCTGTTTTCCCTGTCTGTAGAATGGAGATAGTAAAACTTATATGTAGTTTTGTAGTTGATAGGGTGGGAAGGGACCTGAGCTGATCATCAAGTCCGACCCCCTGCCATGGCAGGAAAGAGTACTGGGGTCAAACGACCCCAGCAAGGTGTTCATCTAGCTTCATCTTAAAGAACCCCAGGGTAGGAGCCAGCACTACTTCTCTTGGACATTGGTTCCAGATCCTAGCCACCCTGACTGTGAAGTAGCGCCTCCTGATGTCTAGTCTGAATCTACCCTCTGCCAGCTTGTGACCGTTATTCCTGGTCACTCCTGGCAGTGCTCGGGGGAAC
>NW_017729033.1:4045610-4055769 GCF_001723915.1 Gavialis gangeticus
TAGCGTGCCTGCTTCCCCCCACATCTTAGTGTTGTCAGCAAATTTGAACAGGGTGCTATATGTAATACTTGCATAGACAGACAAGGTTCTTTGGGTAGATGTGATATCTTTTATTAGACCAACTAAATAGTTGGGAAAATTTGTTCTTCACAAACTTGCAGGCACAAAGCAAGGAAGAAGGGTGTTTGTGCCCGAAAGCTTGCAAAGGCAAATCTTTTCCATCTTTTCAGTTTGTCTAATAAAAGATATCACATCTGCCCAAAGAACCTTGTCTGCCTTTGTCCTTAGACCAACATGGCTACAACCAACAACCCTAAATACTTACACAGAGTTTTCCTCTGTAATCTGTTTCTCATTTCATTTCTTCTTCCTGGACCACCTCCAGAGCTGTGCAAACCTCCCTAATTTTCTCTGGCCATCGTTCTGTTGTTTTGCTATTACAGTCTTCCTGATCTCCACGTGTGGATTCTCTTCTCTTTTTTGAGTTCCACTTGGCATCATTGTTGGCCTCCCCCCCCCCCCTTCCTGTTTTTTTTGGCTATCGTCACTTTTACCAGCAGTAAGAAATGATTGGTCATCTGTTTCTGTTTTGATAACTTTTATAACCCCTCACTGTCTTGCTGAAGTAACATTTTTGTCCCTTCTGTGACTACTTCTGTGCCTGCTTATCTTTCTGCTTAATTCATATACTCTCCTGCTTTCATTCCTCTGCTGAAATCCTCATACTTGCCTTTTCTCATTTCCTTTTACCATCATTAGAGCAGACATGTAATCTTGTTCTATGCACCTGTCTGTTCCCATAAACTAAGCAAGTTCTTTATAGGTCTGTGCATAACAGCGGTATAACGAAATAATTTTCTCTTCTGGATTTAAAAATTTACTGGTAAAATCTTGATTTTGTTGTAAGTAGATAAGAAGTGTTTTGGCACTGGCTTCTCTGGGGCCAGGAAAACTATGACTCTATAGGAGGCTTCTAAGGAATATAGATGGCACTTGAAATTATATTGAATTATATAAAGGTAGAGCATTGTGGTGTTAGATCTCTGGAAGATGAAAAGCAAGGGTTCTGATAATTTCTGTTGCTCCTTTTAAAGAAGAAATACTTAACAAGGCATTTCAGCTAAATTCCAATATGAGTTCTTATATTCTTCCTCCTTAAAAAAAACCCTTGTGATTTTATGGTGGAAATAAGAAACTTAACTTCTGCTATACTTGTTTGGCATTGTCAGCTGTTAAACAGCTGCTGTACGTCACCAGTGGGAACAAGTAATGCTTTTGGGAAGTCATTTGGTAGATTTTTTTTTTAATAAAGATGTTACCAGCTTCCTGAGAGTTTATTGTTCTCCATTAGTTTTAGCTCTTCAGACTCTAGTAGTACCTTTCCTATATGTGGAAAAGTGGAGCCTCTTAACCCTATTTTATTCAATTTACAATGAACTTGCTTAATTTTTTTTAATACTGCTATTCTAGTCTTAAAATGTTATGCTAGCATAACATTGAAGTATGTGATGATACAAACGTGGCAGTATTCCTGGCATTATTATTTAGAGAATTTGGTATAGGTATGCTCAGTATGTATGTTGAGAAGATGACAGTTGACAAGTCATAAGTCTGTCTGTGCTGCTTGATCCAGGAAAAATAGTAACTGAAATGATTAATTAAAGCAGTCACTTAAACTTTCAGTTCAAGCTTCATTTTAATTCATCATTAAAATATACAAAAATACAGAAAGCAGTTATGTATGTCAGCATTCCTGGTTTTAATATTTCTAATTGAATGGGTGACTGACATTTCTGATTACCAGGGTTTTCTGTTTCCTGTGGAAAAAGGTGGATTTTCCCCTTTAAAGAACCCCCCCCCCGGCTTTTCCCCCTTGAAGTAGGAAAGCGTGGGTTTCTGCTTGCAGGTTGGCAGAGTTCCAGCTTGCAAGGGGCTGCTTGGGGCTGGGGGGAGTGGGGAGGAGGGTGATTTGGAGGCAGGGGGTACCATGCGTGCATGTGAGTGCTCATGCCTATGACCAGCAATGTAGCCAGGCAGGGTGGTGGCAACAGGCCTGGCAGCTGGATAATGATAACTCTATGGGATGAGGGGGTTGGAGGGCCAGGGTTTGGGGACCCTTCGGGCATGGTCTAGGTTTGCTCATTGGTGACGCATTGGGGGGGGGGCGTGTGTCCCCTCAGATTTCTGCGTGGAAATCTCAGTGCTGACATGCCAGTCGTGCTGCCAAAGTGAGACTCCACCTGCCCACCTGGCAGCAACAAAGGGCCACAACTCCATGCTGCTGTGGTGCACCCCCCTTCCCACCTCTGCTGCTGCTTGGCAGGCAGGGGGTGCCTCACCATGGCAGCGCAGGTGGTATAGGACTCCCAGTGGCAGCAGAACTGCGTCTCCCCACTCAGCTCCACCCTCCTATGCCAGGTCTTGCCCACTGTGCTGCAGAAGCACCCGAGGGAAGGGCAGCAGGGCAGGGAGCCTCAAGCCTCGCAGTGAGCAGCCTGCACCCTCCTCTGGCCCCCATGAGGTCTGCTTGGCTCCACTCTAGCTGTTCTACTGGGGTGGGAGTTGGGTGGCGTCCATGGTCTTCCCCCGGCTCTGGCTGCAGTGGCTGCCACCTCCTGTGTGTAGCAGGCGGGCCTCAGGTGCTGCTGGCTGGCTGCAGCTGGCACCCGTGGGCAGGATACAGCTGCCAGGTCCTGTAGCCCTGGTAGGGGTACCAGCAGGGCTGCAGGGACAGGGAGCTGCAGGTCGGACGTGAGGGGCACCAGCAGGTATTGGGGGGGCCTGTGAGTCAGGAATGAGGGGCACCAGTGGAGGTGGGGGGCTGTGGCTAGAGAGTGAGGGGCACTGGGGGGGCAGGGGACAATGGGTTGGGAGTGAGGGGCACTGACACATCAGGGCTACTCAGAGCCCCAAAGCAGGGGGTGGGGTGGAGGGCAGGTACAGCTGGACCCCCTAACCCTAACCCATGTTCTGGGTAGCAAGGGGGCAGGGAGGCCTCAGATTTTCCATAAAAATAAAACCGAGATCAAAGGCCAAAATATATAGGTATTTAGAATTGATTTTATTATAATTATTGGGGCAGTGGTAGCAATTTCAATTGCTCTAAAATTCTAAATGTATCAATAAAAAGTTGTTCAACTGATCCGTCTCCCTCTCCCTCTCTCTGCGTTTCATTTTAAAAATACAGATTTGGGGATTTAAATTGGAGAATTTGGGACTTTTATCAGAGAATTTGGGTTTTGTTTTGTTTTTTAACTAGAGAAAACCAGGATCCCTATACCTATAGAGGGAAATATATCAGTTACCTTTTCCTTTAGTTCAGTATGTGTGTGCCCCCCAGCCCTTCCAGTTGTAGAAAGCGTTACCTAATGTGCAGTTCCAGTTTTTCTTATTTCACTTTGACTCTTATCTGAAATCTTACCTCTCTTGCCCTTTGGCTTTGCCTAGTAATATCTCTCTTTTTCTCACCAATTAATTCATTCTTATGTTTGACTCTGGAAAGTTTTGGGGATATGGATTGTCCAGAAAGTTTCAAATAAAGCTGTGAATCTGTTACATGTTATCACTCAGCATGAAGGAAATCAATTTTACAGTGGTGATTATTTCAGAATGTGTAGATTGCATTCGGTTTCAAATTGGCAACCCTTTCATACCACTTTTTGTAAACTCTAATACTCTCAGGACTAGCTTTTTAAAACTTCACATCTCGGTACTGAATTTAGTGTAAACCTGTATACATAACACTTCTTTTGTGCTTTTTGTTGTAAAAAAAAATGTCTTTTTTTCAGTTAATGGATGTCAGTATTGATCTGTGGAAAACATACAGCAAAATGGATCTTGTTTCCCTGGAGGACTTGATTTTTGAGGTAATGCAGATGAAACCTTTTGACTTGTTGAATTAGCTCATTTTTAGAGAGAGAGTGTCACTTTTAAATAGTGCATCTAAGCAGCAAAATGGTTTGGTTATATAATGCAGCCTGCTGAAGTGTGCTTGCTCCCTTTACTCTTGGCTTGTGGATTTCTGGGTTTTTGTTTCATTTGTTTGGGGGTTTTTTTTCCCCTTTCATGAAGTCATTTGGCACTATAATGATGCTTTACTTAATGCCTTGTGAAGCCTATGGAGAAAATTCTTACAATTAAATGCATTTGCTAGGTATTCTTTAGATCCCAGCACTGTGCGCACAGCATAGTTTTGATAACAGTTCTTCAGTTTGTTAAAAGAATGTCTTACAACAAAAACAATTTTATCACAAAAAAAGTAATTTTCATACTGATTTATACCTTCTTTCTAGTGAAGTAGACCAAGAGTGACACACAGTGGTCACATTTATTATTTTTTTAATAAGTCTCGTTTTCTAAGGAGGTAGCTTAAAGTGTCTCAAAGAGCTTAAGTTAGCAGTAATATTCTAGAAGCATATTTCTATTGGCAATTGGGGTTCGTGGACACGAACCCCAGTTTGAGGCTTCATATTGGCTTTCTAAATCCAGTATGAAAGGAATTTGAGAAATTTCAAACAAGTTTTCTGTATATTCTGCCTAATTTATTCCAGTGTGGTGCTTCAATTACCTAAAACTAGAATAGGTCCAAAGCAGTTTTAAATATATATTTTTTTGACTGTATCACTAATGATTTTAGATAAGGTAGTCATGATTAACTATAGCCAATTTAATTTGCATGTGCACTTCTGTACATTTTCAGGCAGTTCAGTTCACTAAGAATGTTATCATGCTTGAAAGCCCCGATCTCTTATTAATAATAGAACAGGATGAAGAATAGAAATTAGTGACTTCCTTACATTGCTTATGGAGTATACATTTTGGAACAATTTAACATAAAACAATGACTGTAAAGCTGTAGGTGGAGAGGAGCTGTATTCTTGTAAGGAGCCTAACTCTTTGTAAGGTTCAGATTTATAGTCAGACAAGGTTTTTAGGGTAAATCTGATATCTTTTATTAGATGAACTCAGTTGGAAAAATTCTTCTTTGCAAGCTTCCCAGCTATTTGAGATGGTCTAATAAAAGAGATCAGATTTACCCAAAAAAGGTTGTCTACCCATGTCAACACGCATACAACCTATACCCTGTCAGATTTGTAGCGTCATTCTTACGTACTGGGTTCCTGGCCTCTCTAATTAATTGTAAGTTGTCAGTCAAACTTTTTTTTGCCACATGAACTTGTATTACATCTCTAGTATTTGCAGTTGGTTGCTTTTCATAGTTTGAGGGCCCAGTTGGGGATCTAGAACAGTGGTCTCCAACCTTTTTAGGATGGAGATCACTTTTGAAATTTAAAAGGGACTCAAGATCTGTGCTCCCCCACTGACTGACTTGCTAGGTTGGGGTGGGGAATCAACCTCAAGAGACTCTGGGATCTACCGCTGATCTCTAGAATCTGGTGACCACTGATCTAGAATCTGTTGTACTGTACAGATGTAAAAGAGAAGATCCCTGTTCCAAGCAGTTTAAATTTTAATAGGACTTCAACTTGACATAAATCACCAGCGTTGTCCTGAAATGAGCCTGCGACCAAGAAGTGAATAGTTCAATTGACTGACCATTTCTCCAAATAGAGTTGCCAATAGGTACCTTCCATTGTGGTTTTGAGATGACAGACTTCCATCGTATGAAGGTGGTGCTGTTCTTTGAATAAGAATCTGTCTTGAAACATCTGAACACATGCACATCCCACTGAAATAAATAAAATGTTGGCATTTGAAATTGGGTATCAGATCTTATTTGCATACCAGAACATGCTTTTTGTACCCTTTTAGATTCCGCTTCTCCCCCCCCATATTAAAGGTAAGACTGTAGCTTCTTGTTACACTGATCCAGCGTCTATTCAATGTTTGAAGATTCAGGGTGAAATTCTTAGAAGTGCCCAGATTTGGTCTAGTTCTGCTTCTGTTGAGGTCAGTCTTGCTGTAAAAACCTAGTCAATGTCAATGGCTCTGTAGTTGGTTTAGTGTTAAAAACTTGTTTAAAATTCTGTCTCTGCTTTTAAAATTCTGTCTCATAAGCAGACAAAATACCAAGTGGATTTAAATCTGGAGTAAATAGTATAGCAACTTGCTAGAAAAAACTAATAAAAGTAATGTTTGTTTATTCTGCCCTAGAAAGCCAATATCTTATGTGGAAGACACTCTCTCTGTTGGTCTTAGTTGTTCTAACTAATTGGAAGTTTCTTTTATAAGATAAACTCATTTTCTTCAGAATAGATTCACCTTATTCTGTAATAATAAGGTTTTTTGAGACATTAAAATGCCATGTAAGAATGCAGTTAAGGTTAGCCAGCGTAACACATTTAGTCTTATACATTTATATAGCTCATTGTTAGCACTGCATTAATAAAATAGCTGTAAGAATTGTCTTCTACATAACCTTACTACATTTTAATATGGGCCTATCATTTTTACCATTTGTGCCATGTTTAAAAGAGCACACTCAGTCTTTGTTATAATTATATTTTTAACCCTGATCCTCCAGATTAATGTATAAAAACTATGGAAAACCATCCACTGCCTTAATTTATATTATGAATAATTTTAGAGCACTTTAAAATTTTTATTGTAATTCTGTAATGCAGTTCATGTGGTTTTCACACGTCTGCTTCATCAACTTGATGCAGATTTTTTTTTTTTTTTTACTGTTTGTAGTTGATTTTTAACTTCTACTTCCTCAACTTATGAAATTCCTATTAATCTGTACGGATCATTTCATTTCCATTCTGTATATGCTGTTTAGTATACTCAGTGCGTGTACTTTGCTCCTCAAACCCATAGCTTTAGTGGTAGAGGTGAAGGAATGTAGGAAGATTATTTCTTGAACATAATATTCAGTCACAAGAAATTACTTTTTCTTCTTTCTCTCCTCTTCATGTACAATCTTACTGTCTTCATTTCATGTTAGATTGTTTCAAAATGAATATTTAGGAATAGATCTTTCTCTCCTTTATTTTGAGTCCATTGCACAATACTTGCTTGTTGGATCACTGTTTCTGTTTACCATTTATCTCTCCTCTTGAGTGAAATTAAAACAAATACACTTCTAAAATTTCAGTTTATTTATGTGCATACACGTGTGTGTGTGTGTATATAAAATAGATTTTTAAATAAAAAGAAAATAAAAAAATTAAGAATCCTCCTGTTTTTAGACTGGAGTTAAGTATCCAGTCCTTAGAACAATGCTTTCCTTAAATGAAAAGTAGATCTTCTAGTTCAGTGGGAGCCAACCTTTTCGGCAGGCATGCCACAAGTTAACACTACGCTCTTCCTAAGTGCCAAGCTGATCCACTTCTGCTCGCTTGGCTGCTCTGCTTTCTGCTCTCTCCCCTATCGGCCACTGTGCTGCCCGTCTCGGTTTGGTCTGCTGCGTGCCCCACAGAGCCTGCCTGTGTCACTTGTGGCACCATTCATATGTTGGCCACCCCTGTTCTAGTTAACATTAAGTTTTGATTGGAAAAACTTATGTGTGCATCTCCATATTCATTAATGTGCTTTAGGTAATGTGCATTAAACTTAGTACATCCCATCGTGAGGTACTAGAAAAAGGTGCATTTAATGTGCCTACTTTAATGTGCATTAGCAAAAGAACAGTTTTTGTGTGTTTTGTTTTTTTTTTTTTCCCATGTGCATCAAAATAGGCTAATACACATTAAAGCGCACGTGTAGACGTGTCCAGTGTTTTTGCCAGTCTCTGAAGTGGTCATGAAACGGCAGCGTACATAGTTGAAATGTGAATAAAACTGTTCCAGTTGTGTTAGTTGTTTATTATCTGTGAACTTAACTGCCATGCCGACAAGACGGTAGCTAATGATTTCTCCTCCACTTTCGTTAGGATTTAACATCTTTTGAACACCAGTGGACCTGCTTTTTTGCTGGTTTTGATACTGAAATTCCTTTCATCTTGGAACTCTCCGAATCTCAGGCGGGGGAGGTATGCTTATTAGATGAACATTTTGAATTTCAAGATTACATTTGCCGATTCATTCAGAGAATGTTTGCAATAAACCGTTTTACCTATTCCAGTGTGTAGGTTTAGGAATCCCTTCTTTCCTAACCTGTATCATGCAGGCTGTCTTTAGTGTATTATTATCATGAGTCTATCTAGTTTGACACTACTGCTACATTCAAAATTGAGTGCCTTTTTCCCATTGATAATACATTTTTACTTGTGCCGTCTGTCTTTCTAACAGATCCAGATACATATCTGTTTAATTTAATTTTGGTAGTAGGAATTATTGTATACAACAGCTGATAGGAAAATCGGATTTTAAATTTATGACAGGTTTTACATCATTTCCGATGAGATGGGATGCATAGAGATGCTGCCATTGTATCTGCTCATAATACTTGTCAGGGGTTCCTATTGGGTTTAATGCTTCTAATTGTGTGATTATGTATGTAGTTTGCAGGTGGGTTGGGGTTGTTTATGCTGTGTATTGAGTTCATTTCTTATTCATATCAACAGCATCTCATGCTCTGAAATCTTTTCTGTGTTCTTTTTCTTGATTGGGTAAGCAAAATTGTGTTTCTCTTTGCAGCCATTCAGGAGTTATTTCAGTCACGGAATGATTTCAAGCCATATAACAGACAACAGGTAAGTTTTGTATTTCTGCAGTTAAAGTATGTCCTATCAGCGTCTTATTACTTCTATTACTTGATGTCCAGTAATAACTATTATAGCATCATTTGGGACACTTTCCTATATTGCATGTCGTTTACAATTTTTGTATGGAGTTCTATTAATTTAGAATGTGTATTTTTATATAGAGCGGTGATACTGAGACCACAGCTCCTGAGTCGTAAGTGGAACTTACCACCTGTGGCTCATCATCGGAAATGTTATCTGCCTGTGAGGGGCAGAGAGGAGGGGGAGGGACTGCTAATTAATTGCATGCATTGAGTGCATCTTCTTTGCAGCCATGAATAATGCAACATGTGTTATCTATCTCTATCAGTTTTAACTAATGTAGCTGTTTTCCCTTGATGTGGAATGTGACAGTGGGTAGGGGGTATATTAACAATCATTGAGATCCTATAGAAAAAAGCAACCCTGCATCAGTGACAGTCAACAGGAGCCAGACAGGACTGTCACTGACGCAGGACTGCTTTTTTCTACAGGATCCCAACAATTATTTTTTTTTTGTACATTTAGCCTTATATTTACACAGTATTCTACAACATGGAAAAGCAAGACAATTCTAACCCAGATGTTCCACTGCCACTTCGATTTATTCTGAGCAAGATAAAATTTTTGCATAGTTCATCTCAATTCAGAAGCATTCATTACATCTGAATTAATGCTCATCTTTTACCAGCCAACTCAAAATATAGTGCAAGCCATCTGAAAAAAAAAATATGAATTGTAAGAAATGAAATTGTTCAGACTTAATGAGACACCTCCTGATTTAACTTGCAGATCTAAATTGATTGCCGGTACTTTGTGGTAACTTGCTATTGCCAGTTAGTGGAACACACACACAAGCTGCGCCCCCCCCCCCAAATCAGAACACCCCCACAAAGTGATAGTATTACTGATGTAAGCGTAGAGCGAGGGTGCTAGATCTCTGACCTGTAGGCCAGACGTGGTCTGCAGAACCATCGTATGTGGTCCACGGGGTTTGCCATGGGTCTGGAAACTTGGCAGCAGGGACAGTGCCATTAATACAGTCACTCTTTCCCCTTGCCAAATCCCCAAACCCCATTCTCTGGGCAGCTGGTCAGAGCCAAGCTCTGCCCCCTTCCCCTGTGGGGCCGAGCCCCCCTGCTTGTGAATTGGGTCTCGGCCCATGCCCTCTTTCCCCTATGGGCCTGCACCACGTCCCCTCTCCCTACAGGGCCAGGCCGTATCCCCTTCTCTCCTGTTGCCATTGGGCCGTGCCCCTTTCCCCCGTGGGGCCACGTTGAGGCCTGGCCGTGTCCCCTTCTCTGCACAGGGTTGTTTCACATCCCATTCCTCCCCTTTGGGGCTGGGTAACACCTACTTCCCCCACCCCCACCCCGTTCACCCTCTGGGTGAGGCTACATCCCCTTTCCTCTCCACAGGGCAGGGTCCAGCTCCTTTCCCTGTAGGGCTGCACTGCACTCGGTCTCTGTGCCTCTTTTCCCCCTCCGCGGACCCAATAGTTTCTAGGGTCGGAAGGGACCTGAGCAGATCATC
>NW_017729033.1:4055790-4056468 GCF_001723915.1 Gavialis gangeticus
TCCGACCCTTAATCTATGAATCTATGAATCTATGAATCCAGCCCGCTGGATAAAAAGGTTGGGCACCATTGGTGTAGAGGTATGAGCTACCTAGTAGCAGAAATTCAGCAGTTTCCTGGTTTTAAATGAGAGACATTTTCCTCAGAATTGCAGCAAAAATGAACTCTACCTTCCAACAGGATGCTAGTGGCAGGATCTCTTTTCTGTCCACTTTTCCAAAACAAGGTCGATCTAGTGGCCGAACCAAAGGAAGATCTGAGCTACCATCTGAAACAACTTTATATGGTCTTTAACTGCAACTAAGCAGTGGAATTCAGCAAACACGCTCGTCTAATACCTCTTATTCCTATTGAAGTAATTGGTAGGAGAATTTTCCTGAAATCACAAGGAGCTTGATTGGCTCCATAGCTACCCACCCTTGAACGAATCTGCTTGTGAGTCTCTTCCAAACAGTTTCCTTCGCATACAGTAGGGAAGAGCTCAGAGGCAGCTGAAAACCTGTTCTCGAACTAGAGATATCCATAGAAACATTAGACGGAAATCAAAATTGCAAATAGGAAAGTTTAGACTCCAGTTTGTTTCTGAACACCCTGGGGGTAGATACAGAAGGTTTGATAAATATTTAATGACCTAATCTTATCTTCAGTTAATTCAATATGCTTTTTTTTTTTTTTTTTT
>NW_017729033.1:4056543-4062052 GCF_001723915.1 Gavialis gangeticus
TTTTTTTTTTTTTTTTTTGGTTCTCTCTCTTTCTAACAACAGGTGTTTTTCCATTTGATTCTTCAGGTGCGCTGCTGTTAGACTTCTATTGTTACACTTCTATTGTTTTAATGAGAACGCCAAGAAATGTTGTGAATGTTTTACAAATTGATATGTGTATCAATGTCTTGAAGAAGCAGTGGGAAATAGATTTTTTTTTTTCTCTTTTCAGCCCTAGCAGACAACCTTTTGTGCTGTTTGGTAGCCACTCAACTAAAGAGAACCTAAACTCTGGGAACTTCAATTTTCCATCAGAGGGGCATCTAGTTCGAAACACAGGCCTGGGTGGAAGCACTGCCAAGCACATGGTGAGCCTTTAATAACGTTGATATTTTTCAAGCCATACACTTTTTACTTTGTTTCTCTGGCATTACAAAGTGCTTAATAGTGATCAATCAAATATTTAGCATACGTGTAATAAACTAAAAATGCAAGTAAAGCACTCTGGAATTTGCCTCTCTTTTTGTTTAGTGACAAGTTCTTGTTCCCCTGAGGCAAATCCTGCATGCGGCCTTTCCAAAGCCAAACTCCTGTTGAATTAAATGGATGCTCTGAGCATGGGGCTGTTGCACAATTAGGACTTGATAGAAAATCATTTTATGGATTAAAAAACAGTCTTTTTAAGTATCCTGAGTACCTGAAAATGTTACACCCGTGTCCGTTCGTTGTTCATGATGTCTTTTTTTTATACTTGCAACCTGGAGAGTCTGAATACCCCTTGAAAGCTTGTATGTGGATTTAACTCTCTTCTGTTAGAATTATAAGATTCACAAACAGGTTTTATGAAACAGTTTCTAAAGCACCTTACACTTTCTGTAGTATTGAAATCCATTTTACTAAATAGGTGGAGCATTAAGGTGTTCAAACTGTGTGCATATATATACATATATATTGAAGCAACCAAACAGACCGTAAAACCCCCAAATTCTTTCAGCAATTAAAGAAGTTTAGTAAGGTGAATTTTCAAAATGAATTCTTTCCATTTTCAAGTAAAACTTTGGTTTTAAAACATATCATGAGTTGGATGGCTTGTGTTCCCTGCATGGTAGTGCAACAGCTGGGGAAGCGACCCCAGGGAATACTGATCCTCTGGCTGGATGGGCTGGGTGCATCAAGAAGGTAATATGCCGTAATCCAGGAGAGGTAGTGTGCAGACTGCAGTGTTTAGTTATCCCTTGTAGCTGATCTAAGTAGGCTTTGGGAGTGTCTTGGTCCTAATTTATGCTCTTAGACTGTTGAATATAGCTTATTGCTCTAGGGAATTGGGGGCAGTGACCTGATGGTGATTTTTATGACCCTGACTGAAGAGTATTTCACAAGTCACTGCCTTACAGCTGGACGTGGGGACTCCTTGGTGTATTCCAATTGCATTAAACATAACTTTTGGTTTTACTTCCTTTGAGTCCCACATGGGCACCAGTTGTACTATTTTCTTTTTATTCCTGTAGGTGGGTAGGTTTCTAATTAGGACCATCTCTTATTTCCCACCACCAGGTGTGATTGCTTTCTGACACGGTGTCAGCCACATCGTGTCAGTAAGTCTCAGAGGGCTGACAGTGGTACACTTAGAGGTATATATATGTGTGTGTGTGTGTGATATTTGCTCTTAGCTCGTAGGATGCAAGAAAATAGTGAGTCAAAGACCCGAGTGCATGGATGGTTAATCAGACGCTTTATTCATTAAAAGACATTTTCCATAAACAAACCTGGAACCGTTTTTTTTAATGCACATGGAATTCAGAGCTCATCTTTTCTTTTCTTTTTCAAAGACTTTTTGAGCCACATAAGTGAAAACAAGTATTAACATACTTTTTTTTTTTAATACTGGTGGTCCTATTTCATGCACTTTTTTATAGTATTTGAGTTGGTAGAATACAAAGGCAGATTTTAGTAATTTATAGTTTGTTAGTAATGTAAAATTATGGTATATGCTATGACTTACTTACATCTTGTTACTACTGATCCCTAGGTAGTGCAGTGTGTGTCACCAAAAGGACCTCTGGCTTGTTCAAGGACCTATTTTTTTGGAACCACTCATGTTCCTTATCTGGGTAAGTGTTTTAATATTATCTTGAAGTAGTTAAGGGACTTCTCTTTTTTGATAAGCTTTATGGGGCAAATAGATGTTGTTATACCACATTAAATTCTTATGGCGGCACAGGTTGAAAGGGAATAGATGTCCTTGGCTCTTGTCGCACTCCAATTGCCCCAAAATATTTGTGAGACCAAGCTTAGTCACCGTGAACCTGAATCGAGGAGAATGTTCACTTTCTTGTGTATCCCAGGAAGTTCTGTACCCTGATCCAGATTGTGTTTCCAAGCAATGAAACCCCAGGGGTATTACTCCGCTTACAGAACTGTCCTCTGGGTCAGGGCATAGTATCTGGGGCTGTTTTTCTGCACAATCAAGTCTCGGAAGTCCCAGGAGTGGCAGGAGCCTGACCCTGCAGGACACTGGCCCTAATAACATCTATTTAGGGACTAAATAGATGTCCCAGGATAACAGCTATCTTGGGACACATCCTGGCACAGCTGATGCCTCAACAAAAATTACATCTGTTTTTTACCTTTAATGCTTTAACAACTGCTTTATTCCTTGTAGAGCAACTGAAAGCATATAGCATTTGATGCCCTAAAGAGGTTCACTAATTTTAAAATTCCCAGACAGAGGAGAAACTTTAGAGAGATAACAGAAAACATACTTAATCCACACTTCATGCAGCAAGGAGCCTCCTGTATAAGGAGGCCTATCTGAGCTTGTGCTTTTCACATTCATCTGTTTACTAAGATATTTCGAATGTTCTTATGCAATGCTCCAGAAGTGTTGGGAAAATAGACATAAAAGTAGGTGCTTTGAAGGCAAACTCAACGTGGAACATGAGAAAACTTTCAAAGAGGGTGTTTGTAGCCTATGATAGTGTGGTACAGAGATACCTGAATGTCTCTTAAAAAGGTTCTTCTGATACCTGAACCTATATAGAAATGTTAGTACAGCTCTCATAAACTAAGTTAGGCTAAACTGTAGTTAATTTTTGGCTCCAGAGAGAATGCAAATAATTCTCAGGCAGTCTTGATTGCAGGGAAGGGTGTGGTATTGGAACAATGGAAAATAATGTTATAATAGCGCATTATCGCACAGGTAAGTTTACCCAGAGTTTGCTGTGCAAACACAGTCCTCCAAGTTAGAAACAAGTTTCAGTTATATTACAGACTGGTTTGTAGGAAAACAAAAGGCAGTAATTCAGGGTGATGGTTGCATAGCAACATTGCAGTTTTCTCATACCAAAACTAGAAAAAGATTTCAGGGTTGAAAAGAGAAATCTTTAGACTGATTTCTTTCAGCCTGTATAATCTCAGTACCCCTCCGCCTCCTTCCCCCCCCCACAAGGATTATGAGAACATTATTGCTGTAACAAAGGCAATCCTTTATGTTATTCCTAATGATATGAGACAGCCAAACAGGATCTTGGAGATAACATGGTGGAGTAATTTTTCATATCAGCTGCGCTCTTTTTACATGCAGTCATAGCTCTTACTAGAGAAACTTTTGTCTGCAGGAGTTCTGAAAGATGATTTAACCATGCTTACACTGTTAAGAAGTGTGATGTATGCTGAAACAACTTGAATAATCTACTTCTATGATGTTTAAACTGCAAGGCCATGTCACCTGGCCCGTGGGTCTCCACACGGGTCCAAAAGTTTGGCAATGGGGGGAGTGTTACTTCGCAGCAGAGAAGCTGCAATTTTCTTGACCGGTGGGGTGAAGACTGGATGACATAGCTCTGCATGTTGGATCATGCTGGTATGAGGTGTATTTCTTGGCCAGATCTGGTGCACGGGGTTGCACTACTTGTGGTATTGGGCCCATGTGTACAACAGACCAGCACGTTGAGTTGCACCTGTGGATCAACCCATGTACTGACCCTGAGCTCCAGATCCAGCCCATAGTCTGGGCCCGCACCACTCATCCAGCCGGTGGGGTCAGAAGGTTGAGCCTCAGTGATCTACTTAAAATAGGCTCATGGTCCAAATGGCCAAAAAAGGATTAGGTTTGCCTAAGTGTATTTTCCAAAAATGTTCTAGCATCTGCAGTCTTGCACATGGAATCTCCATCTCTAGAAACTTTCCAGAGCAGGTTAGACAGATGCCTTACTGGGATGGTGTAGTCGGGGATGATCCTGCCTTGAACAGGGGGCTGGACAAGATGATTTCCTCATAGCCCTTCTTTCCTATGTATCATCTACTAACTGTCCCCACCTTTTTATTTTTGGACTCATTAAATAAAGATAATATTAGGGAAATCCATCTTCACAACAGGAAATTTTAGTAAAAGATGGAAAGTTACATCCTATCCTTCCATTTAAACTTCTATGAATAAAAATAGCATTAAGATACAGTGCTCTCTCTCCAACATAAACCATGCCATAAAATCACTTCACTATATTAAAATGTAAATCATTCAGAATGTGAGTGGGTAGGTCTGTCTAAGAGATCCTTAGAGATGATTTAATGAGTCATTTCAAAGATTCATTAAACAGTCTTATGAATAACTATGCCTTGAAATGTATTTCTTTTATAGCTAGGGACAGAGAGCCTACATTGCCCTCACCATAAACATTTACTCTTATATGTGGAACCAATTTTATTATAATTGGGACTTGAGCATTAAATACATAAAGAGCCTATGGCCCCTTGCTGTATGAAGTGTGGATTAAGTATGTTTTCTGTTTTCTCTCTAAAGTTTCTCCCTTCTGGGAATTTTAAAATTAGTGAACCTCTTTGGGGCAGGTATTTTGATACATGTTGCTTAATGATCTTTGTGGGGGGGAGTGGGAGAGAGCTATGCATCTGAAAAGATTGTAAAGAAGAGCAGCTTTAACTTTCCCAAATTTAAAAAAAAAACAACTTTTTTTTTTTTTTACTATTTTATCAACTTGCTAGATCTGCAGCTGTGTGTTTTTTAGTGTATTTTTCTATTGTCTTATAAAAGGAAAAGATATTCCTTTGCTTTTGATCAGTGGAGGGATTGAAGTGGTCATTAGTCAAAAAGATAAGGATCTTCATATTAATCTGGCTGTTAACTTTTACTGTGAGCCAAACTGAACATTTATAGAGGGACCCCTCAAAACTTTTTATGTGCTGGTAAAGATTTGTGAGCTAATGTGTGATCCACACAATGGCAGGAGGCAAAATTGTGGGATCATGAATCTGGTCCCATCAGGTCTTATTGCCAGCCCAATTCAGGGCTCCCCCTGCACTGGCAAGAAGCAGGCTCCTGTGACTAGGAGCCCCGCACACCCTAGTTGAGGGACTCTCAGCTCTAGGGACACCCCATGCACCCCAGAGTTGGGAGTGGGGATCGCAGTCTCCTTGCCCTGGGGTTGTGTAAAAAAACCCAGAATGGGAAGATCACTGAAGAGGCAATCTCCATGCACCAATGGTGTGGGAAATCTCTGAGTTGGGAGTGTTG
>NW_017729033.1:4067052-4076467 GCF_001723915.1 Gavialis gangeticus
GAGACTGCAGCTGCTGGGCAATGGGGTGACCCTGAAGCCAGGAGCCCTGTTAGCTGGGAGCCTCCAGTTTTGGGGATCCATTTGCCCCGCCACCCATCTGGGAGCACCAGTCTGCCCCAAGGGCCCCTGGCCACACATTCAATTAATGGTGTGATAGGAAACCACTACAAAGTTCTCATGCACGCTTCATAGCTTATTCCTCTTTTTAGCACACCATTAATTTATTGAGTGTGTGGCCAGGTGACCACTTACGGCATGATTAACTGGTTATCATGCCTTAACTGTAATATGTAGATGGGACCTGAAGGCTTGGAATTTAGGCATGTGAACAAACCCAGGGAAGTCGGTTGGACTTCTTGCTTGTGAAAAGTAAACCACATGCGCATTTAGGATTGGCATCTCTGGCAAATGTTTTTCAGACCCAGAAATTTCCAAGATCTTAAATTTATTTGTACACCTAAATTTGGCAGGGGAGATGAACATGACCCAAGTGCTTCAGCATTATCCCTGTTTCATTAAGAATAGCTTTTTAAAATATAGTTTATGACAGTTTGTAGTGCTGTGAAGTCTTTTTACTCACTTTTCACAGTGCTTTTAAGATGCTTGAAGTACTATAAATGTTTGTCCATACCTTAAGTGGCCTAATTTCCAACCCCCACCAAGGTATTGACCCTCCTGCAGCTCTTAATTTAAAATGCCTATATTAATTTGGAAGTGTACCGATTACTGATGGGAATTTGGGAATTTAACTTTAGGCACCTAGGTGTAAGCACTTGGTTTAGTTTTCTGAGAGTTTAACAAACCCATTCATTTAAGCAGAACGTATCTGTCCTAATATGTGTACTTCTTTTTAATATAAAACTAGAGTTAAAAAAATACTCTGCAAATTAATGATATGGTAGTTGTTTAGGTTTCTGACATCCTGGTCCTGTATCTTGAAAGTAGGTATTCTTTGTATGAGATTGCATGATGTGATGTACTACCATTTAAAACTAATTTGAACTATTTCACCTTTTACTTTTTCTACAGGGAATGACAATGAGATGCACAAGAAAGCTGAGCAAGTGTAAGCTAGCATTATTTTAATTTATTTTTGTTCTGTAACTCACCTTATTGTTAGTAAATCCAAATGTTCCCTTGAGGCAGGAATATGATTCCTGGTAGATAAAGCACAGGTATGTTGTTTTTCCTTTTGCAGAATATTATTTTTATTGGAGTAGATTTGTTAATCAGATGCTGACAAGTAAGAAATCCAAAATATCACTAAAGATCCAAAACAGAAATTTAAAGGAAATGTTAAAGGCTTTAAACCCCCCCCCCCCCAAAACTTAAATTTACTAATACAGAGAGATGCAGCTCTGCCCAGCCTTCTGCCTAAATTTATTAAAATCATGTATCTTTAAAAGAAGCATAGTAAAATTTAAGCACAGGCATGTATCCTCTAATCTGATAAGCACGCTGTATCTGATAGTTTGCATTGTGCTGCAGGAATGCAGCAAAGGGTAGAGGGAAAAATTCTGCTTACACTAATTTTAAAATGAATTAGGAAATAGGATAAATGACCATTAAAACTTTCTTAAGCGTATATTAGTTTTCATTGACTCAGTACTCATCTGCCATCAAATAACACTTTGTCTCATTCCTTTTGGCTCTGATGTTTCAAACATTGCTGTATTCTGGGCAGAGGGTTGTGGCAGTGTGGTTAAAACCCTGTATGTGCCACAAATAAACTTTCAGCACAGTGTCTGGCCCCTGATTCTGCACAGCTTAAACCCAAGCAGTGAGTGTGGCTGTTGGCATGTGTTCCTTTCTTTCCTCTACTGCTGAATTTAGTGGAGAGAGAAAGGGGGAACAGCAACAGCATTTACCCCCTGGGCTCCAGAGCCATACAAAACTAGCGGCTCTGACTAGACCCTGCCCCAAAAAGCCATGAGCTCTGAACTTACCAGTTGAGATGGAGCTGTGCCAGGAGCTCATGCTGACTAGGCAGTGAGCTCAGAGCTCTCTCTGCTGCACATGCACAACCAAAATACGGGGGAAGAACGTACCCCTCCTCCCCCTTCCCCCATTCCTGGATCTGCTACCACCTCTGGGGCTAAGTGCAGACAGTGTCACAGGCCAGCTGGGCACTGTGAGTATATCAATTTAGTTGCAGACTGACTGAGCACTGCAACTTTATTAGCCACTGGGCTTTTTGGTTCGGGATCAAGGAGGTGTTGTTGGAAAGGAAAGAAATGACAAGTTTCACTTACTAAAAGGAATGAATTTTACTTACGACAACAAAAGATATAGGTTGCATATATAGTAGTTAATAAAAAGGTTAAGCTAATAAACAGACAACATAACAGTACAGATTAAAATTGACAGTGATAATAAAACAGATAAAGAAATTAACCAAGAATTCCCACTTGGTTAGTAACATATCGATAGTCCCTCAGTTAGAAGATGCATGTCAAGTTGAATCAGCGAAGTCAGACATCTCTGAACTGGGCTGCCCGAAGGAGAACCGGTGGAGGCCCCTCCGTGAGGATCTGGTCCTTGCTCTCACAGGGAGTAAGAGAAATCCGTGGGGGTATGGGACAGCAATGACCCTCCTGTTCCGTCCTTCCCGAGGGTTATTATGATTTGTGTGTTCTTTTATATTCTAATTATGCTAATTTTTTAGTTATGTAGCCATTCATAATAATTGCTTTATAGCTGTTATCCTATGGGGTTAAAAGGTGTTAGAAATTATTATAATAAGTTACTACCCAAGCTTGGGTTTATCCAATAAGCAAATTGCAACACAGCATCTTCAGGTTTGAAATGAACGTTACCTCGCCTAAATCCAGCCCCTTCAAAACTCTTTGACTATGCTTTTTTGAGATATCCAGTACATTTTAAGAAAGGACAAGCTAGGCAGTTGAATCCAGTTTTTATCACCATCAAGGCTAAATTCTGAGCGAGAAAGAAGTATTAGGTCAACTAATTTCACAGCTATAGCTTTGTCTTTTGTGTGCCACTTTCAGCTTCTTGATGCCCACTCTTCTGCATTCCCTGAAACAGTCTCAAACAGCCATTACGTACAGCTCTCTATCTTTGTTTCCCCTCTGATTTTTGAAGTCCTAGACGTTTTTTTATAGAGATGATCTTCCTCATGAGATATGATAACTTTAGAAGACTTTTTCTACTCCCTGTGGGGTGAAACATTTCCTGCCAGACACAAGCCTACTTGACAGGTTGAGAAAATAGAGATTTGACAGCGAAAACAATAATGGCGACATTTATGCTGTATATTAGTGACTAGGAAAACAAGTTCACCATTCACTGTGAACACAATGAATGCAAAACTATTAACATGAAGTAGAACATTATTGTTTGCCAGATAAATACTCCTGAGGGCCTAAGAGAACTTTCTCTTTGTTATCCTTTGTTCTTTGTAAAGAAAAGCCCCATTTAGTGTTTTATGCATAACATATTTTTGGGATTAGTCCAGAATTTTGAACGTCTATAATCCGAGTGTGGGTGGGGGGGAGGGGTAGCAGCTTCTATCGCTCCTTAGGAAAAACATCCAAAGCAGGATGTTATTTGTGAAGCACAGTTTAATCCCAAATTTGGCCATTTTTAATTAATGGCTATACAAGTTGTTTGGCTGGGGGTTTTTTTACATAATTCTCTAATCTGTGTGGTGCCAAGGATATGTAGGATTACATTTGTTCCTCCACGCAGAACGTTGCAGCCTGAGACTAACTTGTTTTGCATTTTGCTATTGTAGTAATTATGCTGCATATTAAACCGCGGGTCTTCCTTGTTTTTGAGGGGCATCTTGCCAAGGTATGCAAGGAACTTGGAGAGAAAATGGGACCAGATTTGTGAGCCAGAATGACAGTATCAGGAACACATCAAGTTGTATTGTTTTTAGTGCACTCTACTTTTTCAGCTCAATGAGTGAATTTGGTTTCTGTGAGATCATGCAGATAAAACAAACCAGGGGAAACCCCTGCAAAACATAGACAAAACACATCTATGTGAAATGTCATATTTCTAGTTCAAGCTCAGTACTGCCGTTTCCTCAGCATGGTTAGTTTGCTACAGAACAAGTAATTCCTTCCCTTGCATAGGTTAGCCCAGTATGTTTCTAGGATCTTTGGCATCTAGAACTGGGACTGTCTGTAAGACTAATCCAGGATGCAGTCTGCAAAGGGGCTTTCACTGGTTGGTAGCAGAACTTCCGTTTGACTGATTCCAGTCAATGTTTTTAAATTAATTTTAATTTTTTTATGTGGGAGCAATATTGGAGATTTTAAATGTCTACACAACTTGAAGTAAGGCCTTCTGTGCGTCTTTCTCAATGGGAAACCTGCTTTATTAGAAATAGGAAACATTGACTATTTTTTTTCTACTCAGTTAACTGCAATAACCAATATCTTTTTAATACCATGTCTGTATTTATTTTTTTCAGTATGCTCTTGTCCCAAATATATGCTGCAGTGCTAAAAGCTGTACTTGCTAGCATTGAATGTTATGCTAAAACGTCCAGTGAAATCAAGGTAACTAATAGCAATTCAGTATATCACAGATCAGGGCTTTAGTGGCAAGGGACGGGACACTGCACTGGGCCACACTATTTTGGGACACAGGTCCCCCCAGGTTGCCCTAATCATACAGTTCTCCTTTCAGCTCCACCTCCCCCCTCTAATCCCTGTTGTACCATGCACACAGTACCCTTTCTTAACCTTCAGCTCCATGCAGGCTCCCCCATGGCAGCCGGCCACGCAGGTAGTCAGGCCGCTGGCTCCCCCAGCACCACAAGCTGGCTGTGCTGTGTTTCCTTGCCCCTTGGAATGTGGGCATGTGGCAGAAGCCAGAATAAGGAGGAAGAGCCCCTGAGGCCTGGGCTGCTGCAGCAGCTCAGTGGGGAACCTGGGAGGCTGCATGCTAATACTTCCGCTGCCAGGTGCAAAGCCCCATCATAAATGTTAATTTAAACAAGTTAAACAAAACTTCTGTCAGTCCTGTTTGCCATGTTGTCGTGCATATAAACATTTAAAGTAAAGGCCTTTTGCTTCCTTTGCTTTAATTTTGTTTTTAAATTTTGGAGGTTATCTGACATGGCTAGAACAAATTGCTGTTGATGCAAATCAAGTTGGTACATTGCCCTTAGTGAGTCTGAGATGTCTCTTTTAATTAGTGCTCTTTCAAAGTATAAATGATTTTTATACGTGCTGTGCCGAGGTGTCTCGACTTTCTAGCAAGAAGAATATTACAATTACATTGGTTAATAAGCCCAGGCAGCTAATAGTTTGGTGCATCTTTAATATTTTGCAATAATGTTTGGGTTATGGTCTTTGTTCAAAGTATGCATGCTCCTCGAAATGTTAAGAATTCTGTAATCCTGATAATTTTGCAGGGATGGAAAGAGACTTTTTTTTTCCTTTTGCAGGCAAGGGAAACAGCAGAAGAGAATCTTCTATCCATGCTAGATTTGTTTAATTTAACACAATTTAAAACTGCATTATGGTAGGTATTTTCAGTTATGTAGTGATGTACTTAAAACAAGTGAAACAGCATCAGATAGATTTGCCCAACCCTGATCTTCATCCCCAGGCCCCCTTCCCTGCACCCTGAGAAATCACACTTATGCACTTTTACTTTTTTTAATTTGGCCCATAAACTGCTTAAATAGTGGGAAACTCTGTGTTGTTGCATTAAAAAGATTAGTACAATAATTACTTTATTTTTCCCCTTCGTGTTGTTCCTGCTTGGAAAGTCATTTTGGCTTTGAAACCGATTTGAGTCGTTAGTAGATAATAATAGTAGATCTTCAATACAGACATATTTTCATTAATTACTCTTTCTTTATATCCATAGTTCCAAGATAGCTTTTCAGATTCAAGCCGTGAATAATCATGGAAGGTCAGTCTCATCGTCATCTTTTTCATATGGAAAAAGTAGTTATCTTAATGTTAGTTAAACAAAGACTAAATGTGTTTTCCTTTGTATAACAAACCACACCCTTTTTTCTTTCTGAAGATTTATATTTCTGTAGAATCTCAGTGTCATTTGAAAAATAAAACAGTTTTGGCAGAGCATCTCTGGGGCAGCATGAACTCATTCAGAATTCTTTTTTTTTTTTTTTTAAATAAATGTGTTTTGAACAAGGTTGTCTTCTCAAACTTGTCATCTTACCATGCTGTCTAAAACCCAGTTGTTGCTTAACTAACTAAAATGCTCCAGAAGGTGTTTATTACAACCTGAAATGGTCACTCTGAATGCATGTTGTGAACTCTCACTTAACACTGGCTAGTTTTTTTAAATATTCAAATATTATTTTGTTTTAGAATTATTCCATTGGACAATGAGGATAGCCTTTATCTGGTTAAAACTGTAAGTAGCGTTTCTCAGTTCTGCGACAAATGTCTGGGCTGTTTTATGTCCAAGTATAGTAGTGTTTTCTCTTTATAGTTGGAAATTTCTGTAAGTAAAAATACATGACCTTATTTAAAAGTAATCACTTGAGATTGCAAGCTGTGGAGAGCCGGCAGACAGCTGGAATGTCTGCAGTTTATAGTGCCTGCCTTATGGATGCAAAAATGGGTAGCGAGATGTTTTTATGACATTTCCTTTTCCCCTAATGAAGTTTTGGAGCTTAGCCCAGTGGTTGAGACAAGGGGAGCTGTCTGTTGGGAGTCCCATATTTGATCTGAGCTAACCTTAATTGTCCTCATTATACTTGTCTGGTCGCAGGGAAATCATGTCTCTATGGGGCAGACAAACCTTAAAACAAAAACCTCTGTGCTAGGCATGATCACGTACACTTTGCTTTTCTGTGTACCTTTGTCTTTTGATCTGGAAACAGTGTAGTTGTGAGGAGCAGTGCTAATTAGTTGGCATGCAGTGCCTTCCTGCTAGCCTGCTATTCCTGATTTCAGGTGGCAGCTTGTGAGCAGCAAAGCAAAATGTTTTGGCGCCCCATTGCCTAGCATGGTAAAAGCTTGAAGAATAGATGTGTTCCTAACATCTTCATCCATAAAGTAGGACAGTGCATTCTTACTTTGAAGCTCTTTTTAAGGGCTGTATTTTATTAAGGCTAGGGTTATAAAGTGTTAAAAGGGCTTTCTCGTCTCCTGGGAAAGAATGAAGGCCTGGAAGTTAAAGCCAGCTGCTTTCTAAGTGAAAATAAACCACAAATGTTTAACAATGGTGGTAAACTCTCATTAGGTAATTTTCAAAGGGAAGTGTTGGATTTTCTATTCACTGATGCACTCAAAAACAAGAAATGCCATGTCTTTTATTGGAAATGGCAGCAGAAGGCTGGAAGGTGTCACATGCTTTGAGTCCCATCCCTTGCAACTGTAGGCAGCCATGTGTCACAGGAATATCTGCTCGGAACCCTCCAGCACCCCTTACCCACAAGGGACACTATAACCCACGCCCTCCCTCTTTTAGTGTTACAGGAAGAGGGCAAGAGGGTTGGTTAAAATCATATGGGCATATTTAACTTGGGGTAGTAGAGCAGACCACACAATACAACAGAAGGCAGAAAATCTTCTATAGTCCTTGTTGTTTTGACCTAGGTATAGATTGCTTCTTGGCTCCAAATCTGAATACAGGAGCAAGATGCAACAGCCACATACCTGGGTGATTTCGTAGTACTTTCCTGCTGCAACAGCAGTATGGAGTTATGAATTTTACTACTTAAATTCAAAGGGTTTTGACTTGAAATTTTTACTGACTTATATCAGCATCATATAATATTGGGTAAAAATTGATACCATAAATTGACTTATCATGCAATTGATATAATCATTGCTTACTACTGGTCCTAAAGATTTTTTTTTCTTTTAGATCTCTTTATTCCATATAAGCACAAATGGGAGAGCCATGTGATGTTAGGTGTATCATATTGGGTACAGTCCTGGTTGCGTTTAATAAAGAGAGAAGTTTGATTTTTTTTTTTTTTTAAAGACGTATTCTATTTTGATCTATTAACCTTCACCTTATTAATTCGATTGCTTTATCAGTATTGAAAGAACTCTTCAGTTCTCAGTATAATACAAGATAGCTTTTATGTCATGTACTAGTTAGTCTGAAGTAGTACATGTGCATATAAATATAGATATGCTGAGGGAATACAAAGATCATATTTGGAAAATTGAAAACCATTTGAAACTTGATGGAGTTTTGAACTCTGGGTTTCATAAGATCAGAACCCTATTGCACTGGTAAAATCCTTGGCTCTTTTATTTGTGTGTGTAGTGTGGAAGTATATTATTTAAAACAGCTAAAACTTCTGTGAAATCTGTTCTTGCTGTATTCGAAACATTTCACCTAAGAAATTGGAATCTAATAAAAGGCTCCTCTGCTTCGTCTCCCTCCCCCTTCCCACCAATTTGCTCTAGGCGGCTATGACCATATATGACATCCCAGATTTGCTAGGCGGAAGGGGATGCTTGGGATCTGTAGCCTTTTCAGAATCATTTCTAACAACCCAAATATGTGTGAAAGAGAAAGGTAACTATTTCCGTGTTACTGTCAAGCTGTAATGTGCATATTGCTATTCTCTGAATTTGTTTCTGTATATTTGTAATGTAGCAAAATGCTCTCTTTCAGTATTGTTCCTACCACTGATTATATGTTGAAGTTATTAGTAATGATCTCATGTGAAGTGTTAGTTGACTAGCAGTCTAAATCATCCAATTAGTTATTTTGTAGACAGAAGTTTTGTCTCTCTGCATCCAATCTAAAAGCCTTGTTTCACTCTGGTAGGATTACTTGACAGTCTCTCTGTCCTACTGAATATTTATTTGTTGCTTTTCACAATTAAAAAAAACCATTTTTTCTTTACATTTCCTAAACCACTACTTTGTCTTGAATAGAAATCAGTAAATAAACTAAAAAGGAAATGGATGCAACTTTGCTTTTGGAATAGAATTTTTCCTGAAATACACAATAGAGGGTAACCTTCAAGTAGCTTTAAACCCCCATTAGATGTTTTCTACAGTGCTGAAGTGAAGAAAACCACTTAACTGCCAAGGTTTTGTGTGTTGTCTATGTATAGGAATTCTTAAAATACTTAGTCTCTTAAAGACGTGCTCAAGGCAGAGGTTGTAGCCAAGAGTGGAACATAGCATCACAATTTTGAACGATGGAGCAGGAGAGGAAGGACTGAGAGGGGAGACAGTTATCTGACACTTGGTGGTTTTTAAATAATTTTTAAAAACACCTAATACCAATTGTATGTAAAAGGTGTCACTGAATTTGGGGTCAAACTTTGAGAAAGTGGATGAGCTGGGGAGACGAGGCAAGAAAGAGTTGAGGAATAAAGTAACATGTTGAGGTCAGAGTCGTGTGTAAACACCTAGGCATTGGGGTCTTGAACGGGCAGCCTCCCACTTGTATTGTAACACCAGTTTACAACAAAGGTGTGGCAGGC
>NW_017729033.1:4081467-4084125 GCF_001723915.1 Gavialis gangeticus
GAGAATCAGCAGCTGAAGAGGAGAGAGACACAGGCATGGAAGAAAGCCTAGAGAGAAACTGGGCTGCTCATTACTGTTGTGCTGAATTTATATAGGTTTCCCTCGCTTTATGTTGTACATGCATTCCTGGAAAACAGCGCATAACTCAAATTAGCATAAAAGGAACCTGCTTTCCACTGTAACACATAGGGATATGTTCCAAGACCTTGACTGTACTAACACCTGCACCCCTTCTGGGGTAGCTGCAGCTCCAGAAACACGGGCACCAGCTGCTCTGAGCAGTAGCTGCAGGCACTGCTGCCAGGTGGCTTCATGGCTCTCAGCCTCCGGGGCACTGATGGGACTGGGCTGGTGTACAGGGGCCGGTGCTGCGGAGGAGCCAGGACCAGGGCTGTCCCTGGGCTGGGAGCTTCACAGTGGTGTTGCCCACATGCCGCCCCTCACATGCAGCAGTGGTGCCGGGGTGGGGGAGCCCCCTGCACTCTGGACAAGTCGCTCGGGCTCCAATTGTCCTATCACCCGGCCCGGCTGTGGACCCACTCCCTGTAGTTCCTGCCGCTGCCTGTGCCCCGCTCCCTCCCTCGCCGCAGTGGCCTCAATCTGCCCCTTCGCCCTCCCCCACAGACTTACCTGCTGGGGCGGTGTGCATGCACCCACAACGTACCTCACAAAGCAGCTGACTGCAGGTTTCTACCACACCGATCCCATAAGAGTTAAATTACCTTGCATGTAACTAATTTCTGGTATAAAAAGGGTCATCGCATAAGAGCGAATTCGCACATACAGAGCCCGCATACAGCAAGGGAAACCTGTAGTATTTATCATGGGTTTGTTACAGTATAAAAAAGATGGGATATTTCTGTCTTAAGAAATTAAGTGTAAGAAAACCCTTATTTTTGGGGATTGATTATTGTATAAGTAAAGTTAACAGCAACTTGTAAACCTCAGTATCAGCAAAAGTGTAGACCAAAAAAGCAATTAAACTTATTAAATAAAATATGTGCACAATATAGACGCGTGGTTTTTATTCTGATTTTTCATTTGCTTTCCTGCAGATGGCAGTATTAATACAGAAACCAACTACATCATTTTGACTGCAGCAATCCCAAGATATGCTTCTTGGTTGGTTAGTATAATACATCCTAAATATTCCAAGTCATTTTGTATAGACGCAAACCACTGGGAAAAGAAATCTGTTAAGATGTATGAGTAAAAACCACTGATATTACTAAACTAAATATTAAAATGGTATTCCGCAATTCTGTGTTTAATTAAACTTATTGGTAAGCGATGCTAATATAAACTCTCTGAAAGCAGGCTTATCAAAGAGTCATAGAGAAGTAGGAGTTCCAGTTACTTTATGTCAGCTTTAAGTGCGGTTGTTGTCACTGTGCAGGTGTTATCTGACTATGTAAGCCTGATCATTTTTTTTTTTTTTCTGGTTTCAAAGCCCTTTATAATATTTAACGAAACTCGTACAGTTTTTAACACCAGGTGCTATAAGACCCTCAATAAAAATCAGATGAAGGGAGTTTTTCCCTATCCTCCTATTTTTAAAGGCTGCTTTAATATACATGTTAGGGTTATATTTGGGGCCATTTTGGTCTCTGTAGCAGCACAGAATTGCAAGGATGCAAAAGGGTCTTAAAGAACTAAATCTAGCTTTACAGTTTAAATACACCTTGTCACCTAGTATTGTCATTTAAAGCTGCATAAGGAACACATGTTTATCATGAATGTCAAGCAATTATTTTTATTGAAGCGATTTTAAAAGCAAACCAGTTAATCTGAAGTGAGCATAAATGGAAAATATTTTTAACTGCAGGTTGAAGATAGTGATGTGAAACTGTCTGAAAGAGCACAGCAAATTGTGAAGGTGCGTGATGATATGATTTCTAAATGCAAATTGAAGGTAAACTTAAATTTTTAGTTAAAACTTAAGGGCATTTATACACATACCTTTTTGCACTGCGACACATCGGAGCAGATTCGATGCATTTTAGTTCAAAAGCATGCCGCTGCCATTTTCTCAGCACTGATGCGCATTTCTCCATTTATACAAATGCAAGCGCTGGGCACTTTTTAAAAGCGCCCAGAGATGTGGCGCAAACGTGTGTCCAATTGCCCTCTGGTTACTTTCATTCCAAAATTACATGTCATATTATGGACTTGTTTTTGATTCTCTCCTGCCTTTTTTTCTTCTCTCTCGTAAAAGAACAGTGTAGAAACTCAAGGTTGTGTCACTGAGTGAGATGGATTCAGTGTTGGATTTTTTTTTTTTTTTTAATTCAAAGCAGCTAAAACCCAATAGACTCTCACAAGAAGGCTTTATTATGCAAAGCACCTTGGGTGCTTGTAGACGTCCCTGGAGGCTGTTCCGATGTGCTGTAAGTACAGTGCATCAGAGCAGACTAGTTTAATTGAGTCTGGTGGAGCGTGCCAGTTAGCACACTCCAGCCAGCCTCTGTATCTCGTGTGTCAGCATCCCCCCACTTCAAAATGGCAGTGGGGGTGCTTTAACTAAAGACCATCAAGCTTTTAGTTGGGGGAAGTCCCCACCCCGCCATTTTGAAGTGTGGGGGACACTGATATATGAGACACTGCAGGCACTTTAGAGTGGCTCTTGGAGCCACTCTAATTAGAAAGATCACCGTCCCC
>NW_017729033.1:4084137-4105216 GCF_001723915.1 Gavialis gangeticus
CACATACACTCCCCACCCGACCCCTGGACCACGTGTAAAAACACCCCTTGATTTTACATAACTACTCTAACAGTGACATGATCAAAAATATGCATTGGAAATACCAATACTAATATGCATTCAGCTGTGTTTTTACTTCAGTTGTACAGATAACATAAAAGAGATTACTTTAAGACCTATTGAGAATGATCTGGCATCTGGAAACTTCCCAAACTACAGGCTTCACACTTGTGAAGTAATTTGCATTTGAGAAGTCTTCAGTATAAGTAAATTCTTGACTCTTCCCCCCGCCTCTTGTTAAGCTGTAAAAATCACTATGTTTGGTAAACTAGCAGTGTAAAAAGAAAGCAAAAACATGTCTCGTCCATGTGAAAATAATTTTGGAATCAAATAGCTGTTTTAATTTGCAAAAACAAGCATCAGGCAAATGAAGGAACCTTAAAAAGGACATTTCTGACAAGTTGTCAAGATTTACATAGATTCTTTTTTTCAATATATGATTATCAGGCACATTAATTACAGTTACCAGAAACACCGTTCCTCTGTTTCAGTCCTGACATCCTAACACTTCTTTCTTTAAGTGTTTGACGGATACTCTAAAACTCCTTTTACTGTGTTTGTAGAGTCATTTCCTGGCACGAAGACAGTTGCAGGCCAAACTGTTTCCTTCTAGCAGTAATTGTGAACCCACCTATGAAGTTACTATAAAAAAACTGTTTTCTTCTTCAGGAAGATGAATCCTTCCTGGGTACTTTTCTCACAGGAGGTGATGGAGGATATATTTATTCTAGCAATCCAGAGACCATGCCTGAGGAAGGTGAGTTTGCTGGCAAGTGCTAAAGAAATGTTTATTTGCTTTGGTAGCTATAGCACTGTAAGACAGATAAATCATGTAGTGAAAGAAGTCCTGCTTTAGATAAACACATTAGCCGAGGCAACCTATATCACCATTGGTACACTACTGCTATGCTGCTTGACCTGACAATTTTTTTTCTGGTCAGAACTCCACATTTTTTCTCTGCCTGTTGGAAATTTGTGGTATTCCCAAACTGCTTAAATCTCTTAACCTTGTTTTTGTTGAAGGTTTCTTGGAGCAGTGGAGGGACCTGCCAGCTGCGACAAAAAGCCCCTACTTTTAAGATGGAGTCTAGGAAAGACGCTTTGTGATGTGATGGCTTGCAATAGCAGGGGAATGCATTTGATTCACAGATATTTGGGTCAGAAGGGTCCTCAACAGATTATCGAGTCTGACCCCCTGCCCTGGGCAGGAAAGAGCACTGGGGTCAGACGACCCCAGCCAGGTGCACGTCCAGCCTTCTCTTAAAGACCCCCCGGGTAGGGGAGAGCACCTCCCTTAGACACCCATTCCAGATTCTGGCAACCCTCACCATAAAGAAGTTGTTCCTGCTGTCTAACCTGAATCTGCTCTCTGTCAGTTTGTGGCCCTTGTTCCTTGTTAGTTCAAGGGGTGCCCTGGTCAACAGCCCATCTCCTATTCCTTGCTGTCTCCCCTGATGAATTTGTAGGTGGCCACAAGATCACCTCTCAGCCTTCTCTTGCAGATGCTGAAGAGATCCAGGGCCCTTAATCTCTCCTCATAGGGCTTTGCCTGCAGGCTCATAACCATATGAGTAGCCCTTCTCTGGACCTCTTGAGTCTATCAACATCCTTGTTGAAGTGTGGTGCCCAAAACTGGATGCAGTACTCCAACTGTAGCCTGACCAGTGCCACAAAGAGGGGTAGTATCACCTCCCTGGACCTCTCCGTCGTGCATCTCCTGATGCGTGATAAAGTGTGGTTAGCCTTGTTGATCACTTCGTCACATTGACAACTCATGTTCATCTTGGTGTCAACAATGACTCCGAGATCCCTTTCCACTGCTGTGCTGCTGAGACGGTCATCCCCCCGCCTGTAAGTGTGCTGGTGATTCCTTCCCCCTAGGTGCAGCATCTGCTCTTGTCTTTGTTGACGTGCATCCTATTCTATTCCGCCCATTTTTCCAACCTGTCCAGATCTGCCTGGATTCACTGCCTACCCTCTGATGTGTCAGCTTTACCCCATAATTTGGTATCATCTGTGAATTTGAACAGGGTGCTCTCCATACCCTCATCTAAGTCACTGATGATGACACTGAACAGCACTGATCCAAGGACTGAGCCTTGTGGGACTCCACTGCCCACATCTTTGCAGATCGATACCGACCCATCCACTACCACTTTTTGTGTGCGACCCTTAAGCCAATTTGCCACCCACCTGACTGGATAATCCTGGAGGTCTTTTCAGTCCTCTTTTCTTTTGTTTCTTCTGAGGCCTTTTGCTACTTGGAGCTTTGGTCCCTTATTTCAACCCTTTCCACCATAATCTGTATTTTTTCAGAAAAACTTTTCCTTTCATATTTCCACTAATGCTGCTGCTCTTTCCCTTGCTGCTCCTCTCCCCTTCCCTCTTACCCTCCCCTGGCCCCTGCAAGAGTAATCCTTGATGTTTGTTTTCCATTTCAGCTGACTAAAACTGTTCCTTCCTAGTGACTGATGCTTCTACCCCTTGTACCTGAGCAAATGCCAGGCTGTCTTCTGTTTCATTTTTCCTGCAAGTAGTCAATTGCTGAACAAACTGACACTTGTTTAGTGTTCAGCCGAAACAAACTTGGAATAGTCAGTGTAATGAGGCTTCATTTATGGTGGCTTTTTTCCTGGCTTTACAGTCAATGGGGTACAGCTCAGACCAGTGTGTTAAATCTCTTTGATATATAACACCACTATGTACTGCTTAAGGCACAATATATTTTTCTGCCCCGAGAACATTTTTTTTCCAAGTATATGAGAGATTGAAGAACTTTATATTCCAATTCTTACCAGAAGCTGAAAGCTTGTTTGGGGAGAAGTCCTGTAGCAGTCTAGTTGCTACCAAATAGATGCTAAATAAATGCATGTGCAGCGATCTGGGTAGTATCATATGATGTACCAAGTGCTTCAGCAGTCATATTCAGATTGAGTGAGTTTGCTACGAGCAGGGTACATCCGAGTAGGGAAACGTATTAAGCTGGCCATTGCAATATCAGGTTAAACAAGTTATTGGCTCTCTAGATAATTAAGGTAAAGAATAGGGGTTTTGCTTTTTTTTGGAAAGTTTTATTCATAAAACTTTCCCATTTCAGCACTATATCTAGGGTGGAATCCTGGTAATCTGAACTGTTGCTTGAAGATGCTTACCGAAGTTAAAATGGCAACAACAAAAATTAAAATTTAGGCAAAATAATGTACCATATTGAATCTTGTGAGTAGCAGAGGGTAACTTGGTGATCTTTATGTTAGGCACTTGGCTGGACAGATTTTAATTTTTGTGATCTCTTTAGTTTTGAATGCTCTAACCTCCATGCCTTCTCACCCTTTTGTTTCTCTGACATAGTTTGGGAAACCTGGCATCCTTTGAAAGATCTCTGACAGTGTCATAAAGGCAGAGATCCTATTCCATGATGTGTAATTGTGATCCTGTTCCATTCTGTTCACATCCCTGCAGATTCATGGCTGCATCTGCTTCTGTAACAGGCTATCACTTTATCCTTAAGACTGTGATTGAAAAGAAAAGGAGGCAGTGAAGAAAATGGGGATCAACCCTCATTTTACATGACCAGTTTTGCAGTGACTTAAGCCTGATCCTATTCCACCTCGCTCAAGTCTCTGTAACTGCCTAATAGGTAGAATGCAAAACTCTAGGACTCTTGGTTTACAGAGAAGATACCTTTTATTAGACCAACTAAGAAATCACAAAAAAAAAATCTTGTTCTGCCGACAAGTTTCTTTGGGTGAATCTGATGCCTTTTATTAGACCAACTTCAATAGTTGGAAATTTTTTTTAGCAAGCTTTCCAGTTTAAAAACCCTTCGACAGGCTGAGGAAGTTCCTGTTCTGCAAGCTTTTGGGCTCACCTGCCATTCCTCAGGCTCAGAGAAAATTTGAAGATGGTAAAAAGTCCCCATAGGTAGAAAATAAACTTCATTTTTATATGTAACATATAGGTAGAATGGGATTTGGGCCAGTGTGTTTTTTCCTTCTTTCCTTAACCACCCATAAGAAGGCATATACACCTCTGCAATACTTTCATAATTATGTGCATCTGCCAGTTGACAGAATGATGAAACCTTTGTTCTGAGGCATGGATTAATAATAGTCTGAGGCTAGACTCTGCCGCTACTTTCATTGTATTTCCTTCTCGATCTGTTCTCTCTACTCCTTTACTTCAGCTCATTTCCTCTCTTCATTCTTCTATGCTGTCTCACAAGTGCTTTCCTGTCTGGCCCGCTGCCCTATTCTTTTAGATTGAAAGTCTGTATCTGATGGCTTTGATCCTGTTGGCAGTTCCTAGTTTCTATTCCGACAGTGGCTTTCTCTTGTAGTAGCAGAAACTGCTTTTGCTCCTGTTGGCTTGCGGTGTATTTTTTGCAGCCGAACTCTTCCTCTGCAGCTCATTTTTGTGTTTGGAAAGTAAGTTATGGTAGCAAAGCTGTCTGCACCTGTTTTTCTAGCTGTTTCCATAGGCCAGCCTAGTCTTTTGAAGACCCTAGATGTCTGTAAAGCAGATGAAAAGGAGGTGGTGTAGCTAGTATTTCATTGCATCGCCAGCTAATGGGAAAATTGTGCATGTATGGGAGAAGAATAAAAACTTAGGGTAGAGCCAGACGTAATCCCATAGATAGCAGTAAGTGTTGCATCTGCATAGTCCTGTTGCCATCCAAGTATAGCAAAAAGTATTGCAGTGTTGACTCTAGCTGTGTTTAAAAGCAGAGAATGAATTCCTGCTTTGGAGCAGCTATTCGCTTTTTGTCCATTAGGAAATTGTGGCTAAAATATCCAAACCCTTTTACAGATTTTTTGCTGCATGTGTTGAAAGTTAGCAACAAAGTCAAGTTTGAGAGTCTGTGAAATGAAAGAGAAGTGGGATTTATTTCCTCTGACTTCTTCCCCCCCGCCAACCTGCTTAAATGCATATGGACAGTCCCTCTTATGCATCTAAAGCCTGACTTGCTTCAACAGTGTTACTATTGAAGCAAAGCAGGCTTTAGATGCATAAAAAATGGATTGTCCAGATGTATTTAAGTGGGGGCGGGCGGGGGTGGGAGAAGACAGGGGAAATAAATCCCACTTCCATTTTTGCTTTAGTATCAACAGTTGTACATCTCTTATCTAAAGTGTTATGTGTTTGTATTCATTAAACAAGTCTTAATGGATTGTGAAACGCAAACAATCGAATGGTATTGTTGTTATTTTCTTCTTAGTAGACTGTCACTCTTCTTTTCCCCTTTTTGCTTTTGTTCAGTTATAACATGGAATCGTATTGTTAGTTTTATTTTTTTAAGCCCCCAAATAATTGGCTAACAAACCCATGCAAGGCATGTAGGGTCATGTTTTATCAAATAAGACCATTTTACTGGGAAGACGTAGTGAAAGTTATTGTGTTTTGGACATCTGTGCAGATGCACAGATTCATTCCATTTGTCTCTTAACCAGCATAGAAAATGGTGCATTATATTCTGCATGTGATTTAAATTTTGGACTGGAACCACAGCTAGGTATTGTACAAAACTGAACAGGATTTACTTGGAAAAAGGCAACACGCAGCTAGATATTGCCGTGTCACATAATACTAATCTATTTTCTTTTCAACTGTAGGTAAATTATACTTCTTTTCAGACGGCGTTCTGTTTTCTCATCCCCACCACGGCAGCATTACCATTTCAAAGAATGACATGAATTCTATTAATTTCTATGATGGGGTGAGTGGTTCACTTATCCGTTTATCAGTACCTATTTTTCTAAATTGTTTTTATCACCTTTACGTAAGTGGATATTATAAAGAAACGGGGGGGTGAGGCAATTTTTCCTGGTGCAGTTTTGTAGCAACCTGCAGAAAAATGTTGTCTTTCAGTAGAGTTGTCATGCAGATGCTATTTGGATTACGCAGGGCAAATTTACTTTTTCTCTACTTCATAGCAGTTTCACTGTCAAAGTAGGACAGCATTTTAATATGTGAACTTAATAGTCAGTAGCTCTGAAGCTTTGTTCCACAATAGAAAGTTGTTTTTCTTTTTTCTTTTACTTAAACATGGTGAATAGTGTTGAAAGAGTACTGAGAATGAAAGCAAGACTTGTTCTACATATTTCTGTTTTTGCAAACCCTCCTTTTAACTTGATTCTTCAGTCAGCAATAGTTTCAAGGCGTAGCTCCAAGAATATGATATTTAGTTGAAGTGCTTTGTTTTGCACAGACCACGGTTAACCTTCAGTCAGATGTTGGTAGTAGCATACCACTTATCACTTAAAAGGTCAGGAGAAGTGTCTTTATCTGCTGGTATAAAACATTGTGTAAGTGACAGTGTGAAGGGGGTAACTAATTCACCTTTTCCAGGCAGAGGAATGTTATGCTGTCTACATGTATTATACGTTTTCTTCTTAATTGCGCTAAAACACCCACAACTTGATTATAGTAGGGGTCGTCTTTTGGCCACTCTTTAACCAAACTACTTTAGACTGTGATGTGATAATAATTTGCCAAATTATTAATTAAGCTTTTGGTTCTGATGCATTGTTTTGTGATTTCTGGGAATTAAGGTGGGTTAAAGATAGCAGTTTTATTGAAAGGTAGGGCCAACTGGAAGACAATTAACTATAACTATCTACCAGTAATTAAGTAATAATAAGGAGATTATTTTGGATGAGCAAAGTTTCGTGTGTGCACTAAAAAGGAAAAGCTCCTATTTTCTTAAGGGTCAAGTATTTTATTAGGTAGTTGTACAGCCATTTCCAAAGAGCATTGTGTAGATAAGAGTCCATAATGTAAAATAAAGGCATGGGCTTCATTTGAGTTGGAAAAACACAACAGTAAAGAAAACCTTACCTTGGCAGCCATTCCTTTTAAACCATATTGACTGGCCCTTTGTAGTTTAAAAAGCTATTTTAACACTGACCTTCCTTCTATTGTTTAAATCAAGACACTCACTTTCTTAAAATTCAGGCTATTTATGGGAACTGGCTGTCTATCTTGAACTGATGCCAGTTTTTTTGTGTAAAGCTAAACCTTGAAGGAAAACTTTATTGTTTAAGTGACTTGGCAAAAAGTGAGGCTGAGCATGCTAAAAATATTGCTAAAAAGTGACAGGAGAATGAGAGGACTCTTATTGTACTTAAGTTAGAAGCTAGTGTAACAGTTAGGGAGGCACCGAGAAATAGGTATTTGTTATAATCTTCAAGTGAACAAATACAAATAAAAGCCGGACCTCAAAATAACGTTTATTTATAACATTCTGAAATGCAGATTTTTTTCCCCACCTTATTTGTCCTCATGGTTCTTTTTAATTAATCATCCTAATGCTGCTGGCCCCACAACAAATTCAGGGTTGCTTTTCTGAATTCTGGATTGAAGCCATTTAATTTCCAGTTATGAGCATGGTTTGGGCATTGTAACTGTTAGCCAATGTTTTCTCTGATAAAATGCTTATTTTCTCACTCTAGTTGGAGGAAGATTTATTATTAATAAAAAGTACAGGGAGATTGAATTGATAATCTGCACACCAAGGTCTACTAGAATGGTAGACCACAAAGGAAGCATGATGGCACCCTTTGTTTTGTTTCACTTACCACCTCGGTAGTCCGAAAATCAGGCGTGTCCAAAAAAATGCTCTCTCAGCCTCAATATCCTTACCACCAGGGGACAGGTATAACTATTCTTGCGTGTTGAGAAAAGTCAGCAAGTTCATCAAGCTCCTGTGCAAATGTAGCTGTCTTTTCAATCACTTGAAACTATATTTCAGAGGCAATTTCATCACTCCAGTTTTCCATTCCTACTTTTGAGAGATGAGTGCCATTTAAACTGTTTCCAGTATCTTTGTGTCCACCATGTTCATTGTAACAATCAGTAATGAATAAGAAAGACTAACTCCTCATCAATTTTGAGAGTTCATAGTTGCACTGTGTCCAGTTCTGGGTGCTGCATTTCAAAAAAGACGTGGAGAGTATTGAAAGAGTCCTTGAGAAGGGCCACAAGAATGATTAAGGAGGACAAACCAGATGAGAAAAGACTAAGGGATCTGGGACTGCTTAGCCTGGGGAAGAGAAGACCAAGGGGGGGAACTTGGTGGCCATCTATAGTATGTCAGGGGTGAATATCAGGAGCTGAGAGGAATAACTGTTCACTAGGGCGCCCCAGGGGAGGACAAGGAGCAATGGCCATAAACTGTCAGAGGATGGTTTCAGGTTGGATGCAAGGAAGAACTTTTTTCCAGTAACGGGGACCAGAATCTGGACTAGACTTCCCGAGGAGGTGGTGTAGTCCCCAACCTTGGAAGTCTTCAAGAGGAGACTGGACAGACACCTTGCTGGGATCATTTGATCTCAGCAGTATTCCTGCCCAGAGCAGGGGGGTTGGACTCCATCTTTCATGGTCCCTTCCGGCCCTTAATTTTTGTGATTCTTTGATATGATTCAAACACACAACAGGTTGGGAACTTTGCCATGATCCAAAAGTGCAAAGCTAAAAGCAAGGTAGCGGTTATTCCCTTTCCCTTTCTAATTCCCAATTCTTGCAGCTGACTTGTTTCCTCATGGGACCCTTGTGTGGTTCCACAAAAAAAATAAAACCATCCCACACTTACTGACACTGGAAAGATTGGGGTGGCAGAGAGACAATGCTCAAGAAGTTGTGCATGTCATGGGACGGGATGGCCTGCAAACCTATTTCCTGGTCTGAACATTTACTACCGTACAGATGCTGGGACAAGGGGAAGAAGGGGGGTTGTTTGTTTTTTGTACTAAAATTAAGATTCAGAAATTAGTCACTTTAAAAGTTCAGTAGTTTTCGGCATCATGGACAGACGTCTTTAAAACACACTCATATTTTCCCTCTTTCAGTAATCTGCATGGCTTTCATAGAGGAGCACTGTGACTGGAGTCTGTTCATGGGGGAAAAAAAAGAACAACAGGGCTGCTTCTACATGGCTGTGCTGAAAAAATTCCCAAATGAACAAGTTCATATTTAAATGTTGGCCAGTCTAAAATGACCCCTGTTGGAGGGATGTATTATTGGTGACCAACAACAATGCTATAGTCTTTTGTCTCCTAAACTAAGCAGTGGCAGTTCTGGAAGGACTCCAGTTCTGATGCTTGGAAGTGCAAGCACGCAACCTCATAGTGTAGTTGCGGAGGTATTTCGGGGCCTGTTTGAGAGGGTGCTGGAAGTCAGTTTCTTAGGGCTCCTATACAAGAGCAGCGAGGCTGCTCCGACGCACTGCAATTACAGCATGTTGGAGCAGGTTCAGTTAATTGAGTCTGCTGGAGCATGCTAATTACCACACTCTAACAGACTCCAGAGTCTTGTCTATCAGCATCCCCACACTAAAAAATGGCAGTGGGGGGCATGTTAAAGTGACCCATTTTTTTCAGCATTGGGACACTGATATATGAGATGCTCCAGGCACTTTAATTAAAGTGGCTCTCAGATCCACTCTAATCAAAGCGTTCCCCACTCCCCTCCTCTGGGAGCACATGTATAAATGCCCTAGTGTACAACACCGACTTCTTGCATAGCTTGTATAGTCCACTTGAGTTTTCTCTTTCCATTTGTAAACAATGGATAAGAACAGTCTTCATTACATGATGCCAAAGCCTAGTTAAAGCTTTATAAAGTGTTTTGAGAATTTTTTCGGTGCAAGTACAATGCGTTTTTTTTAAAATAATAAAATGACACTGGAATTGACCATAGTCCTGCATTACTGAGCTCTAGGGAACAGAGTTCCAGCAGCTGCATGTTCCTGTTGACACCCAGAAATAGAAATCTGGCAGGAAGAATGGTAGATCTATTTAAACTTCAGTTCACTAGGAGAATTCATGAGAGAAACACGCTCCTTGCAACACACTGAGACACCACCCATAAACTTCATACCTGCATTCTTGATGCACAGTTCCTCTTATAGTAGATGAACCCACCTGATTTCCTACCATGCCTTCCCTCTAATCTTTCAATATTGCAGATGTTGCCATTTCTACCAGAGGAATTGTGCCACTGGAGAAGTACAGGTAGAGAAGACATGAAATAGGCTGTGGAGGGTCACGCAAACCTCAGAGTCACTGTTGTACACTTCAGATTGAAGGGTCATGGTTTAATTCATGGGGATGGAGTGGATTTTGACATGTAACTCTCAGGTCTGTGGAAAAATTTCCAGGGGACCGATATTCGGGGCTTTTTTTTTAAAGCTAATGATAAATTCTCTACAGTGGTGTTGAGGGGTTATGTCCTGTGATGGCGTTTTTCAGATGCACTGTCAATGTCTAATATGGGTCCTTTGTTGCATACTTATACTGCAGGAATCACGGGGTTTGTAGAACCTCTTACTGGTATAGCCTTTCTTTTTTTTAAAAAAGGCATATGTAAATGTAACTAAAGTATCTAATTTGGAGAAGCAATGTTAGTTATTCAAGTAATAAACTTTTTTCTTTTCTTTTTTTTTTTCCTTCCAAATTATCAACTGTTAATTCTTAAAACTTCTTTCTCCCTTTCCTTTTAGGACTCTACCAGTGTTGTTGCTGCTCTTTTTATAGACTTCAAAAGTTCCTTGCTGGCCCATCTACCAGTTGAGTTCCATACTCCAAGCAACTTTCTAATGATAGCACTTTTCCCCAAAACAAAGATTTATAAAGCTTTTTACTCGCAGGTAATATAGACATCATTTTTCTTTCGCCAAACATAAAAGTATGTTTAACAATGTTTTCTGAATGTCAAGAGTGAGCTTGGAGGAGGATGCAGTAACAAGTTAAATCAGTGGCTCTCAACCTTCTTAGAGTCGAGGCAATCCTCCAAAAATGAATAGTTGGCATTTTCACTTATTTCTGACTATGGAAAAAATAAAATAGCAAATTTTCTGTTGTGAGCAACTCGGAAAGATCGCAACAAGTCAGCAAGATTTTAATATGGTGGATTCCTATTTGAAATACCTGGGCTTAATCTTGTGAATCACATTTGTGCACCTAACGGTGTTAACTTTGCATGCATCTCAGCAACACCTTGGAAAGGATTTTGAGGCACCCTAGAGTGCCGCAGCATGCTGATTGACAATCATTGTGCTAGATGATCAGCTGACTAGAACAAAGGATTTGGGGTTTAATATGGGCTGAGTTGTGGAGGAAGGCCTCATGATGATTACTGCACTGCTGGTCTGAGGCTATCCTAAAACTGAGAGTATGAGCAGTGCTGGGGTGGCTGCTCAGCACCTCTCTTAGCTATCTACTCTACCCAGTTGCTAGGCTTGAAGGTTGGGAGCAACAGAGCAGAACTTGATTCTTGGGGGCAGCCCTGGGTTTAGTCGGGTGGCAGTATAGACGTGTCTATAATTTGGAACATTAGAAGAGCATCTTAGTTTCATAGTTTCTAGGGTCGGAAGGGACCTGAGCAGATCATCTAGTCCGACCCCCTGCCATGGCAGGAAGAGCACTGGGGTCAAATGACCCCAGTAAGGTGGTCATCCAACCTCCTCTTAAAAACCCCCAGGGTGGGAGCCTGCACCACCTCACTTGGAAGCTGGTTCCAGACTCTAGCCGCCCTGACCGTGAAGTAGCGCCTCCTGATGTCCAACTTAAACCTTCCCTCCGCCAGCTTGTGACCATTGTTCCTGGTCACTCCTTGCGGCGCTCGGGGGAACAGGGACTCCCCCAGCGCCTGCTGATCCCCCCCTAACCAGTTTATAACAGGCCACAAGATCCCCCCTCAGCCTTCTCTTTTGAAGGCTGAACAGGTTCAGGTCCCGCAACCTTTCCTCATAGGACCTACCCTGCTGTCCCTTGATCATACGAGTGGCCCTCCTCTGGACCCTCTCCATGCTGTCCACATCCCTCTTAAAGTGCGGCGCCCAGAACTGGACGCAGTACTCCAGCTGCGGCCTGACCAGTGCTGCATAGAGGGGGAGGATCACCTCCTTGGACATTCTTCTTTGGACATTCACTAAAATTAGCTACTTTGGTTCAATAATATACATTTGATTAGGGCAGATCAAGAGAAGGTGCACACCCCCACCCCCCCTACCACTAATGTAATTGTCTCTGGCTGACCTGGGTGCAGGGGGAGCCCCAGAGCTGCTCTAGCTGCTGCTGTGTGGGGTGCAGTCTTGGCAGGGCACAGCAGTGGCAGTGGGAGGTTTCCTGCACTTGCTTCTTACCAGTCCCTCACCATGGTTCCCACTGGCTGGGAGCTGATGTTGGAGGGAGGAACCTGTATGCCACTGCCACTGTCCCTGGCCAAGTCCACTACCCCCTGTACAGGTGCTCCCTGCAAGCTGCCACTGGAGGCAGGGCAGGAGCAGCTCTCATGTTTCCCTTGGCTTAGGTCCACCAGGGAGGGTGGCAGCAGTTGGGTCACCCTTCCCCTTTTGTATGTCTGGTCCCTGCCCAGGAGCTCTACCCGTGCCTTTCACCCATGCCTTGCCCATGGTGTGAGGGGCAATGTGCCCCTTTAGTAAATCCAGAAACTTAAGGAAAAGGCGGTGGGGGGGAAGGGGGAGTGGGGAAAGAGTCCTAGATAACATGCACAGGCAGATCCTATTCAAGTGTTTGGCTAAAGTGCATAGAGATTAGATGCACTGCATTTCTCTCAACTCTTTTTTTAAGACCTCATTGAAAGATGTGTGGTTTGTCTGGCATGATCTGTCTTATGGTAAATCTGTTAGGTTTTATCCCATTTCTTTCCATATACCGCTGTATCTTATATTTAGAAGTCTTATAGAATAGTTAGGTATCAGACTAATTTCTCTAGGTCACTCTTTTTTACCCTTCTCAAGTACCAGTTGTACTGATTCCCATTTAAGTGGTACAGACCATCTGACTTGATGACTTGTTACTCATCTGTCTCCTGGACATTACGTTTTCATGTGCCAGTTCCTTCTGGGATGGAGATTTTTTTGGTGCTGCTAACTTCAGATGTAGTAATTCCCTTTGACCATCTTGCCTGTACAATCAACTTCCTCACTATTCCTGATATCTAGGGATGTACTCAAATCATGGAGCCCAGGGCCAAATTTTGCAGGCTCCCAATGGCCTTGGGCTCTAATTTTGTGGGTAGATTGCAGCTGTCTCCCCCCAGTCCGGCTTGGCCCTGCTCCCCGCCTGGCCCTGGCCTGCTGCATTGGGGTGGGAGGCAGGAAATAAGCCCTCCCCCAGCTCCATGTGGGTGTGGAGATGGGTCAGCTCGGTTCTCCTGCCCTTGACCCAGCTCTGCTCCCCACCACCACGGCACAGCCACACTGACCTACCCGCTCTGCTCCCCCTGGCCCAGCCCCGCTCTCCCCATCCCCACCCTCTCGGCACCTGCTTAGTGCAGGATGTCACTGTGGCTGTGGGGGGAAAAAACCCAGGGCTGGGCTTCTCCCTGTCTGTCTGGGCTGCAAGGCTGAGAGGTGGTGTGGGGACAGCTTCCATCTCAGCTGCTGCCTGGGTGGGGGGGAACCTTTCATTTTTACACAGAGCCCTGCTTTTCCCTGTTTTTTTCCCGGGCTCCTTTTTTTCATAGATTTCCTTGATTTCTCACAGAAAATGCCTGATTTCACTTTTTCTGCAAAAATTGCGAAATCTTGATTTCAGTACATCCCTATTGGTAACTGATGCAAACTATTTGTTTCGTTTTTTGTCTACCACATAGGTTTCCTTTAATCTTCACCCCAACCTTTGGCTCTAAAATGTGGCTCCCTTGCTGATTCATCTCTTCTTTTTTTCTGTTTGGAGCAGGATTTTTGCCTAGTCTTAAAATTTCTTGAAGTCGTTTTTCATTCCATTTGATCAGGGCCTCTTTTCTACAGCCTTTTTCCTTAACTTATCCAAATAACGTAGGATGTCATTAATTCCTAAATTGTCAAAAATTTGCATTGTTGTGTGCCATTGCGAAGAAAGAATCTGTTGCCTTTGAGAGTTTCTTATGAATCGTTAGCAAGTTATAGCCATAACATCACTTGTCCACTCTCTTGAAAGCCACATTAACTGGTATAATTTAGCAGCATTAAGAATGCAAAGGAGTTAGCAGGTAATGGCTAAAGCTGTCTTCATCCCTTGGTGCTTGTGTGACTGGCTTTAAAATCTCACATTTGGGAGCAGCAGCTTGCAGTGCTTTTTCATTTCATTCAGTTGCCTGGAAGATTGAACTCTCAATTTCAATTACAGGTAAACATTTGTCCACTCTATCTTTCGTACTTTCAGTTAGATGCAATTTACTGTCCGAAAGCAACGTTGAAACAGTCTCTGGCGTTCGGCATACGGCCTGCCCTTTCTTTTTTGCTTTGTCTCTGTCCCAGCCTGCCAGGAAATCTCAGCTGGGCATTGGAAATGCCTCTTGCAAGCTGTCTATAGATGCATTTACTGTAAAATTTCTCTGTGGGGATTGCCAAATAAACATCAATGCTCCAAACCAAGTCTCTCATTTTGTCTTCTCTGTTAAGCTAAGATGTTTTCTGCCAGCAGTGTAGGAGTATGTGACTCTAGTAGTTGTGTTTCTAAATTGAGAGGTAGAACCAGGTGGTGGTTTTGAGAGCTTTGAGGTGCCATCTTTCCTGATTTATTTTATTTAGTTTTTCATTCTTTCCTCTGTCCTGAGTATGCAGAGCCCCACCAGATTTTGGAACATGAACATGGAATTGCATACTATCTTTTTGTACTACAAATCACTAGGTCAGCTTCATGACGAACTGATTTAATCAAGGCTAATTCAGACAACTTTGTTCTGGGAATACTTACCCAATTATAACTGAAAAGAGAAAATATCCTTATTTTCTTAACTAATTTTTTTTTTTTACGGTAGATCAGCAGAAGTTCTTGTGATTCTACGTTTTGGTCTCCAAGGTCATTGCTTCTCTTTGTGAATATTTATAAATAGGGTGCTGGGGCCACTTTCCAAAAGAGCTAGTTGTTAATACATCTTTACTATTGAACAAAAATGACTTAAAGACACTTATATTGTTAAATGTGTAACATTTCATATTCAACTAATTAATCTCTTTTTTTTCTGGTATTTGTGCAGGTTTTCTCCTCCTGGCAACAAAGGACAAACTCAGGATTATCTTTAAGAGTTGTCCAGGAAGAATTCTTATCGGTGGAACAGAAGAGATTGTAAGTTGATACTATTCAACTTCATGTATAATTGCACACAAGTATGATTCTGTTGGTTTTCTGTTCAGCGTCTTGGACACTGTAGAATATAAATATGGATATGGGATTTTAAGAACAAGAATGGTGAAACTTTAGATTAAAAAATGATAACAAATAATTGTTTTCTTTAACTTTACGCTATTTTTAAACCAGGAGTTTCTACATAGATATGCAGATTAAAAATAAAGGAAAAGGCAAGGATTTACTTTGAGCTGAATTAAATGATTAAATTAATGTATGTCCTTGTTTTAGATATTCCAAGATGCAGAAGCTATTTAATGCATTGTCCTATCCTGCTGGGGAAAGAGGAAGCCAGCTAAAAATATCTGCTAACCTCCCAGAGCTAGAGCAGTGAGTATTTGGCCTTTGTATTTGAATTTTCAAAAGATCATGTATTTCCAAAAAAACCCAACCAAACAAACAAAAAGCACCCCAACAAAATAAGGTATTTTGATATCTGAAGTATAATATAAGATCTCTTTTTAGTCTAAATCCTTTTTACTAGTTAGTACCTCTTAAAGTAAGAAATATTTTATATAAAATGTGTTCATTTCTTTTCTGAGACATCTCTTCGGCCTTCAATAAAGTTTAATTGTAGCTCTTTGAAATAAATGGATTCATGTTTTTGTTATTTATAAGGTAAAACTTTGCTTTTGAAAGGTTTCTGCAACATTTTGGAATCAGCAGTACAAGTTGTGAGCCAGTAATGAGAGCACACCTTCCTACTTTACTGCAAGAGTCGGAAATCATTCCTGTAAGCAAAGCAGAAAATGATAAGGTAAGACAGCAAACAAAACACAAGTTTTTTGTAGATATGAGTGGTTTTACAAAATGCTTGATGTGAACAAAAAAAAAAAAAAAAGGCTTTCCACTTGCTTTGTTAGCCATGTAATTCAGTCATTGTGCTTCATTACCTTTTAAAATCTGGTTTATTAGATTTTCTTGTTGGTACACAGCATGTAGTCCTTTCATGTGTGCTAAGTTTTGTGATTTTTTTTTTTTTAAACCTTCCTCTTTTTCATACAAATTGCTCACTCATAACTGAGAATCGAAAGACAACAGTGGTAATATATCTTCAAGTAAACTGATTTATATTTTGGAAAGGGATGCATCAACAATATTAGTCTTTCTTATTTACTGGGACTTTGAAAAAATATATATTGCGTTCTGCACACTTCATTTTTTAAACTTAAACAAATATTGGTTGCTTAAATTTGCTGCTGTGTATAAATAAAATGCCTCTACAGAGAGAGTTAAGAGTAATAACAGATTTAAAACTCAAATGTTTTGAACACCTCTCACAAAGAGGATATGTTTCATGATTTTTTTCCAAGTATTTTCAGCCTGTCATAATAAGGATACCAGAGGAAGCAGGAACATAGCCATCTTCTGAACTGTAACCTTCCAGTTTTTCATATTTTATGGATCCTGTGTTGTAGATGCCTAATATTGGCAAGTAACACTGCTTATACATTATTTTAAAGAGTACAGGTTTGGGGACTTTTTTGTATATGTCCATGTTTCCATAACATGTTCGTCAGATGTAGTTAAGTGATTGAAAACTTGCTACCTTTTTAACTGTTCAGTTTTTCTGGGTGTTAAAGCCTCTGACTGAACTCCTCTGGGTCATGGTGAGCCCCTCCAGCTTCCTGCGTCCCAGTAATCCAGCCCATCAGTATATTGAAAACCACGGTCTCAGTGATGCGGTCATCAGCCTGCCAACAAGGGGCTCTCAGCACCGCACCTGAAGTTGCGCAGTGCTGCTTAGCATGGTTGTCAGCCAGGCTTTGCCATGTAGCTGGCAGGAGGTTGTATGGCACGGCAGCCCTGCCACACATTCAGTTTAAAGCACGATGCACTCCAGCCACGATGTTCTGCATATTCTATGGAATGTTTTTCTGCCATTAACTTGGGGCAGGATTACTATTTAGCACTCAGTTTAACAGGATCATTGTGTCATAAGTGTAATGTCTTCCTGAGCCTTCTGTCAAAGACTTGCTGTGCAGGAGTACCAGACAGCTGATACATTTCACTGCCACTTGAAACTTCCCCTTGTTCAGTCATGTTACCATCATAGGAAATGAGATCCTCATGAGGTCATGTAGTCCAGCCCCCTGCTCAAGGCAGGATCATCCCTGGCTAAACTGTCCCAGTCAAGTGTCTTTCTAACCTGCTGTTAAACTTCCAAGAGTAGAAATTGCCTGAGGTTAGCCTGTTTGAATGCTCAACCACCCCCATAGTCAGAAAGTTCTTCCTGATCTCCAACCTAAGTTTCCCCTGCTGAAGCTTGAGGCCACTGTTCCTAGTTCTCTCCCCTACAGCCACAGAGAAAAATCTATCTTCATCCTCTCTGTTAATCACCCTTCAGGTATTTGAAGACTTTTCTTTTTATCAAACACAAACTTCCTCCTTCTCTTCTCCAGACTAAATAACCTAGTTCTTTCAGCCTTTCCTCATAAGTCTTGCTTCCCAGGCCTCTAATCACTTGTTGTTTTGCACTGGACTCTTTCCAATCAGTTCACATCCTTCTTGAAGTGTGGGGCCCCGAACTGGACAATAGTACTCCAACTTGAGACCTCACCGGTGCTAAATAGAGGGGAAGAATTACTTCCCTTGATTTGCAGGTGACTCACTTGCTAACACAACCCAATATACTCTTGGCTTTTTTGCAGTAAGAGCACATTGTTGGCTTTTATTCAGTGTATGGTCTACTGTAACCCCCTAGCCAGCCATTCCCCAGTTTGTATTTGTGCAAGCAATTATTCCATCCCAAATGTAGGATTTTGCACTTATCCTTGTTGAACCTCATCTGGTTGATCTGTGGACCACTTTTCCAGACTGTCCAGGTCATTCTGGATCCTAGCCCTGTCCTTTGGAATATCTGCACCTCCAGCCAACTTGGTGGTGTTCGCAGATTTGCTAAGCATCGCTCAGTCCCATCAGCCAAATCGTTAACGAAGATGTTGCATGATTATTGGGCTCAGGGCAGCCCCCTGGAGAACTCTCACTTAATACCTCCTCCCAATTGAATCCCAAGTCATTAATGACTGCTCCTTGAGCATGATGATCCAACCAGTAAAGTACGTTTTGTCTAATCTGTATTTCCTTAGCTTTGTAATGAAAATGTCAGAAAGAGTGTCAAAAGTCTTGCTAAAGTTAAGGTGTATTGCTTCTACTGCTCTCCCCCCATCCACACAACCTGTCACCTTACAGAAGGAAATCAGCTTAGTCAAGCATGACTTGCTCTTGAAGAATTTGTGCTGGCTGTTCCTGATCACCTTGTTTTCCTCTAGTACTTCACGATAGATTCCTCAAAGACCTGCTTTGTGATCTTTCCAGGTATCAAAGTCAAGCTGACTGGTCTCTTAATTCCCTGGGTGGGCACTGCATTTCCCCTTTCCTAGTTATCTGGGACCTCACCTGATCTCCACCAATCCTCAAAGAGGCTAGCCAAAGGCTCTGAAATGACCTCAGCCAATTTCTTCAGTACCCTAGGGTGCATCCTGTCCAGGCCTGCCAACTTGAAAGCATGTAGCTTCTGTAAACCTTGGCTTTTGTACTTTTAACACACATTTTCCTGCCACATTTAGCAAAGCTTACCTATGTAGTATGTTCTGTTTGGGTATGTAGCTAACATCTTGTATTCAGATCCATTTCAGTGCATTTATTACATTATTTTGAATAGGTGATCAGTCAATCTACATTTTATTTACAATGAATAATTATGTACATGATATATCTAGATTGCATAATATATTCTATATATGTATCCATTGTTCTCTCCTTTTTTGTTTTTTCTCCCTTTCTGCATTTGGTTGCTTGTTTTGTTCTATATTATTTCATCTTCAAGGTTCTAGGAACCAGGGATCTTGTCTTAACTGCTTGGGACATGTCTAGTTTGCTTTTTAGGCACAAAAGAAAAATAATAAATGTAATTTTTCCTTCAACTTTAGGTGATTGTGACCATCTTAACAGGCCTTCCAGGATGTCGTTGCAGTGATCTCTGTTCTTTTCTGGTTACTTTTAACAAGGAGTGTGGAAGGTTGGTGTAGTTTTTAAATGATTTAGAGCAGCACTCATTAAATGTAATGAATGATACATTTCTATTCATTGTGCTGAACTGTTACTACAGTATTCCCTGCTTATCTTCTCTGTGTTCCCAATGTTGACTTTTCCTAGAAGGATCCTGTGATGAGAACTGGAATGTTACGGATATCATAGTACTAAATTATTTAAAACTGTCACTTGCAATTCCTGGCTTTTTTTAATAGTGTGACTGCCATATGCCCATTTAGATTAAACCATTTTAGAGCCCAAACCTATCTGTTGGAGTGGTAGTATTTCCAGAGGGGCCAGATGGACCGTTGTATGTTTTGGTAGGCTGAAAACGATTGGCATTCTCAAAACGTTAAGGGACAGGTGGAGAGATTCCTTTTTTGGTTCCTCTATATATGATCTTACAAGCAGGAACAAAAATTGTAAAAGAAGAATTCCTGCAAGTCTATGTAAGTCTTCATTTTAACGTGTAGAATATGTTTTTAAAAATAATTTCTTCTGCCTTTTAACAGACCAGAAACTGGCAATAGAACAGAATCATTTAAAGATCTTTTGTTTTTTGAATGCTGACTTTTTTGGCTCTATACAAAGTACTCAAAACCCCACCCTATTCTTTTCCACTGAAGTTCTTATTCTGAATAATTAGGATTTAATCTTAGTAGTAAAATCTGTGCGTATGTTGCCAAGGCATAACTTGAATGGAAATCTTTATCCTGTTTTAGGAGTTGGCATCACTAGGTTTTTAGGTAATTTTCTGTTCTGAATTGCACACAGGATGCTGAGGGGGTTTCATGCGCGTTTTGGAAGCTGATGGTGAGGGGTTTGGGGTTTTTTTTGTATTGTGAACATTCAAAATGATTTCAAGGTCTTCTGCATAAACCCTTCATGAAGTATGTTTTATAAGTAACTGTACTGGTTGAAATTTCAGTTACATTGTAACAATGAAATAGTCATATCCAGGGTGACCCAACTAAGGTCTCAAATAATATGCCTAAACCAAACTTTATTACTCCATCAACATGTGGTTTTGATTAGTCCATCTCCTATTGTTTCATATCAAAGGAGTCATAGGTGGAAATTCAAAAAATAGTTGACTGATGTTGAAAAAGCATGAGAAGCCTGAGAGCTCCCATTGCCTGTAGCACAGTAGATGTAATTTCTTTGTACTGTCATAGATTTATTTTTGATTAGCCATTGATTCACAATGAAAAGAACAGAAATAATTTAGTATACAGAGAAAACAGAATTAATTTGATTTCTCACTTTGTTGTTTTAGGTGGATCATTTATCGGCAAACTTTGGACAGCCCTGAGTGCTTCAGTGCAGCCCACTTCCAGCGTTACCTCTCCAGTGTCCTTGAGTCCCAGCAGAACCGCAGTGCCCGTCAGGCTGCTTATGCTAGAAAGAAAATGAGGCTGTTGGTGGTCTTACAAGGGTAAGTACCATATTGAATTATTCCTGTTTTTTTGTTTGTAGGTGTTTAAGACCGTGTTTGAAATGTTAAGATTCATATGCTGCAGAGTATTTTGCAGCTGATTCTGTTCTTTGTATTTCTGAAATTCAGTTATCTTGTACTGTATTTATATGTTGTAATTTCTCTTGCCTCCATTTGCAAAATGAGTCTTTCATCATGCTCTGGAAAGTCGGGTTTGGTTTTAGTCTCACCCTTTTCAATTAGTTGTTATAGATATGTGGGACCCTCCATTAGAAGAGTCCCTTATCTCTGATGCTTTTTTCATCCTGGGTGCTGTTAATGGTATTTTCTAACACAGCTCAGTTTTTAAGTGGTTATGAAAGAGACCCTTGTCTTCGAAATGCTGGCAAAAACAAGTACTGGTATCTTGCCCCTTCCA
>NW_017729033.1:4110216-4135853 GCF_001723915.1 Gavialis gangeticus
GTGCTGTTAATGGTATTTTCTAACACAGCTCAGTTTTTAAGTGGTTATGAAAGAGACCCTTGTCTTCGAAATGCTGGCAAAAACAAGTACTGGTATCTTGCACCTTCCACTGACTCCCACTTCACATGCAGCGGCCAACTAGCTTCATAGTTTTAAGGTCCTTTTTCGGGCAAGAAGGGTAGGGAGGAGAGGGGGAGGTATTGCAGGGGGTAATCTGTATATAGAATGGTGGATATCCCTGTTCCAGCAGTACCGTTAGTTTTAGTTTCTGGAGACAGCTTCCTGATGTACTTGTGTAAGGCTAAAAGTGCCATGAAATTACTTATTTCTCTGCTTTTTTCCCAATGGACATAATTTATCATGGAAAAGAGAACAATAAGGCGCAAAGCAAACGTACAACAGCACGTTGCATCGTGCAGAAAAGCATGTTAGCTCAGCTCACGTCCTCCATTTCCCATTTAATTTTATTTGAAAGGTTATTAAAATGCTTAAAATGTTTGGACAAAATTGAGGGTGGGGCACCATCCCCTTCTATTGTATATTTGTATCTATTGTGTCAAAAATTACTGAAATTTCCTTATAGTCCAGCCTATGTTTTAGAGTGGCTTGAAAATACTTCAGGAAGTGAGATTTAGCATGTGCTATTTAGTTATGGTCTTTGAAAGAATTCAGCCTTTTTTTTACCCCCACCCTGTGCAAAATTGAAAGAGCATTTAAATAAGTGCTGAAGGATTATTCCTACACAAGACCCATTCATTATTCATCTCTCTCATTCCTAATGTGAACAGTAATCTGAGTTCTTATATCTTGCATTGAGATTTTAAAATGACAAATTTGTATTGTAACTAAAAGACCTGTAACTGTTCTTTGCAATTCTGTAGGAATTTGTGTTGCTATATATGGGTATAAACTTATTTCTGGAATCTTAAATGCAAGTCAGGCAAGTTTGTTTTTGCACTGTGAATCATAGCTTACTATTTCCTATAGCTTGCATTTTCAAAAGTTCAGTCTGCCAAAAAAAAAACCCCAAAATGAAGGCAAGCCTATCATTATTTGATTTTTTTTTTTTTTTTTCCAGCTTTTTCTGATAAATACAAATTGAAGAGGGGATTTTAAGTAGCTACAAAGCAAGTGTCCTTAGGTATATGGTATGGGCTGGAGGGGATCTATTGGTTCTTGACTCTGAGATATAGGATCTCTTTTTCACATGTGTTTCTGAAAGTTGACAGCTTCGTCAGCACAGCTCATCCTGCTGACAGTCACTCAGGCTAATCTTATTTTGACTCTATTTCTTTAAGTTTCTACTTGGAAAGAGAAAGGAAACTACTTTAACTATCTTTCTTTTATACATTAAGTACATTTTTCAATTTAGATTTTAAATGGATGAAACCTTATAAAGGGGGATGGGGAAAAAAGCCACAAAGGTACTTGGTGTAATGTCAATATAGAAAATTCCCTCTTGCGTGACCACCAGTTTAGCTACTGTTTGCCTCTGTGGCGAGTTTCATTATAAAGAAACCTATTGCAGCTTTGTTTTTACCACTGGAGCTCTTCAGTTATCTCATAGCAAACCTGGGAAAATTCTGTGCGAGTTTAGTTCTTGTAAGAGGCCAGGGTCACAAAATAAGTCAATGGGGTTTTTTTCATTTTTATCCCAATAGAGTATTTACCGATGAAAGAATTTGCCACTTGAAATGAAAGCTCAGTTTAGTCTGTATTAGCGTAGATTCTCATACACTAGCACAGAGTCAGCAATATTTTCCAGCAGTGACCCAGCTTGGGTGTGAGGTGGGAAGGTGCTAGGGCCCAGCCACCTCCAAAAAGGCTAGGTGCCCAGCTGCACTGCAATGCAGGCAGAGCCCCCAGCCACCAAATGCCACCGAAGCCACCGGATCCAAAGGCTCCTTCGGCTTTATGTTGCCAACCTGCAGTAGCACAAAGTGGCAGTCTTTTTAGAGTTAAAAGTATAGTTGAGAAATATTATTACAGTTGAATGTTTACATTGAAATGCCGCTTGCACAAAATGTCAAATATTCGTGTTGGTCTCGATTTTTCTATTTTCCCCTTTTTGCTCATGAAACGTAACAATTTGGGCATAGATCAAACCTAGCGCTTCTTTTAACTCTTCAGCTACCCTGTGCATATAATGCTTGCAGCAGTTATCACACTACTTTATTCCTACCATCCACATTTCTGTGCTTTTGGAAAGCAAAAATCTTAAGTTTAGAGCAGGGCAAGGTTTTTTGAGTCGATGTGATATCTTTTATTAGACCATTAAAAGATATCACATCTACTCGAAGAACCTTGCCTGCCTATGTCCTTAGACCAACACGGCTACAACCAACACCGCAGCAAGTTTAGGGTAGTGCATTTCACAATAGCAATGAGTAATCTGATTTTTAACAATGCTTATTTTATTTGCATATGTATTTTAAAGTCTGATATTTTCTACACGCTGACTTTTACAACAGACAGTTTCTTAGAACTCCATCATTTACCTTGATGGGCCGTTGTCCTGTGACCCAACTGAAATATAAAAAAACCTCTTTGCTGGTTTCTCTTTGCAGATATACAGATGTGATTGATGTCGTACAGGCCCTGCAGACGCACCCTACTCCTGAGGTGAAGTCCTCTTTCATCATTGGGACAATTAATACTTGCGTGGAACCTCTTAGCTGCTATATGGAACATAGGTACATTTTTATCATTTGTATTACTTGGGATTTCAAATGTGCAAATAGTTTGTGGTCCATTCTGTCACAGGAGACCTTTGCATGGGCTATGCTAACATATCTGCCTGTAAAAAACCTCTTTAAAATTGAGACCATCAATTGGAAATGTAAAAATTGCTTTAAAAAGTTAGCCCTTGGAAAGAAATTAAGGTTGGCCTCCATGGATTATTTTAAAAATTAAAGGTAAAATCAATCCTACTTAATTTTACAGTACATTTAAAACACTTCAGTGCTTCTACAGCAATTTTTTATATTTCTTGTTGCCAAGTCATGCCTTTTTATTTCAGTTGGATTTATGCTTTAATTGCAGCTTATTTTTTAGAACTGTAGGTTTAACAAAGACATTACGGACTCAAGGTGTGAAATTTTTTTGGATCTTAGCCCTAAATTTTAAAGGTTAATGTGACAAAGGATGGGAAAGAAAATTCTAGAAATCTCAAGGTTGGATTTCTTAGATTGTGAAAACAGTGGATATATCTGACACTTCAAATAGAGCAGTGCCATTCTTCATGAAGTCTTCTGGCATGCCTCCTCTAAACTGCTGAACCTGAAAAAAAAATCTTAAGGTAGCTAAAAATGTTTCTGTAGGGGATGCTGTTTTGGGGAACAGAACTGATTTTTTTCAGTCTTAATACATGCACTGTATACTATTGTAACAGGTAGCTTTGTATAGGATGTCTTGCAACTAATCTAGTATCTTTTCTTAAAGGTAGAGAGAGTGGGTAGAATTGTGATCCTCAAAGAAAAAATGTGCAGGAGGTTGTCATTATTTAATATAGCTCGCTAGTGTCTTCAGCTTGCAACTAAAGCTTTTGCTCGATACAAGATTATCCTTTCAAGGCTGCAGAGCAAAATCTCATGCAACCAATTTGCTAATAATCAGGGCAAGGGGTACGACTCGTATTAGAAGGATACCGCTCCATTTTGGTCTCAGTGCAGAAGCAAGTATGTAACACAAAGACAAAAGCCATTTCAGTTCTCAGGAAGCAGACTGAAGGACCCAAACACAATAAATCTAACTCTTCCAGAATTTTTTAGTGAATACCAGTTTGGCTTTCCTATAATTTTTCAATTTGCTGTAGATAATGTTAGCCAGAAATAGATGTTACTAAAAATACTCCGTTAGGCCTATGATCAAAGGGATTGCAGGTTATCTTCTGAAGTGTGAAGTAGCTGTTGATGGGGAAAAGACACAGCCCCTGTCACAGCTATTTCTGTCTCACTTTGAAGTTCCTTCTGGTAATAGCTTATAGAAGTACAAAATCAGGCAGACCTTAAATGGCCTCATGGTTTCAGTGCAACTAGAAGTCTGAGTGTCAAAACTTCAACCATTTCACTCAAAAGAGTCCCAAAAGCTGATGATGTGGGGTGGTGTTCGGTTTGAACCTTGTGTTAGGGAGCAGGAGGGTGTCTCTTAAGTTCCTCACTGTAGCTGTTCAGCTACATCACGCTCCGAGGTTGTCGTATCAAGTGTCTTTATGATGGGAGGCAATGGGGAGGGTAAGGGAAATATTTATTTTAGTTCCAGATCTGTTGTACTGGAGTTGCTATAGGTGTGATCATTGAGCAGTCACTTCAGCAGTGATGTATTTTTATCTCTCCATGCCAGAAGCTTGTGTAGGCTTTGAGCTACAGGTAAAGAACACCAAAGGCATGCATCATCCCATAAACAGCATAGGCTGTTTTAAAGACATGATCATGCTGGTTAAGTTTTTCAAAATACATGCCAACACTTTGCTAATTAATGCAGTGCAATACAAGATGGGGGGTGCATCTACCCATGCACTTTACTGTGGAGGAGACTAATTAGCCCCATAGTAAAGCATCGCCATCGACACGCGCTGATATTGGGGTGCAGTAAACCAGTTAATTCTCCCATAAGATTGTACTGTTGGGCACAGTGCTATCTTAAGGAGGAGTAATTAACTGCACTGAAACGCACGTGAAGACGGTGACCAGGTGAGGGCCAGACTCCTGCCTGCTGCCTGGCCACACAGCTCCGCATGTTCAGCACCCTTGTGCCCCATCCAGCCCTTCTGCTGCCATCTGGAGCCCAGGGCTGATCCCCAATGTCCCCTGCCAGCCCAGGCCTGCTCTGCTACGGCTCAAATTGCTGCTGTCCCAGGAGCAGTGTAGACACTGCTCCTGGGAGCAATTTACTCTAGCTCAAATAGCTCCAGAGTTTATTGCTTCGTCTTAATTTCATGTGTAGATGCCCCCAGGATGAACAATGGGAAGTAGTCTGTGAAGCCAGGAAGCTTCATAGAAAAATAATTGTCCAAGTGCTTCTAAAGGAAAGGAGAGTGCTTGGGTAAATGTTACCTGGGAGACTTCTGCTAGCATGAAAGAAAATAGGAAAATGAGTTTCAGTCGTGGTGGCTGCAGGTCAGGTATTATCATTGTCAGTGCCCAAATAGTTGGGAAGTCTTCAGCTCTTTTAAAATAGGTAATATGGTCGCTTTCTTATGGTTAACATGATTTCTTTTTGTTTCCTAGATTTCTTTTTCCTAAGTTCCTGGACCAGTGTTCACAAGGTACATACTTTCATTTTTCTTTAGCAAATAATGCAAAACAAAATACTTTGGCCTAAAAGTATTGTCTGGATCACTGGATTCCAACGTTCTTTAGTCTGAACACCAAACACGTGTTTTTTCAAAACAGTCTTTTGCAGTACTGGAGAAAATGGTCACATGTGCCTGGAGTCCTACGCCTCTTCCCCCAGTGCCTAGCATGGGAGGTGTGTTGGGAAGAAGCGATGGCTAGACTGCATCGCATTTCAGATACTCCCAGCCCATGGGTTTTTTTGCTGTCTGACATGCAGCAGAGTAGACTCCTAGCTGCTATAATCTTGGGTGTGATGGGGAATTAAGAAACTGCAACTCGTTGGGTTTTCAGTTCCATTCTGCTGGACAGCAGTGTGAGGAAACTGGAGCCATCTGTCCAAGCCACCCTGGCTCGGATGAACCCAGTCCTTTCCTCATAACCTAGTGAAGCAGGCAGTGGGACAGTTAAGGGGGTTCCCTTTATTTCCTTTGCTCTGATGCAATAGGGAGGTGCCCAGTTCTTTCAATCCGTATCTGCATGGCTGCTGTACTTGCAGGCAAGACAGGAGACTATCTGCCCTGTTCCCCCATTTCCTCCTTTAGCAGTTGGTCCAGTTAAAACATTTCAGTGCAGGGCATAACTCTGGGGTTGCATTTATTTGTAATGAAATCCACTTTCTTTATAACATCCTTAAGAACCTCATGCTGAATAGCACAGCTTTTAGATTTCAGATAAGAAGTAACAATGGCTGAGTCCATGTTTTGATGAATGGACTGTAACATGGATAGAAAGCTGGCTGGGTCATTGGGTTCAATGGGTAGTGATCATGGTCAGTGTCTCGCTGTCTAGTTGGCAGCTGGTATCAAATGGAGTGTCCCATGGGCTGGTCCTGGGCTTGGTTTTATTCAATACCTTCATTAACAATCTGGAAGATGGCATAGAGTGCACCCTCACCTAGTTTTCAGATGACGCCAAGCTGGGGGAGTAGTAAATATGATAGAGGGTCAAGCTAGGATTCAGAGTGACCTTGACAAATTGAAGAGTTGGGCCAAAAGAAATCTCATGCAGTTCAACAAGGACAAGTGCAAAGTCCTGCACGTAGAACAGAACAGTCCCATGTGCCAGGACAGGCTGGGGGCTGACTGACTGGGCAGCAGCTCTGCAGAAAAGGACCTGGAGGTGACAATGGGCAATAAGCTGGATATAAGTCAGCAGTGTGCCGTTGTTGCCAAGAAGGCTACCGGCATCCTGGGCTACATTGGTAGAAGCACTGCCAGCAGATAGAGGGCAGTGATTTTTTCCCCTCTATTCAGCACTGGGGAGGCCACATCTGGAGTCCTGTGTCCAGTTGTGGGGCTTCCACTACAGAAAGGATGTGGACACATTGGAGAGAGTCCAGCGGAGGGCATTGAAAATGGTTAAGGGACTGGAGGACAGGACTGGTGAGGAGAGGCTGAGGGAACTGGGCTGATTGAGTCTGGAGAAGAGAAGGCTGAGGGGGATTGAATAGCAGCCTTCACCTCCCTGCAGGGGGGCTGCAAAGAGGATGGAGCTGGGCTGTTGTCAGTGGGGGCAGATGGCAGAACAAGGAGCAACGGGCTCAAACTGCAGCAAGGGAAGTTGAGGTTGGATGTTAGGATAGACATTCTCACGAGGAGGGTGGTGAAACACTGGAACAGGCTCCCCAGAGAGGTGGTGGAGTCTCCATCCTTGGAGGTGTTGAAGACCTGGCTAGACAAAGCCTTGGCTGGGATGATGTAGTTGGGGCTGGTCCTGCTTGGAGCAGGAGGTTGGACTAGATGTAACCTCCTGAGGTCCCTTCCTGCCCTCGTTTTCTATGATTTTTGATTTTGTGTTTGTGTGTCATGCTACATATTGCTCAGTGAGCTGAATGAAAGTGTTACTGCATGAAAATTCCCTTCTGGGAGGCATCTCTATGTAGAGACAAAGATTGAAATTGTGTTTATCTCTTGTAACAGTTGCTTCCTTTTCTCTGAATTCTTGAAAAAATTTATGGAAGTGCTTTGTTCCCTTGTAGCTATAATTTCAATGAAAACTGCTTTTTAGTATGACAGAAATCTCATTTTACTCTGAAGTGACAAAATAAGAATGGCACTGCTTTCAAGAGATCTGTTTTTAGTCATATCTGCTGACTTAGAAACAAAGTGCTTAGTACCTTATCCTGCTGTTCACAGGAGGAAGTCAGAACAGGTGAGAGTGTCCCTTTACAACAGGAGTATCCCTGTCTCCGCACGCATAATTGAGCAAATTGTCATTTAAGTTTTAAGTGGAAGACTAAAATCAGAAACTGCCTCCTGTGAGATCCTGGTGAAGACTCTTGTGTTTGTTCAATGTGATCAAAACAGTGATGATGAAAAGTACTGTTCTTAAAAGTAAAAAGACAATATCCCCTTCCCTGCATGGTCAACCGGAGATCAGAAAGCTGCTATTCTTGCCCTCATTATGATAGGAAAGAGTCCCTGGTCACGCCTCACCTCAGTTAGTTTGGCATTTTTAGGGTTGTAGCTATAGCTGTAAGAACAAATTCTTTACCTCTTGTTTGACACTTTAACTTGATAGTCTTGTTACCCCATATCAGAAAAGATGACGTATATGTTTGCATTGTTGTGCTGAAAGGAGACGTTAAGAGAAAAAACCCTCCTTTGAATAACTGAAATTAAGAAGAGATGACTATAATTGGGAAACAAACCCTGAGAGAATGGAATAGTGAATAACATAAACTGCATTATGTATTTATGCCATTATAAGAATGGATGTTTTACCCCATTTGTAACATTTAAAGGACGTTCACAAAGGAGCAACACAAGGGGTTAGGGATGTGGAGGAAATTCTGTTATGAAGAGGAATTTTAAAATTGGGTCTGTTTGAAACCGTCCTCTAAATAGACTAAGTGGGTGGTATTGAGAAATTGTCTGTCACAAGAGCAAGGGTCACTAATTAAACTAAGAAGTGGTAAATGCAAAAATTCTCTGTGACTTGGGAACTCATCGCCACAGGATATTAAGGCTAAGAATTGATCAACATCCAAAGACTATTTGGGCTCTTCCTGCATACTTTTGCCCATATGTTGTGATATCAATGCAGAAGGGAGAAGAATTCCAGAGATAAGTCCCTGGAGATGAAAGCCTCTTTGAAGAGTGCCAGATTATCTCATGGCTGCCGGATGCTTGGCCTCTTGTCCCTTTCTTTGGAAATGAATAATTGCTGTTGGAGACGAGATACTGAAGTAGGTGGACCTGGACTCTCCCCCAGAACGGCAAATCCAGTGTTGCTGAGAAGGTGCTGATTTTCTAATACTGTTTTTAGGAGGAAAAGTCCAGTTGAACAGTACTTGAAGTTCAAGTTCCCTTTATAGTTCATTGTTGCCTGAGGCCCTCTATCCATGTTAGCCGTTGCATGTCTCTGTTCCACGTTCCTCTTTCTCATCTACACCTATTGTGTTACTGCAGTATATACCAACCCTAGTCACGGCTGTAGGGACCCCATTGTGCCAAGGACTATGTAAATATGGAAGAAAAAGCTTGCAGCACAAGTCCCAAGCCGAGGCAACAGATGGATATGACTGGGGGGTGGTGGAAATGAGAAAATATTAATCAGTGTGATGAACAGTTACCTCAGATGCATTTTGCTAATTTGCTGTAAAAGCTCCCGTTTCAGGGGGTCAGTAGGCACAGTAAGATGACGCATTAACTTTTAGCCCTAGACTTGCAGTTCTGCGGTACAGCTTCCAGATCTCGGCACTTAGTGAATACGCGTCTGCATTACAGAAACAACATGCAATTTAACATGATGGACAGTTCTTGCTTTGGAAAGCCACAAGACTTGAATAACAGGTCAGGCCAGAATGGGATTGGGAGAAGTCTAATGAGGAACTTTCACAGCACCTGTCAGTACTATGTGTAGCCTTAGGCAGTTCTCTCTTGTTTCTTCCTTGCATAAGCATTTTAAAATTGCCCAAATAGACTCTCATCCATCTCTCTCCTACATACTCCTGCAGTCCCCTCTTACTCTCAGACCATTAAATTGCTATCTCTTGCAGCTTTATTTTTGGACAGAGGTGGGGGGAGAGGGCAGTCTCTTCTCTATGGATGAGATACACCAGAGGATCTCTTAATAGCAGATATCAATGTGGCATAAAATTGTCTATCTATATCTGGGAGTGGGAAAGGATGGATGATTGTTGTAAAATAAACCTACGTGAGCTTTCCTTGCTCTTTCCTAACAGTTATTCCCTGGGTTGAGCACATTCCTGCTAACTTCATTTAGACTGGTTTGCAAATAAGGAGACAAAACCAAGCCCTCTTGGAAATACAGTGAAGCGAGGGCAGTTCAAGTGGTGAAAGGTCCAAATCAGTAGGGAGTGAAATTGGGTTTAAGGATCTCCAATTTTCACTTAACTACCTTCTTGTCTCAGTCTTCCTTCTTACCCCTTATGTCCAGTTGCCTGTTTTTGATAATGAGGCCCAATCTTGTGAATACGTGCAGACACGGCTAAAGGTCTGCGCATTATTGTCTGCGGGACTCGCAGAGCAGAAACAATTTCAAGTAGCTCCATAAGGTTGTGTGGGACTTCATAGACAGCCACTATGGTAGAAATGATTCTCAAATACCCATCAGTGCCTGTGAACAAGAAGTGTAAGACAACACTTCTTCCCTTCCACTTTTTTTTTACCCAATTTCTGATTTTCTTGATACCGTTTTGTCTGTGTCTCTCGTTTGTTTTCAATCCTTGACCTCTCGGTAGTTCTGTACATAAAATATTTATAGCACAATAGTAGCATATGCTATGTCAATTAAAACAACACTAATGTAAACGTGCTGTTATTTTTTTCCATCAAAATTGTAAATTAATTTATAGCAAGCAATTTGCAGTTGATCCATTTGGTGGCGCCAGTCAAATGAAGGAAAATATTTTCAAGTAGATATCCAGTATTATGTGCAGCATGAAATTATGCTGTGCTTAGTGGTGTGTCTAGTCTTACCTTGTATTTCAGTTCATTTGGGTTCACAAACATGAACTCGTGAATCTATCTGTTAACGTTCGAATTTCTCTGTACGTGTTCATCTGTCTCCAGTCTCTCCGTCCAAGTTTTGTTATCCACAACTGTCGATGTTTCTTAGGTTACTGTAAGAACTTTTGAGGGATGCAAATGATACGTTGTTGAATTAAATGTTAACGTTTCAGAATTTCTTTCCACTAGTTTTTCTCAAAGGGTTCAGTTGCGCAAGTCCCCTTTCTTCGGTCTCAGTTTAGTGCCCCTAGCATAGGGAAAATACCTGAAGTAGGCTACAGATTGTGCTAGGGACACAACAATCCTCTCTTAATGCTGAAGCAATAGTGTTGGATTTACTAGGGGCCCTACATGGTCAGCTCTGTCATCCCTTAGATGAGGAATTAGCATTTCCTTCTGGAAGAATTCCTGTGTCACATAATTGGAGATGAATGATCACAAAATGCCTTGAGAAATGAGTAGGGGGATCACATCCGAATGCCATTATACATTCTTTTCCTTCATAAAAACAATTCCAGCGCCCAAGGCTTGTTGGCTCTGCTGTCTCCGATTCCCTTTAGAAGACATTTGCAGCAGCAACAGCTGGTTCCCATTAAACCTGCAGTTTGTCTGCATGGTGTACCTGTTACTTTGCCAGGTACAAAATGGCGTTTTCTATATTTAAATGCTGGAAGGCTCTTCTGGTTGAGAACAATAATTGTTTCTTAGCTCCCTTTGATGGAGTTAGACCTGAATAAAAGGATAACCTCATGGACATGAAGGGGGCAAGGTTACTTTTACTGCAGCATCTGCTACTGCTGCTTCTCTCAAGTTGGTCTCAGGAAATTAGTCATCCTGCGAGGTTTCTTTTAATGTATCTTTTGGTTTTGTGGTGAAAAGAGACATCTTGGAATCTTCTTTCCAGGAAGAAAATCTTTTCTCTTGCTTTTACAAGTGGGTTTTTATCCGAGTCTAACATTTCAGCTATAGACAGTAAGGATTAACATTAAAAATAGCTGGGAACGCTCAAAGCCTTATGAAAAGCTCAATGCCTAGAAGTAGCTTTTTATTAAATTGGCCCTTTTATTCTCTCCTTTTCTTGTTTAATTTGGTTTTTGCATTTACTGATCAGCTTCCATTTTCATTTGTTTGCCATCAATTAAATGTCGTAGCTTGCTTTTTTTTTTAGAGCCACAAGGCATCCAGCTGTTGTTTGCTAAGGAAGAGACTCCTGTTTAGCAAAATCTCCACCTGGCTTGGCAGAGAGAGGCGCTATACCAGTGGTCAGCAGCCTTTCAAGCCACGGGCTGGAACAACCAGGCTTCAGTCCAGTGTGGGCTGGGTGGTTTCCATGACGTATCAGTGGTGGGGGGCTTTGCTTGCACCCTTTCCAGGCCCAGGCAACTGGGAGCTGCGCTTGTGCTGCTGCTACTTCTCCCAGTCACCCAACCCTTGGCTGGGGCACAGGTGCAGCTTGCAGGCAGTGTGGTGCTGCCCTGAGGTCAGGCAGCTGGAAGCCACTTCATCGCTGCTGTGACTTCTTCTGCACACCAGCTCAAACGTGGGGAGGAGAGGGGGAAACGTGGGGGAAGTGGCAGCAGCATGGACACAGCTTGCAGCTGCTGAGCCCTAACACAGCTCTGCACTGTTTGGAAGCTGCACCCACACCCCCTCCAGGGGTTCGGGAGCTTGGGGCCAGGGAGGATCAGCAGCAGTGGCAAGGTGCAGCCTAGCCCTACTCAGGTCCCTGGCTCAGATGCAGGCATGGTTATGGGCAAAGCTTTGAAGCTCTGCAGGCCACATCTAACCCACAGGCCATATGTTGCTGACCTCTGCACCATAGTCCTTTAAGAGCTACTGAGTTATGGGAATCACAATATTCAGACTCCTGCTCTTTCATGTCTCCATGGGCACTTCAATACATGGTCCGGGCGTGATGGTGAGGGGGGCAGCGCTTTAACTAGAGCAGTTCAGAGAGCCGCTCTAATTAAAGCACCACAGCATCTTGTGCATCAGTGTCCCTGCACCTGAAAAATTCAACAAGTTTTAGTTCAAGCACCCCTGCCACCACTTTTAATCATGGGGACTCTGATACACAAGATACGGGAGGCTGCTGGAGCACAGTAATTACCACACTCCAGCAGACTCAATAAATCGAGTCTGCTCCAATGCTTTCTAATTACAGCACATTGGAACTGCCTCCACACTCATGTATAGGCACCCCATATGTCCAAGGTTGTTGGTAGTCTGTCTTAAAGACTTTTTAGTAGTTGAAATTATGCTTCGAGAATTATTTCTAGGAACATTGCTGTAATGTGTTAGTGGAAAGGAGCCTGAATGTTAGTGGAAAGGCTGAGCCTGGTCCTCAGCTTCCTAAATAGAGGAAGTTTGGTATGATCTCAGCAGTTTTGCTGCTCAAAGCAAGGGGGTTGGACTTCACGATCTTTCAGGGTCCCTTCCGTCCTTTAATTTCTGTGATTCTATGATCTTATCGCTCTGAAGCAATCTGCCAGCTGCTTTTACAGGGAGTAAATGCCATCATGCCCTAAGGCCTTTGAAAGGAGCAGGGGATAGCTCCTTGTTCATCCAAAATCCAAGTGAGGGGTTAGTAATGCTATCTATGGTCAAGCTATTGTTCATATTTGCAGTGGGTATCAGGGAGGCAAAGATTAAGGGACACAAAGGATCATTTTACTTGTTCTGTTTTAATGACCTTGTTTTGAAAACTTCAAAATATCTATTGTGGACCTGAAGGTGATGAGACAGCATTTGCTTTCAAATGACTTTGCCTTTCATGAAGGATGCAAATGTGACCCAAAGTGGTTGCTCCCTTTACTACGGAAAAATGCAAAGGAGAGGACCTTATCTCAGTCCTGTTCTGCTATTCTTATCCAAATGCTGTGTAGAGTATGGCTGCTGGATTAGTTAGGCAGACAACATTTTAATTAGGATAGTAAGTTTTTTTTTTTCTTTACTTCAGTTAAGTGGTAGTAGCAGTAATTCCTTGCATCCTTTGATCTCTGTTCAAGTTGAAGCCTTATTAATTCATTGTAAGGACGGTAAATATCCCTGTTTTACTGATCGGGAAAATTTGAAGTATTAAGTGTCAGTACTTCTTTGCCTTTCCAAGTTGGATACAAAGCTGAGATTAGAAGTGAGTTGTAGACTCAAACCACTAGCAACTCAGTGCCTCTTGTGTTGGCTTTGAAATGCTCGTTTTTGTATAGGAATCATATATCTACGGAAGATAACAGGTAATTGTCACACTTAACATTTTTACACAATAGGAACAATTTTTGTAGCACAGGACACCTAACAGGGCCTCTGTACATTCATGCTGACTCCTTTGATGGTCCTTTTCCTCATTGTCCCTTCAGGTCTTTTTCTACTAATCAGCACAGCTACAAGATTTTTAAGGATAAAATATTGTGAGGTTGTGGCTTTGTTTCGAGTACTTGTTGGACATGAGAAATTGGCTAATTACTAAGGTTATTTAGTCTGGAGAAGATAAAGCTTAAGTGGCATGGGGGGTGGATTTGATAATTCTTCAGATGCCTGAAGAGCAGTTACAGAGAGGATGGAGATGGGCGTTTTCTGTGGCCAGAGGGGACAGGATTAGAAGCAATGGCCTCAAGCTGCAACAGAGGACATGTTAGGTCAGAGATTAGGAAGAACTTTTCTGACTATCACAGTGGTCAAGCACTGGAACAGATACCTAGAGAAGTTGGGGAAACTCTGTCTCTGGAAGTACTCAAAAGCAGGTTGGATGGGCACTTAGCTGGGATGGTTTAGTCGTGACTGATCCTTCTTTGATCAGGGGCTGAACTAGAGGACTTTATGAGGTCCCACCCAGCTCTACTTTTTTATGATCCTGTAAATGCTTGCTTATATGCATACTTTTTTTGCTTAGAGCATTACAAAATGGTTTGTGAGGTGACGATCAACATTTTTAGGTTTTTACATCCAAAATACACACTTTTGTTTTCTTTCTAACGTCTACTTATTGCATCCCTTGAGAGGTTTTTGAGATGCAGGGCCTATACCTTTTTATGGTTTTTATAGAGTTTGATACAATGGGCCCCTAACCTAGTTTGCCTTTTTCAGTTGTGTTTTGCAATATAAATGTAAATTCTATTTTTGTTGATTTTGTTCCACATAATTTAATCGTGTGCTCTGCTGCTTGTTTTCAATAAGCTAAGCTGTCCTTAATGTGCTGAGATACAAAATGTATTGATTGGGATATGGGGTGGGAAAACGTTCTTGACACAGAACTCAGTCATACGTTATAGCTTTTCATAGTAGTGTAGATGACTTGACTAAATTGTTCCCCAATTTTCTCTTACAGGACTAGTGAGCAATGTAGTCTTCACAAGTCACACTGCTGAACAGAGACACCCACTTCTTGTACAAATGCAGAGCCTTATCCGAGCTGCAAACCCCATGGTTTCATTTATCCTGGCAGAAAATGGAGTTGTAACAAGGTAATGCTAAAGTGTATGCTACTTTTGATTCTTATGCTGCGAATGAAAAACAAAAATGAGCTGATCCCTGTGGCTTTTCTTTTTGTTCAGGGGGAGGGGAGATTATGGGCTAACACTAGCAAAAAGTTTTTTTTTGAGCCTTTATTTCTCTAATAACAGGAATCCTTATCTGTTCTTTGAATGTTGACATTTTTACGCATGTCTGATGTATTTCATGCTGATATTCTAAAGCAGAGGTACCCAACTTTCCTGCCCCACGAACTGGTTGAGTGGCATAGGGTCAGTCTGCTGGCCAAATCTCATGTGGGCTTGGTCTGCAGTTGCAAGCCAGTATACTGGCCTGGCTCCATGCATCTGGATCCAGCTGCAGGCCATCCCAGTTTAACATGCAAGGCTATATCATCCATCCCCTGGAGCTCCTTCAGGTCCAGAAATTTGGCAGCATGGGAGCTGTCATTAACCCTGCCACCGCTACCTCACTGCCAAATTTCCAGCCCCTTTGGGAGCCCCCAGAATAATGACACTGCTCTGCAGGCCACAGATCAAGCACCACTTTTTTAAAGCAGTGTGATTTACAACAGATTTAAGTGTTAGAAAAGGGAACCTACACAATTCACAAGTTCCTAATTCAGCAAGTAAGTCCTATTGAATGTGAACAAAAGTTTTGTATTTGGGGTTCCCCTGAAGTCAGAGAATCATAGAAAATTAGGGTTAGAAGGGACTTTAGGGAGCTGTCCAGTCTTAACCCCCTGCTCAAAGCAGGAACACCCCCACCTATATCATCCCAGCCAAGGCTTTGTCTTGCCAGGTCTTAAAAACCTCCAAGGATGGAGATTCCACAGCCTCCCTGGGCAGCTTGGTCCAGTGTTTTACTACCTTCCTAGTGAGAGTTTTTCCAATATCTAACCTAAACTTTCCTTGCTGCAACTGAGCCCATTGCTCCTTGTTCTGTTATCTGCCACCACTGAGAACAGCCAAGCTCCATCCTCTTTGGACCCCTGTGCAGGTAGTTGTAGACTGCTATTAAATCACCCTCAGTCTTGTCTTCTGCAGATTGTATAAGCCCAGTTCTCTCATCGTCTCTTCAGAAGTCATGTTCCCCAGCCCTCTAATCATTGCCCTCCATTGGACACTCTCCAATCTGTCCATATCGTTTCTGTAGTGGGAGGGCCCATAACTGGACACAGAACTCCAGATGTGGCCAAACCAGTGCTGAATAGGGGGGAAGAATCACTTCCCTCCATCTCTACTGGCAACATTCCTACTAATGCAGCCCAGTATGCCACTAGTCTTCTTGGCAACAAGGGCACAGAGTTGGCTCATATTCAGCTTATTGTTCACCGTGACCCCCAGGTACTTTTCTGCAAAACTACTGTTTAGCCAGTCAGTCCCCAGCCCGTGCTGGTGCATGGGATTGCTGCTGCTTAAGTGCAGGATTGTGTACTACGTATACAGCTTTGTGAGATTTTCTTTTGGCCCAATCCTTCAGTTTGTCCAGGTCTCTCTGAATCCTAGCCCTACTCTCCAGGGTATCTACTACTCCCCCACAGCTTGGTGTCATCCACAAACTTGCTGAGGGTGCACTCCATCCCATCTTCCAGATCATTGGAAGATACTGAATGAAACCAGTCCCAGGACCATCCCCTGGGGTACTCCACTTGATATTGGCTGCCAAGTAGATGTCGGACCATTAATTACTACCATTTGAGTCCAACAATCCAGCCAGTTTTCTAGCCACCTTACAGTCCATTCATCCAGTCTGTACTTCCTCAGCTTGCCTGTGCGAAATATTGTGGAAGACTGTATCAAAAGTCTTATTGCAGTCAAGATATAATATATCCACCGGTCTCCCCGCATCCACAGAGCCAGTCACCTTATCATAGAAGGCATTCAGGTTGGTCGTGCATGATTTGCCCTTGGTGGACCCATGCTGATGGTTCCTAGTTGCCTTCTTCTCTAAGTGCTTAGAAATGGATTCCTGGAGGACCTGCTCCATGATTTTTCCAGGCACTTAAGTGAGGCTGACCAGTCTCTAGTTCCCCAGATTGTCCTCCTTCCCTTCCTTAGATGGACACCATATTTGCCCTTTTCCACTTGCCAGATATCCCTCTCAATTGCCATGCGTTTTCAAAGATGATTGCCAGCAGCTCTGCAGTCACATTGACCAGCTTCCTCAGCACCCTTGGGTGTGTTGCATCCAGCCCCATGGACTTGTGCACATCCAGCTTTTCTAAATAGTCCCTAATCTTTTTTTTTCACTGCTGAGGGCTACTCACCTCCTCCTCAGAACGTGCTGCCCAGTGCAGTAGTCTGGGAGCTGATATTGCCTGTGTAGAATGAGGTGAAAAAAGCATCGAGTACGTCAGCCTTTTTGCATTATCTGTCCCTGGATTGCCTCCCCCATTCAGTTAAAAAACAAACAAACAAACAAATCCACACTTTCCCTGATCTTCCCCTGTTGCTAACATACTTGTAAAACTGTATGTCCTTATGTATAAGGAAATTCTCACTGTATTTAATGTTGTATTTGATAGGTTTATCTGCTTCCTAGATGCAAAACAATGCTCAATTGAGAAAAAAGGACTTTGTTTAAAAGAGACTGAACTTTTAAAAATGAAGAACAGAGAATATTTTAGTATGCTGTAATTCAGTGAAAGTATAGCTTAAACTTAAATAACTTAAACATGAAACAGTAACAATAGTCACAGTACATTAAAATTTTTCTTTTTATAGGAATGAGGACATTAAGCTAATTCTCTCAGAAAGCAGTTTTTCTAATCCTCAGATGATGAGAGCTCGGTATCTAATGTATCCTGGCTGGCAAGTATCTATACTGAAGTATTAAAAATGTGTTGCCTTACTTAATGTGAAGATTAAAGAGTCTCACTAGCTTAATTTATAGTTTTCAAGACCACTCATAGTCATAGACCACAGTTGCTTTGTTATCTCTTTTTTTCTTTCCGTCAGTATTTGAGTGGGTCTGGACTGCTCAGTTATTAATGTCAGGCAGTACCGTGCTGAAACCCGATGCAGATCCATGTGCTTTTACCTCTTCACCTCAAAGCATTTGCATAGGTCTGTATCGACGTGGCTTACCGTCCTGCAAGCCCTTGAGGCATGATAGTACTTATGATGGAGAGTGAGTGAGTGGTATAGATATGCAGTGTGAATATATTTTATGGTCTTTGGCTATACTAGTGCTAAGTATCTTCTCCCCCTCTCCCTCCCTATTTAAATTGACTGCAAGGCTGATTGTTTTCAGTGAAACAAGGAATGAAGGCCTAGGAAGGATTTGGATGGTTCACGGGATGGGTTAGGTCAATAATAATTGAAATAACTGAAAGAGATTTCATTCTGACTGCTGCTCACCCTAAATGAAATTAAGTAATGGCATCAGTCCAGTTGTTGGCAAAAGTTATCCCCAGCAAAATCAGCATCTTTTCTTGGCAGTCTCGGAGGCCAAGGGCTGAAACTATGTGAACTTGGCAATGTTTCCTGAAATTCAGGATTACAATACAGTGCTGGGCACAATCTGTTGTTGCTTTTTTTTTTTTTTTTACTTTCTCCTATACTTGTTCAGCAAAAGACACCATTCCTCAGAGCTATCCTTCTGGCCTATTCAGTATTGTGGTTCAATTTAGAGCTAGGCTGTCCAACTCCTATGCAGGTAGGGGCGGCAGGCCACACCAGCAGGGGCTGTGGGCCACACTAGTACACTACATGCCGCGTGGTTGGCCCAGCCTCACCCACAGCACCCCTGCTGCACCGTGCCTCGCAGGGGTACCACGCCTCACTGCATTGCCCCCTCAGATGCGGGCAGGGACTAGAAGCTGGAGAGGGACCCTAGAGACCTCAGCTGCTACTGGAGCTATGGTGGGGAGCAGGGGCTGAATGGAAGTCTAGGGGTCACAAATTAACTCATTGGAGGCTGTAAGAAAAACATCTACTGCATTTGCCTTACGCTCATAACTAACACTTACCTCTAAACTGGGTTTGAATGAAGTTTCTGAAGTAAACCAGCATGAGGCATTTAATGATCGGGCTTGGAAACCACACATCGCCAGAAGGGAAGAAGTTGGGACAGAAGAAACCACTTCAAACCTCTCGACATGAAGATTCAGTTTCTTAATGTGACACACACAGGGAAGGGAAACTAATGGCGGGAACAGCATTGAAGAGGTTCCTTTATCTTAGCCTTGAAACACAATTGCATACATAGATAGCCCTTCGTCTCGCTAACGCTGTGTTTATATTGTCGCTTCTTAGACATGATTTGTGTATTATTTCTGTCCGTGAAAGCTTATCAGTTGTGAAAAACCACATTTTCTTTTCCTAGAAACATGTTAGATTAGCTGAAGCATAGTTGAGATGCATTTAAGTCTATGAGAATTTCTGTTACCTGAGTTCTGATGAGAGACGATCTAAAATATCTTGTCCCAAACTTTCTTTTTAAAGGTATGAAGGGAAATTTGGATCTGGGTCTGTGTTCCCACCAATGGTTCAAATCTGCGTGTGGTTTAGCCGTCCTCTGGAAAAAACCCGCTTTGTAACGAAATGTAAAGGTAAAACTGAGTTTGGGCAACTTTGATTCAAATCACAGTTTATAATGGTTGGAGAGGGGGAAAATGTATAATAAAGCCCTGCACTAATCACTACCTAAGTGAACTTTTGCTTAGAAATGTCATTTCCCCATCCTTAACCAATGTAGCATATGTAATATTTTCACATCTTGCTCTGAACTTGTTTAAATAAGTCTGAATTTAGGCTTATAATATTTAGATGTGTATATATTGTATATTCTTGTGAATATGCTTCTAGAATAGATATAATCATGTCTTTCCTTTTTTCATAGAAAGACATTTTAAAGAGTGTTGCCTCCCTCAACATGGTATAACCTGGAAAAGGGGGATACAAAGATCCATTTTTGTATTCTAGCCCAGTTAAAAGCTCTTATCCTTTTTCTCCCCATTGGGGAAGTTGCATGATTTTTGTTGAAATTTCAAATAGGATGGGCTGCAGAGAATCTAGTAATTTCACACTTTTTGCTGTCCTTATTTAAAGATTGCTAGGGTACACAGTCTTGAATATGAGCTACACCAGAAAAGAGAAGAATAGATTCAATATATTTTCTTTCTTTCAAACAGCGATCAAGTCTTCACTTAAGCCAAGCCCTTTTTCTGGGAACATATACCACATTTTGGGCAAAGTTAAATTTTCAGGTAAGTGACAAAGTACTACTCGCCTGTCTTGTGATTGGTTGTTTTACTTGAGGTTTGCTTGCCTAATTCCTGAATAAAAGATAAGTGGTTTTTGCATTTAAAAGAACTTTTGTGCACATATGTCCATCCGTTACCTGTTTAAAACGCCTCTGAGATGAGCAGTCCGCGCTCTCAGCCCAGCATTTAAAGCAAATATGTGTTCTTGCTTGTTAGATTCTGATAAACTGATTGAAGTCTGTCACAACACATCATCTAACTCACTAAGCCTTGTACCTGTTCAGGAGGGGCCAACCCCTCCTGATTCAAGAAATGATAACAGAGATTGCAGCGGCCAGCAGGAATGCTTCCTTGTGTTCGTCGGCTGCTCTCTCAAGGAAGAGGATATGAAAGACTGGCTCAGAGAAACTGCAAAGCAGGTTTGTGGGTATATTTTCAGCCTTTTGAGGTTTCCTGTATATTACATGGCATAATGATCAGAGGAGAGATCTGGATGCTCTTAAAATACTTTTTTTTATTATTATTAAAGCAAATTGGAAACTGGTTAATCATCTGTATAAGGTAGCTATGATTCCAGTAATAGAAATGCTCTTTTCACCAAAACAGTTGAAAAGGTTCACAAACACCAACCGTAATTTAAAACTTATTTTTAAAACATGCCACAGGATATTCATGCAACAAATTGCTTGCCTTTGAATGCTTCAGGAAATAGAGCACATCTAGATAAAAGTATTAAGAGGATTTGGTCTCAGATATGGTTGCCCTGGAAATGGGGTAGGATTTCAGACCAGCTGAAGCATCAGGCAGGCAGTGAGCATTTTGCAGCATTTCAATGTGAAACTGTATTTGGGTGTAAAAGTAACAGGAGCAGCAGGGACTGTCATAATTAGGGTGTAGTGTTGCTATTCCTCTCTCTCTCTCTTCTTCCATGGCTCTAGATGTTCATCTCTCAAGCTCATAGTATCCATGTTTTGTGTCTATTGAAAGGTAAAAGTTGTTTTGAAAGTTTAAGCAAAAGTGTTTAGGCTATTTTTGGTCATTAAAATATTGACTGGAAGAGGAAGAAAATAGACTTGCACCGTGCGTGTGTGTGTGTGTAATACAGGGTGTTTTATAAAGGCCTTGTGCAACTTTAAACTTTAATAACTTTGGATGTATACATGATAGAAGCAAACTGTAAATGACAATTCAGAGCATAATTCATTACATCTTAACACCGTACAGCTCAATTTTCTAGACTTCAGCGTAACCACCATCTTTCGTGGTACATCATTCAGTCCAATTTTTCCAACTCATAGAAAACATTTTCCAGTTGCTGCTAAGTGGTTTCACGAATTGCATGTGTGATCCTTAACCCTATTCGTAGCTTACACTATGCTAAAAAATTTCTATTATGCTTTTAATTGCTGTTTCTGTTTTGCTTCTATCGTGTGTATATCCAAAGTTATTAAAATTTAAAGTTGCACAAGAACTTTATAAACACCCTGTGTATATATATTATTACATGCACACATTGAATGGAAGAGAGAGAAAAACTTTTCTTCTTCCTTTTCCATTCAGAGTGTGTGTGTGTAATACGTTCCTCTTTGTTTTTTAAAATGCCCTGCAGCCCTCTAGGACTGAAATTGCTGGGGCAAAAAAATAGTTGAGTGCTCAGGAGGAAGCCTGTTTTTTGATTTATATGAATTAGACTTCCAGGAAAACCAAGTATTGACATGGGCAGCACACTTGTTTTCTTCTACCTAAGTTTGTAAAGGGGATAGCTTGGGGAGGGCCTTTCTATGCCTGTTTTGCATAGGTAATATAGCTTCACTAGGAAAAGTAAAGTATTCAAAGTATACACCCTTTAAGATGGTCCAGGACAGGTTGGCTAATCTGCAGCATGTGCACCCCAAGTGGCGCAGTGAACCTAAGTGTGTGGCGTGTGACGGATCAGTAGCGCAGTAGCAGATAGGTGAGGGAGCAGAAAGCTGAGCAGTAGATCTGATGAAGAGTGCAAAGTAGGCAGAAAGCTGAGCAGCCAGTCAGGCAGCGGAAGGGGAATGAAGTGGCGCGGGGGCAGTAGGCAGGGGTATAATTTATGGCCTGCCTGCCAAAAATGTTGGCCCCACTGATCTAGAATGACTGCTCCAGCTATCCAGGTTATGGATGAACATGCATAATTGACTCTACTTCTTTTGACATGCATTCTGGTATCCTTTTTGATGTTCTGCTTTTAGTTTCTCCTATGCAATAGCAAACATTTTAGATTCACATAGCATGCTGTACAACACAGCTTCTCTGCCTCTATACCGTATGTTCTAAGTAGTTCTCCAAAGACCAGCAGGGAGTTTGCTGTTAGAGGTACCACTAGGACTCAAGTTTTTCTTCTTGGTTCATTTCTGTTTTTCCAGGTCAACTGGAGTATTTTAAAGAGAGAGTAAGACATGTCACATGTTATATAGCATGTAAACAAAATTATTTCAAACAGATACTGTTTCATCCATGGCAAAGGCATTGGTCCTTTTCAGGTTCTATTTAATGGTAAAAATGGATCTATTTATCTCTGTACATATGAAAAATATTTTTATTTTTAGGGCAGTTTAGCAATGTTTTTAAATTTTAACCAACTGTAAGCAAGATCAGTTTCAGAAAGTTGCATTTCCCTGGAAAAAAGGCTGCCAATAAGGCTTCCTTTAGCCTCAACACTAACAAGGGACTCGAGGGATTTACATAATTAGTATTTCAACAACTTATGCATATTGTATAAAAGAACTGCTTCTTTTAGTAGAAGAACTTGATCGCTCTTTAAGCCTTGTACCTGTTCAGTACAGGGTATTGTGTGTCAGTATTTAACAGCAGATATATTTTTATTTTACAGTCAATCATCTTTTAAGGTACTCTCAATTTTTGATCTAGTCTCTGAAAGAGATTTATACAAGATCTGTAGTTTTAATCTTTTTTTGATAATTTAGTCGTGAATGCTTTAAACAGTGATATTCAATATGTGCGTTTGCAAATTAACATACAGAATTTTTTAAAAGCATCACTTCTTTAGGCATAAGCAGATAACGTATGTATAGATTTGTTTTGCTTTTCCTACTTCATATTTATAAGTTTTCTTGCTGCGCTCCTTTTGTTAATTTAATTCGGCTATTATATCAGCTTTAGATGCATAACTAATGTCCAAATCTATGTACAGAAACCTCAGAGGAAAGCCCTGAAAACCAGAGGAATGCTGACTTTGCAGGAGATAAAAAACATTCATGTAAGTAGATGACAGTGGTAGGAGAGCTTAATTTGACTCTCACTTCATTAAATACCTTTTTATATGATAGAAATCTGCTGTAAGGGCTATAATCATGTGTTGACAGTGCTATCTAACTTCAGTGAAGTTTCCAAATAGCCAGATAACCTAACTGAGTTTAGGGAGTGGGAAGATAGGAATAGCAGTGGTCACATTTTGACAAGTATTGTATCTGCTTTGCCTCTACAACTACCCAGAAATAGCTACCATATTTTTTTCATGCATTGTTCGTGATGTGCTGTGCCTGAGGGGTGCAGAAACCTCGTTTAAGGTCGCGTGCACATAAAGAAGCTTATTGGTCTGTCACTGCAGCTTCTGCTGTTAATCTGGGTTTTGCTTATCTTGCTCTTGTTGCAATATGTTTTGAAACGCACACCCAGAGTGTTACTATGCTGCTCTGTGACCTCTTGTTAAAAGAGAAAATGATTAACCTCTACAACCTCCTCTTGTACACATGGCATTTCTAAAGCATCTAAGCGAGAGGTGGGCAAAATACGACCCATGAGCCAGATCCAGCCCACCAAAGGATTTTTATCTGGCCTGTGACAGTTCCCTGGGCCCTACCCAGCCTAGGTGTGGGGGGCAGCCCAGGCTATGGTGCATGCAGCTGGTCCCGCCACACCTGAGCATACAGCAGGGCTGGGGAAGCACAGCAGCTGGAATCTGCTTCCCAACTGCCCTAGCGGTGGCGGTGGGTCCTTCCAGCTGCCAGTGCTAATGTTGCTGCCTCCGCCAGACCCAGGCACTCCAGCCTATCAGCCCTGCACCCACTGCTGGGCAAAGTGGGCAGATTGGGTCTACATGGAAACCAGCCCGGGCGGGACCCATGCAGGCAGGGTGCGCTCGGCCAGGCGGGTGGGATGGGACCATGATTGAGCAGGGAGCAGCATCCAGGAGCGGGATGGGCAGGAGGGCCTGGGGTTGGGATTGCAGGGTGTTGACAACGCCAGGCTGGGAGCCTGGGACAGAGCCACTACCTGCTCCCCATATGTCCCTGTAACTGGTGCTGGCTCCATGGCGAGGGGCGTGCAGGGAACCCCTAGCCCCATGGTGTCACCACCCATCCCTCTCCTGGATGCTGCTCCCTGCTGTCCCGCAGCCCTGTCCCATCTGCCCAGCCAAGCATGCCCTGGCCTGCACAGGTCCTGGGACAGTCTTTGTGCAGACGCTGGGATCACAGAGCAGTGCTGGTGTAGGGCCAAGCCCCAGGGCAGAGCCACTTAGGGAGTTCTGGTGACTTGTTGCGGGTTGGGGGGGGGGGCAGAGGGTAAAAGGAGTTCTGACCCAGCCCAGGACAGCTCACCAAAGCTCCCTAAGTGGTCCCCCAGCCGAAATAATTGCCCACCCCTCATCTAACCAAATCCCATGTCTTAAAAAATCCTCATAACCATTAGCATCCCAGCTACTGTATGAACCTTGTTGGTAATTCCAAAAAAAACCCCAGGTGAGTATAGATATAACAGTCCAGATAAATTATCTTGCATCTGTCCCTGTCGTGATTGAAGTCTCAACTTGTAGATACCTTCTCTGTCTGGAAAATGCGGGGATGTTCATAAAACAAGAAACAAACATTAAGCCTTGTCCTCATTCTGTCTGAGAGAATTCTGTCCCGAGCAGTAGCTGCTCCGGAAACGAGCAGGGTGAGGGAATGTCGTTACTGAGTCAGAACAAATAAATTGTACTCTGTCTTGCACTGTTGCTTTGCATGCATGCTCACCAGTGGACCAGAGTGTGCCTTAAAATATAGGCACATCGATTTCCCTAAAAAGGGACAGAAGAACTTGGTTGCTTACTGGAAGCCCATCTTTTAATAAAGGTGGAATACAACTGCAGTTGTCTTCAGAATATCCCTAAGCTAGGAAAAAGGTAACATGCTACCCAGCTGTTGTTATTTTTTTCCAAAACTGATTTTTCTATATATGCAGAGTTAATAAAGTCAAGCAACAGTTTCTTTTAATCCAGTCTATTATTGACATGTTTTAAAATAACTTCTTGCATGTGTTAATTGAGAACTGTCTTTTCGCTCTGGCATTTCCCAGGCAAATTCTTCATAAAGATCCCTTGCAAACGCGTGTCTGCTTGGTGTGAGAGCAGTTTAACCAAAAAAAAAAAGCAACAGCTAGGTAGCATGCTGCCTTTGTCCTAGCTTGGGGATGCTATGAAAACAACTGCACTTGTATTTTTTCTACTTAAAACATGAGAAGAAAAGGCTCAGAAGCATCCACATAGTTTTCCATGCAACTAGTAGTGGATATGCAAGAGAAGATAGTCTCCCAGTCCCTTCACAGATCAGATCTTTCAATCCATTTGTTTTCCCTGTTTTGTATTGATCATAGTTTCATAGTTTCTAGGGTCGGAAGGGACCT